>NC_134982.1:18965244-19605958 GCF_965638725.1 Aptenodytes patagonicus
CTGCTACAGTCATGTATGATGGGACTACCAAAATGACCTAATTCTACATATACCAAGCTCAATGATTAATTTCAGCGGAAACCAGCCAATGCTAATAAGTGCTTTCAAAAATCCTCTTCTATGCTTTGCCCTGTATCTCACTTCATGTACGACATCAACTAATAATAGTTTCCTGCCTTATAAATGTTATGTGAGGCTTGTTTAAATAATTTTTTAAAAATGCCTTCTAGACTAAAATCTGTTTAAAGTATTTGCTTCATATGCACACTAGCTTACTTCTCATTTCAAATGATTTATAATCCAGAAACACTCTTCTCATGTTTTTTGAAAGTGTGACTGTAGAGATGCACCTCTGAATAGAAGACAGCTGCACTTCAGGGAAACAACACAAAAAGAAAAAAAAAAAAAACAGGAATATTTAGCCAACTTGAAGCAATACACAGTTATCAGGAAGAAAAGAGTATTATTTCTGAAAGAAAATCTTTCAGGCTTCCACTTCGCGGGAAGGTCATTTTGGTTAGCTTCAGTGAGATAATCAAGGAATCCAATTAGCTCTATACAGAAGTTACAAATCTGTTCTTATCAAAGAACACATAGCCTACAGCACAACCAAACAAAATACTATTAAATTACACCTATTGAAAAGTGTTGTATGCTGCTAATGAGAGCAGACTTAAAAGAATTCAGCTAGAAAGTAACTAAAAAGAAAATAAATTCCAACCACTTGTCAGATCAATCCAAGTTCCTGAGAGTAACTCATGACTCACTAAAAAAAAAAAAATGTTAATCAGTATAGTGTTTTATTGACTGATTTGTAAAATGTGCTACTGAGCTCAGATTCATATACTTAAACTTTGCAAAAATCAGTGAAATCTGATGTGAACCCAGTAATCCTTCACAATGGGAGAAGGATTCAATCCACTTCACTCCTAAGAGATTTCTCAGACAGGAGAAGGCAATAAATTTGTCTTGCAGAGTGACCTAGGGCCAGCTAACTTTTGGGATCAATGGAGGAATCAAGTTCCAAAGTCAAGGGCTCTGACCAAATACCACCCAGTTTTTCTCCGGCAAGTTGTCCCATTCCTATATTTACCAACTTTCATCTCAACCTGTTCTGAGCAACATATTCATGTGGATGTTTCTGAAGGAGGCATATGAATGAGCACATTTCCCAATGAATTTGAAAGATTTATTTGATGAAATTTAAGGTCATTTGAAAAAAAAGACTTTAAAGACAATGAACAAAATAAATTATGAGTGCTAATCATAGTTGCACGATTTTTCATATTTTTCCCCATACTCCAGATGTAAATATATCTGAGCAAGCTCAGACATTTGTTGGTGAGATCTCATTATATATTAACCAAATCTTTCTTGTTGAGAAATATATTCAATTAATAACATAGCTCTTCTGTATAAAATGGTCCCAGTGAGTTTGAGGTTCTAATATACTTTACAAACTGATCCACCTCAAGTATCCACTAGCATAAAGCTGCCTGTGCAGAAAACATTGGAGGAGTGGGTCTGCTCGAGGAGTCCACAGGCACCGAGATCTCGTGCCAGTTTATTTTTCAACAAACTCTGAAATGAATTCAAATGTACTCATTTACTGAAAAAATGTCATGAGTTATTTGTACATACAGTTTTATGAATATTCCATATTCAGATGAAATTAATGCAGTCCAGTATCCATATCCATATGTTACAATCAAAAGTTGTGGCTGTCAGGACATCACAAGCAGTTACTGTAGTATGTGTACAGTCTCAAACCTTGCTACAAATGATTGTGTAGGACAAAATATCTTCAAAGTAAACTTGTTTTTTAACAAAAAAACTTTCTGAATTTCATTGTCCTGTCTTCAGTTAATTACTTGACTTCAGTGCATATTGAGACCCTAGAGTTCAATTCTGACAAGCTTTCGTAAGTGCTCAGGGAAGAAAACAAATATGGCAAGATCATAGGTTTGAATAAACAAACTAATTTTTGAGGCAATGTTAACTGCAAAACTATATTATTGAGGGATGAATTTACTCCATATTCTGCCAACAGTACTTGATGTCTTGCTTTTAAAATAAAAATTTCCTCCTTTTTCTTTTACGTGATCTGACCACTACTATATGGAAATAAGCATTTCTGCTAATTACTTCACTGAGAAAAAAATTATAGAGAAAATCAAGATGAATGAGGCACTGTGCTTTGCGCAAATCAGACAGACAAGCTGTCAGTGCTGCCTAACCCATCCTTAGAACAATTCCCTTTCCCCAAGGAAGTTGTCAGGAAAATGGAGGTCCTTGTCATTTCTCTGCTCACAATTTGGGACTTTCCTTTCACACCTAGTTTATTTCTAGAATCTTTTGACACTATTCTTGCAATTAAGTGACAAAATAATTTTTTTTTTCTTATTCCAATCTTTAAGCTGGCATCTATACCTTTCTGGTGCTATGCTTATAGGGTAAGGCATGGCTAATGAGCGTGTTTCTTATTATTTTGTTCAGTCTCTGAAGCGCATTTGTCCTGTAGACATGCTAAGCAGGCAGCTCTGCGTCAGTGCCTGGAGTGGCTGGGCAAATTATCAGTGCTTGAAGAGCCCTGGGAGACTCATCAGTGCTGGAGTGCCCTTGAGAACATGAAGGGGCACGCAGAGCAGTGGCACGGGATCTCGGTGCCTGTGGACTCCTCGAGCAGACCCACTCCTCCAATGTTTTCTGCACAGGCAGCTTTATGCTAGTGGATACTTGAAGTGGATCAGTTTGTAAAGTATATTAGAACCTCAAACTCACTGGGACCATTTTATACGGAAGAGCTATGTTATTAATTGAATATATTTCTCAACAAGAAAGATTTGGTTAATATATAATGAGATCTCACCAACAAATGTCTGAGCTTGCTCAGATATATTTACATCTGGAGTATGGGGAAAAATATGAAAAATTGTGCAACTATGATTAGCACTCATAATTTATTTTGTTCATTGTCTTTAAAGTCTTTTTTTTCAAATGACCTTAAATTTCATCAAGCAGCAGCCCACATTTCCTCAGCTGCACTCATTAGAGATATGGAAAGATTTGTGGACATTTTTAAAGGGAGGTCAATAACAGAATTACAAGAAAAGGAAAGTTTCACGATGTATTGAAGAAGCATGTGAGTGTAGGAAAAGAAATTTAATGAGTGATACAACATCTGTTATCATATGGTAGTAAATTCTAGATAAAAGTTGCATTAGTTTCTAAGACCTGTTACACACAGACATACACATGTATGTATGTAAGTGTGTAAGAGATCAGTGATGTACAAGATTACAGGTTTACTGATCACAGACACAAATATTAAAAGCTAGCAAGTGTTAAAGCAGAACTCAGTTTTAAAATGAAAGATTTTTTTTTTCCCATGTAACTAAATTGAGCAATATATACACTGCAGATTACATAGAGCTGAGCCTGGCACAGCCTTATCAAGAGTATTTACAAAAACATTCCGAATTAACAATGTAACCTTTGTTTTTACACTAATTCAAAACCAGTAGAGACTGTATGCCACGCTTGTTCAAGATAAAAAAGAAATAGGGACACCTGGGTAATTTATGTAAGGAGCTCAACCTTAGAGAGTGACAAAGAAACTATCCACAGTTGGGAAGAGAAAATACAAAGATAGAACTTTGGTGGAAAAAAAACCCCACCAAAACCCCAGAACTATATGTAATGTAAGACTCAGTCTTGCTTAAGAATTTTCTGTATGGAGACATTTGGAAAATATTAGTCTGAATTAAGAAAATAAGTGAAATCACATGAAAATTAATTAGTTGAACTGAAATAATATGTGTGCACGCACCTAAGGTGGTAGTAGTTAATTTAGGTTACTTTACCACCAAAGGCAAGTAAACTAAATCAAACTGAAGCCATGAAGAGTTCAGTTACCATATGTCAGCAGTCTGTACACATACATGGCAAATACAAGGTCATCTCAGGGCTTAAGTAAGAACCACAGGCTAAATTAACAACATAAAAAGTTACTGTGAATCATCAATAAATTATGTGTGTGTCTATAGCATATAATTCTCAACAAAAACTTTCAGTGTTTTTTAACTAATCCAGTTGTGATGTTTGTGAATTTTTTTGCAAGCATTACCATAAAAAGATACTAGCAAGATGTCTAGATTCACTTCAATAAAAATCATTAAACTATTCAGAATTTACAAATGGATGAAAAATAGAACAATATCATTTGTTCTGTTAGGGAGTGTGGACCAAATACAGACAGATTACTCATTTCTTTTTTTTTGTTTCAACACACCTCCTTCTATTTGAACCCCAAACCATGCCATGTCCTAGACCTAAAGATTGGAGTAAATGAAGGTAGCACCCAGTGAAATACCCATCTTCCATGGAGTACCCTGGAAAAGACTGGTTTTCCAGGAAATCTAGTCCCTTCTGCACAGCATGACTCAAAGCTGCTACACAGAGGAGCAGGACAGCCTCTTGGGTACACAAGGTCCTATTTCTTACTGGGTGCACAGTAGGTAACACACTCAATCTCTCTCTGTCCTGAGAACAGACTCCTAACTGGGAAGGATGTGAAGGCTGTAAAGCCTCCCTCCTCAGGAACCCAATCCCTGGACTAAAGACTCATCACTCGTCTTCCACCTTCCTGCCTCTCTGCCTTTTATTCTGAGCTGCACAGGGCCTCACATTCAGCAGGATTCAATACGTGGTGAATATGCCTTTTTAAATAGGCTTTATGTATGCTATGAATATCTCTTAATGTATATTATATTACTATATTATATATTGGATTTTTTTGTATTCAGCATGAATGCACTACAAACTGAAGGAGAAAAAATGGAGGGTCTGGCAGGTGGGCAGAGGTATTTGTGATCTATGCTATTTGTTAGCAGTAGTTTGGAACTGCAAAATGAACATATCAGCTTGCTGGTTTTAGGTAGAACAATACTGAAACAGCTAATAGTGACTTTTAAATAATCAGAATTTAAATTCTTTTTCTTCCTTTTCTAATGCAACTGTTCACCCCCCTGAGCTACCGAATGAAACTGTCTGCAGACTCAGGAAGATAGCAGTCTGTTATCTGGCTCAAGTGAGAAAGCTTTAATTAGCAACAGTAGGACCTAACGCAGCTGAAAGCACAGGCTCTTCTACACAACTCTGCTGCAAGCAGTTGATTCAGCAACTGGAATGTTTCTTTAACTCGTGCCAGCTGCTAACCATCACCTGGAGCCATTATTGCAATCAGACATCTCGGGGACACGTCAGCCATGCTTCAGCTCCCCAGCCAAGTTCTTTTCCATTGGTGATAGTAATTGTGGGTGTAACAAGATTTGTTATTACCTTCCTGTGCAATGAGGACTCTCGTGCCACACAAAAATTACTGCACTGACTTTGCAGACCAGTGTTCAAAGGCTTCAGATCAAAGGTAATGAATGATCGTGTGGCATATCAGATTTTTTTTTTTAATTTAGAAGAGCATTTTGTGAAATAAAAATATTTCTTCAAATAACATCTAAGCATTTCTGAAAAGACACAAATCTTCCTAGTCTCAGATGCCAATAACATTTTCTAAGCTATTGGGTGTTCTTATACACACAGAAAAAAAAATTAGATGTCATGCAAATCAACCATTTAGGGACTGAACACTATGGAGTGAGAAGGATGCTGTAAAGACATAGGCAGGAAAATCCTCAGGAGGGAAGACTCTCTAGGGGGACTAACCGATCCTGCCGAATGTGGGACTTATGCTCACAACACTCTACCAGCACCTCTGGAAAATCTGTCTTGTAAAGCAGGCAGCTCACAGTATTATCTGTATTGTTTTTCATTTGTAGGAATCATTGCTCCGCTACTCACACAAAAGTCCTTCCAGAGTCATAAATCAAACCGCTGAAATCCGATAGGGAAATGGACAGGAAGAGGTTGGGGCTGCAACCGAGGCTCACTGGGAAGCACACCAACCTGCCATCCCCTGCATGCCAGGAAGGACCCCACCGTACTCACTGTGCACATAAAATTTCTCTTCTCAAAATCTTTATTAAGATAAATTCTCAGTGGCTGCAGACCTGTGTGTATGGATAACTGTAGAAGATTTAATGTACATAGTGTTTTTAATCAAAGATCACCAAGGATTTGGCAGATATTAAAAGCTGCCCCAAAGTCCCTAGACCTCCACAGCTGCCCAGAGCATGCAGGAATAAGCAATGGTACTCTGGAAGGTCCAGACAGCCTTTGGCATCATTCTTCATCTGGGGATGTGACCTTCATGTTGAGGATTTGTAAACCTGCATTTAGGTTTCAGAGATGATGGGGTGCATACCAGCCCGCCCCAGGGTCTTTCTCTTTCTAATCTCATAGCCATATGAGGAAAGGCCAAAATCCTGTCTAGGTTAATTC
This sequence comes from Aptenodytes patagonicus, assembly GCF_965638725.1. NCBI lineage: Eukaryota > Metazoa > Chordata > Aves > Sphenisciformes > Spheniscidae > Aptenodytes > Aptenodytes patagonicus. Next base: position 18,971,641 of record NC_134982.1, read on the forward strand.
AGCTTTAACGTTTTGTAAAACAGGTAAATAATAGCTCGGTGAACAGATTAGAAAATTGGGACACAGATAAGCACATATGATGTCAATGGCCAAGGTTCAGTCAAATATACTAAACAATACGGTTTCAAATTAAATATTGTGCCCCAGATTTTATCAAAAACAAGGGCTTATCTGCAGCCTCAGACTCAATTGGAGTACTTATTTAGTTCACCTTTTGATTAAAGTAGAAAATGACAAGGAACCACAAAACATTTCAAGCAACTTGACTGTATTTGTTTTTACTTGACTATTGCACTGGAGACTATTTATACTCAAAGCCACCCATTCATGCTAAATCTGGTAATAACAATAATATTTTCTTTGCCAATCACTGCATTTTCTTACAAATTTTCTGTGACGGAGACATGTTTACAGCACCACCTGCAGCACTATAAAGCTAAAAAATTCTTGTCTAAATCAGTTAAATTACTGTATCTACTCAACCTTTTGTACCTATGCACCTACTCAACGCATGCAAACAGCTCCAAAGTGTACAGACATGTTTCAAACCCATTATCACAGTTTTGACAGTCCTCTCACCATACCAGATTTCTGCTTGTGAACAAACATACTGGGCCAGTGTATTTCAGCATAATAGACCAGATCTGCTCTTGTGGAAGTCAAGATCAGGCCTCACATTACTTTAGTACATTTAAATTATTTTAAAGAAATTCTTTGCAAGCTTGCAATGTATAGATTAATTACATTGCAGAGATTAAAGGGAAATGGTTTTTTCTCAAGGAAAAAACAATAATGTATGTTAAATAAGACCAGAATTCTCATTTAATATATTCATTCTGACCTGTTTATATTATTTTATATAATATGAATCAGAACAAACTTAAATTTGATTTTCAAATTATGAAGAGTTTTGATAAGTAAACATTCTGATTTTATACAAACTTTTGAAAAGTTATATAAGTATGCTTTGACTTGCTTGCATGATTTTCCACTGTTTCTTTAAGACTGCATTTTGCGCAATCAGTCTGGGGATCGTGGGGAAAGAATAATGAATATCTTAAGAAAGCAGAATAATTTTCAAAATATCTCAATTTAAATGCAACTATCAGAAGATTCAGAAAAAATATACTTGAACTATGTAATATATAATCCAAGCTAGAGACCTGAATTATATGTAATTTTGAGCAACAAAACTATAGCATTAATCCACATTTTTTTCATATTCAAAAAAATCACAATTTAGATTTTGAGTAATCAGGGCACCAAAAACTGTTTCAATGAGATCAAATTATTGAAAAAAAGTTGGAAAAAAAAATTAAACATTAACTTTACTATTACCTGCTCAAGATAATTCAAGAGCTAATAAAAATGACTTCATTTGCTCACATATTCATTACATTTTATGTATACTGGTTTTATTCTGTAGATTTATGAACAGTTTCAAAAAATTTCTTATACTCTCAATCTTTACACCAGTGAATGTTCATATAAAAGTAATTTCACTATCAAGAAAAGAAGTGTGCATTGCTCCTGTGGTCTGAATGAGGAACTGTGACTTATTTAAGAAAGAGGCTGCTGCATCAGTAAGCTCCAGTACGTTTCCAACAGGTTTAGATGGACCACCCAGTGACCCCATTGCCATGCAGCTGTAGGTTTTACTGGATATGAGATGTTCAGATGCCATGGTGTTTCCAGTGTGCAGCCTGTTTCCTGATACATTCACTTGTGGCATTCCTTGGGATGTCACAAAGTAGAAGAAAAAATTAGAAAATTGAACTGAAAGCCAGCAAATTAAGTGTGCCAAGAAGTACTTCCGCGTATTGAAACTTGATCACTTATTTAGTTGAACTGTTAAAATCATCCCCAGTTTGGGATTGTCTACGTTAATGTTTTAGTGTGGATGGGGAGAGAACTTTCGAAGTGACTCTTCCAGTCATTCCCATTGACTGTGCCCTGGTTTGCATCGCGGAGCCGTCTCAGGGCATGCAAACTGGACTTCATTCTTGCAAAAGCCAACCCCCAGAAGTGAACGTCATGCTCTCTAATCCTTGACCAGCATTCAGGTTCATGGGACCAGACCAGAATGAGTCTGCAGCAATATGCAGGTGTGCAGGGAGTGAGGACGTGGGGCACTCAGCATGACCCATCGCACCCCACGGATCTGCTTAATGCACTGCATGACCCCCTAACAGAGACAATGACTTTTTGGTCCAGAAAAGCTATCATTCTCGCAAACAGTTTCCAGTTGTGGGTCAGGAGTTAGGCTATGCACTGCTCCTGTTAGGTTGTTTACATGTGGCCAGTGTGTTTTGGAGCAGTCTTAATTATACTGCTACTCTCTTTGCCAAATACCCTCAGGGACAGAACGGTCCCAAGCATTTTTAAGGTACTGAAACTGAAGTGGCTTCAGGGTAATGCATGGGATGAGGTGCTGTTGGAGTCAACCCTTAGTACAGGGGCAATCCCTGCACAGTGTCACTGTTAAAGCTCTCCATGACTTGAAAATAGTGCAGGGTCAGGTCCTTCAAAAACCTAATTTTTGAAAAAGAAAGATTTTTGAAAGAAAAATAAATCAAACAAGTTGCCACAATCTGACAACTTTTTAGTAACATAAACAAAACTGAATTTTACCATTCCCAGGATGACACCCCAGGATTTGCTGCTGTTGCCACAAAAAAACCCCAAACAAACAAACAAATAAACAAGATAAAAAAAAACAGAAAGGAGACAGGATGGAGGATCAGGAGAAGCCATCATGACCTCTGTCAGCACAGAGGGTTGCATTTCCAAGGAATGGGCACAGAGAAGGCAGGCAGAGACACATGTCTAAGGTATAAAGCTGCCACAGTCTTTTTACAGTACACAATTATCTTTTGCCCATGTCCTTGAAGAAAGCATACAAACCTCCATTGCTGAGAACTACATCCAGCTCAGAACTCATACCCAGTCCACTGCAACTTTCCGTGTTGACCGATAGCCAGATAGAATGTAAACTGATTTATGAAGCAACCTGGAAATTTATGAAAAAATAATGAAACAAATCGTAAGGTTTCTTAGCACTCTGTTTTAGCTCTGCTTTGATATATCATCAAAGAATCATAGAAACATAGAATAGTTTGGGTTGAAAGGAACCTTTAAAATTCATCTAGTCCAAACCCCCTGCCATGGGCAGGGACATCTTCAACTAGATCAGGTTGCTCAGAGCCCCGTCCAACCTGACCTGGAATGTTTCCAGGGATGGGGCATCGTCTACCACCTCTCTGGGCAACCTGTGCCAGTCATAATCATCACTTAGGGACTAAATACTATTTCATTTTTTGGTTTTCACTGTGATGATTATTGATGATAAATTAGACTTTTTTTTTTTCAAGTGATAGTCCTTCTTCTTTATAAGTCTCCTTTAATTCTATGTTTGGCTTCCTTCATTTGCCCTTTCCAGATCATGTCGGTCCCTGAATCCTCAATTTTGTAGGTATTATCTCATGACAGGACATTTACAACTCCAGGAAAACAATTATGTTTTTGTATCCATGTGTATCATGCCTGGGAATTCAATTACAATTATGGACGATAAAAACTACAACAGTATAAGCTGAATATTCAAAAATATAACTAACTTTGTTGTGCAATAACATCTGACCCTTAAATATCAGAGTACAGCAAACTGACGAAAGAAAATGGCACAATAGGGCATAAAATATACCTCTCAATAGTATTCTCACAGAAAGCACCAGAAAAAGGTTTACTTTTAAGGTCAACGGTCTGAAAGATTCAGCTGTAGAATTCTACAAAGGGAAAGACTTCCAAAATAGCAGTGTTAATTGAGGAGAAGCCTGATATTTTGACACAGCAAATGGTAGGGATAGAGGAGAAACAGGTCAGAAGCCAAACATAAATTATAAGAGGGGCCATAAACATGAACCAGATTTCACAAATAGAAAGGGGAAAAGGTTTGAAGAGCCTTTAATGTTAACAATAAAATTTTGAAGTTGATTCTCAGCTTTGGAGGTAGCCAATGCAGTTGCCTGAGTAAAGGGTAATATGAGAGTAGCAGAAACAGTAATAAATTAAACAAGAGGCAGAATTTTGAACAGATTGCAAGCAGAAGGCCGAACGAATACTACAAGAAGTTCATCATTGTTAGAAATAACTGTGGTCTGATACAGAACCTTGGCTGAAAAATTCTAAACAAGTATAAAAATAGAATATAAATAGGATAGTTATTATTCATCCCATAGTTACACAGAGCACACCTGCGCCTTCTTCATCACTAAGATTGAGATATTTTGACAACGGTTTTTAACTAAAAGTTCTCACTGCACATTGTCAGTGATCAGCCAATGGGAGCAGCCTCGTTTTTCATCAATGGAAAGAACAGAAGAATTTGGGAATGAAGGTGCCAAGAAAACATGGCGCTTTGTGTATATTTGGTTCAAATGCCCATGTTTCAAGAACTTTTGGGTATCATTTATTGCATACACATTTCTAAACTGTTTTTCTTCATGCTGCAGAGGGAAAGAATGATTAAAAACAGTGAAAGAAGCCTGAAGAGATTATCTAGACCATCTCTTTTTCCCTAAAATAGGATCATCTTACACCAGTGTACTCAGACGATGGAGACCCCACAGCCTTCCCTGTCTATCCCCATGCTTCATTATTCTTGGTATTTAAAAGCTTCTCTTCACATCCAACATTCTTTCTCGCTGAAATGCAAACCTATTACTCTTTGTGCTATATGTTACAGACATGGTAAAGAGATTATTTCCTTCCTTTTCACAATGGCATTTGCATACTTGAAGACTGTTATCACGCTTCCTTTCCGTCTTTCATTCTCTAGATTAAACAACTCCAATTCTTAAGCATGCAAGCAAGTACTGTTTACTTCAATGAAACAACCAGATAGGGACTCTCTCATGCTTTGAATTAAACTTTATTCATTAATTGAAACAAAGCCCTGTTGAGCATTCCACAATCAGCAGGAAAGACAATCAGCTTGGCAAAGCTTGTGGTGGGACAACTTACCTCTTCAATTCAATGTCAGTTGAGAGGTCATGAGAACAGGCCAAAGATGACAACTTCTCAAAAATAGCTACACAGTACAGTTAGCCCAATCCCCAAACAGGGACATAAGTGAATGGTAGAAGACAGCCTAAAGGGCCAGATGCACTGGAAGATGAAAAGTTTGGGATGCCACTCATCAAGGCATGAGCACTTGGGAGTAGGAAGGAAAGGGTCTATCTATGGCTCTGCCTCTGCCCACCTCTTTCACAGAGGTTGCAACACACTATTCTTCACCACTTTGTGAGTCATCCCTTACTCCTCCTTCTTCATCATCTCCAGTTGCACTTAACCACATAGACTTTGATCATAATTTAGACTGGGTGAAGTGAAATCTTGACACACAACCTGAATATCTCAAAAAAAGCTGTGTCCCTTCCAGTAACTGATTCCCTGTTCTCAGTGCCTGAGGTTCTGTACCCCTTGCTCTTGGTTTAGGAGGTCAGAATACCAAGAAACCGGGCTCATTCCTGACCTCTGCAAGAAAATAATTCTGTCAGCAAATTGGTCAGTTCTGTCTCATAACAACCATTTTTACAGCAAGGTCAAAGGCTGCCAACTGAAAAAGAAAAAAAAAAACAAAACCAACAACCCTACCCAATTTTAACAGAATAGCAGTAATAACAGTAAAAATGTTAACCTGTCCTAATTGAATTTGGTGCATTGATGTTTTTAGTGCAGTAAAAAGACATGTATTGGAAAGTTTTCATGTTTCCTTTTACTGCACAGAAATATGCCATAAAATTGAGTGAAAGCATGATTTCAAAAGCATAAAGTTTAAGTTCAGTGTATTCCAGAACATTGGTGACCCTAATTGTAACAGACTTCCTACAATAGGTTTTCTACATTATCTCTAGTATGCAGTGAACATACTTGTGAAACAGATGATGACCCTATGTCCTAATAGAGCCATCTTTCTTAAGCACATCATAGCTTTTATTTTTTACAATAAACAGTAGCCCTAAACAATAGCACTTATGTGAAATACATTGTTTACAAGGGCCTTGGGAGCTGCGTCTTGGGAACAGAGACTCTAGTACAGCAGCATCTCCTGTCAATCATGCATGTATTGTTAGTGCTATAATAATAACCTCTTCACCTTGCGTAATACTTATGCAGAGCTTAAAACTAGAAGGCCTTCTGTGCTATAGTTCAAGCTCAGAGTGAATTATACCATTTGACATGAAAACACCTGAAAAGTGTGATCTATCATGGTAACGCTGACACAACCTTAACTCTAGTGGCACTAGCAGGTGTCATTTGATTACAATATCTCCTGCTTATAACACTGCCATGGTAATTAAAGCATGTCAGAACTACAAAACAAGTGTAGTAAAGACACATTTTATGACAGAAACATTAACACAATTTTTAAAACATGATCTGCTATGGTATTAAAAATGGAAAATTGTGTTCCAAGTCATAATGATTTAGTGCTGAATTACAGAAATAGTTGAAATGCCTAAATACAATGGCAGTTAGTACTATTCTTAAGCATTACACACGCACAAAAGTGCTATGACAAATACATTTAAATATCTTTAATGCTGCAAAACCTGGAAAGGCAATTAGCAGCAATAAAATTTGTATTGAATTTGGATAAATTTTAGACAATTAGCCTTCTTCTAAATGTAATTTCTGGCCAGGAAATCCATAGGGACACATGACTTATACACATTTATTACTCATTAAAGCAGAGTAATTCCTGTCATGGTTGAACATCAAGGGATTTATCATCATAAATTCAGATGAGCTAATGGACTGAGTAGTCCTTTTCTCCCAAGAAGAAATCCCTAGGTAAAAGATATGAAATATAAATTGACCACAGCAAAAGGAGTGCATAGCAATAACATGCATAGTAGATGTATACAGTTATTATGTGCAATATGTAGATACATGCATTTATTGTATGTTGGTAACATATTGGGAAAGTAGATTTACTCATGGGCACTTCTCCTACATTTCAGAGAGCACAGATAAAGTCTGTGCATGCCCTCATTAATAAGTTCTCCTCCAAATATTTCAAGACAAATATGCTCTACAAACAAAATTTTGTTACTCTTCTCTTCAGCTAAAGCATCCTTGCTGTCTCGAGTAACAGTATAATGAGTCTGGTCTATCTTTTTTTTATCTTACAGGTCTTGCTCCTCCAGCATATAAAACTTAGATTCTTCAAAATAGCGTAAGCAAAGAAACAACTAAAATACTTTTATGATTTAAAAGACAGAGTTCAACAGACCAAAAGATTCAACAGTTTGGGAACAGCTACCCTTTGCTTTATTTCTTAAAAAAATAATTCCTATTGAGAAGAAATTTTTCAATACAGAACATACTGATCTCACTTGAACCTGTGTCCCGTTGGAGCTGAACACAAAACCGAACATTTTCAGGTGGAGAAAAAATGAATAAATACAGCTGTTTAATTACTATTCACTTTTCACCCACCTTTTGTATTAACTCTAAGAAAAAAAATTAAAAATCAAGAAATATCAGAGACAGGCTTGCTTTGGTGTCTTCCTGCTGTAATGAGATCACTGGAATTTCTGTTTCCATTTTCCAGAGGTTATGACTGATGAACATCACAGAACTTTAAAGAAGGATTCATGATATGATTTGAAATTACTTTGAACCATCTCTATGTCTTCTGAGCTTATTTTGACCTAAATATTTTCAGACAGATAATTAGCAAATGCCATCTACTTTAAGATTGTTCTTTTTATCCACTTTATACCTACTTTTTTGTGTGAATATCCTTTTTTAAACTAAGTTGCTGCATTTACTTTCCTTTGTATTTAAAGGAAATAGATATAATCCTGTGTATAAATAACATAAATTCTTTTAGTATTTCTTTAGACCAGGAATGCACATTTGAAGCAAAATGCTTGTCCCTGCTTATTGTGATTTTGTTTGTATTGTGAGGCTTTTGTGGAGAGTGCAGACTGAATGTTTTTTAGGTTGAAAGCAAACCTAAATATGCTCTGCTGAGAACATCTAATGTTTTCTAACAATAACGAACATTCAGTTCGTGAGACTGGACTAGAGATAGCCCAAATGAAATTGCACTGAAAATCAACAGTCTGGCCATCAGGTCCTCATGATCAGCCTTGCAGGTCTCCATTTCCACCCTTACTGCACTTCTCTTCTTTTTCAGATACACATAGTCCTATCTGCTGTTCTCTACACCTTCTTCAGTGCAATCATCTTTCTGAAAATGTGTATGTCCTCAGGTTTCCTGTGACAATGCAATTAATTGCATCTCCATCATACTATTCATCATGTTATTTTTCCCATATAATAGTCCAATCGAGTCCTGTATTGATGATGCCCTGCAAAATTACTGTCAGAAACCATCATTAGCAATCTGGTTTTGCCCATGACATTAAAGGAAGTATTTAATAAGACTGGTCTCAAAATGGGTCATTAGGTTATTCGTGGCATTACTTTTCTCCAAGTTAGTAATTCCCTTTGCAGCATAATCCATTATCACCTCCCACTTAGCTCATCTTATCCACTTTAAAAGTTCTTGTACTAGCCCCATATTATCGAATTCAATTGGTAATTTCCCATGTGGCACCCTATCAAATGCTTTAGTGAAATCTAGACTGACTACACAGAACACATTTCCTCTGTCAACTGCCATTTAAAACCCAGGATAGCAGGGTTAATATGACATGATCTACCTTTGACAAAGACATTTTGCATTTCATCCCATTTTCCATTTATCTCCCTACATTTATTTTTATTATCTTTTTTTTTTTTTTTTTACTCTGAAAAGCTTTGCACATTATTGAGGTCAAGCTATTAAGCTTGTTGTTACTTGAATTACTTTTTTTTCATAAACATGGTGTTTACTTCTCTCTAGTAAAAAATATCATCTTGAAGTTAGTGCACTTATTGAACACTTTGATTTGCTGAATATGCAACAACAGATCTTTCAGGACACTGGACAAAGATTGCCACTACTGAAGGTAAAGTAAAATTCAAAGAGCTTTGAGATGAAACAATTTCTTTTTCCCAGACCTTCCTTAATCTTATCATTACCTTCACTGAAAACTTAGTTCACATATTTATTTAATCCGAGGAATAATCTACACCATCTTTAATCTTAATCACAATCTCATGAATGTCCCTTGGTCTCTGGCAGCCCTAGGAAGTGTATCTGAATTACTCATCACTCTGGAACTTCACTGCCAAAGCAGGCATCCAGGTCCAAATTAGGAGCCATAATACATGGCTTAAATGACAGCACAGGCACCTAAAATTAGGCATTATATTAATTAAACTATATCTTCTAGTCATAAACTCATATATATTTATAATCACGACTGGTAGCAGTATCTAATTTGTCTTCATGCCTTGTATAGGACACAGAACTTTTTTACCTAGCCAATAGTTGGATGAGCATTAGCACATATTTGGGGGGCAGTGGAAGGGAAATTAAAAAAAAAAAAAAAAAGTCAATGTTGACGTATTGGCTTCAGGTGATTATGAATTTGTCACACTTCTCTGTAGGCTGTTCCAGTGGCTAAACCTATTAAAAATGTATACCTTATTTTTAGCTTGCGTTTTTATAGTTTTAGCTTTCAACAGCTGATGACCTTTAGTGTGCATTTACCTATTCTTTTCTATGGCTTTCCCAAACTCAGGTACTTTGAGGATGCCTTAAAGCATTGAGTGTTAAAAAGAGTGGAATGATACTGATGATAAAAACTGGGGAAGAATATGTAATTTCAACATAATTTTATAATATAGTATATTATTATGATAAATTGTATCTCATGCATTTGCAGGAATTAAAAGCAGCTGCTTCAAATCAAGTTGCACTGTGTATAAAATATAGCATATTTGCATAACTAAGCAAAATCTATTACTAATAGCAATAGCAATGACAGTAATAAATGTTTCCTCAAAGACAATAACAAATGTTTCCTCATAATGTCCTCATTTTGAGAGCCCACTTTTCCAGGTCAAGAAGTTGTTAAAACATTGAGTAAAGGACTTCTGTGCCTGAGCAGGCCTTTGGTGAAGCTGCAAAGTTTAAGTTGAGATTGATGCAAAATTTCCCCTCCACTACTCCAGGTTTCTAAATGATTCAGATGTCTACTTGGCTGACTTTCAGCTCCCTGAGGGACAGGCCAATGTATTAAAAAAGGATATTCCTGGGGTAGTTCTGAATAAGTGTTCAGCATTACTATAAGCTGATTAAACTGATATCGTTGAAGAGCTTCAGCTGGGCAGATGTACCTTTTTACATGAAAATTACCCTAAAGAAGCCCTAGATACAGGATCCCAATCAGGACACAGGTATTGAGTTCCTGGTGGTAGTTATGAGCCAGAATCACTGATCAAAAATATCAAAAAGAAACCTGATGAGTTTAACCATTTCTATGTTTACACCGACTGAGGTTTTTTTTAGTTTGCAAGTTTTGGTTTGGATATTTCAGTTCTGCTTTAGAGGTCCAAGCCTTCCCTTGACCTAGCTTATTGGCAAATCCACAGAGGCGGCGAGGGCTTTGGCTCTGCCTGGTTTCAGCGTGATCTAACCACCCAAAAGTCATCAGGCTCCAAGGCAAAATTTTACTTCAGCCTGTTTCTGATGCTAGGTCTGGTTGTAAGCCTCAGAGCTGCAATATAGCCTAAATGATCACACAGCACTTTGAGTCCGTCAGTCCTAAGCTTTTCAGTTAACATTTTACAAAGGGTCACAGTGAAAAAAGATTTATTATATAGCACAATCGTCTGATTTGGAACAGAAAACAATGAGTGTATGTGACTGTCTGAGCTGGCTGAGATCTTAACACAGCTTATTTTTATTAAAGGATAACTGAAGTTTAAAGTGTGACTGGGAGTACTGTGTTGAAAACAGGTTAAGGACAGCTTGATATGTATTAATTAAAAATGAAATCTGGGTTTAAAATGGAGAGCAGTTGCATCTGGGGGAGTAAGCTGGGAAGAAGTCACTGAAGTGAGTTATACCATTCACTTTTCTTTAACCTTCTAAGTATTCCTTTTATGGTAGAATAAAGTAATAGCTTCTCTCTGCCATGATTGGTTGGAAATCACCATCTGTAGTGGAAAGATTTTTTTAGGGGGATCATTCTTGTTTAAGTCTGGTTGCTCTTCTAAATAATTTTCTTAAATCACACATGATTAGATAATGGATATTCTGTAAATACAAATTTTTTTAAAGTAATCTGTATACTTTACATTGAAGGCCAGTTACTTATTCAGTTATTAATCAGTAGCCAATCAAAATTAAGATGTCTAAAGATGGTATATAATTTTAATGTTTCTGTAAAAAAATTATCAAGGCAGAAATGTTTAAATAATTAAATAATATCCATTCTGCTATTTCTTTAGTGATAAAGCAGCATTGCTTACAACTGTGGAAACCAAGGTAAAGATAGGCAACACCCTACAGGTGATGTATTAAGGCTATGCAATAATAACATAATAGGTAATTCAAATCGTTTGATATCTGTGGCATTTAGTGCTCCTAGAAAGAGAGTCAAAAACAGAGGAATCTGTTTGCATATGTTGGTAATGAAGACTCCTAGCAACACACATGAGCAGTAATTTAAAGGTCCAATTTATTTATGTATCAAGTGAAAAAATAGATGGATTCTTAGAACCAGACATATGACAATAATAAGAAATATAAAAAAAATACAGATATTTAATACTGAGTATAATTTTTCACTTAGTGGATCCAGCTCATGGATTGCAGTAGGCATATCTTGAAAGAAAGCTTGCATCAAAATTTAATCTAATACTTCAAAGTACACTTTTGTACCGAAACCAGGACAACACTGTAGGTAGAAAGAATAAAACTAGGATCCCTCTTCTGAAGTGCGGTCAACCACTTGACATTGCAGAACAACAAAAAGGCTGAATGACGTTTAATCACCAAATCAAGCATGGAACTAGATGATCCTGTGTCTTTTTTTTCCCCTTTAATTAGGGCCTGCCCAAAGTTTTAGTATTTCTGGGGCTTACAAAGAATTTAAATTGGTGTAACAGACTCCTTACACCTGCACTCATAACAATGTGCTGATATTTTCATACAGAGGACAAGATGTGATCAAGAAGTGAACTGGAACTGATCTACCTCTAGGCTCTGTAAACTAGTTTCTGTAGGTGAGCTGTCTACATATCCATGGAGGCTGAAGCCCATGGGCTACCTTCAGTGTTGATGATTCAATTTGGAATAAGGTGCTTGTTTCTTCAAAACACATCTTGCAAAGATATATAAATTGATTTACCTGACCAAGAAAGCAGGTATATAGCGGGAAAATAAGTGTTTTCTTCTTGATATGGAATTTATGCTGATACATGGTAAAAGGACAAAAAAAAAAAGATAAAATTACACCTAATTGGACTCACTTTAGATCACCATCTATCCATTTACTGGAAATGCTATGGCACATGTGGACCTATTCAAAACCCAAACCCATTGCTGCCTAAAAGAAATTTTACTGCCCCAAATGAAATAGAAAAAACCTCTGCAGTCATTCCCATAATATAGTGACAACACATTTTAAAGTTCTTGTTGTTAGCTTCTACTGGATCTATGACAGGGCTAGCTTCAGCCATACTGAACTCAGTATGCATACAGAGTGCTTGCTAAGTATTTGACTTTAAAAATAACTAAATAATGTAAATGCAAGCAGGCTTCTTCTCACTGAATTAAAAAGCAAGCAAATGCGTGCTCCTCAGAAGAACAAAATGGATCACAGGCTCTAGGAGCAATGAATATGAAAGAGGGAATCTTATTAATGTATACAAAAACCTGAAGAGAGAGTGCAAAGAGGACGGAGCCAGACTCTTTTCAGTGGTGTCCCGTGACAGTATAAGAGGCAGTGGGCACAAACTGAAACACAGGAGGTTCCCTCTGAACATCAGGAAACACTTTTTTCCTGTGAGGGTGACTGAGCACTGCAACAGGTTGCCCAGGGAGGTTGTGGAGTCTCCATCCTTGGAGATCTTCCAAAGTCATCTGGACATGGTCCTAGGCAACTGGTTCTAGGGGGCCCTGCATGAGCAGGGGGGGTTGGATCAGATGTTCTCTAGAGGTCCTTCCAACCTCAACCAGTCCGTGATTCTGTGAATGCCTATGCCAGTCTTCACTCCTTCCTGAAACAAAGTGTCCTACAGCCTGATGCAAGCAGTACTCATAGCTGTTCTTTTGCTTCTAAACTATATGTCAATAAGACATCAGGGTGGCACCAGCCCTTGACTGTTCTAATCATACACACATGATCTTGTATGTATGTGGTCGATCCAAATAAGAAAGCATCAAAATAACCATTTCTGTCAACTTTATGGTTAATAAAGGAACTCACTCCTTCAATAACAAGTAGTTATAGACAGAATCCATCTCTTCTGAACCACCTACACAGATCCAAAAATGTGAAGTGAGACGCTGGAGACTGGATGTCTGATTGAAGAGGGATCTCACTGAAACAATCCATATTAACTCACGGAACAGCAATATTAGGATACCAAATGTCACTTCATTAGTGGAAAAAAAGATGAACTTTGTGCTTCAACTGCAAGTTTTTAAGTTATACATAAATGCATCCATATTCATCAATTTATCACAGCCAAGAAGAATATATAATCATAATTTGGGGGTGAGGAGGAATAGGGTGAGCAGGAATTCTCTTTTATTCCCTGCTATAAATTTGAAAAGATCACAGGCAAAGTTTTTGGGGGTGGGGAAGAGGAAAAAGTTTTAACTTTAATTAGAGCCAGGTTACCCATTGCTGTACAGTTTACTGCAATTGTATTTAACCCGGATAACCCTTGTTAAGGTTTACATCTGGTTTCCTAAGGAGGTCCAGGTAAAGGGGAAACAGTATAGTCCAGCTTAGCATTTTGAACATAGATTTAGTAATCAAATTCTTTTTTTTTTTTTGAAGTTTATACTCAAGGAGAAAGTGCATCACAGTAATAAATTCCCAAATATCCTATATAATTTAGTAACAGACAAAAATACATGCATAAAAAGCAAATATAAGCACTGATATATACACATGCACACACACCCCCTCTCCCTACAGCAATTCCTATTTTACTGATTTAGTGTATAGTCCCAAGCACACTGAAATCAGCAGCCCTCAACAGTGTGATTATCCTGGATTTCTGAGGTGTATCACCATACTTTGTTTTCCTGAAAAGAAGGCACAAGCTATAGATGGTATGTATTCCACAGTCCTCTGCCCTATGAAAAGGTCTCCCTATAGTCCTGCTGTATTAGCTGCAAAGTGTGTAGACAGGGGTTTTCTATCCTAGACTGACTCTCTTAACTGGTTTCTGTTCCTGTTTTGTACACATCAGCATGAAAGAAATGAAGGAATATCATGTTTCCATAACTAAGCTTGCACCTTGCGATGATCCACACTTGTCTTCCACGTGGTTCTCTGGTTACAACTCCAGCTATAGTGTGCTCCCAGTTAATCAACCCTTGAACACCATTCTGTAAACCATTTTAAATCTAGAAAGTAACTCTACAGAGTTGGTACAGATTTTAAACCACTGTGTTTGTGAAGGGACAGGTTGCAGAAAGAAAAACAAACTCCAGACAAATCTATTCCCAAAATGCATATCCTGCACAGGCATTGCAGAGATTAGACTAATGACTATGGGAGGACAACATTCAGGGTGGTAAATTCTTTCTCTTCTCAATATTCACAAAGTTATACATCAAAGAAAATTTACTTGTTTTTTGTGCAGGAGATGTGAACACCACTTTTCAAGATATCTTTTCCTATGTCAGTCTTTTTAAATAAACAACTTATATTGTGTAGCTGTTGAGTATGATAGAGTGATATGACCAAGTAGGGAGTGGAGTGCCTTGTATAGAATAAACTTCATATTACTTAAGAATATATAATGATGAAGCATTATCAGTCATTTACCTGTGGTGACTCATGATAATTACTGTATTAAACTTTGATAACAGCATTTTTCCCTCCCCTCTGTCTCATCTCATCTTTCCCTGCACTACCCCCAGGCTTCAGCAGTCTTTACCAGCCTTCTGGTAATATTCTGTTTTGTACAGTGCCAGTAATACTGTCTATCATCTCAGGCCTCTGCTTCCTGGAATCATTAATACTGTGCTTTGGAAATTATTTGAGACAGAAGGCTCCACAATTGTACTTACTGGTTCAGCCTAGTTCCCTGAAAAAAGATTTAGTGCATTTTCAAAAGGAGAATTTTGCAGATATGAGCCCAAATGGATTTTCAACTAGGCTTCAACCTTTTTGAAACCTATGGATGTTGAATAGTCTTTTACGAGTTGCCATGCCAACTGATACCAGAGGAACACTCTGCTGTGTGTTCATCCCCTAGAAAGCTTCACCAGATGTCTTCAACAAATTGCCATGAAAAGACTTGGGTCTGTCAGTCTTGTTAGGAGATAAAAATCAGACTGAAATGTCCCTGCCTCCACTTCTGATAAAACTAGCCCATAAAATATGTAGACCTGCATTGCTCTCACAGTAAACCAGCAAAATCTTTCACCCCCACCCTAATTCCCCCTCACTTCCTGTAGCAGGATTTTTAAAATATTTATGTTCTTATTTCTACACGAAGCACAAGGTCATTATGCTTTGCAGCTGACATCGTCTGGCAGTGCAAAGCTAGAAGCATCTGGCTGGCAGTGGAGAAAGAGAACAAGTTGATAAATTATTGATTTACATAAATCAACACCCTTTAAATATTGGTCTTTTGAAGGAAAAAAAAAAGCTTTTGTTATTTCAACTAAAAAAGTGGTAAGATGATAAACATTGTATTAGCTGCTTTGTGATTTTCTGTCCCTACCTCAGACACCAAATATATCTATGCAATACACTGTCATTCTCTGGAGGGGCAGTATGAAAACACAAAAATGTTTTTCCTAGTGATCTAGTCTTTCAGCTTTAATTATTTTTTTTTTTTAACATCATGGCTGTGCAAGAAGTAACACTGCATTCAAACACTTCAAAACAACCACAGAAAATGAGGTTTAAGAATTAATAACGTTTCAGGGATATGTGCCTCACAGGATGACCTGAAGAAACAAAACTATGACTCCAGCAGGAGCTATGGGTACGTAGCACCTTGGGAGAACTGTTCATTGCTTTTACAATATATATACACCTTTTCATAAACTGTAGGGCACTGGGCACTCAGGATACTGAGTGAAACCCAACAGAGCATGATTCGTGAATAATCTACAGTGAATTTCTGGAAGAAAGAAAACAAGGTAATGTATCACAAAGTACTTCATTCTGTTACTTCAATGCTTGTCACATTGAAGACTTGTCCTCATAGGAGACTACAGAGTTCCTTAATTAGCAGATACGTTGTGGTTTAATATACATAAATACATAGTTCATATGTGTCATAATTTTTACATTTAAAATAAAAATGTATTTTCGGGTAATTCAATTAGCTTTTAAAAGTAAAGTAATATTGAATTCCTATTTTATGTATTTGTTTTTCCCCAAGCGTTATTCTTTCATACCAGTCTGATATGCATATAAACCCTCATGGCACTAATTTTTTGTATTCTGTATTACATTACTTATATGAACTCAATACAAATATCAGTCATTCAACAAGTGTCAGTCCATCATCCAATTATATTGTTCCACAAAAATGATGTTTAGAAATGCCAGTGTAGCCCGAAGCATCAAAGTACAGTCTTATGTGCAAAGTTCTCCTTTTGAAAATGCACTAAATTTTGAAACTGTGCAGGGAACTAGGCTGAACCAGCAAGTACAATTGTGGAGCCTTCTGTCTCATCTGGGTGCTCACAAAAAAGGGCTGATGTGAAAGCTCTGTTTGGCTGTTAATGAAGTGTGGAAGCTGCCATGTAGAACAGTTCCTTCTACTTCAATCCTTACGTCATTGCTTGTTGTGGGAGGAGGAAGGTCTCTTACTATTGTCCTTCTAACATGGAATAATTCAAGTTGGAAAGGATGTCTGGAGGTCTCCAATCCAACCTTCTACTGAGAACACCATCACTGAGGAGGTTGGACCATGTGGCTCAGGGCTTTCTCAAGCCTGGTCTTGAAAACTTCTGAGGATGCAGACCACACAGCCTCTCTGGGCAACATGCTCCACTCTGGACTGTCCCCATGGAGAAAAAGGTTTCCCTTTATCTTGAGCCTGAACTTGTCTTGTTTCAATGTATGCCCACTCTCATGCTACTGTCAGGCTGCTGAGAGCCTGGTTCCATCTTCCCAACATGCAGGTCACAGGTAGGAGAAGGCTGCTCTGAGGTGCCCCCAAAGCCTTCCTTTCTCCAGGCAGAAGCAGCCCCATCACTCAGGGTCCCTTCACAGGTCAGGTGCTCCAGCCCCTGAGCATCCTGGTGGGCCTCCGCTGGGCTCGCACCAGTTTGACAATGTCTATCCTGGACTGGGGAGCCCAAACCAGAGGATGCAGTATCTAGGTGTGGTCTAAGATGTGCAGAGTCAAGGGGGATTCTCACATCCCTCCCTCCATGGCTGTGTTCCTGCTGGCCCTCACTGCTGCCAGCCCCAAGTTGGCTCCTGTGCAGCTTGCTGTCCTCGGAGCCCCGGGGACTTTTCTACAGAGCCGCTGCCCAAGCAGGCAGTGCCCAGCCTGGACTGCTCCCCAGGGCTTTGCCTTCCCAGGGGCAGGGCTTGGTGTTTCTCTGGGCTGAACTGCACAAGACCCATTCCTCCAGCATGCCCGGGTCCCTCTGGATGGCAGCCCTGCTCTCCAGCATGTTGGCTGGTCCTCTCTGTTTGGTGTCACCTGCCAGCCTGAGGAGCAAGTGTTCCCTTGCCTCCCCCTGGTCATGGAAAAAGTTCTTAGGTGGGATAGATCCCAGGATATACCCACGGTTCTCCACTTGTTAACAGTTTCTAGGTAGAGTATGACCCATTAGCCACTATCGTCTCCATTCAATCCAATATTTACTGACCTAGCTGTTAATCCATAAAATTTTATTTAACATCGCTTTCTGGCTTCTTGTTGGCTAACTTTAAATATTCTGGATTTTATCTTCCACAATCTGCAGCAATTTGAGAAATCCTTGAAAATTCCTTGTTCTGGAAAAAAAAAATAATTTAGTCATAGCACAAAACTTGCATCCCTCCTAAATG
The DNA here is from genome assembly GCF_965638725.1 of Aptenodytes patagonicus. Taxonomy (NCBI): domain Eukaryota; kingdom Metazoa; phylum Chordata; class Aves; order Sphenisciformes; family Spheniscidae; genus Aptenodytes; species Aptenodytes patagonicus. The sequence continues at coordinate 18,989,820 of NC_134982.1, forward strand.
ACTACATATCTAGAAGTAAAATTCAGAGAAATCAAACCCCAAAGCTCTGCCCAAACAGGCTTACCACAGAAAATGGAAACATTTCAGATGTAGCACGAGTACCGCTTCATTACTGATAACTATTTGACATGAAAGATATTCATATACTCTCAAAACATCTCAGGCACAAATCCCCAAAATAAGCACATGAAGGAATCCAAACATAATCATGAGAAGAAATTAAAGCACATGACTTCCATAACCCTAGGTTTCTGCTTCAGAAAAAGGGCCCTCAATAAACTGGTCTTTCACCACTGTTGAAGAAGAACAAAAAACCTTTCGGAAAGTTCCACCCTCCAAGCTTGCTTTTTAAAGCTTACAGCTGTGGAGATGGCTTTGAGATATATTATGGTCCTACCTACTGCAGCACATATAAATTATCTAAGTATAAAGCTGTAAATAGAAGTTTCCTGTACTGTACTAATGCACGTATGTGCACTAGTGTATTTTCTATGTTAAGGGGTTTAGTCATTGTGTTATGTTTATATTAATCTGCCAACCACTATGTTTCTACTGGCAGGCATAATGAAGTATATTAATACTTTAACTTCCTTGTGACTCCCCTCCCACAGTTAAAAAATTTTGCTAACAGTAGAGATCTGTGCCACAATTTAGAGACACTGTCTTGACATTCCTGCACAGATCTGTGGCACTGTAATGACAAATGTTTGTATCTCCAAGCTGTACAGTGCACTGCTGTAACCACGTACTGAACCACTGTGGAGAGGATAAAATACAGAATACAGTTTAACCACCCTTCTTAAGCAGTATTGACATAAGAACAAGATGTTAACTTGAACCTGTTAATCCTCTCCAGAATTATCTGTGAACAGAAATTATTTGTTGTTTTTTTTTTTTTTTAAAACAAAGCTTGACAATTTCATAATGAAAACACAGCACAGAGCACAAAAGAAAGATATTATAAAAAAAGAAAAATGTTAACCAAAACGGAAGTGTGGCTTGATACAGGTAGGTGGATTTTAAGAAATTGTATAAACATAACCTTAATCAAATGCAGATTAACCACCAGAGGGAAGAGAGCTGTAGCCTCTCTTCCCCCATATTAGTGCCACCACTGACAATAAACGCTACTTCACAAATAGACTATGCCGTCATCTGATTGCAGTAATATAGAGCAATATAAGTTCACAAAACAAAATGAAGTTGAATAATAAGTAAATTCCTGTATCTTGAATCTCAACATTATGCATGAACCCCAGACAGATTTCTGTTCTTTGCATTTAAATAAATCAGTTTAAAAATTTATATTTTGTAAAGACGTACAGATATGATAACTAATATCTGCACTATGCTCTGTTCATTAACTAGAGAAGGTAGTAAACAACATCCCAAATAAATTTTATGGAGTATTTTATTGTAAGATACTGTAGATTCACTACAGAAGTGATGATATTTTCAGTGCTGTAGCTATTGACATGAATCAAGGTTAGCATTCAAATAAAACATAATACTTAAGCCATCTCCATCTGCACAAGTGTTACACCAAACTCTTGTTTAAACTATGATACCACTTGTTACAAGAAAATTCACAAATACAGTTACAAGCAGCACATGAAAGACCTAAGTCTTGACAAAAGACCTGAAATCTAGGCAAGGTGCTCTTTAAAGAATATAAAGGAGATGAGGGCATGAGTAACCTCTGCTGAGGAATAAGAAAAAGAGCAATCAGGAAGACATACTCATATGAACAAGAAAGGTGCTAATATGTTGACCTGCCATTGCCTCAGAGTGGTTTTTCTGCTTCTACAACTCGAGATGTGGAAGCAGAGTATCAGAAACAAATCATGCTAAAAGACCAAATCTTCCAGTCCTCATGGAAGGTGTCTGTATGTCTACATCTTATAAATGCTTATGTTTAATCCCCTCTCAGTCACAGAGTTCATTAGGGTGACCAAGGTGTTTGTTCGATGAATGCCTATTTACAGCTGGAGAGCAGCCTTTGCTTGCCTCTACTTGATCTTTCAACAGTGTGAGACAGTTGCTGCTATTTGAGCATGCGTGTTTGTGATGCCTCCTGTTCGATCTTCAAACACCTGCCATCCCTTTAGCAGAGAGTTTGCTGTTCTGCAAGAAGCTGTGAAGACCTCTGATTGCTGGAGCACTTCACTGACTTTCTATCTTCATTTCTTGTCCAATGTGACCATGGCTCAAATATCCTTGAATAGTTTGGGGGTCAATCACTTGCAGCTAGAGGAAGATCAATTGGATGGACAGGATGATAACTTCTTCATGCATGCAGAAGAGTGGAGCGGACCCCTAGAGTCAGTCTTTAAAGATACAAAGGACTTTTCCAGTCTCAGAAATAAAAAGTGAAGAGCCCTCGAATGTGGCAATCAACCAATGGCTGCATTTCTCAAGAAAAATCTCTCTTAAAATCATGGCAGGCACACCATCTTCTACATCAGACACTTAAAGATAGTGTATGACCTGTGATGCATCTTTTAGAAATAAGGCAGGGAAAGTTTTTGGTTTCTTATGGGATACTGGTTTATACACTGACAGACATATTTGAAGAAGAGCTTATGTTTTTCCATTTGTCAGCATTTTGATGTGTCCTTCAAGAACTTCATTAAACTGAACTGCAATTGTACTGGCTATTAGATATTTCAATAGAACAAGAAATTACGCTGTTGTACTTTAACCCCAGCTGACAACTCAGCACCACACAGCCGCTCGCTCACTCACTCCCCCCCGGTGGGATGGGGGAGAGAATCGGAAGAGTGAAAGTGAGAAAACTCATAGGTTGAGACAGAAACAGTTTAATAGGGAAAGCAAAAGCTGCGCATGCAAGCAAGGCAAAACAAAGAATTCATTCCCTCTTCCCATCGGCAGGCAGGTGTTCAGCCATCTCCAGGAAAGCAGGGTTCTATCACGTGTAACGGTTACTTGGGACGACAAAATGCCATCACTCCGAACGTCCCCCCCCTTCCTTCTTCCCCCAGCTTTATATGGTGAGCATGACATCATATAGAATGGAATATCCCTTTGGTCAGTGGGTGTCACATACCCTCATACTAGGTACTGTGAAGAAAATTAACTCTACCCCAGCCAAAACCAGCACATATACCATTGGACATAGTTATCTGGAAACATCTGTGGAAAGTTGGGTCACAAAGGCCAAGTTCCTTTGGATTCAGAAGTATTTAAAACTGTTCCATTTGTATTTGGTGTTATCCAAGATCATGACGAGTTTCTGCTGTTGCTTTGCCATATCTTGTGTACTGGATGTCCAGACACAGAAAACAGAAATCTTTCTGTGCCAAAGAGCTCTTCTGTTAGAGCATTTTACATAAAGGAAGGGCTATCCAGAGAAATTACTTTCAAGGGCAATGGCTTCCAACTGTAGATCAGGTGCAGGAGGACTGTCCAGTGTTTTGCAGGACCACAGAAAGGCCCTACTGCCACCAGGACTGGCCAGGAGGACAAAGCACAAACCTGCCTCACAGCAGTTTGCACAAGTAGAAGGGGACCAAGGTTTCTGGGAGAGAGGGGCTTGAAGAGCTGCTCTTCTTCAACAGTATGCAACACTCACATTTCCTCCCTGAAATATATCAGATGTATCAGGCTATTGCTGAGGTTCCTTTTGCTTCAGAAATAAGGTATCACGGAGGACATACTTGGTATTTCTTCTTAAAGCAACAGTACTGTTCTTTGTTGGTTAATCATGTAAATTTAACATTCTCAGGAGGCAAACCCATTGAAAACATGCATGCATATGTGTAAGACTTGGTTTATAGCTATAATGTGTTTCCATATTAGGAATAATTCTATGACTTTAAACGTAAGTATGAATACCACTAAATGTTGTCCAGGGTCTCTTCATTTCTTAAGTTTTAAGAAGTTACAGTGTAAACCTAAAGTGAAAATTGTTCCAATCAAATTAGTTAATTATCTTATGGAAGGAGTCCCACATACAAAAATGAAATCCCTAAACATATACAGAAGACTCTGATCCCAAACCTTGCAGCAACAGAGCACAGAGAACATATGGCTAAGCAGACATCTAAGACATACCAAATGCTGTAGTGCCTACCTGTCCACCTGGCCAACTGAGAGCCCTCACTGGAGTGCAAATGCCCTTGCCTGCTTTTCTTCTAGCTCCACAACGCTTGCATATGTAACTGCAGTACCTTACTTTAAAGTGCAGAGATAGGGGGAAAGGGGAGGGAGATTGCTCCCTTTTAAATGCCTCCTGACCTGCTGAAGGATCCTGTGCACCAAGACAGTACCTCTTGTGCCGACCTCTCTACTTCCATGCTGGTCACTCTAGGCTCAGCCATGTTATTTACGTCACCATGTGTACCCAGAGAAGAAAGCTTCTTGTACTGGACTCTGAGCATATAGTTGGCATCTAATAGTACCTGCTGACTCTTTATACTGAATTAAGTGAATACCTAATGTAAATTAGACCTCTCCCTAAAGGCATTTTAGCTACATATGCATTTGAGGAAAACTGCCTAATTTACAGAGTAACAGGTACTAGGGAGGTAGCATTGCATCCTTTCAAAGAAAACTCCAAGCCCTAGCCCTTGTTTCCCACAAAGAAAGAAGAATCTTTTATAAAAACTAGCCAATGTTATTCTCCTTCTATAAAAATAATGTAGCATAAAAATGAAGTATATATAAAAAAAGAATGATTTGGTTTCTACCAAAGATGGTTGTGATGAGGGAACCTTTGGCAGTATCATGTATACAGGGTTTTTGCTTGTTTTTAAAAATGTCTAGCTGCTTATGCTTCACATGTATGATAAAGTAAATCTTAACTTGTGTTTTCCTAATCATACTGAAGATGTTATAAAACATGACAATAGTGTGTATTTTCAGTCCAAGGAACCATCTAAGCCAGTAGCCTTTGCCTAGGAATACCTAGGAAAGAATGTAAGAGTGCAAATATACATAATATTTTATCTAAGCATCTTTCAAACATAAGTGGCTTATGGATAGGGTCAGGTGTTACAACCCTTCCAACAGCATTGTCGTCCATTGCTTGTCTATCACCCCTCCTACATTCCTCTGAAAGTACACAGACTTTTAGCATCCATAACAGCTGTAAGCAAGGAGTCCCAATACACTGCATGAAAAAAACTGATAATTTGTTCTGAGCCTACCTCTGTTAAACTAATTGGATGCCCTTTACATCCTACACTGAAGACTGTTAGCAATCCCTATTCAGGCTTTCCATTGTCTCATGGTTCTGTGGACCAAAATTCATGTTAAATTTAATTTTCCAAATTATTTTTTTCATTTGTTTTAGAGGAGCTTGTTGGCCAGTTTATAGCACTGACACAGCTCTCTAAGTAGAAAAAAAAAAAGTGTCTCTCCAGTAGGTACAGAAACACCAATAAGTGGGCTATTGTACACAGATCCTTCTCTAAAAGTTGAAAGAACTGAAAGGTGAGAGCCTGAGGATGAGAGCCAGAGTGTTCATCTAGAGAGAAGAGGCAGCGATGCAAGGCTACAGATATGGCAGTCATCACTGTTTTTAATTTTCAAGGATTGTGTAAAAGGAAGGCCAAACATTAGCTTTCAGCTTCTTTGAAGCACAACATCATACAGTACCTTTTGTATCACTGGTGATAATTTGCCTGTCCGCACCCACATCTCTGTCTGCATAAAAACCTCGATTACAAGATTACGTGTATGTTGACAATAAACAAACAATATACATATTTTCCATTAATGTATTAAAACGTATTTAAATGTGAAGTTCCTTCTAAATTTAGAAGCCTTGAAGATGATGTGCCTGCAAGTCTTGAAGAAGTCAGTGCCAGTAAGATCTACCATGGTCATGTAGAGAACTTGTTATATACCTTTAAGTGAATTTAATTAGTGTGTGCAGTATCTTGCTTAAGAATTCAAACAGTAAAACAAGTTATGAAAAGATATGCTATGGTTACTTTTTTAATACCTTTGATGTTTAGTAGTTTCACTGCTGCTCTGTGATGCTGTATCACCACAGGGCAACACGAAGTCACTTGGCTCAAAGCCCTTATACTATCTCCATGTAATCTTGAGTCTGATCTGTAGACACTGAGAAATCCTAAAACTTAACGAAATCAGTTTAAAAACCTCTCCAAGTCCACTGTGATTAGGATTTAATCAGTCAGGTTTTCTCCTTTGCCACCTTAGTGACATCCTTTTGGGTTCTGTTTCTACCTGTTTAATTTTACCATTTTTCACAAGAAAAAGATAGGCTGTCTGTAAACGTGCCACAGTGAGAACTGTGCAGCCCTGGGACAGACTACTTTTCTTCACAAATATTTGTAAGCTAAAGCCCAATTGTGCGCTCACTAAGCATTTTAACTGATCTGTTTACAAAGTTCATCATCAAATACAGGCTCGGGACTGTTTTCTACTCCTGGGCCTGCTACAGTGGTCTCACATGCCTATTCCTCCTATACACCCTCAGGGTGGGTTTCCCCAGCCAGTGGATCAATAAACTTGCCTACAAAAAGCACTCTTGCAATGTACAGTATTTATTTCTTTAAAAATTTGCTCAGTAGTGTATGTTCAAGAGATACACATCTCATCTCCAAGAAGGCCTCAGAGGACAGTAGGCCATACAGCTGTACCCTAGCACACTTGACTATAACACAAATAATATAATGCAGGACACTCATACTGGGACTGAGGACCATTGTCAACTTCCAGTTAAATTTACACCAAAAAGAAATGAAACTTTTTAAATTGGCGATATTCAGGAGTATATTGGTATTTCTGCCTCTAGAGTGGACTAGATCATAACCTGCATGCACAGTTGTGAGCTGTGATTCTCTTTCATGGCTAAAGAAAAACATTGTTCTCACAGCAATGGATGTTTTCTGTGCAATCCCTACACTGTCCCTAAATGTAATTCATATCTTTGGGTGAAAAAAACTAATTATAAAATTCAAAAGCAGAAAACAGTTAGAGTATCGGGTCTTCCTGTCAGATAGGAATTTTATATGACCATTTTGGGATTTTAAAAGATGTATGCAAGATTCTTTCTGCAAATTTATCTTCAAGGTACTTCTATAGTTAAATACATGTGATTTGATATTATTTCCTCTATATTCTAGTCACAACAATCAATTGCTTCTATGGACTGTGACTGCAATTTGAGGTGTATTCAAGTTTAGTTTAAGTTTATTTAAGTTAAGTTTAATGACAACTTTATTTAAAATTCAGGAGGGAGTTACAGTCTAATTTTTCTTATTGGTACAGTGGTAAATGGTAATTTAAAAAGTACAAACTGGGAACTGCCTCATGTGTTTAAATGGGTTCAGAGAAAAAAATATTTGCAGATTTTATAATTTTGCAGAACTTATAGTTCTCTTCCAGAACTGATATGAGAAAAATAATGCAAGTGGAATACTTGCTCCACAATCAGCAAACAGTGCCTTTCAAAACAACAGAAACTACCAGAACTTTGAAATAAATGTTTTCCTCCTCAAGTGCTGCAGATGATGCATCCTAAGTTTTTTTTTCCCAGTCACAGTATTCTATGAAGCTACCAGGGTAAGACTCACTAGGAGTTTCACTGTGAAGCATTAAGAGCTCAGTAAATACTGAAATTTTGGAAGACATTTATCTCCTGCTGTACAAGACTATTTTGGCAGATGGTCACTAAAAGATTTCTTCACTGTCACATATCATAATTATTTCTGTTATGAGTGCTTTGTTAAAATAATGTTAATGTTAAAATAGCAAGCAGAATTTGGTGGCTGACTGGCCGTTGGCCACATTAAAGTGGTAAACTGAAAAGCTTTATTCTATGCTGTTGGCAGACAGTAAGCCTGATTGCTCTGACTTTGATTCAGGTCTAAGGAGCAGGTACCCTTTTCACATATTCAGCAGAAAGTTAACATGGTTGCAGAAACAGCTTGTCTATTCAGCAAACTTGAAGGTATATTTAGCAAATAAGATTCTGTAATTCTTCTCCTATACCACTTGCACATTAACTACATGCAAACAGTTCTAGTTTCCTCTCTGCAGTGCAGCTCGAGCCTAGAGGCTACCTCAGAAAAGCAATTTTTTTTTTTCCTGAAATACAGTATTCAGAAAGGTGAAGTAGCTTCAATGGTTAAAACTGGGGTTATATCCAGACTACTTACTTTGGTGCCTATGCAGACTGAAATGCCCAGGTATAAGAAAACAGCTTTTATTTCTCATTCTGCAGTGGAAGTCTAGAACAAAGCACCTAAAAATCCAGTAGGAGCATAAGTTACCTAACAACAATACTTTATTCTTTAAAAGAGAAAAAAGGGAATCTCAAATGCAATGAGTCACATTTGGCTCTCAAAGTTACATTCCCTGAATCTGTTTCCTTGAATCACATCGTAATACTTTTTTTTTTTTTTTTTAAACCTTGCAATACCTGAATTAGAGATGCCCATTATGGCACTCAGTCCCCTGAATTTTGGTAAGGGGCACTTATCTCTGTTCATTTGGATGGGAAACATGTTGCCACTAAACTTTCTCGAGGAATTGAACAACCACAATATTTCCTTTTTGTCAAGCCTGCCTGTCCTCAATAAGAAGGAGGTTAGTGCCTTTCTGTAAAACATGGTTACAACTGTTTAAATAGGAGGCTGAAAGAGCACAGAAAGAGAGACCTTCCCATGTAATACTCTTTCCTATTGCATTTACTACAGTGTGAGTTCTGCTTTGTTCTACTTAAAAAAAATAAATGGAGTAACTCCATAAAATTCAACAGATCTATAGAGTTTCAGTGGTTTAAATGAGAAGAATTTGGCTTTGGAGAGCAGGTATTGCACCTTCTTTTACTGAAGGCCTGATCATACTTGCTGAAAAATGTGTTACAAGCAGAAAAGACTACCTGAAGAACAGGGATGAGGAAAAAAAAAAATAAAATTCATGAGTAGTGCCAGCTGCTGACAGTTAGTATAACAGATCGCTAGGGATGTCAAAATGCATGCAACAGGAAAATATTTCCTGCAGGCACACTGTCAAGAAAAAACGAAGGCAGACAATAAGACAAAGTGAAAAATTAAACCACAAGAGTGTTAAATTAGAAAAGCTTAAACACATCTACATGTCACCCTCCAAGTAGGCAAAGATATTAAGGAATAACATGCATTGATCAGAAACGTTGCATGGAATGTCTTACTGCAAAAAATGTAATGCAGATTTATGCAAAAGCATTAGCAAGCATCTTGTCCTGGTCACTAAAATCCCATTTATGCCATAGGTCAAAGTTGTAGGATTTACTTGATATTCATCAGGTGAATCAGAGAGAATTTCCTCCTGAGAGGAGAGGCTAAGCCAGAGCACTTTCTTATTTAAGTCTTCACAACAAACTGAAGCTCACTTAGCTCTGCCTGCCTCAAAGAGAGCACAGAAAAGAGACCACCTCTCACAGCCAGGCTGAGGGTAGCAGTAGTTCAAGAGCAGCACAGAGAGTCAGGGCCCCTGTGAACTGTATCACAGTAATGTCACTGCAGCATCAGAGCAACCTAGGGGGAATGAGGACAGCCACAGTGAGCACCTTCTTCCCAGACCTCCTCTTTTAGCTCCCTGTTAATTACAGAGTAGCAGCCAGTGTGACTTGAGCATATTTGCCTGATTGTACATACCTCTTACCCGACTGCTGGCATTACCTTTGCTCCCCTTTCTTTAGGGTCAGAAGGTATATACTCCTACTTCACAAATATGCACAAAGACATTAAAGCATGCACTTAACCTCAGCTGAGTAGAGAGAGAGATCCCAGGCAGACTAACTGCAGCAGCTGCAGCAGCTGGTTGGAAAAAGGGAAGGTTTTTGAGCATCACTGCTTGTGCAGGGAGAGAGTTTGTAGGATGAAAGGCTTATGCACAAATCAACAAGCTTGAGGACAGCGATCAGGCCACCATGAGGCTGAAATTATATCTGACTTCTCCTGTGTTGTTTTGTGGGTACTGTGGTAGTGTTCATCAGACAGTAAAGCTTGCAAACGTGATTCATTCAGTGAGGGAGGTTTGCTAGACCACATTGGTACAGCTTCATTCACAGTCTGTGCAGTTTGTGGTTTTAGTCTGGCCCAAGATTTCATAAAATTGCTTTACTAAAATTATTTTAATATGATTTTATTACTATTTAATGCTATCAATAAAATATGACATTATGAATGATAGTTTCAAGATTGGTGAATGTACAGTTTGTACTTTATAACGGTAGTCAGTTTGTCCTGAAGTCTTTGTGGGATCTGGATATAAACACAGAACATTAAAAGTTTCATTTTTTTGGTTTCCACTGCAACAAAAGAAAAAAGAATTAATTTGGAATACTAATGTCATGGCAATAAGTTCTTAAATTGTTTTTCACTTTATGTTAATTGTAAAGATGCAAATTCAAATAAAACAAACTTTTAAAGAGAGCAATTTAGACTTTATTGCCATTATTTCTCTAAAAGTGAATTTTTTAACTTTTACTTAAGTTAAAGTAATGCTTAATGTATTGATCTAATTGATATATTAAAGCCGAACATTACATTAAGACCACTTTCATGGCTATTATACAAACTCAGCCTATGTTATTTTTGCTATTAAAGACAACTGTTTACTCAAAAGTTATTGTCTAATGCAAATTATTTCTTTGTAAAGGTGGTATGATAAGGTCACTTTTGTAATTTTAACATAGTTAAAACACAAGACTCTCCATTCCTCTGACTTAAATTAAAGTAAGGTTTTCCACAAATAAAGTTTGGCTTACCCTTACGAAGTGAAAATGTTATAAGGAAGGCCCCACAGAAAGAGTATGTCAAGGATTAATGATACAATTTAAAAGTATTGCAAATTTAGTCCAAAAAGCACAATGCTTTTTGTTTAGAAGCATTAAGCTGTACCATTTTAAGAAAAATAACTATTTCATACGAGTCAGGCTGCTTAAAAATGAGATTGTATTGCTTACTCACAAGAACTTCAAACAAGCAGATAAGGCGTCCAAGCTACAAAGAGGATTTTTCACTATTGAAGAGTTCTGGACCAGGTTTAAAAAGAACTGTAAAAGTGTGTGAAACCACAAACATTTTTAGGAAGATGGAAATGAAGACTGTAGAGGAAAGTCCTCCCTATATAGCCGACATATAAACAGTCATTATTTCCATTGTTTCATTTGAATGTACTATTTCTTTGACTTCTTTAAGATGAAACTGCAGATTAGGCTATTCTAACAACAAAGTCAAAGTTAATTAGTCTTAACTAACAGCCAAGTTGTAAACTACTTGAGGTCAACTCTACCCTCAGGAAAATGAGCGTTAGTGAGACATTTTAAAGCACTGTCTGTTTTTATAAGCAGTGCAGGGAAAGGCTAAGCCAATAAAACATGATCGTTCCATTCTATATTTTAATATTAGCCTCTAAAGTACAGAACACTCCTGTGTGCTTTGATGACAAAGCCTTGCACCAAACTAATAACAATATGTGAGTAAAGGAAATAACTGTCATTTTGCTTTGATTTTGGTCACTGAATGTAACAAGCAAACAACAGTGCAAACCTCTATCAAACGGAGTGTGGTGAGAGGTTCCTGCACGGCTTGGACAACAAAGAGACCCCAGAGACTGGTTGTGAGGCTTCCTCTTTTTACCCTGAGGATAAATCATTAGGGTCTCAGTTGATTCTGGATTTTGGGGGGGGGGGGGCGAAATCTTCGGATGTTATTTGGAAATGCTAGGCGTGAGCAGCTGTTGTTAATTATGACTTCGTTTTCTCCTCCAGACTTCTTTGGTTGCATGCCATAACTGCATGGGGCATGGGGGTTTACGGCTTGAAAATAGCCTTGTCATTTGGTGAAGTCTAACAGAGCAAAGGGGGCTTGATAAATGATAAAAATGTTCCTTGGAAAGCTCCTTAGATCAGATTAGTTCTCAGTTGTTTGTTTTTAGAATCCCAATAGTCTTGAACAATTAAAAGGTAAATACATGAGGCCACACAATTCATGAACCATATAGAAAATATTTAACAGCTATTGAATTACTCTTGAAAGTAACTCTTCCGCCCTTTATTTACATGGTCTGTTTATATGCTCTGCTTAGAATGTTAAATAAATTGAGTTAATCACATAATTAAACTCCCATTTAACTTGTATTCCTCATATACTGAAATCAGACAAATGCTTAAGTACCTTGATGAACTGGGGTCTTAGGGTGTGACTCTAAAAGGTACTATGCAGTCTGGCCCTGAGCCAGCAGTGTTAACTTGCAAAGCTTTAAGCCTGTGGAAGACAAATAACATATTCTTCAGCAAACTATGGGATTTTCCCCCTCCTCCCCCCTCCCCCTTTCCTTTACTGGATCATTAGAAGAGACTTCAACATTTTACAGAGCTGAATCTTCAAAACAGTAATGAAAAATCTCACCCATTAGTTTCTGCATAGAGTTAAGTCGGTGGTTCAAACAAAGAGAGGTGGTCCAGACAATCTAGTACTGTTAAAATTCATATGGGGGGTAGGGTTTTGGGATTAAGAGGGTGATGATTTGTTTTATGGCTATTTTCGCAACATACTTTACATTGCTGTCTTTTGGAATAGAACAAGATTTACTGTAAGAAAAGCTTCTTAACATTCAATTTATTTGTTCCATTTCCACGAGTCCCACTGTTCTGTTTATTCTTTCTATTGTCCTTTTCCTTTTCTAGAGAAAGTGATTACCCTTTAAATGGAATTATTGAAATTAAGAACACTGAGATGTTTTGACCCAGATCTCAGTTTACTGAAGAATGATGCTGCACAGACTACGGTGAGGAAATGCATTGGGAAAATCCTTCTAATTTGCTGCTGTAAAGTGCAGCAGCAACAGGACACTTTTAGCTGGTGTTCAATGTAATTGTGAGAATGATGGGACTCAAACTGTCCTCCATGTGAAATTTATCCTTCATCCAATCAGCAGAAACAACTAATGCACTGGAAGGTGTATTATATCCCATCTACTTCCCAATAAAGTCAGTGGTGTCCAATCAGACACCTATTGTTAGTAGAGAATCTGAAATTGATACAATCACCACATTGATCTACAGTTGTGTCTGTCATTTGCTTGCCACCACATCCTCCTCCCCTTCCACCATGCAGCCATTTCAGAGCAGGAGCCTGCGGCACTGAGTTTCAGAACACTCCAGTGATCAGATTTGTTAGTGAGATCGGGCTAAATAATGCCAGTTTACTCAGCCCAACTCCAAACAGGGGCTACTGGTAATGCTACACGGAAGGGCAGAGGGTACAATGCTGCACAGCTCCCGGAGATAATCAAGGAAACACTCGTCTGCTCTAAGCCCTACTATCACACCCAGCCTGGAAGCACAGAAGGTCAGGCTGATTATTTCATTTTGCACACAATTGTCTCCCAAACCTGCTGGGGAATCTCCTATTGATGGACTGCTAGTAAGTTGTCTGGACTGGGAGAGAAAGGAAGGCAAAGAAAAAAAAAAAAAAAGCCTTGACATATCCTCCCTGTGCTCATGCACTCAGGAGGATGCTAGTTGCGGGACGGGATTTCTTTTGTTCATTTCGATTACAAAGCCAGCTACATTACATACCAGTTCAGGTTCACTCTCAGTACTAGACAGGCTGGCAACAGGCCGAGGGACACACATACGACAATCTGTGACTTCTGCCACTAGAAACAAGTCAGAAATTAATTTCTTATGATATTAATTTGAAAGTTTATAGGCAAGGATCATTACACAGGTAATTTTTAAACACTGGATTAATCTCAATCTAGAATAAAATGTAAATCTGAAGATAACTCCTTAAAGTTCAAGATTATTTTAGTGCTTACCTCTGCTTGTGATAGCTGTCACCATAATTTTTTTTCCTTCAACCTAAAAAGCATTAACTATAGGCACCTTTTTTGTAAGTAGTCTTCAAAAAGCTCTTCTTCTCGTGGGAGGTTACTAACACCAGTTTATTGAATGCACAAACCTCAAGCAGAGTTGGCTGTTACACAAGTACACAAGTAAATGATGTTATCTCTGATCTCATCAAATGTTCTGAGTTAAGATCAGATTATCATTATCAGTACTTGGATGCATGGCCCCCAAAGAAACTCCACATATTGCAATATTAACAATTCCGTAGGAACCACTGTCTCCGTTAGAGACAAATTTGTCCTGATAAAACAACCAAATTGATCTACCTATCTCTCCTTGAAGACGTTAGTTTAATACGTTAAAGATAAGGTTTAACCTGATCATTAACTCCTATGGTTCCACAGGCTTGCAGCAGGTACCAAACACTTATAGTTTAAAAATACTAGTGATTTATTTCTATTTTCACTATGTTCTTTTTAGCAAAGCAGAAAGGAAAATTAAAAAAAATTGAAAAAGGGAAAGGAGATCAAAACCAAGAGTGAGGAAAGGTATAAACAGAAGGACAATTAAATACATTGTTTCCACCTAAAGTCTATGACTCATTGCACTATATAATTAGAAGTAACACAGGAATTCACAGGAATTTCATAGAAATTAACATTCACAAAAAAAAAAAAAATCTCATCTCATTTAGGCTTAGATACAGGTTATTAAGTGTATGAATGACCACTACTGCTTATTTGGATCATGTTAAATGAAAGTCTTCTACTTCATTCAAGCATAGATGTTTTAGGTTCCGGGTCCTGACAGAGTTCAAAAGAAGCAAAACCATGAGTTCTTCATTTTTCCCCCTCCACCCCAACTCTTGTAACGCATCTTAAAAAGGCTTTTGTTTTCAGCTAATATTTTCCTTCCTGGATGGAAAAGAAGGATTCAGAATAAACCCTACTCAAAAAGCTGACGGTTCGATAATGTGTTAAAAAAACCAACCAGAAACCAAAAAATCCCACCCCACAACAACAACAACAACAACAACAACAACAACAACAACAACAACAACAACAAAAAGAGAGAGAAATAAAAGGAAGGAAAGGAAGGAAAGGAAGGAAAAAGGAATAAAAATAAAACACTATTAAACTGGAGATGAGAGAAACATCATCTGTTTTTCCATACACAATCTGATTCTGTCAAGGCAGCAGCCAGATTAGTAAAGATGGGAAAGTGAATTTAAATCAGATAGAAAAATCAGCGTAACAATTTTTCCCCCTTATCTGGAGTATGGCACTGACTATTAATGTTTCAGAAATATATTATTTGCCTTTTCATTGATTCACACATCATTTTGTCCCTGCATAATTTATAACAAAAAGGAAAAAGAGTGTAGCTATTTTACTAAAACTGTGTTGTCCAAGTGAGTACCACAGGTACAAAATGTTTCCTTTTTCTCCTCCTGTTGTTTCAACGCTACCTAATGACTGAAAACTGAATACCAGGGACAATCATGAGCACTTAGGGCCCAATTCATAAAAAATGCTGCAAGCCATTTATGCACAAATGTTGCTACTTTCATATGGAAACAAGCTACATAAAGAATTCCCCTTTGTGATTCACCAGCCCTCTTTATGTTAACATATTTTTCCTCAGTGGTGTACATGAACAGTGCACAATTCCACAGAGGGAACAAGGCCAAAAGCAAAAGCATTTTTAGTGTTTCTTACAGAAAAACCTTAAGAAGCTTGATGTTTCTCTGTCTTTTTTTCCCCCCTCCGGTGAACCGGAGCAAGTCTGACTCTTCTTGTAGACAATTGTCATTTCTGGAAGACTATGTACTTTTTTTATACTGGTGAATTTTTATCAGTATCAGATATGCTGGCAGATAATCTGTCCAAATATTCTTAAAGACAACACTAAAAGAAGAATATTTGAATATTTATCACTTAGTGCATTTTTAATCTGATTTGTTCAAGTATTGTTTCCTCATAAATCAAGACATGTTTACTTGAGATATTGGTTGGCTGCCTAAAATGGTTTTAGATACAGATAGATCAAGGTATAGAGTTTTACAATGTTTGTCAGAGGCACACTCCCACTGCAGAAATGGCACCCTTAACAGACAGCAGAAAACCCTGCA
This sequence comes from Aptenodytes patagonicus, assembly GCF_965638725.1. NCBI lineage: Eukaryota > Metazoa > Chordata > Aves > Sphenisciformes > Spheniscidae > Aptenodytes > Aptenodytes patagonicus. Next base: position 19,005,791 of record NC_134982.1, read on the forward strand.
GAAAACCACACAAGAGCTTAACCTAAAGCCACAGAAACTTTGTGACATCAAGTTTAATTTGTTCACTGTTTACATTCCCCCCTCCCCCCCCCCAAGATGATATTGCTGCAGATTGCACAAAGCATCTCTGGAAAGAAAGAGGTGCATCAGCACAGCTTTTCATCTGGTCAATTAATGAATTACATGCTTTTAGGAAAAAAAGGCACATGCTGTTGCCCAAAATGAAAGCTCATGGAAGTTCACCATTTCTTATTGGCTATGGTTCAGCAAACTATATTGTAAAGAAAATAATGAAAGCAGTGAAGAGCATTAGGCATGTCCCCAGGTAGGACATGCCTCCAATGAAGACTTAGGAAAAGAGGTTTTTGGGCAGAGTGCTGCTTCAAAAGGGGGTATTAATTAGTTTTGTGCTTTGTTTCTCCAGCGCGCAGTGAGTGTCTACACAAGCATCTCATCAAAGAAAAACCCAGCTACTGCAATTTTATCTCCTAATGGGGAAACTCCCAGAAACCAGAATTTTGGTTAGTGAGGTGGATCAAAAAGTGAAGCCAGAGTAAATAGAAAATACTTGTATGTATGTACATTTTCATATTTTCAATTTTATATATATAGTTATATATTAATTCTGACAGTAGCAAGTCACAGCTGAGGAGATTAGAGCAAGGCAAACTGGAAGTCAGTAGTGCAAGCTTTTTTATACTGGACAAGCAACACAGCTCTTGCACAGTATTGAAACATAGAGGTAGCTTATCCTCATAATCACAGCAAATATGTCCTAACACTAATACCATTGCACTTCAAAGTTTCTCATGCCTTTTGAGCTGTTTCATTTAAAATACATAAACAGAGCTGGGAACCTGTCTGGAACAAAGTTTCTCCCCTCCATGCAGTAACGTGTAAACTATTAGACTTTGTAATTTGGCATCCATTTCGGTTGTTCATCACAGTGACCAATACACTGTTCAACAGAGTCCATAGTCTCAATGTGGGAGAAAGTAATTCACCCACAGCATAGCCAACAGCTTGCTAACTTGGACGCTTTTTATATATTTTTAGGCAGAGGGAACAATTTAATGTGTCCTCCCTTTCTTAATAATTTTTCATCTTATGTATTTTTAACCTGGATATTTACTTGCTTAAAATTTATCCTTTGATAACAGTATGTCACCAGCACACTGGTCTGCTGGAGTGTGACTGGTCTGTAGCCCATAATGCCAATACAGTCAACAGACAGAGAGACTTAGCAGAGGGAAGACTGGCAAAATTTGATACTTGCATTCTATTAAAAGAATTTTCATTTTTTATTGCTCTAAGAGCAATTAACTTGTAAACTGAAGCAAAACGTAAGCTGCATTTGTGGAGGAATATTGTAGACACAGAAAAGCCCATGTCTATGTTAGCTACCTCTTCCACTCACTAAAATAAGATAACCCCATACAAGGCAACATTTGGAAACTTAGAGTCGTTCCTGGAGTAGCCCAACCCGTATATTGTTTGGAAAAGTGCCAGCTGGCCAAGGCCAACAGTGGATTGGGAACCTCTCTAAGAGCCTGGAAACACAGATATTTGCATTCCAGCTCCCAGGATGTTCTTAGATACTCTTTGTCTTACTAGTACAGATATGGTCTTAAGGTCTAATTGAGCAAATACCACCAGTTCTACTGAAGCTGCTGCTAGAAAGTTATCCTTGTTATATACTACTACCTATCCCTATAGTATTGAAGAATAGTATCAAAAGCAGCTGCCAATTCTTAAACACAAGACATAATAAGATATGGTCATTGCTTTACTTATAGAAATGGCACCTTCTTAGCATGTGTTTATTTATATTTAAATCTCTATAAAGCAAACAGTTGGAATTGATTTTCTGAAGTATGTCTTCAGAAAATTTCCCGTGCTTTAATATGAATAGATACCAGCATTGTAAAGTTCAAAAAACACGTTTGCACGCAGAGCTTACAAACAAACCTGTTAGAAGCAGAACCCCACTCCAGTCAAAGGGAACCAATACTTAAAATCCTTGAAAATGCCAAATTCTTCCTATTTACACAGGTTATGCTCTGCTGAGGACTAGAACCTGTTTCCCCTGAAGCCAACTGAAAATGCCCTTGATTTTAATTAAGTAGCACCAAGTCTTAAGATGCCAGCATTTTTTTCTGTATACACACACTCATGAACAGATACACATGAAGCAGACAAGCACAGTTGATACATTTTAATTTGTTGTATATTCATAATTTCTCTCAATTACTTCTCGGATATTATGAATAATCTAGAAGATGAATGTACTTCTCACAGAGTAAGACAAGAAAACTGAAGAAATGGAGAGGGAATCTTAGCTATGTCTGTTTTGATTCAACATTACACTGATCTTTAAAGTCACATATCAGATTCACTCATCTCTAGTGATAGGGAAAGCTAACAGATTAAAAGATTATCGGTTTTGTGTGTATGTTTGTAAAAGAACATTTATATAATTTAAATTTCACTGTACATGAATACAGATTTCAGTTCAAAATTAGATTACCTAAGCTTTATATTCTTTTTGAAAAATGCTTTTTATATAAAATTTCTGATGTAGCTGTCATTAGTTTTCCACAACAGATTGCTCACACCCAGCAGCTTCGGTGTGTGGAAAGTTTCTCTCACGAGAAATTTGGGTTCTAGCAATAGCATCTCCATTTGCACTGAATTAAAAGCTCTGCAGATTCGTCAGTGAGAGGTCACAGGACTGTGGGTGATGGCAAGATGGAAAGATCCCAACTGTGATCAAGGGTGGGGGAGCAGGTCCTGCTTTTTCCCCAATGAAAGTGAGCACTGCTTCAGAAAACAAACTTGCATTATTTTTGCCACCCAGCATTTGATTTTATTTCCTGCAGTTATTAACATACTTCTACTGTACTGTTTTTATGTAATGCTGCATGCATGTGTGTGCGTTTGTGTGATATTGACTACACATTCTCAGTTCGTCCTTTAAACATAGCTTTCTTTTCACAAGAATCACTTTCGTGCTTGGTGACTGATGGTGAAGAATAGCAATGTTATTCTTCAAGATTTCTTAAGATCTTTTTGCCCAGCCAAAGGAAATGTCTCAGTCCTTGGCATTCATATTTTAAAGTCTTATCACAGATGTTTATCAACAAGTCATTTGGCAAGGAAAACAAACAATTTACTTTATCATTTGTAGATTAGTTATAACATTGCATTGACATTAAAAAGTCAGTTAGAGATATGCAAGTTTCAAAACCAAATTTAATCTCTTCAGTATACCTACTTCAAATAAACAAAGGATGCTAATGATCTCTTTCAGAGGAAAAAGAAAAAACACACACTTCTCCACAAATCCAGCTCTGCCAGAGAAGAAAGGCTTTCACATTACTCAAAAGCGCAACACAACCCATAGAAAAAGAGATTCTTGAAAAACATTCTTCAGAGATTTCATTTGGTGCTTCACCCTAAAGGCTGCTGAGCCCAATTTACTGACATAAACCCTGCCGCGGTTTCTCACAAGGGAACCTTATAGCACAAAGTTCTTCCTATTGTGCAGATCACCAACAGTTCTGCCAAGTTCTGATTCATGAACAATAAAAGCTGCAAAACCAAACTTAACGTGGCTATGTTTAAGAAACGAAGTATCTCATAACCCTCTAATTTGTTTTTCTCCAGTGCTTGAGACAATGTTGCAGACCAAACAGGAAAGAAGTTGTGCACCTCCTTACCGCCTTGGTCATATACCGCTTGGTGACTGCAGCTCAGGGTGAAAACCAGGGACCACGTGGGGAAGTACCCTTGAGCTCTGCATGTCCTCATCTGGGGCCACCTCCTGCTCCGTGCCCCAAGTACTGCATACTGCACACACCTTCTCAGCCAACCATGGAAAGAGCTGCGTTGCACAATCTGGGGCACAAGGTGGGAGAGAGGCCGGGGTGCTGCACTGCACATCCCCGAGATGTAACCCTAAGTGTCAGGAAGTGTGAGGTGAGAGCAAGACTCATGTTGCGTGTGCTGTTCTGGGGAGGTCTGCATTCTGTGCTAGAAAACAGTTTTCTGGCTAATCACATAATAATCATGAATCAGATTCACAGAACTAGGAATTAATTCTGTTATCTTCCAGGTGCATCAATAATTATTATGCCAGACATAGTGTAAGATTTTACATTACCTTTGAGAGCTGTTCACTGAAACCTGGGAACATGGCTTCAAGAGTAGTTTCCCCTTACAGGAACAGATACTGGAGAGCAGAAACTTTGCTGCTGCTGGGTTGCCTCCCCAAGTGGAACACATGATGTTAGCTACTTGCCGGGCAGCTGTCCAGAATGCCTTATCATTAGAAACTACCCTTCTTTTCAAGTATTCATTAAGCAATAGGAATTTCATTAAGCATTAGAGACTTTCTCTTGCCACCAGCCTGCCTAGAGAGAGATTGTCCTTCTAGTGCTCCCACAATACTCGGTGTGGGGGAACAGTGAGAGAGAAAGACAATCACAAGTTCTGCCCAGGATCTCATCCTCAGGAAAGTAGGTAACTGGCTAGGTACTGCATTTGCTGTCAGGCAGTCCTGGAGTCAGTCTTGCAGCCTAGTAAAACAGTACCTTGCTGTGGAGTTGTCACTAATTAACACCTTTTCTTTTACCAGCACAAATTCATAATGAACAGGAAGGATTACCTGTTCATCCTCTGTTTTCTGACTCATACCAGAAGCTAAATACTAACTAAACTGCCAAGTTAGGCCTAACAGCAGACTCTCTAAATTCAAAATTTAAGCTCAGTTAGCAAACAGAACATTTAACTTGCCTTCATTAACATTACCTTCATCTTCCAAACACAGATCCAAGTCTAGGCACGTCACCTGGAATTCATCACAGTACTTATACTAGGAATTTTGCCATTATTTGTATCAAGATATTATGAAAAAAACTGTTAAGTAGCTATTTACTTGCAAAATAAAGTGATTAATCGCACCTCCCTGGGTACACCTAGGGGAAGGAAAAGGGAAAGACTTCCAGGACAGAGTTGGGATCATAGTGAAAGACATGTAGGGAAGGGGATTTCTGATAGAAGCAAAAGTCAAAACCAAGCTTTGGAAGTGAATGAAAGACAGATAATTTTATATCTCTACATATAAAATATTTATTGCATTATATGTAATATATATACACATGTATACATATTCCTTTACAATGCAGAATATTGCTCAAAGTTGCTGAACTCTGAGAATAATGAAGACAAGGACCTGCCTCTTAAGGGAGGTGGGGGTTAGGAATTGTTTGCAATTCAGTCCAAGCTCCTTATATTAACCTGCCCGCTTAATATATGTCTTTTTGGTTGCTTCAGAAGTCACCTTGTTTTAGTGTGATTCTAATAAAACCTGTGTTCAGACAGGTGGACTACTTGACGTCTGAATAACTGACTGGTTCATCAGGCTCCAGGGCATGGGTTAACCGTTTCTACTCTCCCTGGAGGCCAGCCACAGTGGAGTGCCTCAGGACTCTATTCTAGCACCTATCCACTTTAATATCTTTATCAATGACCTGGAGGAGGAGAGAAAGTGCACCCTCAGCAAATCTGTGAATAACCTTGAGGTTGGAGGTGCAGTCAATACACTTAAAGGTAGGACTGCCACTCAGAAGGTTTTCAACATTTCTGAGAGATCTGGTCTGAATATCTTGTTGAAAATAGCTGCATTTATGCTCTTTCTATTTGTCTCTTCTACAGAAGCAGATTACAGTGCCATAATGTTAAAAGGATTGTTGAATGCTCAGTTATTTCTTATTTTTAATGGAATGCTTTTTTTTTTTTTTTAAATAAAAACAATGACTACCTGTGTCAAATCTAAAAATAATAAAAGTTGTCTTTGAAATCTATCAATTCTTTTACAAAGACAGAAGTTCCTCTGGATACTTCTGTTGCTTGTTACCTTGAAGAAAGCCTTTTCAAAAAACAAATAGGGTTCAAAGATTCTTGAGCACATTAAATCCTTCCCTTTATTTCATTCTAATTAGGTCTATCTAGCAGCATCCTTAAGCCCAGATTATCTGGCTTATGGGTGACTGCAGGTGGTATCTCACAATATTCTTTTTTAAAAAAGCCTGCTTATGTTTTGTTTCATACATAGGGATGTTCCTCCATTAAGAGTGGCCACGGCACTTATTTACATACCTTATATTAAACATGAATTAAACCACTGCTACATTTTGTGTTTGTGTTTTCTATTTAAAGAAGGAAAGTTTGCTTAAAAAAAATGCCAGAAAGCTGGCATTTGAGAGAAGAAGAATGATGAGTGAAAGGAAAAATTGAAATCCATGTCTTCATTTCCCATATCCTTTTTCTTCTGATCTAGAGACGAATGTGCCTGAACAATCGCTATAAATGAAGATCCCCATTAAACTGGACGTTCAGCCAATGCATTTATAGATACGTCGTTGTTCACCAATCTTTAGCTTCTTTTACAGCAGTTTCCTAATGCTCTGTATATATACATGAAGATGCAGTCTTGGCTTCAAAAAGCAAGATAATTTAACAAAAATTAAACAAAGTATGAGGGGAATTAGTAGCAAACAGGAAAGACAAGCAATTGATGGGAGATTGCTTTTTTCATTAGTTTTTGTGTATTGAACCATTTACTGCACTTTTTAGAGTGAGAAGTTCTTGAATGAAAAAGGAAAATTTAGGAGGATTCCCTCCCCCATCCCCATCCCCACAGTTGTATTTAGGAAAAGGCTTGAGGAGGTACATCTGTAAGATACAACAGTAGAGGGGAAAAAACCACAGAAATGGAATTATCAACCACCTAGCAGATATGACATGAATGGAAATCTGAGTCCATTTTGTATATCTGAATTATGATTTTTTTTCCCCCCAGTTCCTGTTAACCATATGAGACAATGGAAATGTACTTGGCAAATTGCTGAAGCAGGTTCCTCTGCATCTGACAGGTAAAGCAGAGCATCTGGCTTATGTCTGCATTACTGTCTATAATCCATGGCCAACCAGAAGATACTGGAAAGCAAGCATTGTCTTTCACAGAAAACGTAAAGATATCAAAATGTGCATTCTGCATCTGACCCAAAACATCTTTGACAATTGTCATGGCAAGTCACAAGATCAAGACAGTGAACCCATCTGTTTAAGCAGGTTTGTAAAGTTGTTCTGCACATCTATAGCCTTACCTTTTACTGTTTTCACCTAGTGTTCATGCAGGGATAGTGGATTTTTCTCCCATCCAGTGGAATATCCATCCGGAATCACACAGCTGTCTTTATAAATAATTGCATGAGAACAGACTTCCCCACTAATAAAAATTATTGAGGTGATAAGAGGTTAATAACAAACGTGGATTGTATACTTCCATCAATATACATGATGGAACTCACACTGAAGTAATCTATCAAATTTGAATTCATTCTGTTTTTCAAACTGCAGAATAAATAGAGAACATGTTGTAATTATTTACAGGGGAAGTCTTTTCTGTAGATAAGATAATTTTAATTGAGATACTCATTATTAAAATGCCAATTAACCTTGATTTTCCCTCCTTTATTATTGTTTAGACTAAACACAAAATAACTTTGATGCAGATGTAGAACTGTAAAACATTTAATGAGGTAAATTGCTTACGGAGCTCTAGTTTAATTAGTTCAGCCATTTTCTGTCAGTTCTAATTACATAACTAAATTCTCTACATTTAGCAAGTATCACGTTTAGTATGAACTTTTCTTTCATGGCAATTAGCTCAATATTCAATGACCTTATTTGTGTACACTTGTGACTTAATTTATGTTTTGTAAACAGTTATTTTGATTCTTTTTTCTCCATACAAGCTGCATCAGTTTCAGTTTCTTTTAGCAATTGAAGATGCATTTTCAGCAATTCACTTCAAATATAGGGAATGTGTTATATAATTAATTACCAAATTAGCTAAGAGTTTGTGTTTCCATTTCTTTTGCACAAGACTTCTAGAAAACTGACATCATGGCATCTTTTCTAGCATAAGAGTTGTTTCTCTTCAGCTGCTTTCACACTGGATTCAGTTAAGAGCACTCAGCATTCTGGCAGAGGAAGGTGGGATACCCACAGCACTGCCTCCTGCTGTTTCCTTCAGGACAATAACCTCCTTGCAATTTGTCATTGCTTAAATGAATATTCTCTCTACCACCATGCCTACCACAACCATCTCTCACTTTTATCTAGTCAATGAAACTGTGAAATGCCATTATCCTCTACCTAGGTAAAAAAACCTGGAAACATGTCAGTAGAAAATTTTTTCTGCAGGGAGGAACAATAGGATGATCTCAGTCATTGCATTCTGCTCATGTTGTGTGTGTGTGTCTATGTAGATTCATCTTCTGTTTACTATGTTTTGGTGATAATTGTTGCATCCTAACTATTTTTTACAAAAGTCTACTTATTTCAATTAAAATATAAATATTTTAATAAAAAATTTAGATTTCATGTAATTCTCATAACTGATCATTAAGTAAGTACAATTTGGTTAGTCCTCAGAAGAATTATAATCAGTCACAGGTGTTCAAATGGCAGGCTAGTCACCTATTCCCTCTGCTACTGGGAAACAGACCCTTTTTCACTCTTCTTCAGTAACCTGGTCAGTTAAGCCCAAACCAAGTTTATAGTGAGCATAACATTTCCCAGTTGTTGAAACCAGGGATGACCAACAGGCTTCCAGGAGCCAAAATTGTTTTGTGAATCCTGTGAGGTGGGTTTATTTGCACAACTGGGGTACCACCTGGTCAGTAGACTGATGAAATTGACAATTGATGATTGGCTGGAGAAAGGAGGTCTATGGTAGAATAGGCAGCTTTAGCCGAGCACAGCACTGCGAATCCTAGATATTCAGTAGTCCTCAAAAATGTTGCTGGTGATAAAAGTATACAAAAGTTTAACCTCCCTGACTGGTTGAGGAGGGAAATGTGCTTCATTGAGCTCCATCTAGCCCATTAGTATGGGCTACTCATGTAGGTTATGAAGCATTGATTTTTGTATGCTCTCAGCAAGCTACCTCTCTCAATAGTTTGCTAGGTGTTATACTGTCTTATTCTACAGGATTTGAAGTTGCAGCCCCACGTAGAGGGTATTTAAGTTCTTTGGAGGTGAAAAATCATAAGCAGTAATGGCAAGATCCACTTTCAGAAAGAATTTCCAGTAGGACATTCAACAAGCTTCTGGACAGATGCAGATGGCTGAAGACTGACGCAGATACTGCTATGTTCTTTAATTCACCCTGAGATGTTTAATGGTGGATAAAATATTTCAACATACAATTATCTCCGCCATGCCACAAGGGCCTTCCCCAAAATATACCATAACCTCAGTCTTACCAAGTTTTGCCCAGATATTGAAAAACAGCACTGTTCCATCCTTTTAGGGCATCCAACCAGCAGCAAGATGTGATTTACAGTATTGAAAACAACTGACATGTCTAAGAATTACAGAACGGACATTGGTTCTTTGTGTACCAACAGGAAGAAATCAACCAAACTTATCAGCTTGATGTCTGTCTGTGCCATATCCTGGTCAAAGCAGAACGCAGACAAAAACAGGGAGACAATAGCTAGCACCTAGAAAGCAAGTTATTTTTATCACTAGAAGCTTTACCTGAAAATGCTAAAATAGTGAAAGCTGGTCAATATCTAAAAGATTGCCAGCATCCTCTGATGATTTCTTTGTTTTCCTAAAAACAATAGGCAGATTAGCACTTGTAAGAGAGAGGTTGCAGTCTTCCCATGCGAGGCACTCAATATTTTCTTAGTGATCTTGACTTGCCATGAGGGCTGCAGTAGAATGGACATATATACCATATGAGAGAATTCAAGGAGTACCTCCACCATTAATCATAGGGAAAGGGGAGTTGGTGGGGGGCTTGTTTCATGCCAAACTGAGAACACACAGGAATTAGATAAATCAAATGTAGTTTCTAAAAAACAGACAAATGTAGGGCATTCAGAAATTACTTTGTTTTCAGTTGTGCCCTGGCATTCATCATCTGCCATACATACCAGAAAAAGTGTGATAAATATTTTTTCTTTTACCTCAGAAGAATCTTTCTAGGAGTGCCTTCATTCCTATATACTTCTGGAAGTGAACAACAGTAGGCAAAACCTAAAAAAATAATGAAAAGGAAACAATAATTCACAGGAGTGAAACAAAGCAATCTAAGGAATGTCTTTTCTATGGTTTAACTCATAAACTGGATAGTATGTGTTATATTTAGTGTGGTATTAGTTAACTAATACAAATCATGAAACTTGTTCCTCTTAAGAAGATGCCATCTTTCTGATTTTTATATTGACCAACTGAAATATGTTTGAATAAGCCAATCAGCTGATTAACAATAATTATAGAAAAAAAGCAATATATAATTTCCTTATCTTAAAGTGACTAATATAAATTATTGTTTCTATTAAAGTATTGTTTGCCTACACCATGTCTAAGAATTTTAAAGGCTCAAAAATCATGATGCTCCAGTTCTGCTTTTCAAACATCTGCAGTATAATTGTGTGACAACAGAAACTGCAGATTGGCCCCAGGACCCTGGCTTCTAGTGACCATTATATTTTTAGTTAGGTAGATCAGGTTTATTTTTTTAAAATTGTTCTTTTCCTGCACTTTATGACAGTAGTAGTCAGAATCATTATTTGAATCACATACTCTGAATCTTTAGTTTTAGAGAATTACCTGACACAGTCACTTAGTTTTTTTTAAAAATCAACAGAGAACCCCAGGCAAAGGACAACTTTTTTTTCCATTTTTCATGTAGGAATGGTATTACACTGTACTGGAATTAAAAAGAGCTGTTCTGCCCTAAATGAACCTTACGTTAACATGAGTTGAATAAACATAAGTTTATCAAGAAAAAAATTGACATCTATGGTATAACACTGTGACAAATCTTTAAAGTAAAATGACCATTACAATGTGAGTCATTTCACAAAATTTACAGCTCTGTGATATAGATAAATAGATAGAGCTGTTCAATCCAAAACATCCGTTGTCATGAATTTATGTTATGGGTAACATACCACCCATTGCATGTGTCTGTGTGTAAGCTATGAATGAATTTTTTTTCTAATTCAGTAACTTCTCTGTTAATTAACTGCTTGTGAACCTTACCTATATAGGTAAACTAATACCTCCTTGCTGAATAAGAAACAATTTTTTTAAAATAGACTCCTCATTTAAAAAAAGGTATATTTAAAGCATATAGAAGTCTAGAGATCCTTGTTCAGGATATTGTCAGTACCTCAAAGATATTTCAGAAATCATTGATCTTTCTTCTTCGTTGAGCACAGTTACCTTTTAATCTGAATACCTTTTTAGAATCTAGAAGATTAAATGCAAATTTCTGGTATAATAATGAGAAAAATTACCTAGAATAATCAAACCCTAAAATAATCTTATTCTATCATTAGAAATTGTGTCTTTGGCTTTTCAGAAACAATGCTCTTTCTTTTTTCTAGATAAAACAAATAAACCTGACAATTTTTCAATGATTTTTTCATATCAGGATGGTATTTCTTTTGAGCCTTACAAACAAGTACAGTACATTTGAACTGAACTTTTGATCTAATTGTTCCTATACAACTTGTATTTAACATCTTTGATCTCTGAGTTAGTGATCTAATCTGCTGTATAACTCAGCTTTTATTGATCTGTTCTCAGGCTGAGCAAATCAAGTCTCACTTTTATGGGAGAGATTGAAAAAGATAGTAAAACTGCCTCTGAGACAGCAGTTTAAATCTGTACAATAACAGTGGAGGCAAGAGATAAGACTTTTATTACACTGCCAAACTTCACATGAACTCAAAGTGTCATTAAAAAGGTATGTGTCATTTGCCACATATATTTATTTTACTAGATAAGTTGGTAACCACCCATTTAGATGCAGTGCAGTACCACATTTTCTTTGCCACATCTTCTTTGGCACAGAATCTATTCCTGATACTCAAAATACATTTGAAATATCTTTCTTGTGGTACTTTGCATACAGTTCAGATTTTCTGTTCTCATGCGGTTTTCGAAAAGAATTTTTGAACCTCTTTTACTTGACTGAATTCCAAAAGCAATTTTCAGTAGTTATACAAGTGGGACCATTTTTAATATGCTAGTCTGTCATGATAAAAGAAGATTAATTCTCATATACCCAGAGCTTTTCAATCATGCTCCATAACATGTGAGTTCTGTAATGCCTAGTGTTATTACATTACTAAGCATGGAGGAAAATAAAAGCAGTGAAAGTGCTGTATCTCAGCTTGATGTTATTGAGCGTAGTTTTACTTTAGAGGGTTTCCTATTGTGGTATTTTTCCCATTGTTCCCTGAGAAGAAAGACCTGATGAGCACACTGAATGTATGAGGTATGTGCAATGGGTGACACTTTTCACTCCCATATACAGAACAGTGGTGAAGCAGAAAATGCTTGAAAATAGATTGCCTGAGTTTTTTTTAACTTTAATATCCTGGAGTCAGTCCAAGATTGCCAATTACACCTGACGACTCTCACGTCTATCAATTACACAATTCTGGTGAACATTCTATCTTCCTATCTGAAAGTCAAGCATTTTGTGATACTGGACCCATGAAACGCTGAATGCCCTTATGTAGATCATAAAGAAAAATTACTCTTTGTTTATATTGCCTCTAAGTTCTATTGTATGCATGCATAGGCACTGCATCAGAGCAGGGTGAGGAGGGAATGCAGGGCAGAATAATCTAAAATTTTATAATACTTTTCCTTTTTGAACTCAATGGGGAAGGAGGAGGGTCGTGAAGAGTTCTTTACTGTTGACTGTAGTGAGGTCATATGAATGAAATGTATGTTCCTGTAAAGGCGTATCCACATCAGTCAGATCTATCCCTCTATTAACATCTGTTAGTCGATTCATTTTCTCTGAGACAGCTGAAGGATTGGGATTTGCAAATGAGAATATGAACAATGGAGGAATATGACTAAGGTCTAGAATAAACTATTCAAATCTAAATTATACATTATCAACTTTATGAACACAATTCTATTTCCTTATAATTTAATATCAAGTGTAGAAAGATTTTATAAGACAACATATTGATTATATTATGTGTCACTTTTCGATTCAGAGTTGAAAGGTGTAGGGACACCATTCAAGTGCTGATTCTTCTCCCTTCTCACTGCCAAACTCAAACAGTGCTTCCAACTTTCCTTAGGTTGTCATATGGGAACTATTAAGAATTACCCATGATAAATACCATTAATCTTGATGTACAGTCTCAAAATATCCAGTTTTAAAACTTTAGTTTCTGGCTGAGATACCAAGACTTCCTGTCTTTAGTAAATGCATTTAACATTCATATATCAGGGCATAAGATATTCCCATTTATCTTTCTATTTTAGTTATGTAATACTGGGGTGAAGATCAGAGCCATAAGCATAAGTGGAATAAGAATGTCTGGATTGTGAGGGGGAGGGGCAGACTATGATGAGCAACCAAGAGGGAAAGAGAAAAATTAATTATAAAGGCTAGACAAGACTCAGAGACAGTGCTTCAGACTTACAGGATGGAAAGAAACCCAAGATTTCTAGCTCTGCATTATGCTGCTCTCAAGAAAGATCTCTGGAACCCATTGAGAAAATTTGTGCCTTCATCCACCTATAGTGATTGGGCCACTTAAAGGTTGTTAGTTATTCTCTTAATTTGAGAGATTTAAGTCTGTCTACAGTGTGGATTGGATACAGTTTTGGTGAGAGGAGATTGGAGGGGTTTTAATCTCCTTTCTTCCTTTCCATCAGCATCAATCAATGAAATGAATGCTCCCCAGTCCTGCAAGACGGTTACATCTAGACAGACCTACCTAGTCAAACAAAGTCCATAATTGGCCCCGTGCATCTGAGTTTTCCAGCCTTACTTATGAAGCACAAATCTGGCAGCACAGGACTGTGCAATCCATCTGTTTAGGGGTTTGGCTTGCTTTTTAATAGTGTGTGAAATTACATACACAAAATGTTAAAAAGAAACTAAATTATTAAAATTCAATGCACACCATTGTTACCACTACTGTTGTTTTAACTGACTCAATATCAGCTTGGTCACAACACCACTTATCAAAAGGCCAAATGTTAAGGAAAACCAGCAGGATAATTATACTAGAATATTGACAGTCAATGGAGTTAACAGAGTTGAATATGTTTTAAGAAAACTAGGAATCTATAAAATTATTTTTCTAGTATCAGCAGAGCATTAGAAAATACAGAATGAAGGTACTAGTCCAACAAAGCTGACCAAGCCCTGAAATCAAGTTGTGCATTCACTCTGTCAGGAAGGCAGCCTGCCAAAGGGGTATCATCTTGATTTCCCAGCAAACAAGTTTGAAAAGCTCCTGATGGCATCAGCCTTTTGGCTGCCAAATCACACACTGCTTTGTTAAATTCAACAGCAGCCTCCCTCACCCACTTCTTTTTCAAAAGAAAGAAACTATGTTGTAATTTTATTCTTTTGGCTTGAATACCTGAAAATGTTAAACGGGAAATTTTAGGTATTGGGGAAGGGTTGCTTGATTGTTTTCTTTTTTGATTAAACTTGAAGATGAATCAAAACTTGAGGAAAAACAATTTTTGTAGGATTGCACAGGACAGCATGGGATCAAGTCAATTGTTTTTAGGGCAGAAAGAGAATGATCTGATACCCATCATCAAAAAAACTTTGTATCATGCATGGTGAAAGAGACATCTCCCGGGTGGTATCCCTGAGAAGGAATCCCTACATGCAGCCACATCTGCACTTCAACTGTTCAAAACTTCTCTGCAAATAGAATTTAGGAAACCCAGCAGTGAAATGAGGCATGCCAATCAATATTAGGGGACTCATCCATCTCTCCGCTGGAGGTGTTAGAATAAGAAGACAGAAGCCTTCAACAGTGCTGAGCCACATGGGACTGACACAGGATATCTTTGGTATCGCTGATTCCCAACCTGGGGGTCATGACCCCACGGTGGATAGTGAGGCTGTTTTCTGGGGAATGCAGAAGTTTCCTGCAGAAACTGAGCATCTATTTAAATCTGTTTATAGACTTTCAGACTGAGAAGATAAGCTCCAGGAATTGTTTCCCTGACTAATGGATGTTCCTCCTCTTCCTCCCACTCTGCCCAGAAGAGCAGACCTGTGAGAGGTCCTCTCCCAGCAAAAGCAAATATTCTGTGTAACCAGGGCTTCCCTTCAAAAGGCCAAAAGCTTCTCCCAGTCCTCCACTGACCTGCCAATGTGGGACGAGCATGCTGTGTCCAGGCATGCCAGCACACCTGCTTTAGATACAGGTTATAAAACATTTTATAACTGCTTCTCTTAGGGAGGCAATGCCATCTGACAGGAGGGCACTGCATCGCCAGCTCTGCAAAATAACCACATTTCGCTTTCCTTGTTTCCTCCCCCCAGCCCCCTCACTTTGTAGGGTTTATTTTCTATGTGGAAGGATAAACTCTTTGAGATGGACAAGGTCTCAAACTTTAAGTAGCACTGAAAACAATAGGATCTGCATCACGTTAATAATAATAAAAAAGCATTCCTCCACTTCTTTACTTCAAGAGAGCTTGTCAACTCTCTGAGAGGTTTTGATGGGCAAAATTTTTTTTTTTTCCAGAAGGCTGAATAGAATAATGTTGGGTGACGTGAGAATAGACTGCTGTATTTTGCTGTATCGTACTTGGAATCTAAGCATTAAAAGTTTCAAAAATTGAATGTTAAAGGTATTCATTTTGCATCATGTTTTGAATTTTCTTTTTCTTTAATTTTTTATGCTAATTTCAATATAAATAATATAAATAATTCATTACTATTTCTCTTGTAAATGTTATATTTCCTTATTGCATACAGGATAATAAAACTTGTTTTACAACAAAACATTTTCTTTTTTTAACTTTTAAACACTAAATTTCCACACAATATAATTTCACTAATTTCTTAAATTAGATTGCTGTGTCATCCAACAACTGTTAAAAATTTCAGAAATGTTACTTTAATATCTTGATGTTCATGTAAGTTTTCCTTGGAAATGTAAATGAATAGTGTTGGTGATATCAGTTCAGTTTCTAGTAAATGTCCACATCACAAAACCACTACACTTAATTTTACATGATTGATAGTCTCTGCTTAACTGAGACCTAGGGCTGAGCCAGCCTGGGGACTTTATTACCCCACATTCTAGTAAGGGTGGTCCAGCCAGGTCAAAGTCGAGGTCAATAGTAGGACAGAGAAGGCACTAATTTTGCTTTGAAACAGACTGCTCTTCATGAAACAAAGAACTTCACTTTCCAGCACTGTTTCATGACCAGAGATAATCTGTCTAGGAATGAAAATGTTTCCAATAAATATTATCTTCTTCACATTCTGCTTTTAATCATTGTAGGTATTATATTTTAAAAACCCTTTCAGTATTAAATGATCACTGATTTTGTTTGGAAGACATATTTTATACTTAATTCTGAATTATCCTACTTGATATAAGCCACTGAGAATGCTTTTGCGCCTTTCTTTTCTCAGTTGTTAAAAAAATGAAAAGCCCTTAACATTTATTTAAATTTTCCTCAGAGTAACTGGAGGTTTTCTCAGCTTACTTGAAAAAGCAGCTATCTGCATAAACTTTCTGAAGTCTCAGCGTAGTTGAGAAAGGTTAAAATATATTTGTATGTACTACTTATCTGCTTAGTATTGCACCTATGATCAGTTCTGTATATAACACAAAAGTCCATTAGCAACGTTTTAATCCAAAGGAACATTAACAGTAAGACTGGGGTACCCTGAGAAAGCCAGAAGGAGGATAATTCAGTGAATTGGATTTGATTGCGTATTTTGTATTGCATTGCAAGACATTTCTTTCAGGTTAGAGCCAAAGATTCAGATGCAATGACATCATTGAGAGCTGAATCACAACTGGAATAACTCATGTTAGTCAGGTCCCAATTCAACAATGAATGTAAATCTATAAATCTATAATTAAATTTGTACTTAAGTTGTATTGAAGATAGATAGGTGCCAGCTAATCAGGCATTCAGTTTTTTCTTTTTTCCACGTAGGGAAGTCCATATTTAAAATTAGGAACACTCTGTACCTCTGGGATTTTGACACTCCCTCATTTTTAGAATGTATTTAACTGGAATATGTGTCTGATTTTTTCAGTGAATGAATTTCACTGCAGCATTTTTCAAATAACTAATAGCTGTTTTTACCATTTGAAGTGGAAAACCTGTGTGAGGCTGTACTGAACTGAGCTTCTGTACCTGCGGAGCCAGCTTCTGCTTACTGAAACTGTGGGCTGTAGGGATGCTACTCAAGGAAAGAACAAAAATGCTGTTTTTTTCTTTCTTACACTTAGGTAAAAGAGATTCAGCTGCAATGCTTCCATGGATGAGAAGATGCAACACAGAAAAATTCAAATTCCAATCTTAAGCATCTAAATTCTAGGAGAAGTTTGGATTTTAGATTTGGCTTGTCATAAATAAAGAAGGCTTCTGAAAATATTGGAATACAAGTCTCATTTAGGTATACTCAAATGGAGGAGACATTTGTATCTGGGACTTTGGTGTTTCCTCATTTCTAGTGTATGGGGTTTTTTAGGATACTCATGCACTTTCTTAATGAACAGGTCTCACTATAGCATTTTTAAATTAAAGAGCCACAGTTCCCTTTTTTTATAGTTTGTGCTGGAAAACTTATGAACATACAGATGATTCGGCTAGCAGGGAGATCATCCAATTCAGTTTTAAGACATTAAGATCCTGATTTCTGTCATTGGATCATATCCCTAATACAAGAACAAAAGTTTTAAACTGAAGGAGATCATGAGAGTTGGCTCTATGAAAGGAATTTAACTGCAATTCTCTTTCCTTTTCCTCATCCCCTTCAAAACAATAACTCCTTTTCTGATTGTGACTGAGTGTATAGTCTGGGTCAGCTGAAAAGGAAATAAATATATTAATATAATTATTAATAATATAATTAATATAATATATTAACAAACATACTTAATAATATATTAATGGACTGAAACAAAAGAGGTCATCTTTTTGAACTTGAAGGAAAACACCTTTCAGATGAGGTGTCTTTAATAAAGGGAATATGGACACTCATACAAAAGCAAGCATGTTTTGGTTGGATTTGCTACTGTTTCAAAATCTCTATGCTACTAAAAGTCTTACAGAGGGATTAACATCTCACTGTTGATAAAAGATCAAGAGGACAATATGGAATCACCTCGCTTTGTAAAAGTAAGGATTGAGTATCTGAAGACTTCTGGAAACAAAGCATGATCTGCAATGAATTGGAACCATATGGAGGAGGGAAAAACCCAAGTCTAAGAAGTAAACATTAGGTGACATTATAGTGAAGATCAAAAGCTCCCATAAACCATCTCCCACAAAAAGGATCGAGAAAGCTCAGATTGGAAACTTCGTTTATATTCTGCAATTCGTTTCACACTTCTTAAACTAATTCCTAGTACAGAAGAGAGACTGAGAATTGTATGACTTAGCTATCAGGTACTTTATATATATATTACAGAAAAATAACCCGATTCATCTTTGTATTCCCTTAGTTTTACAGTAATGTAACTTTGACAGCAATGGAACAATATCATTGTAACACAGGGAGTACTGCTGAGATGAATTAAAGCCACAGTAGGTTGGGGTTTTTTTTGTGTGTGGTGTTTGTTTCTGTTTTTGTTTTTTGTTTTGTTTTTGTTTTCCCCCTGGTGAGTTATATTATATAAATGGAAGAAAGTAATCTTCCTAGTAAGTCTGATGGTGATTCTTATGAATGAATCCATACTGTAACTGAGCTTCATTAGACTGATTTATTCTCAGATGTTTTCTTCCGCCTTCTTGATTTTCTCCAGTTATGTCTGTTTTTTGCGGAAAGCAAGAAGGCAGGGAATGATACCAGAACAACAGCGATATTCTCATCTTTTTCAAAATTTTATCTCATTGACCTGCCACATTTGGCATGTATTTTTAAAAACACATAGTATTTTATACAGTCTTGTAATTTTGTCTTTAGCGGCAGCTAAAAGAAAGAGATAAAATTGGAGTTTATATTTGGTTCATTCATCCATGCTTCTATAGCAGAGTAGCTAATCATTCAAAGACATGAATCCACACTATTGAATTCTTAAGATAATCTGAGAATCTATTTTTTTTCTTCAAACAGAAGAACAAAGTGACCAGCATTGAAACTGAGCAGCAATTCCAGTGTCATAGTTAGTCTGATTCAGCCAGCCTTACATGTTTTGTGATTAATTCATGATTTTTTAACTCTTAATTTTTATTTTATTTTATTTTATTTTATTTTTAACCGGACTGCAAATCAAAAAATGTCAGGATGAATTTAATTAACCAATGTTTTGATTATAGATACCCTTTGCCTAACCAAAGAAACCAGCCTGGTGTTCAACCACTAGTGTATTCTGCATTATTATAGCACTACAAATCTACACACTTGATTCATCCAGAGGCAACACATTCCAGAAGAGACAAAAGTGAGTCTTGGAAAGTCCCACTTATGGCATACCCATTTTTCTTCCAGTCTTGAAGGTAGATGCTGATTCTTACTAGCCTCCCACATATCTTTGAATCTTACCATACTGTAAGAGAATGGTCAGCAGTCACTGTACACACACTTGCATTTGTTTTACACTAGCTACAATCAACAAAGCCCCTGAGGAACCTGAGTCCTCCTCCTGCTGGGCTGCTCTTGTCCAGCATGTCCTTCAGTTTGTATTAGATTTTACCTCTGTAATTCACACATCCTTCTCAGTGCAGCCCTGATATCTTCTCTGAGGAATGTGCAATATATAGATAACAGGAAGAAGCAAAAACACAAGGAGAAGGAACACTTGAGGAATGGCCAATTTTGAGTTCCTTTGGAGTAAACATGTTGGGAATGTGAATCTTCCAGAGACCTCCTGTGGCACCTCTGGCCCATTGCTAAAAAAACATATCAAACCCCATGGAGCTACTGTCCTTCCTCTTGTCATGGAGGGATGCTGAGGCCACTGAGGCCTTTGGTGACGGCCAGCAAGAAACCAAACTGCATGTACATATATGTTCGCTGGCTCAAGATAGTTACCACTGTAGAAGTAAAAAAAAACCCCAGCAACTTCTATCATCTTTTGCATTTTATTCTCCAACAAGCATAGCATGTGTTAGCATGTCACTAACATCCCCAGTGTACCTAGCACCATATGTAGCGTGAAATGAGACAACATAAAGCTTTCTTCCTCAGGAATTTACAACCTATAGGCAATGAAGGGAAAATGCAAACACAAACCCACAAGATGTTTATAGGACATGGCAGAAGGAGTGAAGAAGGGTTGCTTCAAGGAATAATTTGGTTCTGGGAGGTTTATTTTTGTGAAGGAGAGTGGATGGGACAGCATTATCTGGTTGTTCCAGGTGTAAGGTAAGGTAGGGAGAAACACAAGGTGCAGCCTGGATGAAGGAAAACCAGAGCAGAACACAGTGAGTAACTGGGGAGAGCAGCAGTGTCAGCTCCAGTGGGAGATTTTCCCACATTCATTATGTTTATAAGACTCTTCTGCCATATGGAGTCACTGAAGGTTTGAATGAGTAAACCCTGCATGCCACACGTGCAGTCACGAATGCCAAGGGCAATCACCCCCTACAGACCCTGCTTAATTGTTCACCAGTTTAGTCCCACAGAGAGTACTTCTACAACTTCTCTGCCAGAATTCCTGATGCAAATAGTTAGAAAGACCTACACATCTCGATGTGCAATGTTTCCAGCAGCCTTTTGGGCAATTTCTGGGAGCTGAAAAATGCTGATTCCTAGCCTAGAGGGTGACACTAGGTAATACAAGGCAGAAATCCAAACTGCAGAATTCATTAAACCCTTTGTCGTGAAAAACAACAGACAAATCCAACATTGCCTGGAAGGGGAAATTTGAGTCTGCAAGCTGTTAGACTTCAGGTACTGATAAGGGAAGGGATCCTTCACTGCATTTTGAAAAAAAGTACAGTAAACACAATTCCAGTCAGAACAGGTCATTTAAAGTCTTCCCTGCCTCTGGCTTAACACGACACTTAAGTGCTACTACATGTGAAAAGAAAAAACAATTCAGCACTCATAACAAACTGCTTTTTCTCCATCACTGGGGCTAAAATACCAAAGGATTCCTGCAAGCAAGGGAATTGCTGTCTGCAAAGATGTGTGGTGTTTTCATTGGATACCCTCTTTGTGCAAGTTGAAGAAATAAATATTGCTTTAAATAAGAATAAATGTGAAAGTATAGAAAAAAATCTTCCACATATATAAATGCAATAAATGACTTCTCTTTTCAGACTCACTATGCTGGAAGAGCCAAAGAATCTTTTCAGTTCAAAAGGAAAATACTTTGTTGACCACTGAAAATTGCAGGGCATTAGTTTCCCTGGGCTTCTCTGGGAAGAACACTTTTGATGATTGTTCTCAAAATTCCAACTCTCACATTAGAAACATGCAAATGTGAAACACAGTGTCTTTATCCCCAGGGTAAAAATATTTGTCAACAAATTTAATCCTTGAAGCTAAAGTTCACTTTGATGAAAGCAAAACTTTGGGTCTAGCCGTACTCCTGACTGTGAAACCACTGGTGGAAGGCAGTGACATGGATAATTCGACAATACACTGGAAGGAATCTCTCAAGAATGGAGCAAAATATTTTTCCCAGTCAACTAAAATTTTGTAACTACTCTGAAACCAGCACAAGATATCAAAATTGTGAGAACAATCCTGAACTTCTTGCTCCCATCTGTGTTAACTAAAATGTCTTATTCTGGTAATTTGGGGCAATTTAGTTATGTCACACATGTAAGAATTTTCAACCTGAGAATGATACAAATTAGGTAATTAAATTTTTGCTTAATTACCTATGTAAATGGTTTCATTTTCTAATTTGCTCCTAAATGTCATGTTAATTAAAATGCAAGTACCTCTAAATGTATCCTCCTTTTGTATTACACTGAATATATTGGCTCATGCCTGACTCTCTCTACCTCAAAATGGAAATATAAGGATGTAACTCCTGGAGCAACTGCCACCTTGCTCCAGGTTAGAAAGTAGAAAACAGGTTATCCATGAAACAAAATTCAGACCCCATCCAGAGGGACTACTCTTAGGGAAAAAGACAACTCATATTCTGTGAACTCTTGGAACTTCTGCTGAAATTGTCACCTACTGTCAACACTATAATGATAATGCTCCTGTGTGACAAATTAGTCTAGATATTTCCAATGGAAGATTGTTATGGCTTTAAAAAATGAATAGGGCTGGATATGTTGTTTCAGCTTTCTCTCTCTATCGGCTCTAGAAATAGAAATAGAAATTCCTGTGAGTGAAGTAAACCCTGATTCATCCAAAACTTCCACAATCACATTTTATTTCTATACTTCCCCAAGCATGGAGGTAGTCTTTAAATAAAAGGGGAAAAAAAATTATATACATATAAACAAGACTCTGTCTGGTATCACTTCAATAATAGATGACTACAGCGCTCCCCCTTAAGAGTGGTAGTCCGAGAGGTATGGACCTCCCATAGCTCCTCCTGAAGTCTGTAGGTATATTCTTCAGTACAGTGTGAGCAACTTTGTGACTTTTAAACTAAACTCTATCTACTAGAGTAGTTGGAATCACTTATTCAGTTATTGAACATAATTTGAACTGTGTAAGTTCACCGCCTGCCCATGCAGATCAATACTGAATTGTTTGTGCTACTTCACTCACCCAGGTGCTTGGATGAAATAAGGGAGCTTCAAGAAGCTTCTGGGATTTATTCCAAAAGAGAAAGGAAAAAACAAACCCACCACCCAGAGGATCTGACTCCCATATCTGAGCTGTGGTAGCCCACCAGGATTATAGCTACATTCCTTTTCCTGCTCACTGCCCCTGTGGCACTGAAGGATGATGGTGCAAGGGTGCTGTGGCTCCTGCTTCTGGATGGAGGAGGGAGGGTTAGGTTGGTTGCTTGGCAAATGGGCACAGGATGACTGTATGGGGCAGGGATTATAGGAGGCAGGTGACGCCTTTCACGGAGGGAAAGAGGAGGAATGACTGATCCACAAAGAAGTGTGAAGGGTCCCAAACTCTATTTTTTTATCCATGACTGCCAAGATTGGATGACTTTGCTTTAGGTTTTCAGCCTTGGTCTTGTCTCCTCCTTTTCTTTTGCACTAGTATAGATCCATGATTTTATACCATCATTCCTTAGGATTTGTGAGCATAGACTCTGAGACTACTTGATCTATTTGCAAGGCATATGATCAGTGAGAAGGGGAGAACGATCTTTGACCTTCATTCTTTTGGTCCATTACACCCTAATGAATACCCTCATACCTTCAGAACCCATTTTTTAAATTTGGTTTGTTCTTATCTCTCCTCATAAGCCATTTCTTTTCAATCCTTTAATTGTTTTTGTTGTTTTTTTTCCTGAAACCTTTCTTGTTTGTCCTAGTGCATTTTCATATTTTCATCTTTAAATGCTATTTCAGTTCTGCATGGCCCATAGACAGCACAATAACTCTGATAGTTCCGACACAAACAGCATACAAGTGTAAGAAAAAAGAATATGTATCATAGCAGACAATAATTGCAAAAGAAAGGTTGATGTCAAGGTTAAGCAAATTCTATTCTTTTACTCTAGCAAAAAGAAATGGGGCATCAGGAATATGAAAAATTTTAGCTCTTTCTTCCCTTTCCTACTACACTGAGCAGAATCTTCTGTACCACCTGAAAATGCTTTGAAATGGTAAAAGTTAAAAATGAAACCCCTAATGATTGCTTGGACAGTCATAGGAGTGGGGGATTTAATTATTGTTTCAGAGCTGCCTTTGTTCATTTCTTTGTTTTACTTTTTATTATTTTATTCCCAACATAGGGAAGTAAAAATATGATATCATGAATTTTTAGAAGTATTGACACAACAGAATAGTTTATCTTTTTCAAAGCCAGCACAGTCTATTATATAATAACACACATACTGCATAATAACATACATTTGTGCAGCATTTAGGAAATGTGTGCTATTTACCTGATGGACTAAAATAGCTGCCTTAAAGCTGCTACAATCTTTAAGGTAAATGTGTTTTGGCATGCATACTAATTTTAAAAACATATACTATTTACCCCATATGCTGTAATTACACAGTCTATTGTATACATGTATAGAAAGGCTCACTTCTTAAATGGATTTTTGTCAAGATGGTTCATAATAGTTCCTTCAGAGTCCTTATGTCTATCATGTAAAGAAAGTGATTAGATGATAAATCAATCATTTTCAGCCACTTTTACTTATTTGTTGTTTGGGGGTGCTGGGAATACTTAGTCCACTTTGGATTTTAAAGAGGTTAGATCATAATAGGAAACACTGTGAGCAAGTGGTACTAGGAATAAGTATATGTCTGTAAGAAAGTGCCAGACTGTTTGTTTGTTAAAACCTGACTTCGTTTTCAAGGGTGTCATACGTCCTTGCGCAAAGTGTTAGCAAAATGGCCAGTGCAGAGTGCTGCCTGAAGGGCCCTGAGACCTTGATCCAGCATGATTAACTCAGGTAGTTTACTTGTATGTGGATACACCAGCATTTTAGATGTGCAGAACTATTTGCCCCACAGGAGGTTGGTCAATGGAGAGATGCACATACCTCTGAAAGTCTCGAGGGTCCAACACAGTCCATGCAGAATATATGGCTAAATTACCTTTTGTTTTCTTTCTTCAAAGGAGAGCTTCACAAATAGAAATGACTCCTTTTGGTGAAGAAGGAACCCTCTGTGGTCCAGCTGATACATGTATGTGAATATTTTGGGTTTGGATGTGCGCAATTTTGTTACACAAACGTCACCAATTTTGATTATTTTCTTTTTTGTGTCATGCTGCTGCTGTGGACACAGATCTCTTCACAATGAATTTGGCCACAGCCTTGCAGGAATACACTTGACTCTTTTTCTTTATAAATCAAGGATATTCTGATTATATAGACCAAACAAATTTTTGGTTCCTACACCAAATGTGTGGAGACATCTATTTTATTATTTTTTTTCTTTTCAGTAATTTCCACAATTCATAAGCAAATTGTAAGTGAGCTATGTCGAAGTTAAAGAGTTTGATTGGGAAAATTAAAAGTATCACTTAGTCAATTAAATTACAGCAACATTATTTGCTCAACCAAAATCAGAGCTTCCTTGTCATACAAATAGAGACATTTTTAATGTTAAAAAACAAAAAAAAAATATTGGGAATGCCACTTTATAAAGGCTATAAGATATTTGAGAAAGGAAGCTATTAGAAGCCATAGGAATATAAATGGTTAATAACATCTATTACCTCAACAAACACTTATATTTTAATATTAACAGCAGTCAGACATGCCTTTTCATGCTATGTAGAACCAGAAGTAACATGGACAATTTGCTATTCATTGCGAATTAGGGTACCTGACCTCAGATGTTCTTTGCAACAAAAGGTCTAGTTTTTTTTAAAGTTCATTATTATTTGAATAATATAGAATGCATTTTGCAAACATTCATTAAAACAAAAAATACTACATTAAATGGATAATGAAGTTGGAAAGATACAAAGGACACCCTGAATAATTCAGCATATGACTGTCTTTATGCACACAGTGTGTAGAGCCTTGAATATTTCCTTTCTCAGAGCAACAAAATGTTAATACTAGATAGCTGTGATACGTAGGAAAGAAGCTCTTATTTGAAGACCTTTTTCTTTTTTTGAATCCAGCCTTCAGATACCTAAAACTACAATTGCAATCTCACTCAAAACAAAAGCCATTTGTTGAATGGTGGCTTGTGTTCTTTACATAAATGAAACATAATATGCTTTGGTACTACAACTTATTTAATATAAAAAATTTTAAATGATATAAAACTTTTATGCTAGAAGCATATAAGTGACCAGAATCGTTACTCTTAACATAAACCAGAGGCAGTTTAACCTCTGCAATGTTTTATTGTTCTGTGTCAGATCAGTGTGACAGCTACTAATTGTTAGCTGTTGTTTTTTGTTGCCTAAGGGATCAGCTAAAGAAAAAAAGAAGTCTCAGAGAATTTGAGGGGAAGACAGAGGGAAGGTTACACAGTGTGTTATCATGAATAAATATTTGCAAGGCATCTTCACTATAAAGCGTAGCTGTTTAGAGCAACGTAGCCTACTTTTGACTCTGTGATCTTTCACACTAAATTATGCCAGCTAGACAAAAGCCCCTCTGTTTAGATGAACAAAATATAAAAGTAATGTTAATGTCAGCACCTCCATTTGTTTGAAACTATCAAAGCCACAAGGAGTAAAAATTCGATAAACATAGTATATTTTCAAATGTTAGTTACTTAACAACATCCTCAATCTGAATGGTTGAATTAAATGGTGGTGTGTCCATTGTTTACATTGTCTCCATTGCCTGCACTGGGCTTAAGTATGGGCCATAAAATATACACCTAACCCACAGAAAAATATAATGCTCTGATTGTGTTTAGGCTGACAGTACTCTTTTTCTCAGAAAGAGAGAAAGTATGCATTTTATAAGAAAAAAAATAATTAATGAAGTCCAGATTCTGAGTCATTTTGAAAAGACAAAACCCACCAATCTTTAATAAAGAAATACAAGATATAGTGCTTGGGTACTAAATATTTAAGGAGTAAAGTTTCATTCCTATTAAAATCAATGGGAAAATAATGAACAAGTTCTCAAAAGAAATACTTAAACATTTTTGGAAAAAGATCAATCTCAAAAGTCTTATAAAAGTCAAACAGTTGTAATTATTCACTAAATTGCCTGAAGAATATGCTATATAGGGACTTGATCAAATATTGGCATGTATGGGCCAAGAATCATTACTGTTCATCATAAAATCACCAATAAATGCCTCCATAATCCCCATATTATACAATAATAAAATTTTAACAGATATGGGACTCAACCCCACTTTCATTAAACTCAATAACAAGTCTTTTGTTAATTTCACTAAGAAACTGGCCTTTGTTTTTATCCAATAACATACCTGTTTAAAAACAGTCATGATGGATATCTTTTTTTTAAAGGAGAAAATATATAGTATGATTACACTATATTACATAATCTATTTTAGGAAAATGTAGAGCAGAGTATGTGACCTACCATAAGTTAATTTATGCCATTTTTATTTTTAATTAGTTAATATAGTCATGCCCATATGTCTTTACTGTATTTATAAACATAGTAGATTGAAAACACCTTGGTCATTTTTTACACTTTAAAAGCACATAATAAAAGGCATATATAAGGAAAATTGGTTAAAATGATAGGCACATCAAAGATTTTGTAGATCATGTAACCACTACCTAAGGTTATAAAAGCTTGTATATTATTTGAAATACACAAAACTCTTCTTATGATATCTCCAAATTACTGCTGCAAAATATGGGATAATGTTAGATCACTGTAGAATATAGAAAAACAGTATTCAGATTGTGAAATTATCCTCCTCTGTAAGGGACAGTTTAATGGTCTGAATGTGAACACACAATGCACATTTCTAATAATAGAGACAAAAACACTGGGGATATTCAGAAATGCTAATAAGAAAACAGGCCAAAGGAATATGTAATAATCTACCAGTTCCTGTGCAATCTATTGTAAGTTTTATCTCTAAGGGGGTGGAAGAAAAAAAAAAAGCTTAAACAAGGCCTATTAGCAGTAAATACGTCTGCCAATATCCCTCACAGTAGGGGAACTCCTCCAGCAATTTTCACGATTAATTACCAGTGGCAAGCGTATTCATAATCTGGTGTTAATTTTGCAGTGTCTGAATGAACTCGGCTCTGGCACGCTCAGTTATTGTTTCCCTGCTACTAGTAGGATGAACTACTTGTTCAGGTCATGCTGTGTCAAAAGAGTGCTAATGTGTTTATATAAACACTACAAACAGCACCTGCTTTAACCACACTTTTTATTATTTTTTTCCATCACCAGTTAGAACATAAAATCCTTTGGTGCGGGAATGCAAATGACAAGAAAATATGACTACAGCTTGTGTGTGGAAGAGAGAAATACAGGCAGAATATGAAGCAAAAAAGTAATGGCTTTATAACTTCTTTGAATCAAAGCTTTTCTGTCCTTATTTTACAAGGTTTGGAGAGACTGTTAGTCGCTAATTTGTCAGCTGCTCCTGAACACTGTGGTGCTTTCATTGAAAGCATCTCTTATTATCAAGACAATGAAATACACAGAAAGAAGGAACAAAATGGACAAATGTAATACACTCTTTATGTTAAAGTTGATTTTATTTTTCTTGTTTTTCTTCTGTCAGTCTTATATTTTAGAATAATTTTGAAAATACACTTTTGCAGATGCTATGGGTTGCCCAAGGAGAGCTATTCCTGATAGGATTAATTGCCTGACATGCATGACTTGCTGAGCAGTGACAACCCCGATTGGTTAATGAGGATTCTCAGATGTGTAATTACACAACCACATCTGCACAGGTTGGAGTCCATTACAGAAGTAATTGAAAGAAGTATGATTTTTATAAAAGCTGTAATACGCTCCAGGGTGTGCATTGTCAACCTCATACCCCTACTGTACTCGAGGCTTATACAAATGACACATAACTGCACACCAGGTCCTATGTTCACTTAAAGGATTTATACATGCTAATTAATATAAAACATGATTTATTGTAGTAAGGCCAATGGAAAAATTTAAGGGACGTGTAGTCTTTCCTCTTTTCACATGGAGAGAACCATTAAAGCAGGTAAATGCATTTGATTCATATATTAAAATATAAAAAAACCTGCAATGTTTTAAAGGGTGTAAAATTAAAGTGTTACTTAGATGACTGGAGTGCTAAAGGAAATAACATAAAAGAAAAAGAAATATTTTCAGACAAGATTATAAAATAAGAAGTGGAGCAACTTTAAGAGTTGTACTGTTCTAGAGAGGAAATGAGATAGACCCTATTGTGCACATTACATTTCTACAGCACATTTTATTTTCTCTAACAGTCTGTATTTATTTATCGTTTTCATGTTCTGGAGTTGGTCGTATTTGTAGGAATTGATTAAAAATATTTGAATATTCCTAGTTGATTAGACATGTATTAACCAACAGCTGTATCACAGCAGTGCCTAACAAAAAGAAAGATATTTAGGCCATACAATATAGTTCTCTCTTCCTCCTTAGTGTTCATTCACACTGATTTCTGCATGTCACTAACTGGAATTAAGGTGATATTAATGAAATAATGTGTAATGAAACCTCTTACAATTCCAAATTAAATCTGCATTATTCCTAGCAAAAGAAAGACTCACAACTGTAATTTCACCCCAGAGGTCTGACAAAACACACACCTTAGAGGGCTGGGTACACTGGTGAAAGGGATCAAACTAGCTGACTTTACCATCACACAGTGCATCCAAAAGTCATCAACTAATATATTTGGCCAATATATTTTCTCTGCCAGGTGAGAAGAAATTCAACCTAGGACCCACTGAAGCTAATGCAAGTTCTGTGATTATCTTAATATTTTTATAGATGCCATTTTTCCACCTTCAGCCCAGCTAAGGCCTCACAACACTTGGATGACTGCAGCAAAAAGCTTTTGAAATAATGTCCCTGTCCTCAGTGCTGGGTCTCCAAACTTCATCCAAAGCGCTACATTTAAGAAAATCAGCTTAAGACAAGATAATGTAGGTATCAAATTATCAGCTTCAAGCGTGGAAGATACCCCAAATGGTGTTCAATGTGTCACTACTTGAGAGCCTGAGGAAAACCATGGATTCTCCTTTTTCCCTTCTGAGCTTGCCTCACTATTGCATCACACCTCTGACGTTTGATTAAAAGAATCATATCTAAGGGGTCTTGTTGTTTGTTTGTTTTTTGGCTACAGAAGGCAGAGATTCATACTGAGGCTGCGCTAACAGTGCTGGGCTCCATGCCTGTGATGTACAATGCACCCAGATCTGCCATGGCGGCACCCAGGGGGGTGCCAAATGGCCGCGAAGCGCATGAGAACAATGGCCCCATTCTGCGCGCCTGCACAGTGGGACGAGGCAGGAGCAGACGGAGGCATTTGAGGAGGGTTAAAGGCCAAACATATGGAGCCTGAAGGAGCACAGGGTGCCCGCTCAGCTCCTCAAGCTACCAAGGGGCCCACCCTAACCTTCATTGTTGAGAACGAGCCACCAGCTGGATGAAGATTAGTTGTCACATCAGGAGTGAGTCTCCCTGTCTCAGCGCCACAGGCAGGGCCGGCAAACAGCTGCCTCCCCTGCCACTGGCCAGGGCAGCCAGGCACAGAGTCCACCCAGCAAACAGGCCCTGCAGTTACCCTGCAAAGGGTAACTTTTACTTTAATACGTGCACAGACAGAGAGCCTGGTAGAAAGAACCACTGCTTCTGGATTAAAGGCACTACTCCCTTCAAGAGAAAGGTCACGGGTAGAACAGCACTCTGGATACTGACAGGAATTTCAAGTGTATTCAGGATAGCAGCAACAATGTGGAGAACTGAATGTGAAAATCTGTTTGTGACCTGTTGCTTTGTGACATTGCTTTTTGGCCTCCTAATCTGCTCAGGCATAGATGATATGGAATTGCAGTGAGATGGAAACTGGAACCTGGTTTCATGCAATATTTTCCAGCTTAGACAGGCAGGACAAGGTTTCTTGCCCTGAAGATTGCTTCAGATTTGGATCCATGCTCATCACATGCTGTTCTCTGGCAAGGGTACAGGGCATAATTACACTAAGCCAATACGAGAAGGAACGGACTGATGGCAGCTAGAATTCCTGAAATGTTTGTTATAATCTTGTCATCATCCAAAAGAAAGAAAACAGAGATAAGAGCCTACAATGGGACATATCTCTACTTCTTAGTGCCTGAGCACAGTGTAACAGGCAACCTACCCAGGACATAGCTCCAGCCCACCATTCTTCCAGTCCACAGCCACCAGGCTGTGCTTGGAGCAGCCTGCAGTCTGAATTTGTACTAAGATAAACATAATCAAAGTACAGCATGCCCTTGCCCTGTATTCCTGCCCATGGGCCCCTTCAAGTGCAGTGATGGGAATGGGTAGATGGGATGGGGCTCTCCTCTGTACGTACACACTTGTAGGCATTTCCTCATGACAGAATAATCCCCATCATACTCCATTTGTACTGCCTTAGTATAAGAAATGGAGCATGACCAAGAAACCTTCCTCATCCATCCTGAAGATTCCAAATCCAGCATACTTGCTGGGATAATGTTATCTGATACATATATATGTTTCATCAGGAACTTGATTACAGTGGTAATGCTCTTGTTTTCTTGCTACATCACCTTATTGCAAAATTTAACAAACATGCACCTTCTTAATCATCTCTAGCTTTGGACTCAATTGGTCAGGAATTCTGTAAACAGCAGTGGCTTCAAAGTGATTACCTTGAGTCCTGTGAATTATCCAAGTAAAACATGACTATAGCTATTTGCAGAAACTGTGTACTGAATTCATGATCCTGCTTCTTTACATTTATATCAAAGAATCCAAGAAATCCCTATAGTTTAAAAAAGAAAAAAAAAGAAATCCAACAAAACATTTATACCTATTTTTAAGTTGGTTTTGGTTATTAATATCCCCATTCATGATTCAAGATTGCTGGGTAATTAGGCTGGATATTGGCAATTCAAATTAAATGTTTAATGATTTGCTAAGGAGGGAAACTTCCCCAATGAAAAAGGAATGCCTTCTCTAATTTTATGTAATTGGCTTAATTATTTATGTCTTGGAACCTGCAAATTAATAATATTTAATTAAATTGAATTGAAATAAACTTTCAAGCTTGAAAATTATGTAATTGTTTTCATGTACATATATATTGTGGTTTATTTAGCATCTGGCTGCAATGAGTTTATTTGCCTATCCTCTAGTATGTTACAGAATAATTTAAAGGATCCTTTAGTACTTGCAAAATATGTATTTGCAATTTAAAAAAAAATATTTAATTCTCTCTATTTCATGCTAGGAAAAAAGCATAAACAACTAGCTCAACACCCATGTAATGCCTTGAAGCAATGCTTTCTCTAGCTTTTACTGGCAGGCAACAGACCACAAATTTGCTACAGATATTTTGCCTGTGAGCAAAGGCTGAAGCAAGGAATGATGGACAAGTTACACTACTCCAGGAGGAGGCTCAGGAGTTAATTTTCCTCAGGGACTGTCTCTCTGAGCACATCTTGGAAACTAATGAAAATCTCTTTCTTACATTTGCAGAGGCTAAATAGCAGAGTTCTCAATCTACATGAAATTGTGGAAAAAAATAAATATCTGAAGCCACAGAAACATGGCATTTCTGAAGCGAAACATGCTCCTTGGATCAATGTGCAGGTTAATTTACATTTACAGACTGCACAAGGGCTTTCAACTTGTGTTTCAACAAAGCTGGTAGCTTCACTGAGGACACTCAGATTTCGTCTGTGGAGCCCAAGCCAAACACATACATTCCCCACTGGTCTATGCTGAGCCCGGAGATACTACGGGGTATCTGCCCAGGATTTGTCACCCCAGAGACATGGGTTGTCTGGCCTGAATGTGATGTACTGTCCAGGAGTAGGACAGTCCTCTTTCAGAAGTCTGAATTACACTCAGGGAAAATTATTGACTCTGAGCATACATATTCTTTTTATCCAAAGAACGTTTCATATCAGTAATTTTGTGGCTGTGGAAACTGGATGGAGTCTCCAGAACCTCAGGCCAGCACTTTTTCTATCTTTATGCCACCTCTCAGACTCTGTCTAACACAGGTGAGGATAAATATGCAATACATGTAGGTGCAATCCACCTCTTTGTTCTGTGGTGCGTTTGCCAACCAAGCCCTACCAGTCTGCGTAGACAAACCTGGTCGACGGAGACTTGTAAGTCTGGAGTGACTTTTATTGAGAGCAGCCAGTGGTTTAATAGATGTATTCATTGAGAGATCTTGTTCCATAAGAAGCAGTTTGTGATGTAAAGACACAAAAAATCTCCTCCTGTTAGCCTTGCATTAAAGTATAGTATTTGATGCTGTCCACTGGTATCATGCGTTGTACAACAAAACTCGTGCCCACTTCCACTGAGGACTGAGTTGGTTTTGCTTTGTATTGAGGATGCCAACAGACATCGAGGCTTATTGCTGCAAGCTGTAAATGTTGTGTGGAATGAAAAGGTTTTTTCCAGTGCTTTGAGACAACACTGACAATCCATTCATTTCCAGGCTTGCTCTAACAGGTAGCTCAGATACATTCAACCAGGTGCTGAAACCTCTGTAGATTTTGACTGTTATAAGAAAACCTAATGTCATCCGAAACCCTTTAAAATAATTTATATATAAAAACAATAGCTCAATTAAACAATAGGATTTTTTGGTCAAGTAAATGTGATAAAATATCATTTTACTGTGTAAAGTAAAGTAAAATATCTTTTTACTGTGAATCAAGTTTTATTTTTAAAAAATCAGAAAATCTAATGCCAAGTTATTAACTTGAAATAAACCAATATTAGATACTACTGAGCCTACTAAGGACTCCCAGGTCACATGCCAAACATCATCACTTCTGAAGAAAAGGAAGAGTTTGTAATGGTTCCCTGTGACTTTTGGAGACTGATTTACACTGCAAAAATTAGACAATCCCTCCAATTTGAAGAAATCCTGATGAAAAGAGAGACAGTAAAGGGTTCCCATACTGGACGTTTTAAAATCAAATTGTTCAAACGTTAAGCCCACATATTCCTAAGCATCTTTTCTAATCTTTGCAAAATAGATACAGTGGTCAATATTTCTGGGTCTCATAAGCTGCGATGCAACAGTCCTGGGGAACAGAGTCTAAGCAAGAGGTGTCTGAGAGGAAATTCAGGTCAGCTGAATTTCAGGCATTAAGGGGCTGGGATATCACACTGATTCCTCATTTAAAAAAAAAAAACCACAACAGAAGATGTAGGTGAGGTCTGTCCAGACCTAATACGGGAAGACAGAGAGCTGCAGCAAGAGAACCTATTTGGTTATTGTTGAAGTGGGTGGGGAGAAGAGAGCTGTTTCCAGTCAGTGCGGCCATTGTTTGCTGGGACATATGGATTAAAACGCTTCACTGACCTAAGATGTCACTATGACCAGATGTCATCATTTTTTCTAAACTTTGATGGGGGAGAATCGCCAGCATGTTTTGCACTTACAGTTTTATGCTGCTAGGAAACTCAGTGATTTCCCTCAGCAATTCCTTTTCTAGTCTACATCCAGCTTCCAGTTTAATTCTGAAGCTGTCTATAAGGTAGAGTTTATGTAGGTACCACTTATCAGTGGTTTTTTTTCTGTTTCTCTTTCATGTACATACATGTATTTGCCAAGGTAAGCCTCCTGCTCCTGTCTGCCAGATTTTCCCCTTGTCATGAACTCTGCTAATTACAATTATTTGCTTGTTATGATGGTACTGAAAATACTGGGAACATTTAGATTAGTTTTCTGTGGCATGGACACATCTGCCCTCCTTTGGCCTGTTCTCTTAATCTGTGGCAGCATTCAATGCAGAAGCTGACTCAAGAGGTAAGAAATGAAATGACCTTTCCTAACCCACTCAGAAGAAAGAGAGAGATGCATAATATGACGAGGTACTGCCAGTCTAATTGTCTTATCCATCACTTATCCTTGTGCTTTGTCATTCACAGAGGAGTTTAGTATGTTACTAGTAATGGTATTTATATTTTCTTTTCTCCCTCTCATCCTGTATGTGCTTTCTCTTTTCAGTATGTTAGTCTTCCATCTCTCCCACTATCTAAAATTTGATGTTAAGAATTACTCTCCTTGTAGACATTTACTTCTTGTAGAGATATTTTTTTTTACCAGGGTAATGCACTTTCTGTCACTTCCACATTTCTTCAGGAAGAATATCAGTGGCCTTGTTCACCTATGGTAATATCCTTTAGCCACCACTGCCTCAGTCATAGTTCTCCTGCTCAACAAAAAAAGGCTACTAATGGCCTTTGCCCCACTGAAACTGCAATACATCTTCAGAAAGGCAGCAACGTACTAATTCCAAACTCATTAAAAAAGAAGTTTTGAAATTTTTTTTACTAAGAGGCCAAAGAGTACTCCACATTTTCTCTTTTGATTTCTCCATATAACAAATTTAAAAGCAGTGAGGTGAGGTGTCCTTATCAAAGACATACAGGTACACCAAATTTGCTGCCACGTACTCTGGGCTGGGTAGAAGAAAGGAAAATGTGGATTGACTCCAGCACACAAAAGAGACTCAAAGAAGATGCCCCAAGGTTGATTAGTTCACAAGTCACCTAGAAGCTCCCCTTATTTTAGATTCCAGGCAGGCCATCATTTTAAAAATAGAATTTACTACTAAGTTCCAGACAGAAAAATTATGCCTACTGTTAACTACTTGTAAATAGTAAGACACTACTAACAATAACTCAGTGATTCAATGCTGAATCTTTCAGTAAAGGATAAACCTTTCAGAAAAAAACATTGCAAAAGTCAGAAAAAAAGAAAAAGTAATGGCGAACAAATTTGGAACACTTTTTCTATAAAAATTGTATCTCCTTTTTTATATACTGCTGTAGGTGTTCAGTATTGGGGAATCTTAAAAAAAAGCCCTGGGACTGAGTTTCAACACTGAACGTGCATAATGAAGATTGTAAAAAGAAAATTAAAGAAACAACCTTGCTGATCAGAACTAGCCTTAAATCTTAAATCCTTCAATTGTCTTAATTCCTAAATTAACCAGGCTCACTCAGTGTCAGTACCAAAGTTTAATTTTCTAATCTTGGATTTAATACTTCTGTCAAAGGAGTAACAAAACCACAATCTAGTTTGTTAGGAAGTTTGAAATGTAGGAGTACAAATCAAAATAATGAAAGTAATTGTCTCATTTTTGAGAAGACAATACATAGAGTTATTATTATGAAAGGTGATTAGAACTAGAAAGACAGAAAGGTCAGGCATACTATCCTAGCCCCCACATCACAAGCACAATTACAGTCCAGCTCACTCAGTACCGCTAAGGAAAATGGTTATGTTTAACATTTAAACATATAACAAAGTAAAGAAGAGCTTAAGTTTCCTATCTAACCGATGAAGATGTAGGTGTCATTCTGAAGGCCTCTGGAGCTATCCTGTTCATCTATTTTAGGCATGGAAATTGTAGGCACATATGACCCTCTCCAGAGGGATTGAAGTCATCTACTTCTTTAATGTCCAAGTAATTGCTTATTTTAGGAGTGTTGCTTCTTTAAAAAGTTGGCACAAATTAACTGCTTAAGGAAAATGGGGTGAATCTAGCCATGACCTTCCCTACGTACGTGTTATAGGGACAGGTACACTTTCTTGCCCCATTAGAGTCCTGCTTGGTTTAAAGGCAAGAAGGCAACGATGGCTCCTGCCAGGCTCAGAAGTAATGTAATGGGGCAAGACCCACTTCTTGTATTCTGTGTTCCTCCAGAGATCCCCACTGAAAAATATTACAGTGAGAAGAGGAGCTTTGGATTTTCCTGGATTGCCATGTGTTGTGCAATGCTGGCTGAGGTTTTACAGTTGAGAAGAGCAGTCTATAAGACAATAAACCCCTTACTGAGCTAGGACTATATATATTGGTCGCTGGAATCATAGAGGATCTTTTGGAAAGTTTATCCACATCTTCAGAAAAAGAAGCAAACTAAAAAAGGGATGTGATAGATTGTTACCATGAACCATAACAAAACATGATAAATATTTTCAAAGCTTAAAAAAGGGTTGGGCTAAATAAATTTGGAAAATTGGAGTGGGTAAAATTATCCCTCTTTCTAATTGATACCAACTGCAACAGCAAACAGTATTTGATCATTCACTTTCAGATTTTCTATCTCTCTGGGGTCAAATGTTTTTGAGTTTTCCTCAGGCTCACATTTTGCTCTATCATGTTGTTTTAAAACCTAATTCTTTAGGATTAAAAAAAAAAAAGAAACCTCCAAATGAAG
Source organism: Aptenodytes patagonicus (assembly GCF_965638725.1). Lineage (NCBI taxonomy): Eukaryota > Metazoa > Chordata > Aves > Sphenisciformes > Spheniscidae > Aptenodytes > Aptenodytes patagonicus. Next base: position 19,042,777 of record NC_134982.1, read on the forward strand.
TGTTTTTCCATGTGTAGAAATCTAATTTTTTTCTACCAGGTCTGTATTCCATTCCTGCAGGAACTTTAAGATTCTTTAAAAGTATGTTCAAAATTAGGTGAAGGGTAAAATTATGAATTTCCCACTTGGATGAAAGTGGCTTAAATTCTATCCAATTATTTGCCATGGCAACCAGCTAAACACAAAAGGGCTGGAATGGATGTAGAGTACTGCCTCTATAATCATCACTGTATGTCCTTCAAATCATGGATATGCAGCACCACTATCCCAATCTACTTCAGGTCCATAAGCCTACATGGTAATTATATGCTTTGGAACACTCCACTTAAGTGCATCAATAATATAGTGAGTGAACACGTTCTTTAATTCTGCACCTGTAAATGGAGAAAAAAATAAAGAAATATCTCTATCAGAAAATGGGGAAAAAAGGAAATTAGATGATTACATTATTTTTAAGCTACTTTCTGATATATCAGGTCCCACAAATTGCTAATTTTAAATGGTCTATTAATAATCAACAAGTAAAAATGCCGACTGAGTATCTTTCAGAACTATGATATATGTTCATAAAATAAGTAAAAATGAGGAGCTCCAGATTAAGGGCTTCATCCCATCAATTGTTTCTTTTCCACGGGGCTCGCTGTGTTTCCACCAGTGGATTTTCACTAGTGGATTTCCATGAGTTTGCAGGGGAGTAATTTTGCAGCTTGGACAAGTGATTTGCAGAACCGGGCTGCAGACAGTCACATACATAGGGTCCACCTTGATGTTCATACATATAAATCTCTCCTGTTAAGGGTTATGGGGGAGGAAATGTAACTTGCCGTTTGTGTTTCAAATGTGGTCTGGGCAATTTGGGCCTGGATTGCAGACCAGGAGATGTGAGTTCCTCTCTGGCTTTGTTATTGAGCTGTTAAAGCTTCACCTTTGTGTGCCTGTTTGCCCTCCTGCTCTTCCTCTGCTCAGTGTTTGGCTTGTGAACTCAGTGGAGCAGGAACTGTCTCTTATTTTCTGTTTGTACAGTGCTTTGCACAATGGATCTCCACTATGCCTGTCTGTAGGTGCTCATACAAAATATGGTCAAGATAAACTCAGGTTAGCTTTGAAGTTTGTTGCTTCTATTTCAGGTCTAATAAAGGCTTGTGTGTCCTGGTTTATTTTTTCCAACTGTATTAGCTGGCTCCTAAAAAAGATAATATTTCCCCCCATTAATGTTGCATTGTTTATTTTCTTAGACTATCAACAGCTATTATGATAATAATAATTATTAATGATAATCTCTAACATTATTAATGTTACAGCTACACCTAATAACATTTAACTGAATACTAGAATGGATGTTACATGATTTCAGGGAGCCGACTCTGATTAAACATATGAGCCTAGGGGTGAGCATAACGTGTCAGTTTTGGAGCTACGTACTTTGTACGAGCAACTGTACATTAATAGTTGTAGGTTTTTTTCTTAGACACAGAAAGGGAGCAGCCAACCCCAGGCAGGGTGGAACTGACGTGAGTGAACAACTCTGCAGCACATCAAGGCAATTTAATGGAATTAAACCACAAAACTAAACTAAAACCTGCGCAACCTTTTAAGACTGATTGATCCTACCCCAGATGTCTCAGCTAGCACAAACTTCTAAAAATGCTTTTCACTACAGTGAGCCAACTCTTGTACTCGTGTCATGAATTTGTATTTCAGACCGTATATTTAACAGTCGTAACTACTGGACTGATAAGATTTAATAAAAACTCAAGACTTAAAAACATGTAGATGCTTAAACCTTACAGTTTTGTAAAAATATTGAAACTGTGAAAAGAGTGTCCTTTAAAATGAAGAATGTAGACAGCAGATGAGAAGAACCTGGCAAATATGGTAATTTCAACACCACCACCAGAAACTTCATGACTTCTAAGCAGATGTCCTGACTTCTGAGAAACAACTTTCAGATTTTGAGCACCTTAGATTGTTGATAACAGTATTTATTTGTCATACTTAGAAAGCAAAAAAATGAAAGTGCCTGGGGGAATTCTCATCTATGCATCTCTCCTACCTCTATTGCAAGGTGTTAGAAAATGTCACGGCCTATGCATCCCCCCTGAATACAAGCAATAGCACACTATAAGGAGTCTGTTAATGCTGGTGCTTATGTCTAAAGCCCCTCAAAATAACGACCTTTATTTCTCTACTAAAATGAGACCTCTGAAAATTAAAAAAAGTCTTTTGTGATTTTCTCAGCCTGTTAAAGTTTTCACATCTAACAATATTATAGAAGTTAAAAAAGTTTTAATACACATCAAGTTTATTCCCTAGTAAAAGAAAGCTTTAAGTCTAAAATAATTTCCGTAGTTTATTTTAAAAAGGCAACAATTAAAAAGTGGGTCTTATCTGATAGTATATTGCTCACAACTTTTTTACAATAAAAAATTGTTAAAGGTTGAACAACGATCCGATTACATATACATTTTACCTAGCAGAAACTGTTTTCTATGCCTGCCACACAATACATTTTGTGTATGAGGAAAACCATTAGAGTTTTATGAGGCAATCTGAACTGCTTGTAAAACTGATGAGGGCAAAACTAGTTGGATTTTTAACAACTCAGAGTCAAACAGAATATGTGGTGCTTTCACTGACAATTGTCATTGTTCCACATAAAAATGGGACCTAATTTCCACAAGTGAAAACAAAATCAAACATCAAACAAATATGACATTTACTCTATTTGTATGAAAATTATGACCTCCATGTTTTTTTCCCAGGAAATATTTCATTATGGTTTTTGCAAAAAAAAAAAAAGTTCAGGTCAAGTCTGCCTTATCTATAAGAAATGAATGAAAGTGTCAATTTTTCTATTCAAGTACTCACAAACTAATAGTTGCAGAGTCCCTGTAATCATAGCTATAGCAATCACGTAGAAATGATATTTCACATGCATTCTCCGCTTTATTCTGGAGAATCTTAAGACATTTTACAAACCACACTTTCATAAAGTCATTGGAAAAGAAAGCCATTCTTAAGTGTAGCACCAAAGCTGATGGTGTGTTCTCAGAAATCATGGTCCCAAAGTAAGCTCCTTGTCTCACAGGAGGAGCTTATGCTGGGCGATAGGACTTTATTTCTTCAATTGCATCCAAGAGCCATGTGATCCTTCCTTATAACCCTTATCATTTCCTTGCACGATGACTTGGCATTCTTTCTATCCTTTTCATACACTCACTGATTTATTATTTCCACTTGCCCTCATTTCAGCCCTGGGCTGGTGACCCACTACAGCAGCCAACTGGGCAGGCTGCTCACTTCACACCAGCACCCATTGCATGGTTGGCACTGGGATTTCTGTAGGGCCATGCATCTGTAGGGGGCAGGTGTCTCCCTGTAGCTCCTGGTCTGGGCCAGGCAGTGGGTTCCTCTCCAGCACCCAGCTCTTGGGGCTGTCTCCATGGCAGCCATTGCCTCTCCTGTGTGGGAGGAAGGCACCAGGTGGATGTTCGTACATCTCCCAGTTCGGACCTGGCCACAGAGCAGGGATGACAGCAACTGCTTTGAGCCACTCAGACAAGCTGTGAATGAGAGGTTGCATCAGTGAGATTTAAATTTGTTGCCTCATCACAAATACACTTAAAAATTGCAATTACTGTTACTGTGCTTAATAGGAGTTTATGTTGTGTTCTCTGTTGTTGCTTACATATGTAGAGGTCACCAGTAAGATCTTCATAAGTACTGTCTTCCCATTATTATCGCTACCGTGATGACCACAACAGACACAGCAGGGAACTGCTAAAGTTTTAATGACAACCACCCTTAGTTCACATTTCTTAGAATAATATTGAGGTGCATGAAACACATGGGCATACTTGAAACATGCTCATATGAGAAAAACTACTCCAGTTTTTTTGTTGTTGTTGTAAACCAGTGAATGTTTATGAATGATTGCTTTCAGTGAAAGGTTATTGTTTAGTTATATTAGTACTTGGAGACAGGGGAAGAAGCTAGAAGGAGTTGCTAAAGAGATTTGAAGAGTGTTGTTTCCCTAAGACTTGCATATTTTTGTATGACCAAACCAACTCTCTGTATTATCAAGCAGGCTCTACATCTCTAATTGACATCAATGCGTGATATTAGTCATACTATGTTGCTTTTATGAATTTATACACAGACACATGGGACTAAATTTCTGTCTACCACTTAGAAATTTAGGCCATTTTGTATTAATGTAAAATCCATGCAGACCTGTCAGTCTTGGATACTTTTTTTTTGTTGTTGTTGAAATAGTAGTGTAACTGTCAATTATTAAAATAACATGAGGATAACTTCAAACCTCTTCTTCTTTTCCATCACCAAAACCTAAATCTCAGAAATTCATATCAAATTATTAAGTTTGACATTCCTTCAAGCAAGGAAAAACATTTCTTAGTTCTTATTATCAAACCCTGTAGCTTTAGCTCATTTTGAGAAAACGATGAAAGTAGCAGAGAGGGGCAAACCAGTTAATTCTGGTCTGGTATAAATATGTGATCTTGTTCCAAGGTTTGATGATACCAAGTTTTCACCTTGGATGGATTCTCAGAGATGAATTGTAAACCATCGCAACTGGGAAGTTTGCTGTAGGAGCACTGGCAGACTCTTGGCTGTGGCAATACAAATGATGCTTCTATAATAGCCAATTAAAGGTGTGCACAGCAGGGAAGGAGAGGTAATGTTTGAGATCCACTGTCCAAATGATCATAAATTCCAAGCTCTTTGCACTCTAGGACAGTAATTGGTAATATTAAAGTAAGGTAACTATTAATACTTGCCAGATCACTTAATTTGCGTACCTCTGTAATCTTAATTACAATCTCAGCAAGAATGTCGCCTTTTGAACAGGCAGATGAATAAAGAATAAAAAATCAGGTCTATAGGAACTATCTCTTGGTGTCATCTAGTGGTTACATTCCCATACTGCAAAAAGGAAATTGTGTGTGTAGTTTTATTTATATATATATACACTCGCACGAACACACACATATGTATAAAATATGTTTGTTTCTGACTGAGTGGAGTAAAGGAAGCTGCCATTTTTAGCAGATAAGGCAAGGTTAGCCTTTCTCTGCTCTTCACCCTGGCCTTTTTGCTGTGTCTTCTTAGGTCAAGAGACATCGACAGAGCTCAGTTAGCATACACTGGTGTGAAGGTGCTGTCTGCTGACCCATTTAGGCTGCTTGGCTGAGCGACTGGGTGTTGTTAAAGGACATCCTCTGCCAACACACAAGGTATTTCCTTACAGCTGACTGATTAGCACTCAGAGGATGCTGACAGATTGAAAAGACATGTCACAAATCTGATTGCACATGGCACTGGAGGAAGACTTAGAGCAAAAAAGAAGCATCCCCTGACCCTCCTGCCAGCTCTGTCTGCCTCTCCCTGTCCTGAGAAGGGAACAGTATGGCTGACACGGGGACAGGCAGCACTGCAAGAAACACTTTGCCAAGGAGGTGCTGAAGTGCCACTGGAAAAAAAGAAAAATTTTTAATACAGTTCTTAATTTTTTAATATATCTCTCTTGGGAATAGGAAAAGCAATAAACCTTTGCTTAGAGTGAAAATGGATTAAAATCCACAAATTTTACCAGAGATACTACTCAGGAATATACACAATATCCAGATTTGGAAGTCCTTTCTCAGGAAGAATAGCCATTAATGCCAGTGAATTGCCTATAACCTTTCCAGAAGACCTGTAATATGTTTTATTGCAATAGGGAAGGGAAATTTGGAGCCCAGAGAAGTTTTTATTCTAAAAAGAAAAGACTGGATCAGGCTTCGTCTCTGAATCAGTAAACTCAGTTTGTATTTCTTGCATTCTAACCCAAGATTTCTAAAATGTACACTGATCTCCTGATAAGTGACCTTATATTCAGAAAAGTTTTGACTGCAGTGCTACCCACTATTTTTTTGGTGGGGTTTACTGAGTGTTCAACCCTTCAGAAAACACTTTGAATAGTGATAACATCTACCTTTTATTCATGCGTAGCAACTTTACCAGTGCTTTGCTCAGATATTTATGAATCTATATATGGGTCCTGTCACCTATTCTTCAAAAAATTGATCAAACTTGGTCCAAGCTCAGTATGATCTTCAAACAACACGTGTCTAAACATATTCCAAAACCCATTTTCACTTTCCATGTAGTTTTCAAAAAGTATTCTGATGATGGAAAATGGGAATAGGAAAAGAAAAGATTGTTTCAAAATGTGTAAAATTTTCCATTTTCAACTGAACCCATTGTTTGAGAAGATACACACAAAACCATGTTTCTGGGCTCTGCTTCTTAGCAGGGCAAAAGGAGCAAATACCAAGGAATTTCCCCTATTAGAGATTTTCATGGTGAGGGACAAGAGGGATTCAGCACCAAGAAGGACTGCTACTCTGTCTACCTCCAAAAGAGTCCTGGAGCCAGGACCAGGAATAAATAAATAAGAGGGAAATAGCCAGCCACATTATGCTCCAGCAGACAAATAGTCTCCAGGGCACCACTACTGACTAGCATAAGGCAGAACAGCATAGAAAAGCATCCAAGTGCCGGAGAGCCCATTTTAGTCTCCTCCAAAGGTCACCCCTCACACAGCTACCTGGTAGCTACTGTCATAGACACCAGGTCTGCCCATCCAGTTTTGGAGAGTAGTAGGCGACCTGAACCTGTGATCTGAATCAGTATAGCCATATTTGTGTTTTTGCCTTTAATATTACCGTTTCACAGGCTCATAAGAAGCCCTACTCCAGGCTGGAGTTCAGTTGCATTACGCATGGCACATACATCTAGCATCTAGAGACTTTTAAAAAATTCAGTCTGAAATGCTTTTACATTTTAAACCTGATTAGAAGTAACTCATTCAGATGGACCTTATGCAAGTGCACTAAAATATTTACTGCTCTGTATAAAAATAACTGCTCCAAATACTGAATTTTAGCCATAGGTAGGGAGGGAAACTATCCAGCTAGACCAGTAAAGAAATCATTGAAAGAATAAGACAAATTATACAATTACATATGCTCTATCAGGTTGATTGAAATTCACCGGTAAGAATATTTTTAATCTTGTTAAGGTTACCTTATAAATTGTCACTAACATCTTGACTACAGAAAAGCATTTAAGCAAGGGTTTGTCTTTTTGCTTGAGTAAACCATGGGAGCCAATGAGTTTTTGTATGTCCTTAAAGAGAAGCACACCCTTACTGCTTTCATTTTTTTTCTTTTTTGAATTATTTGAATAACATCAATACTTAAATACGTTCTTGAATAATACGAAAGAATAACCCTACAATATTATCAGAATGGCCTCAGTTATGAGGCTTATTTCTCTCCATTTTTCATTGACATATATTCATGATATCACTGAAGTGACATTTGCTATGTATATCAAATCAAACTGGTTAAAGCAGTTTCCTGTGTGCTGGGATGTGGCACAGGCCTACCCCTTGTGCACACTTCAACTAGTCCTGGGCTCCTCAGCAGGAAGCAAACCCCATGGTCTGCCACTGAACTTGTGGCTTGGCTAGGACCAACATGCCAGCAGAACCTGATGCACCACAGGCACGCAGATGTAGACTTTCATTGTGGTTTTTATATGACACCACAGCTGTATTTTAATTCCATATAGTACTATTAATCTCACTTTAGATTTAAAAATATTTCATGAACCATTTGCAATGGATAGGTATGGTGGACACATATACCTGTCCCTAGTGCTCTATGTTGGACAGTAGCCCCATGGCTATTGCCATATTTATTAATAATTTTAGTAGTTTCTTTCCTATGTGTCACTATTGCATCCTGGCATCTTATAAGTGTTAATGGAATTTGACTATGAAAACAATCTGAAAGCTATGACTTGGAAATCTGATTTGCAAAGTCAAAATTATAAAAGATGTCCAAAGAGATGACAAGAATAGCAGGATTAAAATCTTGATTTAGCTTTTTTTTCTGACTACAGTTCCACCACTCACAGCACAATCCCTGATATAACAGTTTCATTTAGTTTAGGCGCAGTAAGAAATGTTTATTCTGAATGGACAAACTGAAACTAGGTGGAACAACCCAGTTTTCATGTGTCTAAACCTGAGTCTGAACATGAGACCAACACTCAGGAAAGTCTGAGGTAACAAGAATTTAGAAAAGAAGACAGGATGTGAAAAAGGGAAAAGTTGGAAATAAGGAAGTCATTTCTTCAAAAAATATGTCCAAATCTTCTTCATGAAAGAGTGAATAAAAATTCTGTATAATACAGTAAAATTTCCTATGCTGTCTGAATGGAAGAATTCTATTTTTTACTCTCTTTCATTGCTGCTCCACTGTTTTCTTCCACTCTTTAATGCACCAGTTCCAGCAGGGCTGTTTCACCGCACTTCCCAAATAGAAGATTAGGTTAAAGGAACTCTACTTCTTTCCAAAGGTAAATTGCATTAAGTGCTGACCCAGAGACAATTTGATATAATAAGAATACTTTTGTAACTTTTTCCCTATGTATCTATAACCTGATTTTTCTCTAAACACAGAGAAACCAAGGTTATAACTCAGGAACTGAAGTACTAACCCTTTTAACAGATTTTTTTCAAATTTAATGTTACTGTGTAGAGCTAGCAAAAGGCTATATAATGCCCATTATTTCTCCTGATGTTTGGCACCTTCCTATGTGAATAATCCCATTGGAAAAAAAGGAGGAATATTCCTGTTTCCTACTTTAGAAAAGAAACTGAATTATATAGGTCATCTCATCATAAATACTGTGGAGAGAACGTAAGACACCTTTAAAGCTTCATTCAGAGTGACAAAGATAGGTGCTGGGTTAGGTGCTTTGTATGGTGCTTTGACGAGATTAACTGCTGTGGCATGGTATCAGAAACAGAGGCAAATAGTAGGTGCTGAAGGTTTGACAATATTGAATATGCTCAAAAAAGCTTTCTTTATCAAATAAGCGGTGCACAATTATGAATGGCAAAATTCAAGACAGATAATTTATCTGTGGTTCTGGTCATACAAGAGATTCTTCAGAAGCAGTATTGCATGTTCCCCTTTATGATTTCTTATGATATATTGTATAATGTGAGTAACATTAGCCTCTCCAATAGGGTTATTGCTGTTACAAAGACCTTTGAAACTGAATTTTTTAATTCAAGTTTTCTAACTCATAAGTAATGCCAGAAGACATTTTAGGTTAAAAACCAAAGGATTAATCCATTTGGTACCTACTCACTGACTAAAAATATTTGCTGTATTATAATTATTATCTGACCATTTGTTAGTTCTGTGCCTGTGAAGAAAATGATATCAAAATTCTCTCTTTATTAATGATTTAGTAAGGCTCTTGTTTTTCCATGGTGAAGCCAATCTTCTTCTGGTCTATGAGCACAGCTTTTAAAGTGGGTTTTTGTTGTTGGTTCTTTAAAATCTTTTTCCCAGGAATGTTGCTCCTAAGTGAACGTGTCTCAGAATGTGTAAAAATTTTCTCTTGTTCCTTCTATCTCTGTTTTTGTAATTCTTGCATGTGGCCTGCTCCCCTGCATGTATCTACTTGAAGAAATAGATACAAATGTTTTATTTTGACATGAAGGCCTTTTCACCAAATCAGTTGATTCCATTTAGTCTGCACTTGATTGACTCAAGTCCGCGTACATGAGAGGCCTGCAACTGCCTCTCCAACAACTATCTTCAGACTTGATTGTCTCTGCCTGTTTTGCAGGTCATTATTTTCTCACATTTGCTGAGAAAAACCTTTGCTGAAAAAGGCATTAAAACCATTAATTGAAACCAAATCTTTTCCTTAGGTTTTGCAGTAAATAAGTAAAGGCCAAGTGTTAATAGACTAATTCTTCTGGAGCCTTCAGATTTCCAGAAAAGTCGATTATAATCGGTACCACAGCAGTCACTACTAGTGTCCAAATTCAGTCTACACCTTTCTAGTTATCACATTTTTTTCCCCAACCTTTTTTTCTTCCACTGCCTTGTTTTATAATATTTCTGGAGGTATGTACAAAGTAAAACTGTGGATATGATTTAATATTAAATTTGAAAGAAGTAGACTGAGTGGCTCTTTGTTAACATCTCCACCTGCTTTGTCCCCAGCTCTTGTTGGGTTTAGTAATGTCTGCCTATATCAGTCATGGAGAAAAAGGCTTGCTATATGAACAAAAAAAAAATCAATCAACCCTCAAAATGCGGGTGTCTCCTTGGCTGTATACTCAATGAAGCAATCTCTGCAGGTGAGCATCACACTCTTCCTTAATTAACTTAATCTTATGACATTTTTATCTCTTCAGAGAGCTATCTGAAAATCTGTGGGACAATTTTCTCAATAGAATGGTATCAGGTTGCACCAGATTCAACTCACTGTTTCATTGCCTACACTAGATGTATATCCAGGAAAATTAGTCAGCACAGTATTATGTTAGTTTCTAAGTAATAGAGTACAGTTTCATACCTTGCCATTTACCAAATCCACATGCTTAAAGACAATGAAATGTGTGTTCAAGTGCACCATAAATCTGATTTTTTTCGACAATAAACATACTCATTTACTGTCCCAATCATAATCTTTTCCCTACTCTCTACATCAGCTGAATATACAAAGAAAATGTTCTACAGTTATATGTAGAACATATTCAGGCCAAAAGTCTTACAACTACTCCAGTTCACAACAAATTCCAGCATGTGAAGGACACAAAACTGGGTTATACTCTTCTCCTCTTGTACTAAGGATAAATTTGCTGAAGTAAAAAGTCTGGCCCATTAATCTGATAAGCTAAAATAAATGCATATCACATCAGAGTATAATTCTGACCTTTCACTAAATAGTATTAATGCTCATTTATCTTGAAATATAAACAATATATAATGTCTTTTGAAAAAGGAGTGTATGTATATATGCATATATCCCATATATATACACACAGAGAGTGAGAGACATAGATGTAGAAGTATATGTGAATAATATGATATTATTTAAAAACTGTGAAAATATGTGAGAGAAGAACATATGGTCCAATCTTTGCAGTAACTAGAAGAAGGAAATCCAAGAAGATATTTTGGGGTTTTTCCTCTTTACATAATATAGAGCTCAATCCTCTCCTAAGTAATGCTGATTTTTTTACCAACAAAACATTAGGGAAATACTAGAATCACTCTTAATCTGCATTTACAAAATCAGAAAAAATCAAACACACAAAATCAAGACTGTAACAAAGTTAATATAAGAATTCCCAAAGTAAAGAGTTTTAAAATTGTACCACAGGCACTATACTCACTGAAATTTTTTTCAGGTCATTTTGTATTGAATTTCATCACATTTCTAAAAGGAAATTTTTGTGATCCACATTGATATGTCCATGCAAGTTATGATGACAAATTGTCTTGAGCCTAGAGTCATACTCTTGATCTTTGAGATACAGTATCTGATAAAAATCAGAATGTTAATAAGCATATTTACCACATACACTACAGCTTCTATAATAATGTAGACAAACAATTATTTTTTATAGCAAATCCTTGAGCAGAGCCATGGATAAAGAACTTCGGCATGTCCTTTCCCTGACAAATATTATTAGTGGTAAGTTAAAAGTTTGCCTGCTGTCACTGTGACCCCAGCTGACCTCTTAATTTCTTGAGTTCAAGTCCAATTAACCTTTGGGAAGAAGCACAACTGCTCTAACCAGACAAGTCAATAGAATCCAATAGTAATCATTTCATTTTCTGGTTTGTCAAAGGGCAGTGGTCCCACCTCAACCATTTCACACAAAGGTGGTAATTTATCAATGTTTAGAATGATCTGTACTGGACCATACCCAGCCCTCTCTCAAGTGCACTAATCAATTAAACAGGCTGTATCTCAGTCATGCCACCCTGTGTGCTGCCACAGAAGAAGGCGCCAGTTGAAAAATTACTCTCCTCTTGTGATATTTGCTGGTTTAGTTTCAGGAGTGAAAATATTGATATACACTTCAAGCTCTTGTTGCCACAAGAGGCTTGAATTAGATCTATGAGAGTATGGTGGGAAAACCTGTCTGGTGTGAAAAACTACTTCTCAGCATTGTCTGTCTTCCACCACCTCTTTGTACATGTGTGGCTGCTGTTGAGTTTATTGAGAGTTAGCCGTAGCATAATGGAGGGGCAGAAAAGCGTCCCAGGAGAGTAGGAGAAAAGCAGGATTAATTAAAGTTGGCTCCAAGATTAAAAATAGGAAAGGGGAAAAGAAAGGGGAGAAAAAGTCCTATTACTTTCTGCCTTTCAACTCAGACACAGTTGGGAGAGCACCCCTGACTCACGCTTAAAAACACTGTCACCAGTAAATGGCTCGCTGTGCAGTGGAGAGAGAGGCAGTGACACTCACACTGGTGGCAAAGCTGGGCTGATATTCCACTAGCTATCTAAGCATGACTACCTGAGTATTTTATGCAAGTGTGTGAAGACAGGCTGGATTGTATGACAGGGGCTCGTCAATAAGAGGAAAGAGCAGAGGGAAACTGCTAATAGGGTCAGGTCTAAGGGTTCAGTCCTGAACCAAACTCCCTAGCGGTTCTCTTCTCTAAGGTGACGATCAGGTTGTGCTGCTGTCTTGTGAAAGAAAAACGAAATATGGCTTGTCCTGAGATTTAAGAGGGCTGAAATTAAATTTTTCTTCCCAGAGCAAGCAAAGATGAGAAGAATTTTGGATGAAGATATGGAGCAACAAGCTAGGTGCTGAAATATGGGACCCCAGGCTTAATGTCACAGTTAAGAGAGAAGTCCTACAAAGATTCAGCATTGGCCAACAAGACTAAGACCTAGTTCTGGGAAGACCTCTTTGTGGAAGTGGTGCACAGGTGATGGGAATGAGGAATGTGCTGAATTTTTCATTTGCTTTTCCAAAGTTCCTTATAGTAGCACTTGTCAATCCACCTTCCTAGACCAGAGCTGGACAAAGAAAAGGCAATTCTGGAACTTACAGGGATGGAGTTTTTACAGTAAGTGAGCTACAAAGGAACTTCCTAACGAGGTGTTTGCTTTAATAAGAAACTTTATTTCTAATTAATTATTTTCTGCTTGTCTAATTTAAATTGGATGTTTTCAATACTTCACATATCTAAGTAGTTTTTCATTGACTTATGAATACATTAATATATAGCAGCATTTGACAGTCATAAGATAGACTCTAAATTCATCATTTGCTAAAAGCAACAGCAACATTTTTATTACCAAATCTAAGTTTGAAATCATTACAAATCTTTAAAATACGACTGAAGCTATTTTTAATTTAGCTCTTTTTTGATTATTCTTATACAGAATATACAAAGATAGTAAAAGAAAAAAACCCCAAACCTTTAAATTAGTTTTGCAGTTTCCTACTGTCCTATATTAAAGGCAACCTAATAGAATTTATAGGAGTGGAACCCTTTTAGGCAGCACTCTTTGTATTTTTTATTAAGTCCATACTTGCAGAATCTACTTAATGTCAATTTTGTACAATGGTTACACTGCACAGAGTATTTTATTTTAAACCTGCAGGACACAATGATAAATTGATAATTGACCCCAAGGCCATAGCAAATAAAGAAGCCCTGTTTTTCATTAGTACAATATTACATCGTTGTTATGGGAAAGGAGAGTGATGCTAATTCAGTACTGAGGAGTTGCACAATTAAGAAATCATCCATGGTTTTAATTTCACATGTTTAAGGCTGCAAAATTCCTAATTGTGAACAGTAAAATAAAATAAGATTAATGTGAGATACAATTATGTAAAGCTTCACGATCCAGAAGCAATTTCCAGCCCTCTATATTTGACTATGTGTTCACTAGTGGTATAGTCAACAAATACTGTACTTTTCCTGTTGTCTCTCTGCTCCTCTAAATCTGTAATATTTCCCAAGGCTTCAATTATCATAGGATCCAGAGGATAAATACTGTGTTGGTTGTTAAAAATGGGGGTGCTTATTTTAAAAAGAAACTCCAGAGCCTCCCATTGTAAATGAGTTTATTTTGTATCAGGCTTTCTCATGTTAAGACCAGGGCTCATTCATATTCCAATCAGAACCAGGCTAATTCTATGATGGAACAACATGGAATCATTCACAGTGTATCACGACCTGTTTTTTGGTTAGTGTTAATTAATTGACTGTGATGTTTGTACAGAGTTTCCCAAGCATTCAGAGTTTTAGCACCTTCTCACATACGAAATTAGCTGTGACTGAGACTGCTCCATTACAGACCCTATAATTCAGGTCCTGATTATTTCTTCCCCTGTCCAGCACTTTTGCATTCCTTTAGCTCACGCTCACACAGTTGCCTCGGTGCAGTTTGTATTATCCCCAAGCTCAGGGCTAGGCTATGTTCATTCCTGAATTACACCTTTCTTCCACAAAGGCAGTATGATAATGATTGCAGCAGCACAAGGTTCGTGCTATCTATGTTGTATCAGGTTTAGTGAAGTCCCAGACCAGCTACAATGGGAAGAAAGAGACGTCCTGACTACCTGGGAAGGCCACTGCTTTAGACTGAAATGTTTAATAATATAAAAAGTAAGCAATTAATATATGTAGTCTAAAATTTAACAGTCAGACAGTTCAGATCACTCAAGCGTTGATAACACCACCCCAAAGGAATAAAAATCTCAAATGAAATTAAATCTCTAGGTTCTGGGAAGCGAGTTAGTGTAACCTGTTTTGTCACATGTGGGTAAAGCAGAAAATCAGGATCTATACAAAGTACCATAAGAGATTTCCTATGTGAACTATTCCAATCAACTGGTATTAAATGTAAAATGCACTGGAGGAGGAGGTGTAGTAGCTGAAATATATAAAAAAAAAAAAAAAAGGAAAAATGCTTAGAAAGTTTATTTGGAAGGTCCAGTCAAAAAAAAAGAAGTGATTAAATAATACACTTCAATCATATGTCACAAGTGACTTTGTTCAAGCTGGACAATTACACAAGGATATAAATTAGATCTGTTCTGAGTGAAATACAGCTTTACAAGTTAATCTAGAGCAACCCCTATCTGGAAGATAATAACATTCTACAATTTAGTAAAGGTTCCTGTTTTGTTTAGTGGTACTACCACACAATTCAATGTTTTTGATATTTACTTCTGTAACTTCTCCATGGTTCATGAGTCTTTGCCATCTCTTTTGCTTCTGAGCATAGCTTCCAGGCCTAATCTATGATATATTTGAAATCAGATTTCAGCTATGAGGAGTGTCTTTTCTTTCAGTATTTTAGTAAAATTACCCCCTTTGGAATGATAATGAACAATAGTATAATTGTGAGAGAAGTAATATTTCCATTGTGTGGAAAAATTCTCCTTTAAAAGAAGAAATTACAAACTGATGAAAAGGTATGTTACGGTGCTTTGGAAATGGTACATAAACCCCCTAACTAGTTCCAAAAGTGCTCAGCAGACTTGCCAGCTGTCTGTCACAGAGTTTAGGAGGTTGGGAACAAGCAGCCTGCCCACCTGGTCTGTGAAGGTCCTTCACTGAGGATGCTCTGAGAGCCGGGACAGGAAGAGAGTCATAATCCAAGCACCAGCCAGAACCCTCTCCCTGCCACCTACCCAGAAAATACTTGGCATAGAGGATGGGCAAGCTAGAGAAGGATAAGCAAGCTGGCAGGAGGCAGGGAGCTGGGAAGTCCATGGCTGTCAGGAAAGCAGAAACCTTCTGAGGTTAACAAATAAACTGACAGGAGTCAGATGGCCTCCTGGCTTGCACCAAAACCCACAAAACTGATATTTCCATCTAGCTGTTATTTTCTGAAAATTGTTCCTTTGAAAAAAACACATTTGCTAGCCTTATCCAAAGTGACAGGTTCTCAACATCCATTGACTTAGTTTGGCACTGTCATCTTTTGCCCTCCTTCTACTGAGATGCTTTAATAGAATTTCCTGAGCAAGACTTTGGGCTTATGAAGACAGAACTATGGAGCCAGGAGGCAACAAAAAGACCATGTGGGAGACTATTTCTTATGTGTATTTCAGAAGGAAGTGAACACTTACAGGAAGAAGGTCCTCAGTAATAAATGAGTAAAGGGAAAAGAAAAGCATAGGCTCAGCAAGACTGCTATTATAATCAATATTTCTTCACACTCACTTGCCCACATAATATGAGAAAGCAGCTCTTCCTGTGAGACTTAGCTGCTGATAAGTTATAGGGTAAGTGTACAGTCATGTATCTGGAACCAGCATATACTACAGGAAGAGGAACCCTGCTTTTCTACTTTCTAGAGGACATTTGCTCTGACGAACAAACAGAAAATCTTGATTGGAGGAAGCACTTCACAAAATTCTGAACTGTAACACAAAGAATGGTGGATACCAGGGAGCAGAGTTTAAAAGATTTTGAATTCTTTTTTTTTTTAATCATTGAAAATGAGATAAAAGTTACTATTAGCTCCTTCTGGAAAAAAAACCAATGAGTATTTAATTCCATAAAACAGTGGCATAAACTGATCACATGTTTTCCTAAATGATGCAGAGTCCTGGTGAAAATGTGAACCCTATGTCAAAAGAGCTCTGTCACTTTACAGAGTCAGCAAGAACGAATGCAGAATAAGTCATTTAAAGGTTGGATTTTTGAAGAGTGAATAAATCGTGCTGTATTTTCTTTCTATTTTCACTATGATGTCATTAACAGCAAGAAAATCTTGTCAAAACACTGTAGGAACAGCCCCTAGTAACAACTAAATCCTGGGTGAATCAAATATCTTCTGCTTCAAACCTGCAGCATCCTTTTAATTCTACTCTTTTTTGGGATTTTGCAAACTGTCACCTTTAAAGTAGTACAGCAGTCCAGGTGGGTCACAGATGCAGACTTGGTAACCAATGGAAGTGGAATCTGCTCCATTAACAGTCTGAAAAGTTGCCTCATACGAACAGTAGGAACGTTGGCTGAATGTTGCAGATCCTGACTTTAGGCAACTCTGTCTTTAGGGGAGAATATCCCAATTCCACAAAAATTCAGTTTTAGGCATCAATTCTCTTATTGGAGCAGACTAATACATAAGAGTAAGAGAAATGGTAAAGGAAAGCAGTTTATATTTCAAAGAAACCCTTCCCTTTTGACTAGCATTACTTCGGTTTTACTCAGTTTAATTCTGTGCTAGTTAGAAATAAGATGGCGGGTGTCATATCAGCTGTTGTTATCTGGATACTGAGATCTCTGTAGTAGAGTTAGGCACACCTGTGAAAAACAAGATACACAGATGAATGACATCAGTATATCCACATCAAGATGGCTAGTCTCATCTCCACGTCTAGATCACAAAGTGAAGGGAAAATGGGATGAATCCATTTGAGATGCTCTAAGAGTTGACTCATGAGGATGATGGGTATCTATACATCACTATTTTTTAAATTCCTCTTTTAAATTTATTATTAATACTGGAAAGATCTGGCGCTTCTCCTATAGTCTCAATTTTAAAACCAAACTCTGTTGTAGATGTATCAGGAATGGAAAATAGGCTCATATATAACATGTGCAAACTCACAGTACATTGAGAAGCAGCTATTACCTTTTTTTGTGTTAAATTACATTTTAATGCAAACAGAACATGTATTCTAGGTGAATAACTAACAAGTAGAGAAACCTTATTAAGTTAAATGGGAAGGCCAGTACCAGATGTTTACTTGGATGCAGTATATTTTCTGTCTTGCAATATTATTTTGCATTCAATACATTTTGTGCTCTCTGTTCATAAAGCAATATGACACCACAGATAATGATGATTTTCCTCCAAGAGCATTTCAATGCTTTGCTAGCAAACTTTCAAAGTGCTTTAAGGATACTAATGGAAACATTAAAAAATGCAGACTAGTAAATATGTATTAAGAGAATAACTATAAGTAACTAATGAAATGTTCTTTGGAGTCATTGTCTTTGTATAATAATTGAAACAGATTGGCAAAATATTGCAAAATATAAGTGACACAAATATTGGAAACCCTTATTTTACTAGTGGTATGTTCAAAAAGAAGAGTTTGTGTATGGTGCATTGTCTTCCACCATCAAAGTGCACACCATTCAATCCATGAAAAGCATGATAGCCAAGAACAATTCAGTTACACTTGCAGATTTTATCAAACAGCTCCCTTTAGTAGACCTACACCTATGCTAAGCAGAAAAAACCCAAAAGCATTCTGTCCTTGTCTTTGATTAATCTGTTGTCTCTATAATAAGTGTGAAATCTCTAAATATACACACATTTACTACAAGCAAACAAGCTGTCCAGAATCTAATTAGACAAAAATCTGCCCATCTGTTCTGCATTATCATGGGGCTTGCTCACATGCATGTTGTCTCATTACTAAAAGGCAGAGAGGCAAATTGAATTGAGCTGGACTTCCTCTTAAAGTGGGATCAGGACATGAAGTCAGACCCTTGCTGTGAACCAACAAAACATCACTGGGAGAAAGTAGGATGAGAGAAGTTTCTTTTTTTCTAAAGCCACATGTCCAGTGTTTACCATGAGGCCTAAGGGGGTGCTAATACCGTTGTTTGGCTCAATACAACACACACTACAACCATATAAACCTTGTTTTCGGTGAAAATTGTTTGCTTTTTTTCTCAGTCCCCTGTGTCCCCTGTCTTTTTATTACTATCTGCCTGCCACGGTATGCTGCATTTCAAGCGTAAAGCTTGTTTAATGGAAGACAAGAAAGTTTCACTGAAGCAAACTTTTCTTATAAAAATAAAGAGAAAAATGTCTAAAATTTTAATATTTTAATTTTATTTTTTTTAATTACTTATTAATACCTTAATCAGGCTTTTGAAAGTGTTTCTCAAGACCACATGCTCCTCAGAGTAATTTTTTATGGAAAAGGAAATTTTATATGAACATGCTTATTTGCATATTTTCTAATCCCTTACATTATTAATACTTAGCACTTACAAGCATTTATGTATTTCTCCCATATGAGCACTTGCATCACCAGTAAAAAACTCTCCATTGTTTCTGAGAATAAGTATTTCTAGTGGACTGTTACTACATTTCTTTAGCAGAAACAGAGAAGATTTATTTATAGCTGTGAAAGCTATAAATGAACAAATACTGTGAAAATTATTAGTTTTTGAAGATTAAGCAGAATAAACACAGGATCAGTGCAGATATGCATTCAAAAGTTGGAGTAAGTAAGGAAAAACTGGAATATATTTCTACCTTTTGCACAGTTCTCAGAGCACTTGAACACATCACGAACTTTAATTTGTTAATCCTGCTTAATGACAGCTCCCTGAAAATTGTAGGACTTGTGTGCCAGATCATCCCCAGGAACAGGATGAGTCCTCTTTTCCTGCTGTTGCCAGGGACTGGTTGCTTCACTCCCTGGAGTCCATCTCATCTGCTTTCCTCTGGCTCTATGACTTCTCACTAATCAGATTAGTAGATCAAAAGAAACAGAGAGCAGATTTGCTTGGGATACTACAGAGGCTATTTGCATAATTTTTATGCTAATGATGGGCGACAAAACTGGGTACAGGGAAGGATATACAACCTTTTCTCCTGGTTCTCTGCACCCTGAGCAGAGAGGAGTTTGTATAACTGAAACAGACTGGATCCTCCTGTGCAGCCCTCTACTTTCCCAATATACCAAGTTATATCCCCTTCTCCACTCTGAAAGCATACCAGACAAGGTAGGACATTTTTCATCCAATAGCAGTTTAGCGTAAAATGGAGAAAGTGGCCTGAGAAATAGTACCAGAAACAAAGCTTATTTAGGACAGCAAGAAGTTATAAGTTTTCACATAAGCTCAGAAGAGTTGGTGTCCTTTATGGGAGTGAATAAACAAACAGACCTGAACAGAAAATTAAAACTATTTTACAGAATAAATAATAGGAATGTTGTCACATTTAATTTCTGATATTAACATTTTTGTTTAAAAAAATGTAGAACCCATAAAACTTCAGAAAATACCACAAAATTATATCTCCATAGAAAGTGGAGTCTCTTTTAAAGTGTAGAAAAGAAAAGGTTAGATAGTACAAATAAATTCCCATTATAGGATTCAGTTCAGGCTTGCAACTGCATTTCTTCCTTTACTATGAATAATTTTACTGATGCTGTGTATAATGTACAATCTCACACAAAGATTTCACAGGCTGTGGTGGGCCGTGTCAGCCAAAGCAGCTCAGTGATAACTGCATTAATCCTGCACCCATCAGAAATGGGGGAAAAAGTGGGGAAAAAGAGAGTCATTCTCAGAAGCTAAGAATGAACTAAGGGTTATAACACAGAACAAAGCGGAGGGGATGTGTCATGGAATGGAAGAGCAAGAAGAGTTAAGGAGAAGAGAGAATTGACATGTACAGGTGAGGAACTGGAGACATTAAAGAAAAAAGAAACCCAGAGAGAGACCGAACTTTTCTTCTAGGGAAAATCCAGTTTTAAAATTGCCTTCATGATGCATTTAACCACATATGTTATGGGAAAATCCAGTAACAATTTGGAAGATTCTCTTCTGGATTTATTTGTGCATCCCACATTTGCCCTGTACTGAGAGTGGCTCTAATAATAGCTGCCATGGAATAGAAACTTCAATGCCATAAGATGACCAACAAAAATAGGTGCTCTTGTAGCTTTCTCTTTAAATTTTATTATTTATCTTTAGACATTTTTTGTTTTCTTTTTCTCACAAACAAAATTAATAAAATTTGGCTGCTCTGATCTATATATTGGATTAAAATATATTGTGCAATACCAGTATTCATCTCATATGCATATTCTAAGGCCATTATTTATCCCTAATTTAATGAATACTTGCTTTTTACAATCTTAACATGATCCCCTTTTGATTCTTGCAGCTATCCAGAGTCCAGCCTGCACAAAGGTAGCATAAAGCCCTGAACTATGTATTCAGTGCTTCTCAGTTGACATAACACTGAACCTAACTTCATACTTTTCTGTCCTCTTTACAATCCATTTCTTACACATGTGCTGCACATACCATTAAAGAAAAATTAAATAATAATGATTTTCTTTTTTAGCATCTTATTATTTTTTCTTTATTCACAGAGGTGGAACATGAGACAAGTTTCAGCTTCCCCATAAATACTCATTTGCCAAAAGAAAACAAAATATATTTTGCCTTTAGACAATCTGCATTGATATATTGAAATAGCAGGGAAGGGGAAAAAAAGCCCATAATGCTTCATTAGTTAATTGCGCAGAGCACAGCTCTTTAGGGGTAAACAAGTGAAGGACATTTGCTGAATGGTCTATGCCCATCATGCATATTATGGTCTAATGGTGCTAGTAATGGTAGGAGGCTCCTGGAGAGTCATCTGTCAAATTAGCACACTGAATTATTTATTGCCTCAGAGTAAAATTGTGGAAGGGAGCAGCTGAGACCCATTCGTAAGAAAATACAAGATAAAGAAACAACCCCTCCCCAAAATAACTAGTACAACTGCTTTGCATGTTCAGTAATGTCACTGGTATTTGTAAACATCAACAATATTTAAATAGCATGTGTGCGTATAGATATTGGGATGTGCATATAAGTTCTAATAAACAATAAATACTATACATATATACATTATGTATCTACTACAAAGACATGAAAATATGTATATAATTAGCATAATTATGATTTATATTAATGTAACAGTGATTGCACTAATTTATACTATATATTTGTCCTATATACTTGTTAGACAATATATATTGTCTATAATATATAATTTATATTTTTATAAAATTATAAATTATAAAATGAAAGTGTATAAATTCATTAAATAGTGCACTTCAGTTGGAATCACTTATTCTTTTTCTGCAAATGTCAGAATGTAAGTTCTCAACATATACACAGTGTTAAAACTATTTCATAAAAACATGAAATAATTTTTGTAATCACTGAAGAATATATCCCTTACTGCAACTGCGTCTAGAGATTATGAAAACATGTAAGACTTTTTAATTTACATTGTGTTAAAAAGAGTTGCTGCTGGAGTTCCTCACTGGTAGCAATTTGAAATCAATCTTTATTGCTCAATAACTCTTTTTTGCTCCCTTCTGTCTGTATCCACTGTAAGTTATCAAAGTCATGGTAACTTTCCAACACTTCTGATGATGAATGTCTACTGTGAATAGATCTTCAGCCCCAGCTGCTTTTCATGGCACCCAAGTGTCCTGTATCTTAATCACCAGGCTGGCTGTACCTTTGCTTTCCTCAAAGTTGTTTAAGTAAGATTTTTGTGATGTCTGACACCATAAAAAGGTATGTGCTATGAGTTATCGCTAACCTGTTGAAGGTACTTTAGACTGCATATTAACTTAACTAACTCACACGATACAATTCTGTAAGGTACCGAATAGTCCCATGAACCATTTCATCATGAATTCCGATGGGACTGATCACCAAGAATACAGTTAAACATGTTAACATATGCTCTGCTGCATTTAAAAACACAGAACTCTTATGACACCTTTTATAGATCATTTACTTGCTTTTAAAGGTTGGTAGCTGCAGGTTTAGTATTTCAGACATCAGGTCTTTGGAAGAGGTTATTCCCCTCCGAATACATAGATTTGTTCACTTAATATCCTGGCCGCCAAACTGACCTCTCCATCTTCGGTTAATCCAGAGAACACCAATACCTGCCTTTTTGCTGTGTCAGGTATTCATTGTGCTGCTACCTAGGTTTGCTTTCCCACTATGGTATAGAGCTGAGAGTGGGATTTTGGAGGCTTTTTTATGAGGGCACTTCTTATATAATATTCTTTAACATTTTATAGAAATGATTACTACTTCACTGGTAGCTTTGAGTATTTCTGTAGTTTATTCAAAGACAAAAGCAGCCTCAGGGGGAAAAGCAGGATCTTCCATGGAACAACCCTTCATAACTTTTCAGCTATGTTATGGAGACAGGTCTTAAGGACCAAGACAACTAACAGATAATGCACATAGGTTAGTAATGACTACATGGAGAATTTACTACTTCAGACAAAGATGTTATATACTTGAATACATCTAGAAATCAATGCTACCAAACTTTCAAATACTTATTTTTGTAATTTTTTTGATTTTTATTGCAACATTAAATTCAAGGGCTCATTTTTCCTTGTTCTAAATATCATTTAGTCCCTCCAGCACTGACATATCGAAGCTTCCACCCACACATCAGGCACTAGAAGACAAAGGACAGAAACCTGCGAAGTGGAGGAAGAAAGCCTCACCTCTTTTCAGCATACCAAAAGACATGCTGATAAGCAGTACTAGAAATACCTCTTGGCATGATTCCCATGTGAAGAGACTTAATTAAAGGAAACACTTATGTTGGTAAATGTCGGCAAGCCAAAATTGGTATTAATATTGATGATCAAATATATTGTGGTAGTTTAAAGAAAATACCTATGGTCCTGAAAATATTTCTGCTTCAATTATTTTCTCAGACTTTATCTCCTTAAATGTATGACTCTCTCCTTTTATTTCCTATCTCTTTTCCTTTCTCACAGAGACAGATTTGCGCATGCACACACGCACGCACACTGGGTCTTTAATGCTGCAATTTTTATCTATATATGTGCTGGTTTAAAAGGTCAGTAAAATAGTATTTTAGAAATGACAGTGTACAGTTGCTAAAAACATATCCCATGAACTAGCACTTGTGAAAATCCTGCCACTTAGATGTAGGCTTGCAGATATTTTTGTTTAATTGTATATGATTTGTATAAGAAGTAAAATTAGCAACGACAACTGGACAAAGAGAGGAAAAAAGCTTCTTGTCTGTGTAACACTGGATAATTGTTCCTCAATATTTCACATTTAGATGGCTTGACTGCTTGATGATTATTCATTTGAATAAACTTTGTCTAGAAAAGTGGCCTTAGAAAAAAACCTGAATTTCTGAAGGCCAAAGATTTTTACCTGTCAATCTAACATTTCATTGTAAGTTTTCCTCTCACAGAGGGAATGAAATTATATTTCCACTCCATGTTCACTGCCTGGTAGAGAGAAGAAAGCACAGAAGTAATAAAGAACTGAATTACCTTCAAGTCCATATGACAAGCAGACCACCACCTAAGCGCTGGAGGGTGGGTAATATTTAGCTGTTCAGGTCCACCTACAGCTGAAAGAAGGGAACATATCCTCTGAAACAAGGCCAACAAGTAAGACACAATTGCCATTTATTACCCAGTAAAAAAGAAAAGGAGTTCCAATGGCAAAACACCAGCGAAGCAGCTGATGCAGCAAAGGACAGTTGGTCCTACTTTGATTAGTGTCTTGTGAGCTGATCAACCCCCCATAAAGATGTGAAGTAAATGTGCTCTGAAGAACTGTTTATATGTGTTTGTAACAAACAACCTGTGCCTTGTAAACAGCTGACATCTGCTCAGGATCACACGGGAGCAGAGCCTACTTTCTTTACATTTAAAATTATTATTCCAGGAATAAAAAAGCCAAATGAAAAATGAAGAGTGTTAATTCAGAATTATGATAAAAGTCCTTTCTAAAAGAACAACTAAGTCCCTACCTTGTGTAAAGGATTATATGTGAACGATACGTAAAAGGGAAAGCTTGCTTGTGTTTTTAGTTATCAGCTGAAACTAGCTTTGGAAATAAAAAAATATTTAATAATAACCACTTTTAAAAATTTTATTTTGTTGTCACAAGGATTAAGTTCTGTCAGCCTTTCTCCTGTTGAATATTACTTTGCTTCCAGAAGCCTTGCTGGAATCAATCAAACTTTGTGAAGGTAATTGTTTTGCATACAAGCCTGGATTAATGAGTCGCCATAGAGCAGATATGGATCATGGGGAAGCCATATTCTGACGACTGATAATATAGGATCCGTGCTCTACTGGATCATGCAGTAGCACATGTTTGGTCTGCATTAAGCATGGACACATAATCATGTCAAATATTATACTAGTGTGCAGTTTTCATATTGGACTTGTCCTGGCTGCAGGAAGGCAGGCAATGCCAGATAAACATAAAGACAGGGCAGTATATTTGAGTACAGCAGATTGGTCCTTTACATCCTGAGGCTACAGTGCTTTGATGAAGGTGCAGCTGGCTTTAAACTATTACCGAGTAACAGCTGCAGTAAGTACATCTAAATGATCCAATTTGCTTAAATGTGAACTTGCACCCAAACTGCAGTTCTTAGATTGCACCCACTGTACATCCATTAACTTGTACTGTGGCTGAAGGCTGGGTCAAGCCTAGGTCTAGCTCACCTAGAGCAACATGGACATAACTGGAATAGTGGCTTAAGCTTGAGCTAATCCCCTTTGGGAATTACAGATGTCGTACTGGCTGGCTTTCTCTCAGTCCTCACTGGGTGATCAGAGATTCTTCTCCATTGCACTGCACTATGCCACCATGTCTTTGCAGTGCCCTACAAAAATGAATGCAATCTAGGATCTATACTTCTGCTTGTTATGCCAGTTCTCCATGACTATTAGGAGGAAGGTTATTTGATACAAAATACCATTTGAAATCTGTTAGCAAGGAGGCATGTTTGGGTGCCCCAACAGACACCTCTCTACTGAGTTCTTGTAACTGAGGTTGGCATCTGCAGAATAGTCTAACTGTCCAATATCAGAATAAGATTTTGAAGATTGTCTGCTCTAAAATGAGAGACTGTATTATTCTTGCTATTAAAAGTCTGGCAAATTTCCGCAGACATTCTGATGGTTCATGATAATGAAATTGCGAGGAAGAACAAAGAAGTCAAGGCATTAGGAAAATACCTTCCCCTGGCCTGACCTGCAGTCCCCTTCTGTGTTTAAACCTGGAAGGCTCCCATGGGAGTGGACCTCTGCCACAGCCCAGGAGGCAAACTCCATGAAGGTAGTTTTGTGTAACTAAGCACAAAAGGGGCACAAGAGTTACATTAAAAGACTAGGTGGAGTATACTCCATCTGTGGAATTAAGGACAAGTGACATAGCAGGTCTGAATGCTTTTAAGGACAAGGATCATCACTGCACAAGAGGCCCTCTCCCTACTCCTGCCCTGGGGCCAAGTGGAGGCCAGAGCAAAGGGAGACCCCTTGTGTGCTGTGGCCGTGTGAGTGCAGGAGGTTTGTAAGAGATGCACAGAGAACAGAAGGACGGGATATGCACAAGAGAACAGTCATGAAACTTTATTGAAAGATCAACAGAGAACCACACTGGCAAAGCCTGAGAACCTACCCCAGCACATTACTAGCTCATGCATGGTATTAAGGAAAACAGTAGTAAGGATTGTAGAAAAGAATGGACAGCTAAAGGCAGTAATATGGAGGGAGGGAAAAAAGGGTGAATGAGTGAGGAGATGTGGATAGGAATAAGGTTTGAAGATCAGGAGAAAGAAATGTTGCTGTGTCTGGCTTCTTGTAATGTTCTTACAATAATAGGGTCAGGCTTGATGGCTGGCATTTTTGGGGTTGGTATAAATGAATGTCAGTGCTCTTCCCTGTTCATCCCAGCGCTTTTTCCCTGAGCACTGTGAAGTGCTCAATGACCTCTGCCTGGCCATTAGCCACCTCAGTGCACAGGTCTTAGTAGCCTGAAAGTGGCAAGTGTAGCTCTGGGACCTGTGATGCTTGATATTGTCCTGCAAGTGATCCAAGGCTTTGACAGCAAGAGGTATGGTAGGAAAAAGAGGTCAGCTTCTCAGACAGGAGCATCTTCTGGTGCACAGAGTAGAGATCAAAGTGCAAATGCGCCAGGGGAGATTTGCCATCAGCAGAAGACTTCATGCACAAACAGCCAGGCCAGTTTGGATATTTTGGGACCTTGTAAGCAAGTTTCTTGCATACAATATGCCAGAGGGTTATGGGATGTGCCCAGTCTGGGCAAGTTGGATAAAACATGGAGTAGAAAGCCTGTAAAGGCATGAATGCAGCTCAGATGAACACAGCAAGTTTACCTTGAAAGGTAGAAGTTAGTATTTGGATCTTAAATAATTGCACTTCACATTATAAAAGCAATCATATCCTGTGAAACAAATTTGCAAAGCAAAATTATTAAGCTGCTTCATCAGCACCCATATATATTTTTATATGTAGTTTCTAAAGAAATAGCATCTTTATACCTACAGAGTGTTACACTTGCAAAGTTTATTTTTTGGGAGAAAATTCCCTTGAAAATAGTTGCAATTTCTGATTGCAAGCCTTAGAATTACCTTGATTTTTTTTATCAAGGATAGAAATTTAAAACTTTGTTTTAAATTTCAAGTCTAATTATAGCTCGTGAATTAAATGATGAAGGTAATTTTTCTGTGGTTGTTAATTACAGAAGTCATAATTCCATTCTTTTTGAGTATCAGCAGGAATAATATAATAAAAGATCTTCTTACAGGAGCTTTTTCTCATAAACCTACTTGTTTACTTTTCCAAAGTGTTCTTGAGTAAACAGACAGCAGCACTGGATAATAAATATAATTTTGTTTCCAGTTTATTTGTGTGACTGGTAATGATTCTGGATGATTAGTCTGGTATATTTCTTTCTACTTTAGTTTTGTTATCAAAAGATTGCAATTACATATTTCATTTCTTGAGCTGGCAAAAAGTTTCCATTTAGAAATAACCTTAATTTACCAAATGCAGTGTAGTTTTAGTGAGATGTGGTTTTGTTACATGGAAACTCATGTAATTTGAAATAATTATGTTGAGCACATGTACAATACTATAGATATTTAACAGGTCTATTGTAAGTATATATAAAAAAATAGATTCTAACTGTGTATTAGAAAATTCTTTGATGGACTGAATTCTTATGACTACAGCTACTTCACAAGGATGTTTTATACACTTATTGCTTCTATTTTAATTCTACTCATACACACAGTTTATTTATGAAACTCATAATTTACAAGCTGCCCTTTAAATAACATAGCAATTGAAATCTTCCCTTTAATTTATATGTTCATAAAAGTACCAGCTCTGTAAATGTTTTATAACCAAACTCATATTGGATCATTGAAAAATCTGTATTTTTGTGAAGAAAAGATATAAAGATACCTTTGATTTTTTTTTCCTCCCATGAAAGGCCACCAAGATGATCTGTGTTGACGTTTCTAACATTTACTGCTGTCTTTGCTATGTGCCCAATTTTGTTTATATTAAGTGACCTTTAAGTCTCTAGTCTAAAGCAATAAAATGAAGGCTTCCTGTCTTATTGATTTGGTGAGGCCTATTTTCACACTAATAAAATGGAACCCAGTTTACTAAAATACACTTTTAGCCAATGTCTGTAAATGAACCTGAGTCTTGACAATTTTGGAAGAGGTCAACCTAGAGTAAGCAGGTCATATCTGTGGTAAATCAACTTCCAGGAACAGATCACTGGACACCATAAAAATCAGGAGTGGTTTTTTAAGAGACCGACTTCAACCCTCCTTAACCAGAAAATAACATCTGACCTTGGCAGTGAAATTTATCACAACATTTCAATTAAAACTTGGCAGCCACATAAGCAATACATTGCGCTGTTACAACTGACCTTATTGCAGGAAGCATATGTAGGAGCAGAGGCTCAGGTAGGCTGCCAGCTCTCCTGTGAATATGGAGGATACACAGTACAAGTCTTTCTGGTGGTGTTTGAGATTTACTAAGAGCCTCATTATCATTCTTTCTCAATAAGTAAATTACTGGTTGCCTAATGATGTTGATAATCATTCAGTATATGTTTTTCATTTCTAAGTACATGTACATTAATATTAATGTAGCTGTGCTTACATCTTGTGCTTAATGATGAATGAAAACTGCCTAATATATCAAATAACTCTTCAGTTTTCTAGAATATTAAATCTGAGAAAGAATGGAGCTAGGTTATGTCCTGTTTTGCAGTACCTCTCCAAACAACAAAGAAGGAAAAGTCCACGCGAGCCATGTGACTTGCAAGGTAAGGCTTCCATAAATGTTATTTTCTGTTTTACTGAGCTGGTTATCACAGCTTTTCCTCGTGGAGCATGCAGTGTGCAGGGGACAACCCTGCTTCCAGAGGTCTGCAGGTCTGCAGTACCGGAGCAGCACAGCCCCTTGAAACATCTGAGCCCAACTTACTGCACTGCTCTCCAGCCTCCGTGGCTCAGCTTTCTGCTGGCCGTCCCTAGCTGTTACGGCAGGGGGTCAGCTGCTGATAGGATTCAGCAGGATTTGAGAAGGGGGAGTGAGAAATACTACCA
Organism: Aptenodytes patagonicus; assembly: GCF_965638725.1. Taxonomy (NCBI): domain Eukaryota; kingdom Metazoa; phylum Chordata; class Aves; order Sphenisciformes; family Spheniscidae; genus Aptenodytes; species Aptenodytes patagonicus. The sequence goes on from NC_134982.1 coordinate 19,071,888, forward strand.
TTTTCCCTCAGACAGTGACAAATTATATTAGCATATCTGCTAATGAGAAACCAGAGTTCACTTTCTGTGGGGCTCTTGGAAGAAAGGACCTGCAGGAGAGCTTATGGCTGTCCTCCGCCCCTCTGAGACCTGTGCCCAGCCAGGATTTTGGAACATCAGACTTCTTTAGGTCCCTTGCTGAAGGTGTGCTTGCTTTTCTTCTGACACACCTATCTAGCAAGCCTAGTTTTAGGTCATAAAGGTTTTAGAGCTAATTTTCTTTAGCAGTTTTTCTTCAACAGTTTTTCACATTTTAAGTTTTTTTTTCTTCAACAGTTTTTTAAACTGGTCTTCAAAAACTTCCAACTGTTCCTTCAGTGATAAAGACCCACACACACATGCACACATACACAACTTCCAGTACTATTGAAATAAACTCGCTAGGAATGATTTTCTACAGTTTCTATTGTTATTCTAATAGCCATGTTCAGGCTGCGCAGCCCAGATCCTCCCTCCCTGCCACAGGCTGCATTCTGCCAGGTGCTTGCAGGCAGAACTGCCATGAATAATGGAAAGTGTATCTCACTGAAAGTTTGGCTATGCTATAAATCAAGTGTCTGAAATACATATTGCTTTTAACACTTAAAAACAGTAGCAGCTAATATACCACAGGTGTGCACCGAGTAGTATTATGGGAAGCCAATGTGTAGGCAAAAGGAATGATCTCACTTTTAGGTCAGTGCAAGAAATTTGCTTTTAATGAGCTGAATTTGCTTTATAGATTTATTACTGTTACAACTAGTTGTAAAGAGACCATACAAAAGCCTGATACTAAAATCTCATGACTTGTATTTCACCACTCTGACCAGAGAAAACAGGCAAGTTAAATTTTATCATGCACAGCTATGCTTCATCCTTGTTAATGATCAGGCTATTTTTTATTCAAAACAGTCATCATTTCACATGTGTTGACATTTTGTGACTGGTACTTTATTGTGTCATCTCCTTTCAATATATAAAAATATTCCTTTGCCATTAGATGTGGAAATTTTCTTATGGATTTCCAGGAAGGGGCCATATCTTCTCAGGCTTGATTTACTTCCTCATGCTGACGTCAATCACTTCCTGAGATTTTGTGTTTCAGAGTGCTCATCCTGCATATCTTTTCCCAGAATATGGGACCTCACCTGCCCATTTAAGTAACTGGACTAATTCCTGTTTAAGCAAGACTTTAATGCAGGAAGTTCTTGTGGCTTACATTATTTAGTGGCTCACATGAAATGACTAGAGAGTGCCTTCTGATCTTATAATCTATGCACCTATAATTCAAGTTACACTGAATCAAGTCTAGACTCAGCAGTTTCTTTGCTGGTCAGGAGACACAGTGAATTAGTAAGAATGTGGCAGCAAGAAAAGTTAGAAAGAAGACTAACGGGATCCCACAGCACAGCAAGGCCCAAGCACCAAGATACCTTCTTCACCCAACATGCTGCAGATCATGACAGCAGTCATCTGCTGGCAGAGATGTAGGTGGCATACAGACATGTGGCGTGTCCACCTTTCTGGGCTGTGTGGAATGGTCCTGAGAAAGTGTGAAGGGGATACTGACCTGTTGTGGCATAAGAAAGGCTGGGATGAGAGGGACTGTTCCCTTCATGAGAAAGGACTGCTAATTCTATGGACAACATCCTTTGATAGCCCCTGCAGAGCAGTTCCTATAACTTATTTTTCACCTGTGGGAATAAATTGGAAATATTCAGGCACTGGCTTCTCCCACTGGAGTTCACCAGCAATCTGGCTAAGTGAATTTCAAGAGTTAGTGAACATTTATGTCTGAATAAATGGACCTTCTAAAAGACAAAGAGAGACTGAGAAAGAAAGAAAAGAATAAAAAGAGGCAAGAATGATACCTCAGTGATGGACTAGGCTCATTTGCTTGGTGCATACAGCTAGCTTTAGTTCTCTGCTATTCCATTTCAGAGCAGTAGGCAGGCACTCAACACAGTACCCAGGGAAAACAGAGAAGGAGCCACTCTGTGATTTAGATTGGATAGCTGTACAAGGCAATACAGAGTCATGAATTGACCCTGCTCTGAATCTCCTGCCGATCTGACTCTAAAGTAATTATTGTCGCATTCATGAGTATTTTGTTCCAGCTAGCGATATGCTCGTCATTTTTAAATTGATTTATCTTCATCTACTATCAGCCTCACAGTAAATGCATATATTTTTTTAGTTTAGCAAGGACTGGGCTTTTTTATTCTATATTAAAGCAATAATAAATCAAATTCACACATGAAGCAGCACATGTTTTCAGGTTCTGCCTCATAAAATCACCCTAGAGAGGCCCTGTTTCCAGGGAAGACATTTTACGCAGTGTGTGTGTACTGGTATGCCATTATTAAGATACAAGCTTGCAGGATCTTCCCACAGGATAGGAGCGTTGTTTTCTTTTGCTCTGTCTTGCTTTATTAGATTCTATTATTTATAATGTGATTCATGCTTTGAGTCTGAACCTGTGCACTCTAAAAAGAGTGATACTGGGTACAATTATTATTGCCCATATTCTGTCCTGACTATGAGCATTCCACATGGGGATGTAAGGGGTAAAAACCCACTTCATTACCCTTACATAGAGAACATAAAAGCCAGCCTTCACTCTGGTGAGTTGAAGATCTACTTCCTTACCTGCTCTCTTGGGCTTGTACATCCATTAAGCAGTCATTGGATGAAATACAGAAGCAGTTCTAGAAGCAGAGCCATGGTCCCTTACCTCACAAGTGAGTGCCCTAATTATAGGGCTAGAGCATCACACTCGCTCTTGTGAGCTCTTTCTGGCTGAATAAATCTTGAATTCCTTCTGCACAGTGGCACACCTTCAGCAGAAGGGGTATGCCTGCCTTGCCTCCCCAGGCAGCTTGTATGTTGATGGCTTTAATAGAATTTTAAATACCTATGGCAGGAGATGAGATTGAATCTCTGCGTCTCACTTTTTTTTTTTTAAATAATAACTTGATCCACTGAGCTGCAAAAACAGCTTTTGCTTTGGTTGTACTATAGATCAAAGTGTCTGATGCAACAGTACTTTAAAAAGATGCAAATCCTGTTGGGGTGTGTTAGCTTCACTCACTAAAGGTGGACACAAGCTTTAGCCTCTCTGAGGGAAAGCTAGATGGCTGGGAAACTTCAAAGTCACAGAGTAGTTTATGAGGTTCAGACATCTCCAGAGTTAGCTGGCAACTGAGAATAGAGTCATAATTTAGGACTTCAGTGACTAACTTCTGCCCTAGTCTTGCTTGCTTTAAATCCTTTATTGGATTTGTCTCTAACACGGTGTGGGCCTCCTTTAGGACCACTATGATTTTGAGTAGGAGCATAGCAAATTGGCAGATACTTAAACCAATATTCCATCCAGATGAAAATAGCTAGTTGGAACAATCCTTTCCTATTAAATCTGCAACCTGATTATAATTTTCTTCTGTAGCCCACTCTAGAAATACAATGACCAAGATTAAATGAATCATGTTCTGCTGTGACTTAAATATACCATGCAATTTAAATGAAAAATGTGATTGAATGTAACAAGGTCTCTGCTTTAAATTATGCAATATTTGCATTCTTATCTTCATTTTAGAAAAATGTGCCTGATACATAAATATACTCAGAAGCAATAGAATCACATAGATTAATGATTGTGATTGAAAACAGATATTCACCTTGACATATCGTATGAATAGAAGATTTGAGTGAGAAAGTCAGTTATTTAGCAGAGATGTCTCTGAGACAGAAACTGAGAACATTAAGACACAGAGTATTATCTGAAAAGTGTAATTGTAAAACTACTGGAGTAGAATATGTACCAATTATTAATTAGTTCTTACAATTATATGGGAAAAAAAAACCAATTCTGTCACTGCAAGAAATGGTTAGTAACTGATTAGCAATTATTTTTTAATGAAATGGTTAGAATAAATATAAAAAAGGTATTTAAAAATTAATTTAAGTATTCAATGATATTACATTTTCACTTTAATAGTAATTTACAACTTTCTTACACTCTTTATTTAATGTAATTTTACTGAAAAGCAAAGAGATCTTTTCAGTAGTATCTTGTTCTGATTCCATTAGCACTTTTAAGAAGTCTACAAAAAGAAAAAAATGTATACAGTTTATTTGTGCATATGAAGGCACACTATCAAGAATTATATACTCTGGCACCTTGCTGAAATAGCCATTTCTATCAGGAGAGCATGCAGAAAGGTGTGAGTCAAGTGGGGAAAAACAATTAGCATTGCCATCTCCAATATGGCAAGATCCTACATGACATTTTTTTCTTAAACTGAGGCTTCTCTTTCACTGAGCTGCAATAAAAAGGTATTTTATCTGTTCAGGTTAGATTGTTGTAAACACTATTATTACTATCATGCTAATTTTAGGACTCATCTTGTAACCTATTATATTTTTACCAATTTTGCAGACAGAATAGGTTCTAAGTCAAGTGTAGTCACAGTGCTAAAATACTGAATTGATACATCTAATGTTCTAGGGAACCCACATTTCCATATGCAAATTGATATTCTTTTACATAGCTACTTCACATCTTCACGTTTCACTCTTTTAATTCCTTATTGTTATGTCATAATAATGCAAAGATATTGAGAAACTTCAGGAATGCCAGCAGCAGAGCCATTCTCCTCATAACACTACTGCTGAATGGACACTTCTGCTGAAATTCAAGTAGGTCTTACTGAATGAAAATGATACCCTGACTGTAAGATTGCAGATAAAATTCCTGAAAATTTTAGGTAATGAAATGTGTTTGGCCTCTACCTTTCACATTTACCCTACATGTAAGAGAGATTTATTTTTATTATTGTTTTATTCTTGGCAAAATATTGGCCAAAACTATTTCTGATACTGTGAAAAAAATACATACTTTTTGGGTATCTGCTTAAGTGTTTGGTTGTGTCCCTCTACTGTTAGAATAAAAAAACATCTTGCTGCTATCATTTTATGTATTTCTATTTCTATGATGTTTCCTACCTGTCTTACCAGGAGTTCAGGAATTTCAGATTTTAGAAAAATCTAAAGGTAATTGTTTAAATCACAGGAAATCTGTATTTAATTAAAATATCTCTTCAGATATTGATTCCAAGAATTTATGTGGAGATAACATGCCTCAAAAAAATAAAAAAGACGAGGCTATAAAACCTGAAAGGTTCAAATATCATAGCAATCCAAGATACAAATTCATCCAAGTGAAATGGACCTGTCTTTAACTTGTGATCCTTCAAGTCTCCAATGCATTGAAAACATGATAATCCATGATTAAGTACAGCAAGAAGTGAACAAAGCAAGAGCCATTTTTCTGCATATTTCAGACTGGCTGAAAGTGCTGCTCAGCACTAGGAACAATCTAGACGAGTTCTGGCCTACATTCAGTCAGTAACGTCATGAACTAGACAGAGAACAAATCTGATTCATATTTGTTGTTGCTTTGACCTCATCAACGACAGGCATAATTCAGTTTGCAATGAATAGCAAACTTTTTTTTCCCCTCTAGGAACTGGACTGGGTTTTAAAAAGAAAAAAATCGCTTATGCCAGTATTCTCTTGCCACTCTTATATTTCCGTATTCTAGCAGAGGCCACAGAAAACTCATGCTGGTTTTAGAATTAAATTTCCACCAGGAATAACAGAGAAAGTTATGCCAAAATTACCATGTCCTTCTGCTAGACTGGGGCTCTTCTTTTAGGCCATAATGCCAGAAGACAATTAGGCAAGTTTATGTTTCTGTGTGCCTTTGGCCAGGACATCAGGGCTTGTTATAACAAGATGCTGAAAAGACTTAAAATCTATCCAATATCTCACCAGATCAGGTCCCAAATTTCTTCTTTACACATGATCCAGATATAACAGTAACGCAAAGGAACAATGCCTCCACTAGCCCTTTTTCACTCTGTGCAGTTGGGTGAATGGACATGTTCGGTGCACCCAAAAAATTCAGGATGGGCCCAGGGATAGGTCACATGAGAGTCTGACAGTGCTTCCCAATGACTGCAAGAGGTACACAAGGAGTTTGTGTACTGGCTTGGTAAGAAGGAACTAGCAGTGCAAAGAAGACTGGCAGACGTGAGAGAGCTGTTTTATATAGACAGATGGTCTGTCAATTATTTAGTTAATCTGTGTACGGAATAAAGGAAATCTGGGGTAAAATCAAAGATATTTTATTGCATGCTTACAAATATTTTCCTTCTGGCTAAAGCATGTTCATGGGATAATCTTTTGCGAATTCCAAATTTTTCTTAAGTTTACCTTATGAGACAGGCCAGGTAGTTTTCAGATTTAATATGGATACACATTTGGTTTGAGTTTTCTCAAGGATTACGGAATGTGTTAAACTGCATATGGTTCTGCATTATGGCTGAATACAAACTACAGAATATATACAAATTCTCATTGGTTTTAACAGTGTTAGCACATTCATACAAAACACAAAAATTTATAGGGAACTCCATGACGTTTGTGACAAATACATGCTAATAAGAAAACCTTCCTTGTGATTTAGAATAGGCTGGCAATTTATGTTTACAGTTCTGATGTTTGTTAAAGTTAGTTCCCTTTAATGTCACAATATTTGGTCACTATTTTGTGCACAGATAATAAATTTGTTTCATTATGATACCTTTGTATATAAACAGTTGTCTTTTACACATACAAACCTCATCATGTGTTCAGGCAAACAATAATCCCATGCTCATTTTCAAAAGAAACTTGCCATGTTTTGATGGCCCAGTCCACTGAAGAGTCCTCCACTGGAGATGGGGAACAAGAAAAAGGTTTGTTTTGTTCATTAGAACAACAATAATGATAACAAAGATGACACAAAGGAAGAAAATCAGAGAACATCTTTTTCTATTTGTCATTTAAATGACATGGAATTTTCCTTCTCATGTATTCTCTTTTTGTTCCCTTTACTGATTAGGAAACAAAGAGAGATGAAACATTTCCTGTCCAGAATCAGATCTGGTTTGGTTTTGGTTTTTTTTTTAATTTGTAGAGGCTGACAATAGACAGTGTGGTATTTCTATCTGTTTCTCCTCACTGGAGAAATTTTGAGGTCTTGTCACTATCAGAGAAATTTGAGCTGCTGTCACTCTATCATGGTATACAATTGAGGGAGAGCTTTAATGCAGATACAGTGCCCTAATGCAGAGCAAGTCTTAAGTCAGTAACAAATTTATATAATGTAGGCTGCATCTTAGTATCTACTATTTACATCACTGACTGCTGATCTCTGCAGACTGTGATTGATGTGCTGCTGATGCTGCTGTTCTGCCTGACACTCATGCACGGTAAAGATATCCCATCAAGGTATAGAACAGAATTGGGGCAGCAACACTGTAGAAGGAAATGACATTAAATAAGTGCTCATGAGATTTAGCCACCTCCAAAGCTTCTCCATAGGCAAAACAGAGCTTCTAAGTGTTGAGTGGACTCTGAGAATAAGGCATTTGACATGCTGACCTTTTCAGCTAAGGTCAAATGCATCATTTTGGTAGCGCTGAGTGTTTCTCCCCACCTACTTCAGCCCTTCTCTCTCTAACTTGTTTTTCTAGTAGGCATCTTATTTGAATGAGTATTTCAAGAGGTTGGGGTGGACAAAATTCAATGACCAGCACAGTTTTGAAAATGTCATACACTTTTTCTTTCATCTGCTGTTTAAAATCAACTGTAATATGGATGTCCTTGTCAAAAACTTTGAAACTTTTTGATGCTTTTTCCTTCATATGAAATTTAGAAGAGTTGATCAACTGACTTTGTAGAAACTCTTTAGCTAACATAGTACTTTAAGGACATATTTAATTGGATCGCAGCTTGAAGTGGTAGCAAACTGAGGTTGCCCTTTGCCTTAACGTACCTAGGAATCCTGGTCTATATTCCTGATTGCTATTGAATTTTCTAGATTTCATTATAAAATCAATAACTGTTGCACATGGTAAAATAGTTTACAAGAGCTGCAACATATTGTGGACTTCTGAAAACATACTGAGCTCACTGAAGCCACCCAGGCAGCCAATTAGGAGAAAACATCTATTAAGGAAAAACAGGGCAGTCCCATTGACTGCTATTGATTTTCTTAGCCCTGTGAAAAGACAATCAATTAGATAAAGAAGGCTAATGTTACAGCTGCAATTTAATAACCCCTAAAGAAAGGAGGAGGGCTATTGATTCCTGACATGGAATGCGGAGCTTATTGAAATATACTGAACTTCACCTGTCTTATAATCAGGGCTTGAGGAAAGAGGAAGGTCTTTTTGGGACTGAATGTAACTTGTGGCATAGAGTCTCAACTATTAAACTGGCTTGGTGATGTCAGACCTAAGAGATGCAAATGAAACAAAACTTTAGAGGAAACACAAGCCCAGGGTTGAATACTAAATCACAGGAGCTATTGACAGATGCTGTCTTGGTGAAGGTTGTTTCTCTTTTTCATACAGAAAGCACCAGAGTACCACCTGTCATTTTCAAAAGCAAAGTCAGTTTTGCCAACCAGCCGTGAATGACAAATAAAGCTTTATATGAAACACAAGGGCATATTATGTGCCATTGTGTGTTCTGCTAAGTGCTAATTTATCTGGCTTGTTCTCTTCAGCAAACACACGCACAGACACATGAAATAATCCATCTAATTATGTAGCTATTTAGGACAAAAACAAAGCAAGGTGTTTTTGTCTGCTACAGAAGGAACATGATACAACAAAGGTTTCAACAAAACCTAACGCAGTTAATGAAAATAAATGAAGTGCTGTAAGCTGTAACAATTTTAGAACAAATAAACTTTTGCCAGTTTTATATTTAGGGTAGACCCAGCTGCTTTTCATAAATAGGTGAGTACTTTCATTCATTTTTTGATAGCCCCTAATTGGAAATGGCTAATAGGCCTTGTGGCTTTCCACTATAAAATCTGGTCTAAAATACCTTATATAGATATTTTCTTTATGCTTTTTTCTATTGCTTGTATTTGATCCTTTCTGTCTCATTATATATATGCCTTTTTTTTACCAGCAGACAGCTGCTATTCACAATAATTGCCAGGGCAGTCAATTATACATTAAATAGGCCTACTTGAGGGCAAATGAGCGTATGGTTGTCTAAATTGTGCTGGAGACATATTATACACAAAGACTGTCATTTCAAGCATCTGGAACATGACAAATATTATTTGGAAGCAGTGCAGTACTTATATAGTATGTGTACTCATTACTATATCAATATAGCAATACCCAGTGGACTGTGCTTGCATGTTTTGTAATGCAGGTATATATATATATATTAGTGCACACACACATAAACACTTACACATATAAATACATATAAAATGCACACAAATGAATGTCTAGACTGTGTGACAAACACCTGACTTCCTGAAATGCATGTCTGTCTTTATAAACTGAGACAGTGTACAAGTGATCCAATATAACAGGGTTTTTCAAAGATTTACTTTCTCCTAATATTATAGAGTAGTATGGAACTGGATACAAGGAATATACAGTTAATTTGTTAAATCAGTTAGTAATTTTTCTTCCTTGTGTGTGCATGCGTTATAAACACTCTTCCTTTACTAAGGTAGTATTAAGGCTCTAGGAAAGTGAGCCAGACTAGAATAACATTAAGATCAAGATAGTTAAAGCTGCATAAGAAATGTGCAACTTAAGACAACACCGCGTACAAGATTCTGTGAATAATGATGAACCAGCAAAAATCCAAAACATCAGGATAGAGTATTTGGACAAACAAAACAAATGACCTAAAACATCCAAAGTATATTCAGTTTGGTGAGTTATTTTTATACAGAAAGAGCCTTTGCAGATAAGCAAAATTTTGTAATTAAGGAAATAAAGAAAGGAACAGATATGAAAACTGGAATTAATTCTTATAGTGCCATTAAGTTCTTGCAGATATGACAATTTACATTGGAGGGGCTGTTTCTCAGAGATGCTGAGCATTTCCTGTTGGTTCCCTTGGGAGCTCTGAGTATTGAGCTCCTTTTAAGATCAAGATGCTTATAATGGCTCAATTCTACAGGAGGAAGTAATAAAATCCAATAAGATGCATCTTACTATATCCATTCTGAAAAGGAAGAATGCACACAACAAATAGGCCTAAAAATTGGTTCTGTAGGTGTTTTGTTATTGATAACTAAAGCTGTAACTCAAAATAGCCTTTTATATTAAATGTATAAAATTAAAAAAGAGTAGCACAGTACAGATAGCACAGTAGGAAAGAGAGTTAAACAATATACACAAACTTGCAGATACAATTTTTGAAAGTGGATAAAACCACATGCTGGGGGTGGGAACTACTATAAAGAGAGGTTCCTTAGCAAATAAGAAAGTTGTAAAAGGCAATTCAAAGCACACAAAAATAGTGAACTTAGCAACTTACACAAGAAAAATATGTGTTTACAAGGGACATGCCCAATTAGGATTTGCTTTCTTGCAGATTCAGTTGCATCACTTTTCAAATATCAAATATTATTAGAAAAGGTTGGGATTAACAAAGGATCATACTCAAAACCAGTGAGTTTCACATGCCTTTAAAACTTTGTAAAAACGCAAGGTCTGTAAGTCATTGTCCATTTTATAACTGAGAAAACAGTCAGCCAACAAAATTTTTCAAATTAAGGATGTATTCCTTGATGATTCAATCATGTATTTCATGCACAGCAAAGGCGAGATATAAGAAAGGACTTGAATGCCTCTGTTCAAAATCCAGTTTTGAAAAATCCTCCACCTAGCCGTTACTTGATCCTGCAAGCCTAAATTCAGTTGATGTCCCAGATTTTAAGTTCTGGTTCTCCTTCCAGCACTACAATTTCAATAGGACCAAGCAGCTCAGCAGCTTTCCTGGGGCCTAAAATTTATCTGGAGTAAAACTGTAGGCACTCTTCCACAACAAGTACCTGAAGGGCTCCACCCATCTGTGTTCTGCAAATGCACCTTGCATATATCCCCAGGGTCTCTACAGCAGGCAGGTATGACCACAGGTTGCTTTTAGAGCCTAATGATAAGACGACTCCTTCTTTTACGTAGTAGCATACATACACAGTGGTTGAAGCACCTGTTGGCATGTAGGAGACCGTATCTGAGCAGGGTTTACCTACAGCTTCCATTTGCTAAGACTGAAACCCAAGCACCAAATAATAGCAGTTGTGGTTGGAAGGTTGTTCCCCACCTGTCTTCTTGTATTTATAGCTCTGCCTACAAACCTTCAAGATTTAGCAGGGCAGTAAATGGACTCTAGTGAGTATTACTCTTTAGACTGGAGGGTTTTGGTATGGGAAGAAGAAGACCTTGCCACTGATCCCTGCCCTCAGGCTCTCTTGTGTATTTTAAGTGACATAGCCACTGAGGAAAAACAACCATCCACAAAAACCATAAATGGTAGTGGGAGCAGAAGTTTGCTCCAGGAGACCTCCATGTTTATGTGAATGTCATAACCACTAGGCCATGGAAGACCGCTTACTCATACACCCACTTCTCTCCCAGAGTTTTTGCACAGCTTAAACTGGAAAGGTAAGTGTAGAAGCAAATGTCTTAATTTCATAAAAAATAGAGTTATTCTTCAGTCACACTGTAATTAGTTAATAAGACAAATAACTAAGTGCATTCATTGTTCTTTCTGTGCTGCACAAAACTTAGGAGAAATATGTCTTGAAAAGATCTCTGAGCAGAAAGAGATAAAAGTATTAGGATGTCTGTATGTCACAGTCAATTAGAAAGGTACCTTCTTATCATTACTGCTCATCATAAATGAAGGAAATGGGCCCTCCCGATTGGCAGAAATTAGTTAAACAAGCTTAGACTAGATTCAAGTGCCATCTGTTCACTGCTCTAGAGACACAAATTACAAAATCTGTATTAATAACTAGAGAGGAGGTAACTAAAAGGTTTAATGTGTTTCTGCTTTTGATTGAAAAAGATCAGTTCTAAATCTGAAAAAGGTTATTCTGTTCATAACGTCTTCTGGCCTTTATAATTCCTTCTCTGTATAGGTTATGTTTTCTTCTTTACATTGTCATCAAATGGAGTAAATAAGCATAAAAATGATAGTGTAGGAATTTTCAGTTGCTAAAGTAGCACCACAATATATAGGCTGGGGGTGGATCAGTATAACAGTTCAGAGCCTCAAAGGTTGGAGGCTTGCTAATCTCATGGAGGGATCTATTTCTACAGAGGCTGACCAATCTCCAACATACCAATGAGTAGGATAGAACTGGAATTAGAAGATGTTTTTTCTTACAAAGTACAGCAGATATAGAGAAGTTACAAACATAAGGGGAAAAGACAATTACAGTATAATGAACAACTAAGCAAGCCAAATTCCAAACATTCAGGTAGATGTTATGAGAGTTAATGCAAGACCTAATTTTTTAATAAGGTAGAAAATATAGGTATGTCTGGTTCTCATTAGCACCTGCACAAAGCCATTTGAAGTCAGTAAACAAAAAGTCAAAAGCGTGTCAATGAAGATGTCTTGACTAGACAATGATGAAACAGTCTTACCTGACTGTAACACAAAGGACTCCATGTTTGTACAACTTAAAGTTATACGTGACTTTAGTATAGGTACTCATTCAAGCAAATTTACTGCTCTCTCTCTAACCTCTGCAGGACAAACCACAGTAATACCATGGGTTCCAGTCTGCTCTGGCTGAGGCCTGAGCCACCAAGCCTTGAGGTCCCTTGATCTAAAATCCACAGGGTCATGGCAGGCAGCTGGATGGGCTTGCTTTTTGGGGCCAACTGTTGTGCTAGGGCAGTGTTGTGGGTTGACCCTGGCCAGCAGCTAAACACCCACACAGCCATTCACTCGCCCACTACCCCTCCGTGGTGGGACAGGGGAGAGAATAGGAAAAGCAAAAGTGAAAAAACTCTTGTGTCAAGATAAACACAGCTTAATAAGTGAAGGGAAAAGGGAGGAGGGAAAAAAGTGATGCAAAGTCAGACAGTTACCACCTCCCACAAGTCAACTGGTGCCAGACAGTCTCTGAGCACCAGCTGACTTGGAAGTCATACTCTGAAACTGCTTAGTGTTCCCTGGGGAAAGAGAGAGAAATGCCTAAGTTCTGGTTCATCGTGTGGCATAAACTGGAGGTAGGTGCCAACCTGCTGAGAGGTAGGGACCTTTCTAATCAAAATAAAGATACCTTGTATGTTTCTGTGGCCTCTGGGGATATGAAACATGTAGACAGGAGTTCTCTGAGATGCAGTTTTGGTCCCCAGGTTAGGCAGCTAAAACTTCATTAAATCTAACCCCCAAATGGTTTGGAAAAGGACATTCCACTTTTGGCTCTAAAAATACCTCCCTTTTCAAAAAAAGAGATCTTTTGGAAAAATATTTTGTTTCTAAAATCCAAATGAAAGTTTAAGAGGACCAAATTCACAAACTGTAGTCATGCAAACAATATTTCAGAAACAATTCTACAATAATAATAATAATCCATAATATAATGGAAAAACAGCTTGTCTATTAAAAAAAAAAGCAAACAAAAAATCCTCACTGTGCTTCCAGATGTTATTTTAATTGAATAATTTGCCTTATGTACAAAAATAGTAGATTTCTCCACCCAAACCATGGAATAAAGTGACCGTTCCCTCCTCAGTTCCAGTCTTAAATTACTACATAACAGAAATCTCTGAAAGAAAAAGCTGCCACATTACAGATAAACAATGCTTCCAAAGAAGAAAAAGAAAATATGAGAAAGGTGTGTTTGAGGATCAACTAATAATTTTGGTTTTGGTAGACTGTATTTGTATAAATTGTAAATTGAGCACATTGTATAGTTCAAAATGAAAAAAATGTCTGAGAAGTTTTGCTTTTTGTTCTGTTTATAAGTTGTGCAAATCTATGAATTAATTGCAATTTTCTTGGATATGTTTGTTATTCATAATTATATGCCAAATAATGTCTGTATAATTATTGGGCCTGAACTGATTCATAAATGGCTTTTTGCTGGTGCTCAACATTTGACACAGGCTGTGACTCGATGTTTTGAGCTGCCTCCTCACTCGGAATGAACCTGACAGCTCCCAAGCTCCAGCACCGTGGAGGTCAGGGAGATTACTGCAACTGAATAACAGATCAAACATTTAAAAAAAATATTTCCTTTCATCTCTGCCACCAATGTGAAATACTGAGAAGCACCAAGAACACCACAATTTTTAATAAAGAAAAAGATGAATATTCTTGGCATCCCAGCCTCCCTCTGAACTTGCCCCTTTTACCACCTAGATACCTACACTGCTTCCCTTCAGTGTTTGTTTTCCTCATATCCATTTTATGCCATTTAGTTTTTTTCTATTATTCAAAACTGTTCACTTTTCCCCAAGCTGAGATGATTTCTCTGACATTTGCCACATTCCTCACACTTGATTCTGCTCATTATACATTAATTTTCTATTAGTTAAACTTGTTCCAAGCTTTTTGAGGCATGACTAGCTACTTATCTGTACAGGGATAAAGATTTACCATTTTTTAGGATCTACTGTAATGAGTAATAGTATCAAGGTGACACAGTTAGAGCAAAACAGAATTAAAAACAATATTAAGAAGGACACCTTACTTGAATGATACTTTAACGGTAACAAACAAGACAGCAGTCTCTGAAGGCGACTTTCTCATGTGTTAGAAGGTAGGGAGTGACAAATATAATCATTTGCAGAAGTCTAGAACTCTTCCTTTGCAATATAAAGGTCATTCAGTAAAATCTGCTAAAGAAATACTATCCTTTTTTTTTTTTTGTGAAAAAAATGCATCCCTTTTTACTGAAAACTAAACTCTCAATGGAAGTTAAAATTCAGAAAATTTCAGTCCTTTATTGCCACTAAACAGGTTCTTACTTAGAATGTTTGCATTGTATTGGCCATTTGCTGGAAGTTAAATGTCAGTAAGATTTAGCATATTATTAATTGTACAGAATATTCAAACAGTGGATCAAACAGTTGTACACTGGTTTCTTTAAGGATATTAGGCCTTGTCTTAGACCTTAAGAATAGTCTTTAGTGGTTCCTGTTACTACTTACCCATACAGATTTCAAGGCTTAAAAATAACAGTTTTAAGCTATAATAATCCCTAAATGATCTATTGGGGAACTAAATGTGAATTTAAGAGGCTGTAGTTCAAAAATCATCAATAATTTTCCCATGTCCAGCTATGATGTTTTTTTGAGGAGAGAAGAAGGGATAAAGACAATCGTAATTCAAAACAGAAACATAATTCAGTCTTTAGAGGTTAGGGGTTTTTTTTCTTCTCCCCCCTCCCCCTCTTCCCCTCTCCTCCCCCCCAGATCTGGCAGATATGCAGGAAAGAGAAGATTGTTTAAAACCTTCTGGAGGTTGTAGATTACTCCGTGAATTTCACCTGGAGAGCCCTGCTTGTTACGTAGAGCCATTCACATGTTTCCCATCCATCTGCTGATGGGGGGAGAATATTGTTCATTAAGACTTTGATTAATTCTTCACTGGTTCCAGAGCCACAATGCTCTTAATGGATGGGCAAGTGGGAAACATCATTCCTTCCCACTACTGATCGCAGCTGTGTCAGTCCTAGAGACAATCCAACTCTTCATTAGCACCTTGTGCAAAAGACATAGATCTTTTGGCCACATATCCTATTTAGATTTCCTTATATGGGCCATAAGAAAGTATCTAATCAATGTGAATGTGTGTTTTCAATGTGGAAGCTTCCTAGGTGACTGATGATGTCTTTTAAAGGCAGCATAAGTGGTCAAAGAATCAAAGTACCCTATATTATTGAAAATTTTAATGTGATCATCAATAAATAAGACTGAATGAAGACTCTCAGTTCAGACAACCCTCACCACAAGAGGAATTATCACAAGTACACTAATCAGAATTGAAGACTTACTAATTTCTTCTTGGCTGAAATTCAACTCTTATAAATGAAGAGTCATTCCAGTCAGTTACACTTTCAGAAGGTGAAAGGGAACTCAATTTGCTCATCCTGTAGTTAAAAAGAAAAAGAGAGAGAAAATTATCCCAGATCTACAAACTAAGAAAATGGCTTTTTCTCCTGGGGTCACTAAAGAGAAAAAGCTTTGAAAGAAAATGAAGAAAAAATTAGTACTTAACTCCACCACACACAAATTCTGCAGAGAATCCTCCAAAATTTTTTCTTATGTGAGTAAAAATAATTTTTCCTGGAAATGGTGTTAGTCCTCAATTTTGAAGCTGCACTGAAAGAAAAATAGTGACAGGAAAGAATGTCAGAGACCTGGACATAAGAACTGTAGAGAATGGACCTCCAAAAAATATGTATGAACACTGGGAAATTTGTAGGCCAAAATTTCTGCCTCTTTTCGTAAAGATCAGACTATACAAAATGATCTAGAAAAATTATAGTCTATGAGAATACAGAAGTTTATTTTTTTCAAACACTGTGGAAAACTGGCTTGGTAACATACGCAAGGTTTTTTGCAGGGATAAAATAAAAAAAAAAGAAGCAAAGAACTGAGTCACTTCCCTGGTTAGTATTCCAAGCTACTAACAGAGAACGTCACAGATTGTCTCATCCAGAACAGAATAATCTCCATTTTTCTAAACATACTTCAGTTGTATCAGTAGCATACTAACCTTTCAAAATTTTAATTCTCCATGATACGTGCTAAAATATATTATTGCTTTTTGCAACTACATTAGTTAAAATGTGTTTACAAATATGTCGTAACACCACACAACTAAATCCTAGATCAAATCAGGTGAGAGAAAATCTTTTCACTTGTGGTTGTCTTATCATAGGACTTGTCTGATTGTGCAGGGAAATAGCAGAAATTAGTTTACAAGAATTAAATCTCTGACTTTATGCTGCCTTAAACTTTGAGAAAGTATGAACAAAATCTGTAATTTAAAAAGAGTCTAATAAATTAATTTTGTGAAGTATACAGGCCATTTACCACAGTATGTTAGAGACCTTAAACAAAACACACAGAATACAAGGACTTCAACACTTTATCCTATTTGATGAGTTAATAAACATAAATTAAGATATGTCAGACTGAGATTTATTCCAATTAATTTACTCTATATTGAGAATCTTACAGTTCAGGAATTAATTCAAGAAATTTATTAAAACTGGATTTTCGTCTAAATGATGGTGTAAACGCCCTCAGAACTAAAGAAATACTTAAAAATTAAACTACTATTCTACTTTTACTTGGTATAAACCAAAGGTATCTGCATATTTCTAACTTTTGAGTGTACAAAATTAAAAAAACCCACATGCACAGCACTAAAACATAGTGAAAGGAGCTCCTAGAGTTCTGCATTTAAGAGTGAAGAAAGAACTAGGAAAAAAAATTAAATCATAAAGGCAGCATGTGGTTTGTCCATCTAGAGGTCAGTGGTAACCCTCATTTAATTAATGCCATAAAAGATCACCATTCAAGACATTGAACTCTACAGCTTGCTGATCACAAACGTTTAGTTTTAGTTTGCTTTTTTTTTTCATTTGAGCGAAACAGTCTGTTCACAAAACCACAACCATCTGTACAGGAAATAATTACTAAGAAAAATATTCATAATCAGTTTATTTCTGATTCATCCTTTAGAAAACAGTCAATATATATGAATGGGTTTTGCTTACATTAAAGTCCACAACAGGTTCCAGTTCCAGTCTTCAGCTTATGTTATGTATCTGACTGAAAGAACCATTTAGAACTGGCAAAAAGGAAGTTCTTTCAGAGAAGTATTATAAAATAAAATATAACAACAATTTTTAAATACATAGCTATTTATTGAGTTCATTTATTATGTCTTTGGTAAGAATATAGCCATTTCTAGTCTAAAATAACGATTGAAAAAAATTCTGTTACAGACATTATTTCTTTTTATCACCTGAACAAGCAATGATTTCTTGACTAGCATCTCCCTTGGCCATTGTTACTCATGAATGAGCTGTAGTACCAGCATGTAGCACAACGCTCACGATGATAGGTTTGCAGGCCTCAGGAATAGCTTGCATGAGGAATGCTGCAATGATGGATATGAGCTAGAGCCTGGGAGAGGCAGGCATGGGAAGATAGGTGGAGTTGCAGTCCCCACAAGAGCTTAAATGCTTGGAACTGTGCTACAGAATGGACTATCCTGTGGGTTGTGATCAGAGCCAAGGGATATTATGGTGGGCATCTGCTGCAGACTGGTCATGAGGAGAAAATGGAGAAGGCTGAGGTACTAAGGTGCTTCAGTCCTTAACAGCAAGGTCTGCTCCCCAGCCTCCCAGTCCTCATGCCTAGTGGAGAAGCCTGGGGAAAGATGTACTTGCCACAGGAGTGGAGGATCAAACAGGGCCTGTGTAAATAAGGTGGAGTTACACAAGGCCAGAGAAGCAGATCTTCAAAAAGGAAGGGAAGAGGATCTAGGGAACTACAGAGCAAGACCAGTTGAATCAGGTCTGCCTATGGCCACATCTAGTTGATGGAGTTTCCACCACTGCTCTGAGACCCCATTGCAACGTTTGACCACCCTCACAGCAAAATAATTTTCCATCATATTGACTTGAAATTTCATTAAAATTCAAGTGAAAGTGAAAGTGTCTGAGAATAGCCAGCACAGATTCACCAAAGGGCAAACTATGTTTAATGCGACGAGTTGCCTTCTAATGATGAAATGATTGGCTTTGTGGATTAAGGCAGAAGGTGACTCTTGTCTGTAGTGGCGCTTTTAGCACAATATCCCATTGTATCCTGTTAGCCAAACAGAGGCTATATGAATTGGATGGTGGAGTGCAACGTGGCTAAAAACCAGCTTGACTGTCAGGCACTAAGGTTTGTGGCAAACAGTTCAGATACTACCTCGAAATTACCTAAAAGTTGTATTATTTAGGGCCTGAGGGGGGCAATACTTTTTTACATCTTTATCTTCAGCTGGGATAACGGGAGCGAAGGCACCCTCAGCAAGTTTGTGAATAGCACCAAACTGAGGGGAAATTTTGGTACCCAGGACGGCAGGATTGCTGCTCAGAGGAGCCCCAACAGGCTGGAGGAATGAGCAGCAACAATGGAAATTCCCCTTAAACATTCCTCCATGAGACTGTTAAACACTTAGACCAGGTTATTGGAAAGGATACAGGTATCTGGGATCAGAAAAAAACAAACTTGAGCTCAAAATAAAATCCCCACAAAACAAAATATTTGGAAGCATATGTTCCTGGCTAGAAAATCCTGTTATTTGTTTTAAACCTCTTGATTCAGAGTTTATATTTTTAAAATAGGTAGAAAGATGTGAGGCTATCAATCCCACATTCTTATTATTTAAAATTTTATTTTCTTGGGAGTGGGAGAGTAAACAAGAAAGTTTGTTCAAATCACTTGGATATGTCTGAAATCCCCAGGATATTCAATCTACGTATCTGTTATTACAGTATATTTTTCTCATGTACAATACTTAGGCATAATTAATTGTCACAAAAAGAGAGAAAGCATGCAACGTCATTTTTCTACCAAAAATTCAATTTTTTTAAGTCTTTTATGGTCTTCATCTTGGTACTACTTCAGTATTTTCATTTCAAGCAGGAGAAACATATGAGGATCAAAATCTACAGAGCAAAGTTTTCTGAGCTGAAAAAGGGCAAAATGGAATTCCCATATTGTTGGCACCTATAGACAGGATAACCTAGAAAAAAAGGTTTCAATTTGCTTGAAAGAATTATTGGTTCTTGGATCTGGGGGCTGCTGTTTTTTCCTAGTTTTCCCTTTCCCCTTCAACTTTTATGTGGTCAAAGTACCTATAAAAAGCATTCATGAGTTTGCCTGACTAGGTAAAACTGATTAGTTGGTAGGATGGGGCTGAAATCACATTTGTGAAGACATGGAAGGCATTAAATTCAGAAGAGGTGTCTTCGTCCAGGTAAAAAAATTACATAAAACGTGCAAATCCATGTTTTCCTGTTCTCCCTACAAAACAGGACATAACTGAGAACATTTACACCAGTCCTGCATTTCCTGCCAGGCCTTCCAGAAATATTCTGAAATAACTGCAGAACCTACAATTTTGTAAGTCTGAAGTCCAAATGACTTTCTTACAAATATCTGCTAAACAAAAGGACAATGTTTGGAAAGATACATGGATAGCACTGATATTTATTTTTCTGACTGTTTGGGAGAATATTAGGCAAATTTGGCTGTGTGTCTTCCTGCAGTATCCAGCCAGTCTCACAGTCTCACAGGCCAACACTGCGGCGCCTTTTAGACAAACTGTGTCTTTTTGGGGCACTAATCCTTTCTTCCACATTCTAGATAAATTACGTGTTTACCAGAGCTTCTAGGAGGAAACTATAAACAAAAAGGTATCTGGAAAATTTCAGTCTGAAATGATGGGAGGTAAAAAGAAAATCCCATCACAAGACATTAATTATGGTTTGTAAATCTCAGTATCCTTTGCCTTAAGTTTCTGTATCACACCATTGTCCAACCAAAAGAGTAGAAAAGTAGAAAAGACAGTCAGTCTCCTTATTTTTCCATTGGCTTCCTTCTGCATTCTTTAAGGTTGCCTGTGTTTTATGTTTTGCCTGGAAAAACTGAAGCAAAACAAAACAATAGTACCTAACAAGTCTAACAAAATACACTAAATACATACGCTAATGTGATTTAGGTGTCCCTCAGTAGTCATAAACTGTCTTCAAAGGCTAGTAGCATGCCAAACCATCAAAAATGGTTATGAAATAATTAAAATGTCCGGTAATGACAATATATCTGTGAAAATCCTTATTCAGTTTGTCTGGGCTAATAGTTAAGTTTATCTCATTTCTTTGCTCATATTGTTGGTGACATAATTTTGTTGTATTTTTTAATGGTCATTAAAAATATTATCTATTATAACAGACATTTTTAGACTGTCTTCATTATTTGACAGTTTTGACAGACATTATTGATTTGGCCGGCAACTGTGGCTAACCAGAAGGGGACAATGTGACAGTTTTATGTAACAAAAGGCACAGTGTCATGTCAACTGAACTAAATGTTGTACAAAGTGACAGCAGGACAAAAACGCCTTTCAGACTTAATTTTCTGCTTCATTTTTTCTACCATCAATACATAAGGCAGTGCAGTAGGTGACACAAATTAGCAGGATAGAGCAAAAGGTCTATCCCTTCTTCTGTTACTATACTTGACTTCTTTCCACTAAGGTAACCAGCAATTATTTTTAAGGTGAACAAAAAAGAAGAGCAGCTTATAGTAATCAACCTACCCCTTTAGGAGAAAATATATCCCTTATCAGGATTCTTTATATGTTTCTCCTAGGTGGCTTTTTGGAAAAGATGAAAGAAAAAAGTCCCCCATCTGCTAGGTCATGCCTACAAGACACATTCTGTCAAGTCTTAAAAGCAACAAGAGCTTTGCCTGTGGGATACCTATAATTATTATGCGGAGCGGCCTTGTGCCTGCTGTAGCTCATTGTTCTGCTAACACAACCCGAATGAGAACAGTGGCTCCAGGCTGTGAGTTGATAAAGTGCAACTTTTCGATTTTGCTCTTCTATGGCTCTAGCATTGTGCAGAGTCCGTGACATCTTTGGCCTTCCTTTGGGCTGAGCAGATTGAATCTGTCACGCTGAGTTAAACAATGACTAGAGGACACAACCTTAGCAGGGCCTGTCATTTTTTCCTACTAATTCAATCTACATTTAATCAATGAAAGTAATTTCTTGTTTGTTTAAGTCTCATAGCCAACGGATCTAGAGGATCCTGAAGTAGTGCATCTCCACCCTGACCTTCTCCCCTTTTTGAACTTGGACTAGTATATCAAGAACGGAATTAGTGAAAATTGCACATTGCAAAGTTGTCACGTTGTTCACTATACATTTAGTCTCCTTTTATGTTTATATATAGCTATCTGAGTGTCATTTTAGAATTCAGCTTTCCCACAGATTCAATGAGAAAGAAATTAGCTAGAATTATACCTCCCAACGGTAACAGTAGCACAATGTTAAGAATTATAATGCACCCTCTTACAGGAGCATATATATGTATTCAGTGGTTGTCCACATGTATGTCTCATATGTAAAGATACTAATGTAAGGATATTTCTTCCTAAGTACAGGCTATCACTGTTATTGAAAGTAGCCAGTAGTGACTTATGCAAGTTCAAGGACTTTATTGATCGGTTTAGCTGGTCTTAATCAAAATCTGTCTTCCTTTCCACTCATAGTGATTAAATAAGTCTAAGAGAGCCTGACATCAAGTCTTTGACTTTTTATTGGTTCTCAGCAAGTGCTGTGCTCAGCACTTCAGGAGCCAGCAGTTGCCAGGCAGGAAGTTAAAAACTCGAGGAAAGTTTGGAAAAAAATATCTAAATCTATACAGCAAATTAAACATATCAAGGAGAAGCAAGAGCCCAAGTACAAGTTTTCACGCTTTCTGAATGGTTTCTTTTCTTTTTAATAGACAGTACCTTTTGAACAAGCTCGAAGAGGGAAATCAGTACTTGTCTGATCATAAATATGAGTGGAAAAAAAGCTGTGTTTTTGAATTATATTCAATATTTTAATCTGATTTTGCATTCAGATTTTACCCAGTTAAACTGGAAAGATTCTGGAAAGAAAAACAATCCCATAAAGGAATCAGCTATAACTTTTTAGGCAATATATATATTGTCTCTCTATAAAAATGTATAGAATTTGTACTTTATATATTTACATACAAATATATCTCCAATAATTGGATGTGCTTTTCTAAAGGCATGAGCAGAAATTGAAAACATGTTCTCTACTTGATTATTCCCTTTCAGAATTTCTTTCATAGAATCATAGTATATCAGGTTGGAAGGGACCTCAGGGAACATCTGGTCCAACCTTTCTTGGCAAAAGCACTGTCTAGACAAGATGGCCCAGCACCCTGTCCAGCCAAACCTTAAAAGTGTCCAATGTTGGGGAATTCACCACTTCCCTGAGGAGATTATTCCAATGGCTGATTGTTCTCATTGTGAAAAATTTTCCTCTTGTGTCCCCCAGGAGTAACTTGTACCCATTACTGCTTGCTGTTTCTGTGTGGCTCCTTGTAAAAAGGGAGTCTCCATCTTCTTTGTAGCCACCCTTTAAATACTGGAACATGGTGATAAGGTCTCCCCTAAGCCTTGTTTTCTCAAGGCTGAACAAACCCAGTTCTCTCAGCCTTTCCTCATATGACCAGCTTCCCAGTCCTTTGATCATCTTTGTGGCCCTTCTCTGGACCCTCTCCAGCTTGTCCACATCTTTTTTGTATAGTGGGGACCAAAACTGAACACAGTATTCCTGGTGTGGCCTGACAAGCACTGAGTAGAGTGGGATAATGACTGCTTTATCTCTGCTGGTGATGCTCTTGTTGATGCAATCCAGCATCCCATTGGCTTTCTTTGTTGTAGCGGCACATTGTTCACTCATATTGAGCTTGTTGTCTGTCAAGACTCCTGGGTCCCTTTCCACAGAGCTGCTCCCCAGCTCGGTAGATTCCCACGTGTGCTGTACTCCTGGATTATGTTTTCCCAGGTACAAGACCTTACATTTGTCCTTGTTGAACTTCGTAAGGTTCTTGTTAGCCCACTCTTCCAGCCTATCCAGGTGTCTCACCCTTCTGAAGTGTCCACTTCCCCACTCAGTTTGGTATCATCGGCAAACTTCATCAGGGTATACTTGATTACATCATCCAGATCACTTATGAAGATATTAAACAGCGTTGGGCCCAATATTGATCCCTGGGGGACCCTACTTGTGACAGGTTGCCAGTTTGAAAAGGAGCTATTTACCACCACCCTCTGGGTATGGCCTGTCAGCCAGTTCCCCACCCACTGCACAGACCACTTGTCTAGACTGTAATGCATCAGTTTCTCTAGAAGGCTGTGGGAAACTGTACTGAAACCCTTGGAGAAATCCAGGTAGACAATGCCCACCACTCACCCCACATCAACTGAGCAGGTTCCTTTGTTATAGAAGGCAATCAGGCTTGTCGAGCACGATTTGCCCTTGATGAATCCGTGCTGGCTTTTCCCAATTGTGTGCTTCATTTGACTTGTGATAGCCCCAGGAGGATTTGTTCCCTAATGTTCCCAGGGACTGAAGTAAGACTGATGAGTCTATAATTTCCTGGATCCTCCTTTAAGCCTTTCTTGTAGATGGGGATGACATTAACCTTCTTCCAGTCTTCTGGGATGTTTGCCGATCTTCATGACTTCTCAAAGATTATCGAAAGCAGCCTTGTAACGACATCAGCCAGCTCTCTTAACACCCTCGGGTGGATATTGTCAGGGCCCATAGATTTGTAGGGTCAAGCTCCTGTAACAGTTCACATACCAACTCTTCTTTCACTGACGGTGGGTCTGTGTTTGCATCTACCTGGATTTTTGTTCCCAAGGCCTGGGGCCCAACAGTGCTGGTAAAGACAGAGGTGAAGGAATTGTTCAGAAACTCTGTCTTTTCAGCATTTTTGGTGACTAATTCACCTCTCCTGTTTAACAGTGGGCCAATATTTTCCTTCTGTTTCTGATTGTTGTTTACGTACCTGAAGAACCCTTTCTTGTAGTTTTTGACATCTCTGGCCAATTTCAATTCAAGCTGAGCTTTTGCTTTTCTAGCTGCACCTCTGCACGCCGTGGCAATGCCTTTGTAGTTCTCAATGGGTATTCATCTGCTTTTCTGTCTCTGGTACACTTCTCTTTTGGTTTTGAGCAGACTCAGAAACTTGCAGTTAAGCCAAGGGGGTCTCTTGCTCCGCCTACTTCCCTTACCTTTAAAGGGGATGAACTGTTTTTGTGCTTCCAGGAGAGCGTTCTTGAAAAACTCCCAGTACTCACTAGATCCTTTATGCTCCATGGAAGCTTTCCATGGAATACCTCCCAGCTGAGGTCTGAGCGAGCTAAGTTTGCTCTTCTAAAATCTAAAATCTTTGCCTTAGTACTAACGTTCTGCATGCTCAACTAGATCCCAAACTCCACAATATTGTGATCACTACAGCCAAGGCTATCAATAACCAAGATATTACAAAGCAGGTTTTCCTGGTTTGTGGGTAACAAGTCCAGCAGTGCCTCATTCCTCTCAGTTCCTCTCAGGATGAGAGGAAATGGCCTCAAGTTGCACCAGGGGAGGTTTAGATTGGACATGAGGAAAAATTTCTTTACAGAAAGAGTGGTTAAACATTGGACCAGGCTGCCCAGGGAAGTGGTTGAGTCCCCATCCCTGGAAGTATTTAAAAGACATGTAGATGAGATGCTTAGGGACATGGTTTAGTGGGCATGGTGGTGTTGGGTTGACAGTTGGACTCGATGATCTTAGAGGTCTCTTCCAACCTTAATGATTCTATGATTCTATGATTCATTCCTCGTTGGCACATCTAACATTTGTATGAGGAAGCAGTCCTCTACACATTCCAGGAACTTGATGGATGACATGTGATCTGCTGTATTGTTCTTCCAGCAAATGTCTAGGTAGTTGAAGCCACCCATAAGTACCAGGTTCTGTTGACCCCAAACTTGCTTAAGTGACCCAAATATAGCTTTGTTGGCCTTATCATCTAGGTTTGGATGTTGGTAGCAGATGCTTACTGTAAGATCCCCCTTGGAGATGACCCCTCTGATCTTGACCCAGAGGCATTCAATAGGGCTTCCACAATTGCCGTAGTTGACTTCAATACATTCAAGGTTCTCTTTAATACAGAGCGTGACTCCTCTTCATTTTCTTCCTTGCCTGTCTTTACGAAACAGCCTATAGACATCCATTGTGATCCTCAAGTCGTGTGAGTTGTCCCACCATGTTTCAGTTATTCCTATGATATCATAACTTTCTGACTGGGCATGGAGCTCCAGTGCATCCTGTATGTTCCCCAGGCTGCGTGCATTGTTATACATCCACTTGAGGTTGTTGGTCTTCTGGTTCTTATCTTGGGAGGCAGCCAAGGAACATTTGTTGCTGCTCTGGTTGGCCTGACTTATTCTCCAGCTGGTTGCAATGGCATGAGTGTTGCCACTTTGGACCCCGCCCCCAAGTCTTTCAGTTTAAAGCCTGCCTCACCAAGTTGGCCAGCCTGCTGTCTAAGATTCCCTTGCCTCTTCTGGACAGGTGGATCCCATCCCTCCCTAACAGGCTATAGTCATTGAAGAATGTCACATTGTCACAAAAGCCAAAACTCTCACAATGGCACCAGCCACGAAGCCAGAAGTTGATTTGCATTATATGTCTATTTCTGGCTGCACCCTTTTCTCTAACTGGTAAAATGGAATAAAAGATAACTTGGGCACCAATACTTTTTGCTTGCAACCCCAAGGCTTTGTAGTCTTCCTTGATTCTGCCCAGGTTCCAGCTTGCACTGTCATTCGTGCCCACATGAAAGAGTAGCAATGGATAGTAGTCTGTGCTCTTGCTGAGTTGTGGCACCCTCTCAGCAACATATTGGACCTTAGCTCCCAGAAGGCAGCATACCTCTCCTGACTCCCTGCCAGGCTGGCAGATGGGCGCCTCAGTGCCACTTAATAGAGAGTCACCCACTACAAGCACTCGTCGTTTCTTTTTGTGGTATCCACTGTGTGCTGCTGGTACAGTTTCTCCATGCAGACCTTGCTCATGGGTGTCTACAGCTGTTAAAGCTTCATATCTTGTTTTGGTTGTAATGTTGGGGGGTGGGGACTGAAGCAGAGTCCTGCTTTTGTGGGTCACCAGGGTCGAAGGTGCCTCATTCTCTGTGGTGTCTGCCACAGGAGTATGGTTCTGAAACTGCTTATCTATCTCTGTCTTGGCCCCTCTAAAACTGTGCAGCCTTTTAACTGTTTCCTGCAACTCGGCCACCTGACGCAACAGATCATCAACCTGTGCACATCTTTTGCAGGTACTTACATTTTCTCCAGGAGAAGGGTCTGGGCACTCGTTGCAACCTACCATCTGTACGGAAGTCTCCTTCCTTACCAGTTCCATCTGGGTGGAAGCATCAGACATCTCAGGGACTTTCTCTGTAGAAACACTGGTTTTAATTCTGAGGCAAGCGCCCACCATCCTAGCAGAGACCTAGAGCACTTCCCTGGGCTGTGGGCCTACAAGCAGGGTGCACAGCCCTTCTCATGTACATTTGTGCGTGAACTGCTGTGCCCTCCCAATCCCTGTGTGCATGCCCTGGTCGCAGTGATGCTGGTCACTCATGCTCCCTAGGACCGTTTAAATCTTCCCGCGGTTGCTCCTGGCAATGCCCAAGCCACATCAGCCTCTCTTGTGAGAGCTGCTGGCTCCTGGCAGGGCTCTCTGCTCGGGTTTCCCTGGCTCCAGGAACCCTCCTGTACACCTCAATCTAGAGCTCAGCCACAGAACTTACTGTTGCCGCAACTGCGTGCCTTGCAACTGAGTCTTTGGCTCAATGTGAAGAGATGATACCAGAACAGTCTTCAAAGAACCTTGGTAGCATTACAGACCTGCCTTGTTTTGGTTTCAAGGAATTTTGCTTTATTCCTGTTTATTTATGTTAAAAGCATAAGAAGAGCTATATATATATATATAGGAAGAGCTTATTTTAGAACTGCAAAGCTGAGCAACTGACTGCAAAGCAAAACCAGTTTCCTCAAATAATGCTAAACCCCAAGCAGTACAGCAAGACTGTTACTGCACCATGCCAAAGTACGGGTTGAATAGGTAAAAGTGTCATATTCTGGTCATACTAAGACCTATCAGATCTCCTTCTTGGAGCATTGACACCACCCACATGAGCCAAAGGGTAAGGAAGGACTTCCGCAGTGTTAAGGGTATTAGGTCTTTGTCAGTGGAAGCTCAGTCCCACAAAACAGCAAGCTCTCTCAGCAGGACTGTGTGCTGGAGGAGTTCATACAGTAATGGCTCAGGGTCCTGATGCAATCTATCTCTGCTTGGCTTGCGAGCATACAGTCAGGCCATAATCGCATTAGTAAGAATATATGGCAGAAATAAAATAATATGATTTTATTCTAAGACAAATGAAAGGGTTGTGTGGCAGGGAGGTTTCAAAACAGAGTTCATTTGATTTTGGAAAGCAGTACATGTATAGCATTGTATCACTACATTCAGTTTACCAGTTAACGGTGTTGCAGATATTTGACATTCATAAGGCACAGGATGCTCAAAAAATGCCAGACAAATTAAAAGGGAATTGAGGAAAACAATCAAGATTAATTAGTTCTATTTCTTAAAATGTAACAGTAGTAAAGTACTTACATGTGGTTCAATCACTTTATGAATACTTCAGTATAGCATGAAAACCACCTAGAACTAGCAAAGATTTCTTTAAAATTCCTTCCACTCACTAGCAGACTCAGATCATCCAATATGGACAGTTATTTCTGTCATCTACCCAATGCATTTTTGGAAGTAGGATTGCTCTACAAATTTTTCTCACTCTGTCAAATAATATGATCTTATTTTCTCTAAATCATTTGTCATTTTAAATTACTTTTTCAGTATGTCCATACACATTTATACGAGCAATGTAAACATTTACAGGATTTCAGAATCAGAGTGCAGTTCAGGCTAGTTAAGGTTGTCGGGGGTTTTTTTAGCTGCTTCTCTCCTAAAAATTCCAGCCATGTAATAACGGGACCATAGCCCAACTGTAGTGATGCTTCATGTCAAAGAAAGATAAACATGTGTTCCACTGTCACTCTGTAAGTGCTTTAGTGAATGACATTAAGATTAAGGACACCTATAATATTAAGCATGTTCCCAGATATTTGGCTGATTAGTGCCTACATTGAGAAGCAACCTTCACAGCAATTTTGCTGCTATGGCCTGACCTGCCCTACAAATTACAGAAGTATGTGCTCGGCCTGGCGGCTTTCTCCTGTTGTTATATCACCAGAGTGGGATAAGCAGGATGTGTGGGGTCGCACACTGAGGCAAGCTCCGAAATATAACATTTGGAACAGGATCCAAAGCATGTTTTCAGGACGTGTTTATTTGGGGCTTGTTTCAAGCCCATCTCTCTGCAAATGCTTTCTCCCTTCACACATTTTTATCAGATCCATTTGAAGTTAAACATTACGGCCACATGTTAGAAATTAATGCAGTGCCAAAGAACGCTAATGAAACTGAAATGCTAAATTATTCAAGAATGTCCTGTCTTTAAATTCCTACTATATTTTCATCAAAAAGAGAAACAGAGAAAAAATCCCAGAAAAAACATTCAGGAAGCAAGTGAAAAAAAATTGTTAGTTAATGCTGTGCATCATAAGGTAGATGAGCAAGAAATTTATGGGTTTGTTTCAAATCCCTTTTTACCTCAGTGTTTCTGGATAGCACTTGCACCTTCAGAAGACGACTCACAATACTCCTATATTTTCTTGTGCTTTCACATCAGATGTCTCTGCAGGCCCTGCATGAGAGCATTTGAGGCACTAAAGAAAGTACAGCATCTGGGCACAGGGCAATGATATAAGGAGAGGTAGTACCTTTGGATTTGGGGATTTTTTTTAGCATGCTTGTAAACACCTAGCACACTAAAGTTCTATAATAATGTGAACAATAAAAGCAACGGCAATACAATGTCCCAAGGAGAGAGTGGGTTATTTGCTGGCGAGGTGCCAGCCAAGGCTAATATATGCCTTGAGAAAATTCCCACTGACTGCTTTGAAATACAACTGTTAGGAAAGAGAGGGTGAGACCTTGCACTGGGGGGGGGGGGTGGGGGGTGGGGGGAGGGAGGAAGGAAAAAAAAAGAAAATAAAAGGCTGAAGTGGGGACAAGACCAAGTGCCAGGGATGCGAGAGGAAACTTGGAGCCCTCCCAAAACATTCTCAGAAGTCTTGTTCCTGCTTTGCACAGTGAAGGAGCATAACTATCCCCGCTTCGCCACCCCAGGTGAGACAAGTGAAACAGAAAAGCGTTCATGATATTTTGTACCTCTCAGACACCTCTTTTTGCAGTTAAAAGAGGAAGTGGAATGTTAAAGCTTTTCATGGTTATTACAAATATATGTAACCCTTAGTTTTCAGATAAGAGCATCGCTGAAATTCTGGTACTAATTAAAATTTCTTAACATGCTATTGTAAATCACCAAAATGAAAGATCATGCTCTTAAATGTATTAAATCCAGCCAATGAAAACGAGCGACAGGGAGTAAAGACCAGCCTTATTCCTGACAGAAATTGTCTTAGAAACAGCTTTTCCATGTTGTACTGGTACTTGTGCATGGAAGTCTGAGATGGAAATCAGCCATAAAAAAATACATGGTTTAGATATTACTTAAGAAATATGTGTATAAGTATGTAATTTATAAATAAATATAAATATAATCTTCACTGATTCTGCAATGTCAGCTTTGGAACAGCTGGTTTCCTTTTCTTTCAACTAGACATCAGAACTCTACTGGATATATCCTGATTATAAAAGCTGTTATGAACGATTTCTCCCTGTGATGTAAGATCATTATAATAATCACATTCTGTATTTGTTTTGAAGGTGTGAGAGGCTGATCCTTAATAGGAAGCTAACTGTGTCAGTTTCAAATGTTGATAGCTCTGATTATTGTTGTCAGGAACAATAGATATTTAAAAGATGCATTTAGCTTTTCCAGATATCAAAGACCACTTGAAAGAGGGTGTACGAATGGATTACAACATTTGAAAATAATGAGAAAATTATTTCAAGGTCTCTGCTAGATATTAACAGAGTGCTTCACTGGTAGCATGCTTTTTTACAGTCCAAAAGGTTACCTTTGTGACTCCTGCTCTGTGTATGTATGGATGAATACTCGATATGTAAAACAGACATCAAATTAATTATGGGCACGACTCTGTGAATCTCAGAATTCTGCTATGAATGAATTTAACCCTGTAGTTTTTCCCTCTTCTGCGGCACCTTTTAATAAAGGTGGTTCCAAAGGACAAAAAGCAAAAGGGGCAGCTGGTTGAAGAGGTACTTCTCTGCATTCAGCATCAGTGTACCTGGTAAGAAGAAGAATGGAGGTTTATAAGAGTGACCTTAACACAAATAATGTCAGGAGTGATGCAGCAGGACTCTTCTCCTGCTAAGCCTTGTGAGTCCTTCACTACTTCTCTGTCAGTCAGACAAAGACTATGGTTCAATAAGCAGGAGCAAAATATCATCTATGTAAAAAGGCAGGCCCTCTGCAGCATTTATGTAAAAGCTCAAGGCTGGCACATCTCGTGGGAGTCTAAACTAGGCAGAGACATGGCAAAGGAGGGAGTTGTTAGTAATCAGAAAGAATAACCCCATGCTTCTCTTTCTACTCTTTTTTTTTTTCTTTTTTTTTCCTTCTTTCTTTGTCTTTCCTTCCCATATACCCTTCACTAAGTGTGCCCTCATGCACTTTCTATCTAACTTTCCTTCCTGACTCACTTGCCTCCCTGTGCAAGGAGGTAGTCTGCACAGTATCAGACAACAGAAGCATTCAAAGAATGTCACAGTTTCACTTTCATAGAGGTTTTGATATGCTGAAGGAATGCTATTTTCATTTATGAAAATAACATTAAAAACACCCAGAATTTGAGCTGTGACCAGAATACATCCTCATTTAAATTTTGGGGTTTGTGCTGTTTCGATAGTTCAGCTACTAGCTTTCAAAATCTTTCTGAAGCAAAACTCAAATCTTTTCAAAACCTTTTTTTTCCCTGTAAAGCATCATTTGATTGTGCCTCCATTCATCATTCTGATATTTTATATTGAGTCAGTCTCAAACTCTTTTCTGTGGATTTATATTATGTGTTTAGCATTGTAACCAATTATGTACTATGAACTAAACATCATACTGATGTAAAGAAATTTAGAAAGGCATTTGTTTAGAAAAGCATGTGCCTAAAACACTTATAGAATAATTAGGAGTGCTTCAGTACAGGCAATTAAAGGATGAGTTCTCAGAACAGGATTAAATATAGAGGATAGTCATTATTGCCAGGTGAAGCTAGAGAACTTGGTTTCAAAAAAAAAAAAGGGAGAAAAGGAAGAGAATTATTACACATGGATTCCTTGGCACTCAGTCCTCTTGTGTTCCTCCTTACTCATCTTATCTACACTATACTGTTAACCTTAGCTTCTACTCTAATGCCAGTGATACTCAACACTGCGTCTCACTTAACATTTTTAATAATTTGACAATATTCTTCTTGTTCTATCTTAGGCAGAGCCTGTGACTTCCAAACCATTCAGCTAAATGTAATATAAGTGCAAGAAGAGCATCCTCGTTTGCAATTCTGTCAACTCTGCCTCATCTCTACTCCCTGTAATCTTGACGTCAACCTTGATCTTTAAGATTTCACCACAACTTTTTTTTCATCTAACCAACTTTTGACGGAAAATCTGTTAAAGTGACTAGTTTATTAATTTTCTTTTAGCTTAATTCCACTCCTGGATTCTTTGTGGTCTCCTTCAGTTTATAAATCTCTAAGCCCCAACAGATGAAGGATGCCTCTGTCCACCTTCACGAGGCCGTTAAGACGTACACACATTTCCATCTTTGCACATCAACATGCTTAATTTGATAAATGTGCTCAGAACAGCCATCGTTAATTTTCACTATGCATGCACCTGCTAACGCTTACCTCACCGATCCCTCTGTTGACTTCTTCATGGCCTCTGACTCTCCCACAATTTGTCCTCCTTCTGTTACTCACACTAGACATTCTGTAAAAATACCCCATTGCTTTGTGGAGCAAAATTCCTTCCATCAAGGGTAGCAAACTTTTCATCGGCACAGATCTCATCATGGTGAGCAAGAGTCAGGCAGCAGACCTTCAGCACATTCACAAATGCCATCTTCATGTTGGATAAGACATAATTTTCTCTTAGAAGTTCTCACAGGATAGAAAAGTGTTAATACTCCCAGACTGACTTAGCTGGTATGTTAGTTACAATTACATACATGTGTATATATAAATATTTTATTCTGTGATTAGTGTCCACCATTGGTGGAATGAGTTACTTTCTAATGGTGTCTGTCTCTCACCATCTGCTAAAGAAAGAATCAACAAAACTGTTAGATGGATGAAGTTGGATAAGGTAAATCTTACCAGTAAATTTTCTTCCTTAGGAAACTACAATTTTTTTTTTTTTTTTTTAACGCAGGGGATACAAAGCAGAAAGCTTATCTTTACAGGAGAAGAACATTTTTAAAAAGAGGAAGATTTAGAGGGTAAGAAATATCTTTTACTAAGTCTAAACAATATGTTTCACTTACATCATTAAGCTACTGCAGTTACAACATTAACTCAATGCACTGAAAAGAAGGTTAGTTTTCAAAAGGTAGATGTTAAACACCATAAAAAAAAAAAATCTGATCCTATCATATAACTTCAGATGGACCCTGCAGACTGCAAGAGTACATTTAAAAGATAAAAATATGTTAATTTACAGAATTAGAAAAGAAAAAAAAACAACAGAAAACTAAACAGAACTGTCAGCTCTGGAAGAAAACAAATGAAATTAGGCATAGTATTTGTTGAAAAAAGACAATATACAAAATAGCAAATTCTCGATAAGAAGCACTATTTGAATACAATGACCAAAGTGTTACATAGCTCAAAAAAAAAGACTAACTTTCCTATGGAAGAGGATTATGTATTTTTTCCCCCAATTTATTCTAATAAACTGAAAGCCAAGAAAAATAGCTTTAAAACTTCTCTATTTAATATAAAGGTGTAAGCTTGCTTTCCAGTTCTACTTCCTACTTATAGAAATTTTATTAAATTACTACAGTAATCAGCTGAGACCCATTAAGTGTTAGCTTGACCTGCTTCTCAAGTATCTAAGCAGATGCAGTTGGAATGAAAACAGATGGAAGGTGTAAATGAGAAGATTCAATTAACATTTTTTCTCCTTCTCTCATGAGTTTCAAAAAGAAACTCCCCCAGGATTGAAAGTGATCCCTTAATTTAAGAAATATCTTTTTTGTCTATTCAAAATAAAATATTTTAATGTCCTTGTAAGCCCTTTGGTTCAGCCTGGGAAACTGAGTGCTTACAGGTTTGTGATATGACTACAAGAACAATGAAATCAAGCTAACCGAAAAGTGTGTAATTACTATCTAACTAATCAAATAGGAGACCCTTAGGCATATTTAAGTTAGTTAAACAGCAGGAGATAATTTGTACAAGAATTTGGTACAAAATTAGAAATTCATGTAATGTTTACTTTATCAAACATAATAAAAATCCAACTTTTGTGTATTAAGATAGTCGTAGACATGATAAACTTTAACCTCATTTGATACTGTTGGGTACAGCTCTGCTTTCGGTGAAACTACACTAGAGGATCAGTACCAATGACATTTCAGATGGGGTCAGTACAGAAATATAAATAACCTAGTTGTAATTAAATATTACTCTAAAGAGGTTATGGCAGCTTAATTTAAATGCAGATGCTGTCTAAGCTTCTGGTTTATTATTGCTGTTGATTTAGCCTGGTTTGCATCATAACACCCTTTTGTATAACTGCAGACTTCTAAGAAGGTTTTATAACCAAGTTACCTATCAATTAGGTTTGTAAATAATACCTTGCAGGTAGCCTTAAAAGAACATAGTTACATTACATTATAAAACATTGTGTTAACAACATCAACGTCTGTGAAGAAAATAAACAAAAGAAAAAAAAAAGAAAAGAAATTGCACCAAAGCCCACATTCATCACACCTACATTTAGGATCTGAAGTGGTAAAGTTAGAACTTTTATTTAAGGCAGAAATCCAAGCCATTTTTTAGTCACTGAGAGAGACTCTTTCAGAGGTTTTCATTCTCCTAAGATCTTAATATTTTCCCTGCTTTGTATTACAGAAGCCTATGCACATCCATAGCCTGTCAAATAGACCTCTGAATTTTTCAAGGCAGTACCTCATCTGCCCTATGACACCTTCAATAATAATAATAATAATAAATAATAATAATAATAATAATAGATGGCTGTTTCTTCTGTTTTCATCATTGTTTATGAGTTATTTGTTTTTTCAATATAAAGCACAGCTTGTGGTAAGCACATGCTCAAACCCTGTTGAATCAAAGTGTAACGTATCAAATAATACAGCTGACCTATTTAACTCTGCAGCACTCAACACGGAGTATGAGGGTACCATGTGGTCCCAGGGGCCTGAGCTACAGCTGAGAGTGGTGAAGCCCTGGATTTCTGAATTTCTTCCATGAGTGGGAAGAGCCACTAGGAAAAAAATGCATAGTTGGTGAGGAGGAGCTGGCAGTCACTGCTGGAGTTTTTAGGACCTGGAGGAGGCTGGTTTTATGGGAGCTCTGAGGCAGTTGCAGAGAAACTCTCGGACCTTCTTTCTGCTCTGAGGACACCACATCGCTCTTTTTTGCTAGTTGTCCAGATGGCAGAAAAGTGTCTCCTTTTGCATGTGGGGGATTCACAGCTGAACCCCCCAATCTGAAGTTAGCTGCCTAAGACAAGACAGTGAGATGTATTTTTTTATATTTTCTTGGAGGTTTTTTTTTTCCCCCTAAACATTAGAGAGAAGGTATCCACCATTAAATTTCAAAGTCAGGTGTTTATGTCCTGCATTTCCTATATTGGAGGTATTTACCATAAGAAAATTGTATCCAGGAGACTGTCAGGTATATAAAGTCTGGTCCTGCTGCCCCTGAGTCAATCTGTATAAAACAATTAAACATTCAGCAGCCCAAAGAAACTGTGAGAACATCTGTTCCTTGTGCCTGGGCACATATATGGGGGATCCAGCAAAAGGTGCTAAATAGTCGAGGATTTTCTATGAAGTGAAATATCCAACCTGGGAGACACCAAGATACCTGTCTCAGAATGTGCATCGGATAGGGCAGATCTTCAGGAACAGGCCCCAACTCAGAATATCTTATAGCTCAGTTTTGAGGATGCAAGGAAAACAATTGACTTCAAAACACAAATCCAAATCAGTCAATGGAAGAGAAAAGAGGCTGGTCTTTTACCTCTGAAGTAATGCATTGGACAAAAATACAAATTGCCTCCATCTTTCTGCTTTCTAGTGATGATTGTGCCAATAAACTTGTTCTAGATCAATTTCTGGACTGAGGTTGAGAACACAGTAAATAGATGGGTGGGTGCCTATTTCAAGAATCTTCTCATAATTTAAATGTCAAGCTGCCTGATAGCATCACAACTCAAATGGCTGCACACATTCCCAGAAGAAGTACTTCGAGCTGAGTAAAAAACTTTACTGGCAAAATCCTAGATGCTTTGGGAATTTATATGTTGTCAAATTTAGAAGGCAGCTGAACAGACTAATGTCCCAAACGGAGTCATAAAGATTCAAACTTTGCAGGTCCTGTCCTGATATTATACCTGCTCAGTTTAGAATTACTATAAAGCTTGAATTAGTTGTTTTTACTAGACACTAATATTGCAAACTCAAGCAGGCATCTGAAAATAAAGCTGAGCACTTACTGTTTAGTACCTCTTAGCCACGTATCTTCAGTATTTATAGATTGCATGTGCAGTACTTTTCACCATGGGGTAATTTATTACTGTATGTTGGGACTCCTCTTATATTTCAGCTGTTAGAAGCCCTTAAATGCAATAACAATAATCCAACCATGTCACCAGGCTACTTAAAGTATAATTTGGTGAATGCAGGATCAGGAAATGGAGATGCTTTCTGAAGACACTTATTCGCCTTTGGTCACGGATTTTGGACTACTTATTTTTTCTTATGCTCAGATTGGGGAGGTATGAACATTATGTGCTTTGCCAACTTGATATCACTTCTTTTCATTAATGTTGTGTTTTCCAAAGTAGGTTTCGCAGTTAAAAAATAATTGTAGATTTGGCTCAAGAGGAATAGTTAATGTCTTTCTTAGTAGGACTTTTCTAAATGGAGAGTACGTATATGTGTGTGCCAATCACTTGGAGGTACATTGCAGAACATAATATCTCCTCAGAGCAAAATTTGGGTTGTCTAGCACATATTATCTTCACACTGACAGATGATGAAGGATTGTATACCAAGTAGTGATGAAAAAAGGACCTAAAACTCTTTCAGCTGAAAAAATTATCTTTAAAAGGATAATTAAAGAGGTATAACTTGATTCAAACAACGTTTTACAGATTCCTAAGAATAAAGAAGAAGAAAGTTTGCTACTGGGGAATTGTGTACAAATTTTTGATAAAGACAAATGTGCATAGAATTTATTACTTTGAAGTTTATATCTTTTTACTCAAATTTCTTAGTAACGAGAATTCTTACTCTTCCAGTATTTCAGTTATTATACCGATAATATATGGCTGTCTTTTCTTTACCATATTGGTGACAATGGTTTACATTTATATTATCTTTTTGACCTCAAAGATGTATTTATAAAATTTTTTTTCTCAAAAAATTCTTTCTAATCCTTAGCCACTATAAAACCTCACCTCAGACAACTCTTCCTGTCCCTCGAAAATGTAGACATCTCTTCACAAAACATGACAATTGCTTTATAATGCACAGCAACTCTGCAACAGCTCAGCAGAATTATGTGGCAGCCTCTCTATCTATCAACATAAACATATACAGGTAGACTAGGCAGACAAAGTATGATTTCTTACACTCAAATGTGGCTGAGAGTTAATGGTTTCCTAGAAAAGATGATTTGTTGTGTTCTATAAGCATGAGTTCAGATTCTTAGTTTTATTTTTCTCCGTAGAGTAAGTATGTAGCACTTTCTGCTTGCTAATGGTTTTGGATAAAGAAGAAAAGTTAACATTATTTTCTAATAAACACTGTAGTTAACAAAAAAGTAGTACTGGATTTTCAAGGAAGTTGCGTCCTGAATGAATGGGAGCAACTGAGCATAGAGTACGTGAATGGTGCAAAAGCAGGTGGGATAGTGGAGATGCAGGGGTAATCACTGCATGCTCTTAGTTCCTACATAAAATATATACAGCCATCCTTCCCCCGCTTGGCGTCCCTGGCAGGATGCTACATGGGGATTAGGAAAAAAGATTCATGGAACTCTTTCTCTCTTGTGTACAAAAGAGATGGACTGTACACAATAATGTATGTCTAGACTATCCTCTGAGAATAGCCCCCAAGGCCATCCTTACAACAAGATTTGCTGTTCAAATGACAGTGAACGTGAAAGCAGAGTCCAGGAGTGCTGAGGGAGCAGGCTTCAGGGCACAGGGGAGCCAACCTAGACAAGCTGCCTGGGGGCTGCCTGGAGACCTGCATGTATGGAAAGCAGAAGGACAGTTCCCTGCTGGCAGCCACCTACCTACGGCTGCAGAGCCCTATTAGTGTCTATAGATAATATAATGCAAGTATAAATCTTATCAATAACTTGTAACTAATTAAATGATGCTTAATTTTTTTTTCTTTTTTTTTTTTACTGTTACCATGTTTCATTTCCATATTGGAGTAATAAAATCATTCCTGTTAAGTTTAGACATAAAATGTATATCAGAATTTTTTTTGTCTCTTGAAGCCCTAAGGAGATCCCAGCTGGCGATTATTGGACAGTTAAGCAAAATATTTCTTAAACAAAAAGAATATAGAGCTGATACCTGGCAAATGATCAGACAAAACAATTTTGGCATTTAATCGATAGATATTTGATGAATAGAGTGGATTTTGTTTGGAACTCCAAGAACAAAGGGGCTAAAGATCAGTGGTTTTATTGCTGGAAATGCACATCTGGATTTAAGGTGACCAAGAGAAATAAAGAAATAACCCAGTTTCATATTCTAGACAGCTGATGTATGATAATTAATATTTTACACTATATGTAGAAACCCAGTCAAAAATTTCTGGTTGAAATAGCCATCCATATCTAACTAGATGTCCATTGACATTGTCTCTGCGCAAGGACAGTTGAAAGCATAAACAAATGCAGTAGATTGCTAAGTTAGGATGCTAACACTTGGTTGAATGGGTAATATGAAATGTGAATTAGTATGAAGAAACATTGAGAGAATTTACAATTAGTCAGTTCAGCAAAATATATGCCCAACTAAAAGTATGTCATTAGTGATATCAAAAATAAATTTGCATTTAAAACAATTATATAGTCCATCTACTTATAGGCTGCTCTATAGACTTTGTTTCTTCCCAAATCAGCGCTCAAATGAATATGTATTTGCTTTAGTTACTCTTAGAATGAATGGCTTACCAGTAGTTTAATTTTTACTGTCAGTAACAACAATATGTCCCCTCTCTTTCAGTGCATGTTTTGTGAAAGAAATGTACTGCTTATCATAGTGTGTTGAGGAGGCATTGAGACTGAGGTCTTCAAAGCATCATACAGACTGCACACGGCATACCGCAATACACAGAAAGCACATGCTCTTTGGACAAGCAGAAATCTCACTACATTGATGGGAATAGTTAGACCCCCATGGAAAATCACCACCTGAAGTCAGCAGACTAGAGGGAACAATGCAACCTGCACATGAAGAAGGTGCAAAGGAAAAGGGCAAACTTGTTGAAAAGCAACCAGGTTGAAAATAGATGTCTTTCAGTGTTGGATGTCCTCTAACTTCACTCCTCTTTTGGAGCTACACATCTTAACCAAGTCAGGGAGGTATTCTCCATAAGAAAGACAAACCTCAAAACATCCCTTAATGGGTAGAGAGATGAAGGCTGGCTGGCAGGTCCTTATTGATTTGCTCCAGAGTCAGAACTTGAAGCTCCATGCTGCTGAGTAGCATAAGCAGAGTCTTGTCCTGTGACCCTGAGGTCATTAGTGGAATGCTTTTCTGTCTCTGCGATCCTCAGTGACTTATACCTACTCCTTCTATTTGAAAATCTGCTATAATAATTTTTGGGGTGAGTCATTATCATTAAGAATCTGTATTTTGACACCTGAATAAAACTTGCCAATTTTTTAAATACAAAAGTAGCAATCTATACTACTTCTGAAATCAGTGAATATCGCAGGGGCTCTACCTACTACCTTACTGCACATGGCCAGGTTTTTTTTAGGCGGTCACGTTCAAAAGTCATTTTGAGCTCATTTAGTTACTTTTATCTTCTTTGGTCTGGTAGTTTCATTTTGAAAATTCTACTTGACTTTCTCTTCTCCCTTGTGCATAGATACATTCAACACTTCAGAAATTAATTTTGAAGTTCACATTTTAAGCTCTTCTCTCTCCTCCTCTTCCTCCTGTGCTTTG
This sequence comes from Aptenodytes patagonicus, assembly GCF_965638725.1. Lineage (NCBI taxonomy): Eukaryota > Metazoa > Chordata > Aves > Sphenisciformes > Spheniscidae > Aptenodytes > Aptenodytes patagonicus. The sequence goes on from NC_134982.1 coordinate 19,111,962, forward strand.
GGACCAATAACCCAGGAATAACTGCAGATGTGCTCTTTGAGATCTTGAAAATATGACTGCCATACATCACCTCAGGTGTCAGCAGATATCCTACAATAACCATTATCATTGCATTATGAAGGCAGTGATGGATCAATGGCAGGCTGCTATGGCAGCAGCGGGTTGTAATGAAAGTTTCTTGTTCATTGGGTGTTCACACTAATAGCAATATAATTAATGACTCCAAGAGAAAATTACTGCTACGTTCGCTTTTCATTTATATTACTGTATATACTTGCAGGTTAGAATACAGAAAGTGTAGTGAGTGTCATGCTTTATTTTGTTTTCAAATACATTTTTTTTCTTCCTTAATATTTTGGCCTTTTTTTTGCTTTGTCTTTTGAGATTACCTTCCAAAATATAACTGACTCAATCTTATGTTTAGTTCTACCTGAATAGCTCCTGACTTGTGACCTTTCTACCAAAAGACAATCAGACCCTAAATTCCATGTTTTCTCCATAATTTTCTTGTTCCTGCAGTTGCACTGGACTCTTTTACTTGAGTAAAACCATTCCTATGTCACTTTCCTGCTAAAAGCTCCAGTTTACTTATGATGATGGCATAAATTATGACTCCATGTACAAGTTCTACAATATTTTTTTATATTTTAATCTCAACAATGCTGACTAAAATTATAAATTTTTTATATTGTGTGTTAGAATGTGAGGTACAGCTTGGCTTGTTCTAGTAAAAAGCCATTATACACAGGTTATTCTTCAAGGAATTAGAATATCTACCACTAGAATATCTTCAGGAAGCAAGAGATGTGCTCTGTTAATTCATGGTTAGCTTAAAGGCACATAAAGAAAATTTAGGTCAGGTTTTCCAGTGTAATGTTTTAAGTGGAGTGCAAGATGAGCTTAAGACAAATGCAGTTTGTTGTTTCAGAAAGCCATTTAAGAATATATGGTGAGACACAGTGAATTTTTCAAAACTAAATTTTACAATATCTCTGAAAGTATATTTATTATGATCCTAACTAACTAACTAACTAACTAAATAATCTATATATTTCACAAGCAGACTTTTTATAAATGTACTTAGAAACTGAAAGACTCACAAAAATCTTAGACATGTTTTATTATTGTGCCAAATAAAGGGAAACATTTTCCAAAATGGTCTAAGTGATTCAGATACTTAATGCCTGATTCTAAAAAATAATTCATTAAAGGTAGGATTTTTTGGAACTATTTAGACATATCTGTTGGGATAGGATATAACAATGATATTGAATATCCCATTAGGACTGATTCACACCCTTAAGAACCCAGTTTCCTTAAAAATTAATTTCTACTAATCATTCTTTAAAGTTCTTTCTGCTTTGAGTGAAGATTAAGAAACCGAGAGCCTAAGACACTTTCCAAATTTACCACACTCTCATAAAACACTTAATAATTTTTGCTCAATAAAAATAATGTTGCATTTCCAGAATATTTAAAATCCTCAGATTTGGTAAGCAGGCAAGGTTTTGATGACAAAACACTTTGTTTTCTAGGACAAATTCTGTGTCTTCTTTTTGCACATTTAACAATAGAATAACACATATGGAATACGATGATAATTGATATACATTTGCCCTTGATTATAAAAATGTGTGTTTTCCTTACATTGTAAACACATCACAATTGGTCATCAGTGGGAATGGAAATGCTGTTGGAATTGAGGACATTCAGCTTCCTGAAACTGAAATAAATTTTAACTGAATTACTCAGTTCTACTTGGTCAATGTATTTGATCCTTGCACACCTTGCGTTTCCATTAAGAGATTTCAACTTATCTACTGTCTCTAAATAAGTGAAAGCCAAAAGGTGAAAGAAAAAACAAACATCTAGCACGTAGTTGACTATTTAGCCCATAGGATACAGCCTACACAGTCATGGTGGCTATCTGAAATCTAAGTGCCCCTTGGGTCTTACATTTATTTCTTAGGCATTTGTTTGAGGCATTAAGGAGACACTTAGTGTTAAGCATTTCACATTGCTTTCTTCACAAAGTTGTATTTGGTCTGAATAACCACAATTATTGACATCTTAAAGTAGGAACAAAAGGAAAAAAGGGGGTGACCAAGTAAACCTTTGGGATCCAGTTTTGAGAGCTATGGGTTGTGTATGTCCAAGATACATACTTTGTGCCTATGAGGCTTTGTCTGTGTGTAAATCAAGCTTGCAAAAAAAAAAGCGCAATTTAGAAAATCTGGCCTCTAGCTCTGGAAACAGGTTATATAACAGCACTTTTCATTCATCATAGGGAAAAAGCATCTTCTCTTTCTATTTAGTTTTGCTTTCTTTTCTGGCTCCAGTCCATAAATAAATTGCATTATTTGCCTTTTATCTCTCTGGATAATATTTTATAAAGCTTTTTATTCTGTTTGAGCTACTCTCATGGACAGATGGACTGGAATCCTACCTGCTGGCAAGGGTTTAATTTGTGACAGGAACTCTACCAGTCTTTCTTACCTCAGGCTGTTTATGGCATAACATGAGGAACTATCATTTACACTTGTGATAGTGAAGCAGATGTTGCTCTGCCCTGTGTAATCCCCACCTGGCACCATTTGGGTTGCCTATAGCTGTAACACATGCAGTCAAGAGGTCAGCCTGTATATCACTTGTGCTCTTTAAAATGGCTGAAGCCTTTTCTCCTTGTCTATTTTTAGCCTACTACTGGCGTGCTAAAAGAAAGCAGCGCATCGTTACTGAATAGAAGGAAGAAAGCAAAATTCTGCTGAGAAGCCTTTTGGTTTCAGTGGAGGCAGCAGGCAGCCCAAACAGTCACTTCTTGCATTCAGTTCAAATTTATGACGGTACTTTTCAGTGATGGATGGCTGTATCAGCAACATACCCAGGGGGAGACCAAGCCACTCTGTGTAGCAGTTTTTTCTTTTCCTCTTGTTAGGTGCATATCTGAGAATTCTTGTTATGATTTGCATCAGAAAGAACATGAATATTGAACTTTCATTTCTTTAAAAGAATTACACTTACTATAGTGAAAATAATGCACAGTACTGGAATTATAAAAAACCCTCTTTGTTTTGATGGTTTTATAAATTTTGGGCATTTGGATTTAATTATTGTTTCTCCTCCAGGGGAAAAATTTAGGAATCTAGCATCCATTTAAGATTTTTGTGAATCTTCCTTAGCATTTCTTCCACGATCCTTCTGGCTTTCATAAAAGGTGAGAGACTGCCTTCGGAGTATATAACAACCCCGACCTTTTCTGCCAAATGACATGAAATATTCTGGTTGGGAATAAAGGGGGAGGCAGTTGAAACAACTCTCTGTTAGCTCTTTTCCAACTCCCATTCACCAATAAGTTGAAAACTGAGCAAAACGTAAGAGGTATGACCTGAAGAAGAAATTATTTTTCAATAAATATACATTTTAAATGTATATTCAAGTAATATACATTAAAAATATAAAATAAACAACATACATTAACACTGACAAGGAAGGAATCTGGAAAGATTTTCTGAAAGGTGCTTATTACAGGACAGGTTAATGGAGTTATTTTCAGGATGAAGCGCTACTCAAGTTTAGTGTGGCAAAACAGAACTTGAGTATAATTAGACTCAGAAAATCAATTTTATGACCAGAATTCTCTCAGGGTTTTTTTATTTTTTCATCATTCCTAACATTTTTGTCCCGATTTTGCAGATCAGAATGACAGAATCATAGAATCATAGAATAGTTTGGGTTGGAAGGGACCTCTAAAGGTCATCTAGTCCAACCCCCCTGCAATGAGCAGGGACATCTTCAACTGATCAGGTTGCTCTGAGCCCCATCCAACCTGACCTGGAATGTTTCCAGGGATGGAGCATCCACCACCTCTCTGGGCAACCTGTGCCAGTGCTTCACCACCCTCAGCGTAAAAAATTTCCTCCTTATATCTAGTCTCCATCTACCCCCCTTCAGTTTAAAGCCATTCCTCCTTGTCCTGTCGCAACAGGCCCTGCTAAAAAGTTTGCCGCCATCTTTTTTATAAGCCCCCTTTAAGTACCAGTAGGCTGCAATAAGGTCTCCCCGAAGCCTTCTCTTCTCTCGGCTGAACAACCCCAACTCTCTCAGCCTTTCTTCACAGGAGAGGTGTTCCATCCCCCGATCATTTTCCTGGCCCTCTTCTGGACCCTCTCCAACAGGTCCGTGTCTTTCTTATGCTGAGGGCTCCAGAGCTGGACGCAGTACTCCAGGTGGGGTCTCAGCAGAGCAGAGTAGAGGGGAAGAATCACCTCCCTCGACCTGCTGGCCACACTGCTTTGGATGCAGCCCAGGATACGACTGGCCTTCTGGGCTGCGAGCGCACATTGCTGGCTCATGTCCAGCTTTTCATCCACCAGTACCCCCAAGTCCTTCTCGGCAGGGCTGCTCTCAATCCCTTCATCCCCCAGCCTGTATTGATACCAGGGGTTGCCCTGACCCAAGTGCAGGACCTTGCACTTGGCCTTGTTGAACCTCATGAGGTTCACACTTGAGCTTGTCCAGGTCCCTCTGGATGGCATCCCGTCCCTCTGGCGTGTTGACCACACCACTCAGCTTGGTGTCATCTGCAAACCTGCTGAGGGTGCACTTGATCCCACTGTCTATGTCATTGATGAAGATATTCAACAGTACCACTCCCAATACGGACCCCTGCGGGACGCCACTCGTCACCAGTCTCCATCTGGACATTAAGCCGTTGACCACTACCCTCTGGATGCGACCATCTAACCAATTCCTCACCCACCGGACAGTCCACCCATCAAATCCATACCTCTCCAGTTTAGAGAGAAGGATGTTGTGGGGGACCGTGTCAAAGGCCTTACAGAGGTCCAGATAGACGACATCTGTAGCCCTTCCCGTGTCCACTGATGTAGTCACTCCATCATAGATGGCCACTAGGTTAGTTAGGCAGGACTTGCCCTTGGTGAAGCCATACTGGCTGTCTCGCATCACCTCCCTGTCCTCCATGTGCCTTAGCATAGCTTCCAGGAGGACCTGTTCCATGATCTTCCCAGGCACAGAGGTGACACTGACTGGCCTGTCATTCCCTGGGTCTTCCTTTTTTTCCCTTTGTAAAAATGGGGGTTATGTTCCCCCTTTTCCAGTCACTGGGAACTTCACCGGACTGCCATGACTTCTCAAATACGATGGATAGTGGCTTAGCAACTTCATCCGCCAGTTCCTTCAGGACCTGCGGATGGATCTCATTGGGTCCCATGGACCTGTGCACCTTCAGGTGCCTTAGATGGTCTCAAACCTGGTCTTCTCCCACAGTGGGCAGCTCTTCATTCTCCCAGTCCCCGTCTTTGCCTTCTGCGGCTTGGGCAGTGAGGCTCGGGCACTTGCCGGTGAAGACCGAGGCAAAAAAGTCATTGAGTACGTCTGCCTTCTCCGTATCCCAGGTAACCAGGTCTCCCGTTTCATTCTGGAGAGGGCCCACATTTTCCCTTGTCTTCCTTTTATCCCTGATGTACTTATAGAATCTTTTCTTGTTGCCCTTGATGTCCCTGGCCAGATTTAATTCTATCAGGGCTTTAGCTTTCCTAACCTGATCCCTGGCTGCTTGGACAATTTCCCTGTATTCCTCCCAGGCTACCTGTCCTTGCTTCTACCTACTGTAGGCTTCCTTTTTGTGTCTGAGTTTGTCCAGGAGCTCCTGGTTCATCCACGCAGGCCTCCTGGCATTTTTGCCTGAGTTCCTCTTTGTTGGGATGCATCGCTCCTGAGCTTGAAGGAGGTGATCCTTGAATATTACCCAGCTTTCTTGGGGCCCTCTTCCCTCCAGGGCTTTGTCCCATGGCACTCTACCAAGCAAATCCCTGAAGAGGCCAAAGTCTGCTCTCCTGAAGTCCAGGGTAGTGAGCTTGCTGTGCACCCTTCTCGGTGCCCTCAGGATCTTGAACTCCACCATTTTGTGGTCGCTGCAGCCCAGGCTGCCCTTGAGCTTCACATTCCCCACCAGCCCCTCCTTGTTGGTGAGAACAAGGTCCAGCGTAGCACCTCTCCTTGTTGGCTCCTCTACCACTTGGAGAAGGAAGTTATCATTGACGCATTCCAGGAACCTCCCTTATGCCCTTCCATGTTGTCCCTCCAACAGATGTTGGGACATATCTATGTCTCTACCATCTTTGTAACAAGTGAATCAGAAAGGGCCTGACATAGGTAGGCTCAGGGAAAATTCTCTACCCACTGATTTTCTAGGTTTCTCCTCTGTTACTCTAGCTGTTCCTCATTTCACTTTTATTCTGGAAAGGCTTGAAAATGTGACTTTAAGTGTTGCATTGAATCAATCTTGAATTGACATAATGAGGACCCACAAAGAAGCCCTAAGCAAACCTCCCATGAACACCACCAGGACTCTGATGAAACTGCAGATGACCATAGAAACACAGAAGTCATCATACCTGCACTGTATTCAGTCTGAAGCAGGAGTCATTACCAGATGCTTCAGAGGAAGGTGTAGGACAAGGACATAAAAATATCAAAGGTCCATTTTAAAAGGGAGCACAAAATGGTCTGGCACCCCACCTGATGTCTCTCATCATTTTACCTTAGAAATCCGTTATGGAATATCAAGTTTTTGGGGGCAGAAAATTATTAATTGTCATTTTACCCTTTTTTGTTTTTGTTTTGTTTTTTTTTTTAATCTATTTTTGGAACATCTCAAATTTGGATATTATTGCTGTTCAACATAACAATGTTTTAAGATTCTGGTGCTCACTTAAGACTGCTGAGGATCTTCTTCAGCATCTCTTACCTGATTCATGATATTACCTGGCACTTACAAAGGGCGAAAGAAACTGGATGTTAAACTGGATCATGCTTTTCTTTTACCCTGGATCAGAACGAAGAAGTCAACACACCGTTTGACTTGGAAAGTTTGCTTTTATTTGTTTTCTTCTATTTGTAATTGATGTTGTCTTCACAAATCAGTTTGCAATTTTATTTCTTTTCTTAAGTGCTTAAATGCTTTGTATTGTGTTACAGACTCTGACAGCCAAGAAGCATGGAAGTCTCAGGGAGAAAAAACAGTTTGTGTTTGATCTCAGCTACTATTTATTCTGTGTTCAATTCTTCAGTTCACAACTTTTGACTTGCTTCCCAAATAGATCAAGATCAAACATTACAGATCAGCGTGGATTTGCTGTCTCTGAGTTCATTTAAGATATGCTCTTAGAAGAGCTATGGAAAAGAAATCAAATAGTCTTCACTAAGGAGCATGGCTTAAATGGACCTTCAGTGTAATGACACTAAATCTCACAGAAGCTAAAGGTTAGTTGGCCACATCTTCCTAATTTAGGCACCTAATTTTCTTCTACATTGTATAGGCAGAAGCAGGCTTTTAGCTGCAGGCTCTTATCCAAGATGATGTGGTTTTCTGATACAGTTCTAGTACAAGTGAATAATATATTAATGACACTATAGAAGTGTCCACACTTTGTTAGACGTCTAACAATACAAAGTTTCACCATTGCCTGTTTGCTGTTGTTTCTGCTTCTTATTCCCACTAGCAGTTTCCATGGTGGTGGTCTCCCTCTGGAAAAAAAGTTTCCATGTGTGTAGCAAATACAATTTTTTGGACAGTGTTTGTAACTACCAGCTGGCTCACTGCTGGCTAGCAAATGTGCTAGTAAATCTGGAAGGAGTAGCCAAAGAGGAGAAGGAAGAAACCTAGAATATGAAGGAAATGCATGATAGTGGTCTGTAGCATAAAGTGATATCCAGGTCATGTTTAGCTGTACGGACTGGAAATACAGGAAAGAAAAGATACAATTATTGAAAGGAAGAAATAGGTATGAAAAGAAGGCAGGGAGGTGAAGTCTAAATATAATGTGGAAAGGCATGTATGGTAAAGATCAATATGTGCAGTTTTCTGTAAACCCACATATTTCAGTAGGTATCTAATACTCCCCAACTTTCTCACCATTGTCCCCCACCTCACCTATGAAATGGACAGAAACACTTATATATACTTTAGCTGTATAAAATCCACACAAGGCCAACTCTGATGGGCTGTCATACTTTTATACTCTTCCTTGTATACCTTCCCATCTGAACTTTCACAGTGTGAGGAAGCAGAAAGTTCAGATCCAATTATCTGGGGTGTGCTGGCTGCTTTTAACAGTAAATTTATATATCTGTTTGTATTTTTATCTGTTGAAAATGTTGTTGAATTGAAACATATTTGAAACAGATTTCTTTGGTTAACCAAATTATTATTATTACTTTTTAATATTTACTAAATATTACTTTTATAAAATAATTTATTTAATGATAAATTAATCAAAAAACTCTGGAGAAAATTTTTCATTTCCCAGCTATTTTTCAGATAAAGCCAACATAGAGGGTGAAATGCTCTCATTTTCTCAGAAAATCATGAGTTATTTACTGAGGCAATCTTGATTTAGAGTAACTAAAGTTCTAAATTTGAAAACAATAAACTTCTTTAACAGTGGTGAATAGCTCTGACAATGTTCAGTTGTTTAATTTATAGTTAAATGAAACTTTGCATCCACCTCAGAGAGCAGCTGGGACTCTCTTTGATGGAGGAGCAAACCCGAGGGAATTAAGTAGCCATAGTATCCAAGTTCAGTTCTTCAAGGCAACCCCACATGTTGTCCGCCAAAGTATATTTCCTAAGATTTCAAGAATAATTTGGTTTTGTTGTTTGCTTTTTTTTTCTTTTTTCCCCTCTGTGTTTGCTCAAAGGTAAACATTCCAACACAACGAGGGATTGTTTGGAGTGAGGTGAACAGAGTTTGGAGTGAGGATCAAATGCATAGAAAGTCTAGAACAGCTTTTCTTTTGCTCAAAGTATGTGAAGTTAACTATATTTGTTATCCCTTGACCTCTAATTAAAAATGAATTAAAAATTTAAGGTTGCTGAAGAGCTCGTTAAAACATGCACATTTTACTGTTGACCTAAAGTAGCAAGCGTGGCAGCCATTCATCTTGTAGTAATATTTTTACCTTTTTTCTATGATTTTTTCTGAAATGTAAAACATGTTGCCACTCTATTGTTCCTGCCTATTATTCTGGAAAGGTAGAGCCTTAAAGATCAACATGATGAGTCAGGTACAGTTAAAACAGTTGATCCAATGAAACAAGATCTCACAGAATCTGCTGCTATCATCATAATGTGACAACTGTTTGTTCTGTTAGAAAACATAAATTCTTGCTTAAAGGACATTCATAAAGTTTTATAAATCACTCCTTGCTTTAGTTCCATTTAAACACTAAAAGTGTAAAATATATGAATTAAGATAAATATTGAACTACTGGATCATCAGGGATAGTTTTATAATTGCTAGCCTGATTTATAAAACTGAAGCAAGCAATCCAAATGTTAAAGGCTAACTTGTTATCTATTGATTTAAGATGACATACTCCCATAGAGTACTATGGTTAAGGCTGTCCCTGTAGAGCTACATAAAACAGGAGAACAGTGTGACTTCTCATTTTTGCCATCCCCAGAGAAGAGCAGAATCATTAGCCAATAATAACATCAGAGAAAAACCTATTAAACCTATTATAGGTGTCAAACCAACATGATGACATAAAAGTAAGAGTGAACAGAGACAGTGGCCCACAGGGGATGAAATAATAGTTTTGTCTGCTGCATTTTAGTGTCTGAAGTAGAGTCCATTTGGGTTTACACTTTTCAGCAGCAACTGTCAAAAGTGCCAAAACACTCTCAAGTTTCGATTTCATGACAACTTTCCCCCCTCTGTAACTGATCTTATTCATTAGTATCTGAGAAATAAAAGGTGGTGAGCAAGAGATATTGGCAAAAGTTAATTATGAAACTATTATCCCACAAAAATAATTTATAGCATGGTGTTGAAACAGGAATGAGTACTAATTCACAACAGTTTTATTATTAATTGCTTTTAGAATCAAGTTCATTAAGCACACTAAGCTCGTGTACAATTCAAAAAAGTGATGTGGGAAAGAGAAGCATGCCTAAAAAGAAAATTCCTTAAAATGTTCATACTTTAAGAATTTCTTTATGAATACTGCCTGAGAGTAAGCAACAAATAAGATCATTTCTTAGAGGGCAGTCAAGGGAAAAGAGTATTCACAATGGAAGCCATGTGGAGACAGGGAGAAACATCAGGAACATTTATGAATCTGAACTTATGCATATGCAAGAAACATGAAATGAAAGTGAAAACAAATCAGCTCAGCCCAGTCAAAACCACTAAAAATAATACTGAAAAAATGCTAGAAAAAGTAATTTTAAGTTTCCTAGTAATCCTTCACTCAGAAAAAACCCTCAAAGAAAGGCAATCTAGGGGGTGGTAGGTCTGGAGTAGGTGTAGGTCACCAATACTTTTGCAAACACTCCCCTTGTTATACGCTACTCATGGGAATCTTTTCAGATTGATAGGAGTTAGAAACTACATCCAGACATTCTATGGAGAAAACCCCATTTGATTCCCCCCCAAAATTTTTTCCTAGACAAACCCAAACTGAGAAGTAAGAAATGTTAGAAAGTGAGAAGTGCTACAATCTGACCTCTACTGTTACTCATAATTTTTAATTCAGAGAATAACTGTTATATTCCTTTAAAATTGTAGTCTAACTGTATATAGGATTTTAAGTGTTGGGTTATTCAATTATAGTTACATTTTTACACTGCCTTCCACTCATGATCACTTATAAACTTATAACAAGTTTCTAGGGCTTGATACATCTCTTTGGCTCTTCTGTAAGTAACTCTGACAACCAAAGTAGGCATAGCTATTGTCATATTAGAAAAATGTTGTTGTATGTCTTTCAAAGAAAGGCATAATGCTGTAATATTACTTATGAATATTAAGTGTGTTAATGTGTTAACTTTGCTAGTGAGTTTCATTATATTATTATGTTGACTTAATTTATAATAGACTTTTGAAATGAAACAAACCTGAAGAAAAATAATGGCTCGAGGCAAACCTTTCTGATGTTTACAGGGAGTGAGGAGAACAGGATCCCATCAGATATGAAGACTTATTTAGAGTGGTTATACAGACACAAATACAGTCTGTTGGCTTTTTCTTTTACAGTAGGACAACATTTTAAAAGAAAAAGAACTTTGAAACAACAGAGTTTTAAGGAATTATCTGAATAAACAATTCAGGTAATGTTTGATCTTGTATCTTGATCAGGTAATAATGATCTCAGGGTGTCTCCAATCTACCATGCGTTCTTTTTAGGCAATCTTGGGCTAAATTCATTGATATGGACTTAATGAGCCTTAAATGAGCTCTCAGAATCTCTAAGGGACAATGCCAGCTCAAGAGTTTTCCATGGAACTGCTCAGGAGTTTCATTAAGCTCATGTTTATTTACTTTACTCAATCAGAGCAGTAGTTTGCTTCTAAACTATCCCCAGACAATGCTATTCACCTTCATTAAAGAAGAGCTATTATGCTTTATTTTTTCAGCATTTCACATTATGTATTTAAAATGGTGGGGGTTTAGATTACATAAAATGCATTTATATACTGTAATTTTTTAAAAAATAAAATTATAAAAATTAATTATTAAAAATTATAAATTATTATAATATTATTTGAGATAGTTCAAAATTTCATGCAACAATTGGAAGGGCAATGTCTTCAGTTCTCTGGATTTTTAAAATAGTTCTTATATAATACTTTTCTATGTAGGTCATCTTAAAATTTGCAGGAACTTATTGTGAAGAAATGCAAAGATACTTCCATTGAATACATGGCCGTTCAAGAGAAAAGTTCGTCATGCAAATCTTTCCATCCTTTTCAGTAATTTCCCTTCATCTTCTTTCCTGGGCACATAGACAGGCAAAGAACAGACATGCCATTTAGGCTTCATATGTAATCTAGAGAAAAATAAAGTACAAGTAATTGCATATGGTACATTGACTGATATGATTTGAAATTTTTAATTTTTTTTATTTCCAAAAGATAATAATAAACCCAACATTATATGAATTTACTAATAATCTTCCATGTTAATTGCATTCATTTCTTCTAAGCATATCTTATGCTAATTAAAAATACCCCATTAATGAAGAAAAGATAAAATTTTCTTTGTTTTTTTCCACATAGACATATATGAATGGGTATATTAAACTGTTAGGAGGAGTTTTATTTAGCTTTAAAACTAGAAAGAATTAAATCTTTGCAATTTAGCCAGAAAATATTAAATATCAGAGTGATAAGAGTCTGAAGTGGTTAGTGCTGATGACAATGTTTGACATACCTTTATCTTTTCGATCAAAGCCTGTTATCTTCCATACAACACAAAGACAGTGTGAGTTTATTTTATCTTGATTGACAGCTTATAAAAGTGACATAGTTTGACAAATAGGAAAACAATATTTTAATTTAAAAAGAGCATTCAGAAATGAAAGCATCCATTCAAAGAAGAATTCTTTGATCTATAGAAGTGATATTTACACATAACACAACTGTTAGAGGTACCTCTTTGAATGTAGCGTATGACAAAAATGATAGGAGTACTTTGCATTTCAGACCATTTTCTACTAAGGATCTCAAAGCATTTTAACAATGCCAATGCATTGTCATCTAAACATCTGAAAGGCAGGTATTTATCACTGCCATTTCATAAGTGGAGAAACTGAATCACTGAGTATAATATTAAAGTTGTTGAATGGATTTTGAATTAAAAAATAATTAAAGATACATCAGTAAATGGAAAATTATTTACTCAGGGTTGATTGTGCCAGAATAGCTAGGTATGCTTATTTGATAAGGTAAATTACTCTAAACAGAGGAAATACAGTCATTTTAGTCTGGACTTCAGTAAAGCATTTGACATGGTGTTGTGTGGGAAATTTTGAGGTCATGAAGGAAAAAGAAGAATTAGTACAGGAATTATAATGTGAGTTAACAACTGCTTTGAGGAGAAAGGACAAATTATGATGAAAAGGAGATCAACTTGTGTTGATAAAATAATTACTGGCCTGTTAGTGGAATTCCTCAGGGTATTATCTTCAAATGGCTCTTGTCTTTATATCCTTATTAATGGCAATTGCACAAAAGGTAGACAAATGCTCATGACAAAGACAGGACAGGGAGGTATCATCACTAAAGAGAGGATGAGAATATCTACAGGATAAACGTGAGTAACAGAAAATGAAATTCAATAGTACAAAATGCAAGAAAGAAGCACTTAGAAACTAAAACGTGTCACCTTTTAAGACAGGATAGTGGAGGCAAGAGTCCTAGTGGTATGACACAGTTACAAATAATGTACCTAAGCTGGCTGTAAGAGACAAATTTGACTATAATATCCAGTTGCAGAACAGAAATGGGAAAACATTGAGCCCACAGAGATCTTGGTCAGGAATTCTGCAGGGAACTGAATCTTCTCATCCAGGTTCAAGAGAAAATAATGCCGTCTGGAAGGGATGAAAAGAAGGCCAACTAGAATGACTAGGGAAATGCAAAGGCTTCTCATTAGACATGCACACAAAACCAAAACAAAAGAGCGTGGTTATAGCTGAAAAGAGATATGACTTCTCCAAATAAATGCACCAGGAAAATGAACATTGGAGAGGAAAAAGAACTACTTAAACTAAAGGCCAAAGTTAGCAAAAGATGTTTATAAACTGACCAGGAATAAGTAGACTAAAATTAGAAACAAGTTTTTACCAAGAAGTGAGACATTCTTGATAAATTTTTTTCTGGTAAGACTGATGACCACAAAATGATATGAAGATGTAAACTTGGATCTGTGTATAAAAGGGACCATGCACTAAGATTGGATGCAGGAGGCTGGATTCGACAGTCCAAGAGGACGTTTTCAATCTAACACTGTTCCTAACACTGACCCTGAAGCAGCATTCCCAATAAAACTAGATAAAAATGAAATATATGGGGATTATATTTCAGGATACTTAGGGTTTTCAAATTATAAAGTCTAGTTCATCAATGATCACCAGAGATCAGCTTCAAATTAAAGAAAATTCCTAACAACTATATTTCATAAAATACATTTCATATAGTTATTTCTGACCATGTGATAAAAAATAATATTGAATGGTGTATATTGTAGAATCTACACCACCTTTATGGTTAAAAATATGTGAACCTCAAAGGATACCATTCAGTCCACAATCTCTTTATACTGATTCTCTCTCTATTTAAAGGCACTTCTAGTATTTCTGGAGTGAGATAGATCTGCTGGAACTGCTTAGCAATAACTGGTCTCAGTGTAACATTTGTGTACCAAAGTGACTCAGTACAAAAACTAGTTTATAGGGTCTTAAAACTTGCCATATAGGTACTTCTTGATATAAAAGCAGCTACCACCTAGTGTTACCATGCTTCACTGTCTCACTATCATGCCTGGATGGATTCTTTGAGTTAAATTATCAACTTTACAAATTTGGGAACTGTAGGGGTGCTAAAAGTGAACTTGTTACACCCCTCTGATTCTGCACTCTCTGCACAACCTAGTCCCAGTTTAAGCAACGTCTAGAATTACCTTCTTTCTCATTCCTGCAGAATTGATTATTCAGTTTGGGTCCAGAAGAAGCTCTCCTCTCACCAGACAATAGACATCTGCTCTGCTAATAACTACTACGTAGAGTGGTAGAGTAAGCAGCAGACATGTTTGTACTAATCCAGTTTCTTTATAGCAGATGGACATTTCCCATGCATGTGTGACGTTTCGTCAGCTACATAGTGGAAAGTCAACTTATAGATTGGAAAGCAATCCCTTAGTAAAATTTATTGGATTTGCAGGGGAAAAAATATACCTATATATTGTATCTCTATTTGGAAGAAAGAATATCTATATACCATAACTATACTTGAATTATCTCCTTATATGCAAGTTCTTCTATCACACACAATATTCCAACTTTCTGTAGCTATAACCATAAGGAGGGCAATGTAGCAGTTCCCATAAAAGATAGTTCCCATGTATTTAGGTGCATGGAATTTCTCAAAACTGCTGGAGGTAAGGATGAAAAGAAGGAAGAAATTTTGATCTCTGCTACATTCTCCCATAGCTGTACTTAATTAATCAATCCAGATCAGCACTCACTGCTGCCTTTTGCTCTTTCCTAGTTGTCATTGTCATCCAATCACATCGGCATTTAATTCTGAGGAAAACTGCCACTGCAATAAGTAGTACAATTGCTTTACTTCAGCTTGACTCTACAGTATGCCAAGACTGCCAGCCCTACCATGAAAACCTTGTCTTTTTGTTCTCATTCTGAAAAATCACACTTCTAATCCTCACTGCCAGAATACAAGTCTGAAGTTGGCAGACATTCTCATGGTTTCCTAAATTCAGGGCTCTGCCCTGCAAGTTCCACATTTTGACACGTGGGTTATATGTAATATCAAACCTGCCCACGTACGTCTTTTCCTTCTGGTACATATAATCATGAATTTCCTATCAAAGAAAAACAGGACAAAACAAATACAGTAACAACAGAGGTAGGCACTATTCCTGCAAAAACAAACACTTTCTTAAAATAAAACTTGCTGGTAATCCTGAACTCACGGGCATGGCTCACACCTGTGAATATATTCTAAGCTTAATGTTGGATCAGGTTCATGACCTGTTATGGCTTTTTAACTTGTGTTTTCCTTCTTCTTTTAAAGACAACCTATGTGGCTTTTTATGAGTAAAGTAAATACCATATTTTTAATGGATACAGAAAAATACTTAAAATATTCATGACTACAGAAACTTCCTTTTGTAAAATATATTTTTGGAATAGAATTATACTATTCTTATGCCTTCTAGAGGAAGGGAGTTAATTCTCTTGATTTTCTTAGAAGTACAAATAGTCTGTAGAAACTCTTTGACTGCAAATCATATTGACAGCAGCAGATCATACAAGTAATGTCAGGACTTTGATGACATTATTTCACACTTTTAGTCCATTCAGAAGTTCATTTACTTCAAAATATTGAAATTATTTGAACGCCGTTTGTTTATTTAATGAACTTGAATTTATGTTTTGCTGTACCATGTGAATTCAGTGCTCTTGAAAGGAAAAATGTTGAACTAGTCCTGTGGCAGGAAGGGGAAGCTTCTGCCTTGTTTTCCTGTTGTATTTTAATTTTCCCCAGAAAAAAAGCCCCTGTTGTACTTCAGTGAACAATGCATTCTGTTATTAAATCCTATGGACAACAAAATAACAGGGTAGTGGATTTCATTTGAGGGCCTTCCTTGGCTTATTAAGTCTCAGGGTTCTCTTTATGGAAAAGCAAGCAAGCTGTATTTTTCTGACAATGCCTACAGTGGATCCACAGGATTTTTATAAAGGAACTTTCGGCAACATTTTTTCCCAATATTCTTTACTGTTAAGAATTAAATCCAGGCTAAGTGTTGAGAGCTAAGCACACAGAATATAAAATCTGTAGTTAAGTAGTGATATTTTTAGATACCTCCAGAAAAAAATTCTTTATGGACTACATTGTAACAATTTAAAACTTGAGAAAACAAGACAAAAAGAAACAAAGAAAGTCAACACAATATCCATTGATAATCAGAGTGCACAAAGTAAATCTGAGGCTTAAGTTCTTTGGAACAAACAGATGACAAAACCTTTCCCTACTCCTTGCTTTCTCTGGGTCGTAAAATACCTTGCTATTGGCTCAGCTCCATTTTAGCCAAAAAATTTCCCACTTCTCCACCTCTTCTCTTATTCTACACTTCTGTTTGAAATGGGATTGAACAGTGGAAGACTAATTTTTCTTTCTATTCATTAAGCAATGATGCAGGAAGGCTGGGCTTGGAGAAGGGCTGGCATTGATCTGATAGCCAAATATTTACCACATGCTGCAATCCAACATAATAGAATAAAGAAATGAGATTGAAAAAGTAGTAACAATGTCTATAAGCTTTAGCAAATTGTGCTATTTTAGGAGCTAATCTTGATGCTTAAGGTAAAATTTTCTTTCAAATTAACTACTTAATGATTCAGGTGAAGAAGTTAGCTATCCAGTCAATTTTACAATCCAGGCAAAAAAATCCAGCAGACAGGAAGGTGAAAAGTCACTATCAGGCTAAACAGTCAATGAAATATTAGTGGGAAAACAAACTTTCCTTACTTCTTGCTGTGCAAACAGCAGTCAGTTCAGCAGCTCTGAAAGGGGAATGCTGATGGTAATAACAAAACAACGGAGTCAATTGTTCACATCAGTACGTAAAGCTTCAAAGTTTACAGATAACGTAATCACTACCATTCATAATGCAATGTTGACTTCTCCTGACATGTGTTTAAACCTTATCTTATAAAATATATAATTTTTAAATAATGTAATCGCACCTTCTTCAAAAGCCCCTTATCTTTCATTAACTTTTTTTTTCCCAAGAGTGAAATAACAACATGATCAGCAGACTATTGAAAGGCTTAGCAGAACACATTATTTGCATTGCAGGAGGGTGATCACTACAAAAAATGTGTGTTAGTGTGTACCTTAAAGTCCAGACAAACAGTACATACTGGCTATATACAAAAAATACCACAAACAGGATGTTCCAGTGACTTTGCTTCTCTGTTTCTTGCCAAATAAATCTATTCCTTATCATCTAATTTTACACATACTTTCTACATGAGTCAGGGTACTGTACTTTATTAGGATGGCTTGGAACTGTTGTAACTGCTAAAGTCTCTACAGGCTCTGAAAGACACCTGTATTCTTGGCTTTTCCAGATGTCAAAGATGATACACAAAATTCAGATATAAACATATTGCCTTAAGAATATTTAGAGTCTAATGAAGCTCACAGAAATGGGTATTCTGAGTTGAAGAAAGCTTGTATCCACGTACATATTGAGATGGGACAAGGAACTTGGATGGCAGCTGTTTTCTTATGCTCCCAGTTCCTTCTATTTAGCTTTGTCTCAGAAAAAAAGGAGTATGGCACACTCACTAAATAATGATTCTAATTTTACAGTGGTAGTTTGGAAGCTCCCTGAGATGAGGGTTATGAACTTGAGTGTAAGGCCTGTTATTTTTAACGCAGTTTACCATTCTCTACCTTTTGGCCAGACAGGCTCCTGCTTGTTTACAAGGCAGGTTAGAGCTCTTAAACTCTGGAGGTGCTATGTGCTCCTCTGTATACTATTACACTGTTTTTCCATCTCACTTATAACAGCTTCTGAAAGCATTTCATGAACAAATTTGAACAGAACACTGTGATGATGCTCATCTTTGTTCATTGTAGTTTGGACTTAATCACATAACAATTAGACCTTGTAACTGAACTTCTTTTTGCAAGCATAGCCATCTACTAGACAGACAACCTTTTAAGCTTCACAGTAGACTAGATATGCATATCAGGTATTACCTAGATAAGATGTCTGTTTCTGTGGCTTTATGTTTATATTGTGTTAGAGGACTATAATACAGTGCTGAAAGCTATAGTAAATAATCTAGAAAAATAATACATGTTAATTCCTTTTACACCACTGCATTACTGCAGCTTTATTTTTTCTGACTTTCAGGCACTGATTCTTCTTCTCTTGGGTTAAGCAGAATATAAACCCATATAACAAAACATTTTTTTTATATAATGCAGCTGTGAAATCAGACTGACCTTGACTTTTGTTTCTAAATAGCTATATATTCCTTTTTAAGAAACAGGGGTGGCGGTGGCATGCAAAGAAAATCAGACATGGAATGCAGAATGGTCTTGAATCTGAGTTAACATGTTATTGTGACAAGCCAAAAGATTTGATGAGGTAATGCACTCACTCCATGGTGCTGAACGACTGTACTAGTCCATTTAGAAAGCTTACTTATCAAGATCACTTAATGTAGATATATGAACCAATAGCTGTTTATCACTGAAGCAGATATTCTCCCCAATTTCTTCAGATTCAGACATCCGTACTACAAGCTGTACTAAGAGAGATTTTATAGATGATGTAATATAAGTATGTGAATCAAAAAAGCTGAGATCACTCATTTATTGATTTGACTTTTCATGCCCAAATTATTTAGTTGATGGATGATGTTAGGTGTATAAAGTAATGAAAACATAGGACTAGACTATCTCCATCTTTTTGTTAATGGTTTATCAAGATGTATGGGATGGATTTGTACTTGTCTGGGGGCATATTTGCTTCATTTGTTTCCAACATTTGCGAATACCCTAGCCACTTCAATATCCATGAAACCTGAAAGATAAGGCTACAAGGCAAAGGAATTATTTTATTATTTATGAGCACCATCAATTACATTTCTCCCTTAATGCTTTGGGATCTGTATTTCTAGACTCGGTATCTGATCTGTTCAGAGCTTGGCCTGGGCTTCTACAGGCAGCTGTTGCTACTTTATTGGCTGTACGTATCCACACTGAATCCTTGACATGGTTGCCTCTGCCTGAGGCCTGAGCTAAGGTGCTCTCAGAAGCTGTACTGCTTTCAGAGGGAAGTCCTGTTATTCTCCTCCACCTGCCTTCTCTTTCCTCAAAATCTATTTTGTGTTTTCTCATACTGTCTACTCATCACTGTTGCACAAGCGCCATGAAATTGTTTATACTTAAGCAGAGGTGTGTTTGCAGATATAGTGACAATTGGGAGGTACTTCTTCTTTTTGTCATTCATGGTTTATTATGGTACTATAATAAATGAAGCTAAGTTTGAATGGTAAGGAAACCTGAAGGCGTGTTTGGAGATCTAACATCTTTTAAATCTCTGTTGTTTGGAAATCTCCAAATAGAGAACATTATTCTCTTCTTACCCATCATTTTCTTACTCTTTTCTTTAAATGCATGAGAAGGTTCAGGGTGCACCAGAGTTTCCACCTGTCTTCCACTAATATCACAACTGGAGCTTGCTAAACCCTTCTTTGCTCCTTCTTTAGGGCATTCTAGTAATAGTAGGGTATCATCCTAGGCCTCCAAAACTTTGTCTCCACAACCGTCTAGAAAAACAAAGATATAATTAGAAGCCAGGGGTGCCTGAAATCTGGGCCTGGCTTTCCCTTAGTATCTCTTGGACAATAATTGACTTCTTGTTTGGGTTTTCATCATTGTAAAATAGGAATAATAATACTCACTCAGCTCAAGGGGAAGTAAAAATATGAATCAGCTGTCTATAGAATGTAAATATGTGTAAATCTTTATTTTCTTACTAATTTCATGTGCTTTATTTCTGCAATGCACATATGAAGCTTGGTATAAATTGTTGGTTAGTAAGGAATGAAGAAGCTGTAATGAATTGAAAATTACAAATTAAGTCTGCAAAATGTAGAAAATAGCTTTGTAATTGCTGTCTAAATAAAGAATTATAGTGATAGATTTTTTTTATTGTATAGGCTATAGTGTAGTGAAGCAGTGTTGTCTATCTGAACAGAGGTCTTGAAAGACAAAAACAGACACACTGACCTCTGTATGGCCGGGCAAAATGACATCATTAAAATACATGCCTCCCAGTTATAGAAGGGAAGACAAATAAACAGAAATGAAAATAGTGGGAAGGGATCACTGAGAAACAGCAGCCAAAGAGGAGACAGATTGCATATATATTACTGAGCATACCTAAAAAAACCCCAGTACATTACAGACATGCAGCATACAGTGGATAAGCAAAATCAACAGAACAAAGAACTATGAAGAATCCACCTCTAATACAGTGTTTGCAGATTAATGTTTTTTTCTGCTGCACTTGCTTTATTTATTAGTATTTTATTCAGTTTTCATAGAATACTTTTGACTGCAGTGTTGCATTCCACTCTCCAAGAATAATTCATTATAATTTTGTTTCCTTAAAATACCTGTATAGTGGATGAGGGAAAGGCTGTGGATGTGGTCTACCTGGACTTCAGTAAGGCCTTTGACACCATCTCCCACAGCATTCTCCTAGAGAAGCTGGCGGCTCACGGCTTAGACAGGTGTACTCTGCGCTGTGTAAAAAACTGGCTGGACGGCCGGGCCCAGAGAGTTGTGGTGAATGGAGTTACATCCAGTAGGCGGCCGGTCACGAGCGGTGTTCCCCAGGGCTCAGTTTTGGGGCCGGTCTTGTTCAATATCTTTATCGATGATCTGGATGAGGGGATCGAGTGCACCCTCAGTAAGTTTGCAGACAACACCAAGTTGGGCAGGAGTGTTGATCTGCTCGAGGGTAGGAAGGCTCCACAGAGGGACCTGGATCGATGGGCCCAGGCCAACTGTATGAGGTTCAACAAGGCCAAGTGCCGGGTCCTGCACTTCGGCCACAACAACCCCATGCAGTGCTACAGGCTTGGGAAAGAGTGGCTGGAAAGCTGCCTGTTGGAAAAGGACCTGGGGGTGATGGTTGGCAGCCGGCTGAACATGAGCTGGCAGCGTGCCCAGGCGGCCAAGAAGGCCAATGGCATCCTGGCCTGTATCAGAAACAGTGTGGCCAGCAGGAGTAGGGAAGTGATCGTGCCCCTGTACTCGGCACTGGTGAGGCCGCACCTCGAATACTGTGTTCAGTTTTGGGCCCCTCACTACAAGAAGGACGTTGAGGTGCTGGAGCGTGTCCAGAGAAGGGCAACGAAGCTGTTGAAGGGTCTGGAGGACAAGTCTTATGAGGAGCATCTGAAGGAACTGGGGTTGTTTAGCCTGGAGAAAAGGAGGCTGAGGGGAGACCTCATCACTCTCTACAACTACCTGAAAGGAGGTTGTAACGAGGTGGGTGTTGGTCTCTTCTCCCAAGTAACAAGCGATAGGACGAGAGGAAATGGCCTCAAGTTGCACCAGGGGAGGTTTAGATTGGACATGAGGAAAAATTTCTTTACTGAAAGAGTGGTTAAACATTGGAAGAGGCTGCCCAGGGAAGTGGTGGAGTCCCCATCCCTGGAAGTATTTAAAAGACGTGTAGATGAGATGCTTAGGGACATGGTTTAGTGGGCATGGTGGTGTTGGGTCGATGGTTGGACTCGATGATCTTAGAGGTCTCTTCCAACCTTAATGATTCTATGATTCTATGATTCTATAAAATGTCTTCTCAGACTTTTTTTATTTGACTGCTTAAATTTCATTTACATTTTCCTTTGGAATAAAGCTTTGTGATTTTTTTTTTCTTAAAATCTTCAACCACTTTGCCTTTGAAAATTAGAACTATGTGACACAAGTAATATTGGACTTAGCTATGACTGGAGAAAAAAATGTGTTTATGAAAGATTATAAAATAATGTCAAGCTAATCAGACTGTAGAGGTCTTTTATATAACCTAGTATATTACTGCTTCCCACACAACAGTTTTATTAGGCAGTTAGCCTTCTTCAAACTGGTTAGAACAGGATCCTCATAGCATGGTTCTATGTGACAATATAATGACATGACTCTCCAGCATGAGAGGATACCCCAGAAATTATTTAGATGAATCAAAATATTCTCAACACTGTATGTCTAAAATCTGAATATTAGCTCCCTGTTTTATCAAGTCTACAAAGAAAGAATAGTGGTAGTTAGCATCCTAGTAAGTTGACTTAAGAGACTTGAATTTATGTTCCTTTTCCACCCCTTATTTGATCTTGAGCAAGTGACAGGATGAAATTTTAGGATGTATGCAGTTAAACATACAGATAGGAGAAAAGGGTCTGTTTGTATCTTGAAGGTTGGAAGGACAAATCTATACTCTGCATGCAAATTTGTCTAAGCCAACTCTAGAATTGGAAGTGCTGGAGAGTCTGACATAGCTGTGCCTGAGTAGATCAGAGCTAGAAACAACAAAGCCATGCTCATGAAATCCTCCATTCAAGGTAATAAATCCTGTTCCTCAAGAATATTTGCTCAGGCACAACATGAACATAATTCCAGATGGAACTTCCTATGCCTTCATTTCCAGACACTGCCTTATTCCTGTGAAATTACCTTTTTGTGTTCAACCAGTTTGGAATCTCTGCACTGTGGCATCTGAATCTGATCTGCTTCTGCATCTGAAGCAGACATACTTCAAATGTTTAAAAAAGTAGAGATTAACCTCCTGTTACCCAAATGTCCCATTTCTGAAGGCAGTTTAATAACGCCTTCCAGAAATGCCTGACGTGTGCTCAGACACTGTTAATGAGAGCCAGGTAAGTAGCTAACATAGGCTGAAACATTTGTGACATCTTGTAACAAATCTCAAGAATTTAGCCAATATAATTGATATACACCTGATATTCCATAACAAGGCTGAAAAATTTTCTAGAACAAAAGAACCTGTCTGTGGCAAACTTGCCAGCCTGCCACTTTTACTCCAGATGAGTATTATCTCTGTATGTGAAATTTTTCAATAATTTTACAGTGCTGCTTGAGTTATAGACCACTAATCCATAGCAGTAGAGATAGCAGAATTTAGCCCTAAACAAGCAGATAGTAAAAAAACTATCAAACATACCCCTCCACACTCACACATCTGCAGCCTGCCAGCTTCTTAGTGCCAATATTTACCCCTATGACTACCAGTCCCGAGAGATACGTGAAGCAAAATGTAAGCAGAGTTTGGCGATACAGCCATTTGAAAGTGCAAACATGCTAAAAGAAAGTTTGTACTTCAAAGGAGTCTGCCACAGTGAAGTCACCAGCAGGACTACTAACAATGCAATTTTTATAAATGAGTGCCCAGTAAGCTAATAAGCTTTTTAAATACAAGTCTTTTGTGCCAAATGATAAAGTACAATCATTATCAATCTGGTAAAATGAATGAACTTTCAACAAGAATCAACGGTGCACACTGTGTACGCACTTTGTCAGTCCTACACATGGCACAAAGGAGAGTTATCTGAAACAAATCACTCCTGCAAGGGAGGAATAGGAATCAGTAAATATATATAACAGTTATCACACAGGGTGATAACATTTATGATGTGTCGATTGTATTATATGTAATATACAGGACAAATGAGTTTCATATGTGTAAGAGTTTATTGTCCACGTGTGCACTGGCAGTCGGGGCAGTTTAAGAAGGCTTGATGCTGAGACAGCTCCCATCTTCCACCTGTATGCTGGATGACTTGCATTGTTATCCTGACAAAATTTCCACTTTGCTTTTCCCCCTGGGTATGAGGTTTGGATCACTGCATGAATTGCTTGCTTTTAAGCTAGCTCTGGTGACTTGGGTTCAGAAGAAAGTTCAGTCCCTTTTCATTGAAATGAGTGCCAAACCTGCGTTATCTTTGGTGTCACAAGGCTGTTTGCAGTGAAAACCAAAGGATGAAAATGACAGTATTAAAACCCTTATAAAATCATCCCAATCACTATGACATAGGGAAATCAGCATAACAGCAGCCCTATTTGGGATATCTAAGAAAAAAGCCTTCCCAAATTCTCTAATCTACAACATCTAACAGTAATAATTTCCACTATGTAATTGCACTCGATGTGAAAAGTGATTCTTTTTATTGTAAAAATTAAAGTATGATATAAGATACCTAGTCCAGTCTTCTGACCCCAGCAGGGACGACTGCAAATGCTTTAGAGAAAATGAAAGAATTCTGCTATAGATAAACAATCCATGCCTATGGGGCACCAACTTAAAAAAAAAGATACACTACCAAAGAAAAAATGCCAACAACTATAACTCATATTGTCACATTCTCTTACATCTTCCACTTAAAACCAAATTATTAGTATTTCATACTCCTACTCTACTATGTTACACATCAGGGGTAGCTGCAAATTACCTTAGATTGTGTACTGAAGTTCATTTACTGAACTGTCCTATTTTTTTTCTCTACATTCAAAGAGTAGAAAAATCTGAGGGACTATTGTATCTGTGGATTGAATTCTACAAATGCATAGAAATCTCTATTTGTGACTTCCTTCCATCAGTTTAAATATGTTACTTATGTAAATATGACTATGTAAGTGAGACTCAGTATATGATGTAACTGATACTTTTTTCCGTTTATTTGGGACTGTATACCATTGTATAACTAACACAGTTAAAACACCATTTCCTGATAAAAGGAGGATGTTGATATTATAAATATCTTTACAGATTAAATGACTTCTTTTCTATTCAGGAACTCTAGATGACAAGAAATTGCAGACTCATGAAGAGATGAAATCCAGGGAGATAAATTATCTGATATATATGGTAATTAGGTGACATTGAGATAAGCACCTCAGAAATATGATAGATAGACTTTGCAATACACTGTTTCCCTGATAATCTTTCTACATACATACTCATTCTTTCCTCTTCAAAACAGTATTCAGCTGCTAATCTCTTTATACTTGTACTTGTTCTTTGCCCTTTTGGTCCCATTCACAGCCACATGAATCACTCCCCTTCCAGTTCACATAGCATTCTGTGAACATTGCTGATGGTTCAGCTAGCACACAAATCACAAGCAATAAATATGTAAATTGTTCATTTTCATGTAAACACAAAGCCTTCAATAGACTTTTCATGCACAAAGACAGGTGTTGGAAGTTGGGGACCTTCTAAGAAATGAAGCATGACTGGGAAAAGTTTATCATAGGTATTGATAAAATCAATATAAATCAAGAAATACTTTGCTACTACTTGCAGATGCCAGGTTCCAAAAAATATTGGAGGAGTCATGGAAAAATATAATTTGTTTTGTCTTGAAAAAAAGCATATTCTGTCCAGGATTAATTTGATATAAAACTTTAGCTACTGTAGCAAAGAGGTCATTAACCCCAGCTGGAAAAAAAAATTATTTTTGTACTTTAAAATTCATACAGTAAACTTTTTTGAAAATCACTTAATAAGTGCAGTTGTAGGCAATAAAATCTTAACCTCAGAGAACAAAGAGAGGGACTTAAAAAAATTAATTAATTTGGAAGGTGCTGCACAAAACCAGCCTAAATATAAAAATTGTTCATAACCAAATTATACTTGAACTTTTTTCTTGGTTATTCCTCTGTTGTCTTAACATCTTAATTTTCCTCCCTCATCTATCCTACTTGAACGCAACTGTGTAAACATTATGAATGAATTTGTACTACAGTTACCAAAGTAATTGACTTTGCTGTTGATATGGAATATGCCCAGATATTTATAGAATTAAAAGTATATTTTCTTCAAATCACTGTGTGTAAATGAAAAAAACCCAACAAAAAACACCTCCTCCCCCCAAAAAAAACCGTACCAGAAAATCACAGGTCAGTTAATCAGAGGGGATTTGTCTACAGTTCCTTTTCTTCAAGATAGAGTTGCACTTTAAAATCTAGATCATTTTCTGTTGCATTTTACAGCACAGTCAGTTTACAGTTTAGGTTTACTATATACATTTTAATTGTCCCTTTTAGTTATGATTACAATGTGCAATTTCAAATAGTTTCAGTTTACATGCTTTCTATCCACTTCTGTTTAAACTACCTTGATTCTCAGATCTGTGAACATCTATTCTGAAGCATTAGATAACTGTCAGATGCTCAGCAGTCAGCACTTCCACAGCCTTCCCTGCTTGTTGTGTCCCATTGTACCTCCTGTCTCTCCAGACCCTGTCTCCCCCAGCCAGACCGATTCCGTTTTATGTTAAACAGTTTTGTTGCTGTGCTGCCTTTCTTGCCCTGTGCTCTGCACACAGTACTGATTGCTAGCATGCAGCCCTATTTTTGCCATACAGCCATGTTCATGCTTCAACGATTTCACCTTTACAGCTTTTACTAATAAATTACTGTGCAACTGTAGTAATACAGTAGTAAAGCAACTGTGTTTTGTATCTAGATATATACCATTTCTGCCTGTCTTCTTCTGTGATACTGTTTGACATAGTGTTTGACAAATACCAATACTGTGTGGCATGCCCATGCTCAGTGCATATGCCAGTGTTGAGCTCATTACAGCAATTAGGAATTGCCACTGCAGACATTAATTTAAGAAGGTAATGTCAGATCTTCGATACCGATTAGTAGTAGTTGCTTCAGACATATTTGAAATAAACCCTTAACACAGGAAAAGTATGTCAATAAGCTCCTAAAGTGTTTCTTCCTTATTCCTTTCAGTTAGTGCAAAGCTTGTGTACTGAAGAATGAGAATTTATATTTATGACTGGTAAGTGTATTGCTGCTGAAAAAGTCAATATTCTCCAAGTCTGATTCCTGCTGTTTATTTTTTAATCGGAAATGCTTCTAGACTCTGGCAGTTTGGGGACTTACTTTATACAGTTGTCTGAGAGGATTGGCTGTAATTTAGATTTTGAACTAAATTTCACAGAGTGTCTCCTTTTACAGGTCACGGTCTAATTTCTTCATCATTCTGCTTCTATCTGATCTCATTTTCCTCTCTTACCTAAACTAAACCTTTGGGATTCTGCTAATCTCATTTTATATGGAAACAAAATGTCACACGTGATTGTTTTGTAAAACAGCTAAGTTGATTTTCTGTTATTTTACATTTTTATGACTATCTAATCGCTATTAAATCCTTCTCAATGCATGGTTGTTTCTTTGACATTTAACCTGTCACTGTCTTTTGGTACTAGCCCTTCAAACCTGTGCCATGAATCTGGACTGGTTCAATTTGCTCACTAGCTAGAGAGGTAGAGTCTCAGATCTGACTTTAGTCCCCACAGGCACTGAGTTCAAACCCAAACTTGAAAATCAACATGGGAGCAATGAGCTCCAGATTTTGTAATTAGACTCCTGATGTTTTCTCAGGAAACAGACATAGGCCGTGATTTCATTTAATAGAATGAAATTTAATTTCCTCACATGGAAATTTTAATGCCCAATTATTAGCATAATCTAAAATAAACATTTTAACATAATAAAGACATGTAGATTCTTTTTTAATTGCTTTCTAGGTTTTGAATTTTAACAAAAAACAATGTACAAATGTACATTATACAAATCCCAGATTTGTAGAAGTTCTTGTGTAGAAATCCCAGATTTTTTCTGCTATTGTAGGAGCTAAAATCTTACCTTCTCTGAAGTGAAAACTGAGAATTTTCATCTGTTCTTGGCAACAGATGCTCTCAGAAAATGACACAGAACATGAAGTTCACAGTAGAAGGAATGAGAGATGTCAGCAATGCGTTCTTAATAAATATCTCATAACCATTCCTCCAACCATAAGTGGTAGCAGGTATGAAACATTCATGGCTGGCACTGTGGAAGAAAATTGAAAATACACTTCTGATTCTCATACTGGCAACAGCACACATAGGCTGCTGGTGCCTGGCTGGTGGTGGGGAGAACTGGGGTCCTGTGACTAATAGCGGATCATGGTCCAGAGGATATCAGTTCTGACATGTGATAGGAGACAGAGAATACTCAGGAGAGTCTTTGTGTAGCCTGTTCAGCACAGCCAGCTCTTGGTTAATTAGCCTGTCAGGGGAGCTAGCTCTGGCTATACTTGTCTTTTATTAACTGAGATGCCCTCCAATTTCAGTTTCCTGACAGATAATTTTCAGTTTGATTGGTGACACTGAACACATTCCGTGGTTCCACACCTCTCCTTGTTACATCTGGATGCATTAGCAGTTTTGCAGCTAGTCGCAACACCCAAGTCCGTGTTGCATTGTGGTGCAGGGTGAAATGACTGTCCTATACTAGTGAACATGAATCTTGAAGGGTTCTTGGCTTCATTCCCAGCTTGCCTGGAGGCAGTGTGCATAGACACAGAAAAGCCACTTATAACTTGGTTTTTAAGAGGTGCCAAGAACCTGTAGCTCCCATTGAAAGGCTGCCATTAATCTCTATGCAACAGTTGCTTTTATGAGAAGAAGAATTCTGAATTTATACAGTCATGCTGTCTTGGAGACCTGACTTGACAGAGCTCAGCACCTACTGCAAGAGCAGACTATGTATAAGACACATGGAGGATGGAGGTCAGAGTCACATTTCCGGGTACACGGGGAAGAAGGAAGTGATTTGGAACAGTTACCATGAATTTACCAAGCCTAAATCCTGTCTGACTAAACTGATTGCTTTCTATGATAAATGACTAGATTTTGGGACAAGGAAGGAGTAGAGGATAGTACCTACCTTTACTTTAGCCAGGCTTTTGACACTTACTTTCCACAATATTGTATGCAAGTTAGAATGCCATGATCTGGATGGAAGGCCAAACAGCTAGACAACAACCTGGTTGGATGATTGGTCTCAGGGAGGAGTGGTAAATGAGTTGTATGCTGCCTAAAACCTGGTAAGACATAGTGGTCTATACCATGATGTGTCTTGTTTAACATTTTCCTCAATGGCCAGGGGGAAGTGAAGGAACACTTGTTTCTCAGGCTGGCAGGTGACACCAAACTGGGAGAACTGGCAGATGTACTGGGGAGCAGGGCTGCCATCCGGAAGGACTGGGGCAGGCTGGAGGAATGGGTCTTGTGCAGTACAGCCTAGACAAATGTTGAGCCCTGCCCCTGGGAAAGCAGAGCCCCAGGCAGCAGTCCAGGCAGGGCACTGCCTTCCTGGGCAGCAGCTCTCCAGAAAAGGCCCTGGGGCCCTGGGGGACAGCGAGCTGCACAGGAGCCACCCTGTACTGGGGCTGGCAGCATTTGTCACTGTAAGAGCAGGAACTGCTGAAACTGGCATTTGCTCTCTGATTAGTAGCAGTTTGTTTACACTGGAAAAAATAACATTTATTTACACTTACTTAAATGTATATCTATCTTGTTTGTGACTCCTTGTTTCAACTGGGAGGAGCAAAAGCCATATTTTCCTGATTTACACAGGGGAGTAATATAGTCCTATTTTCAGTAACTGCATATTTCTGAGACACAATGAATGCCCCTCTTCCTACCTATGGCTTTGGAAGGGAGACCATCTAAACAGCAGCTGAGACCAGAGTCAGGAGGCTGGTGAAGTTCCTCCACTGGGAGGAAGCAGCAGTGTGAGCTGTGACTGCTTTGACTCCATCAGTCAAAGAAAGTTGGAAGGAGGAGTGCCTGAATGCTGGAATTGCTGTACATTTGGATAGAAGGGAAACAAAAAGTGATGCAGGTGAGATGACAGATAACAAGAGAGATCTCAGTGGGATCTAAAAGCCCATAATTGGCTTCTGACAGAGAAAAAAAGTAGAAGGTTCCTCATTCTCTTCCCCAGGTACTGGCCTTGCCCTCTCTCAGATTCACCACTAGTAATGGCATTTTGAACAATTTATTTACTTTTATTAAAAAAGGTGTTCCCTTAGTAACTATGAATGTATTTTGTAACCTTATAACCTTGGTGTCTGTAGTGTTGACTCTTAGAATGGCTGTAAAACTAATTTGTGAGCTTTAATGCTATAATAAGTTACATAGTCCAAGAACATAGATTGAATACGATTTGGAACAAAGCATGAATATTTGAATGTAGATTTAGAAGTCAGACCAAGTCTAGCTTTGAATACTCAAATCTTGGTGGGATGAATGAAATTCCTTTTCTTGACAGTCTGTAAACACTAGGGAGTAATAGCAAGGTACTTAATTGGCTCTTTCCTAGCTTATTCCCCTACATTAAAATCAATTGAAGTCAGGAACAAGCTCTGTGCAGAACGTGGTCTTGAACTGTACTGATTTGCCTTTCCTGGTTAATGACTATTTACATATGATTGCACAAATGGAGATATTTAATTTTGGGAAACATTTAATTTTAGTTTACTTATTGGTATATAAAACGTCAAAGGAGTGCACAGGAGATTTTCTTTTTAAAATATGGTTGCCTAGTAAAAGGTATTCTCTCTGGGGACTTTGTCTGGATTAGAACAGAGATGTGAGTGTTGCCAGAATGCAATTTAAGTGTCTGGACAATGGCGAACATGCTGTCGAGACACAGCTAACTGACAGTCAGGAAAGATGGAGGTAATGCAATATTTTCCACAGTAGCCAGATTTTGCTTCCAGAGCAACAAGTTTAAATTAACATTTTCTTATTTCATGGAGATTTGTTATTCTTTTAGGTGTTACTATTTTGGAAATAGCATAGAACAAGAAGATAGTGCAAAATCAAGTTGAATGCAACTTTTCTGTTTTAGTGATTGTATTTTGAAACTAACAGATAAATAGAAACGCTTCCAAGTCTGACTGTGAGACAAACTGTAGCTGGAATATACTGGAAAAAGTAGGGAAGAAATGTAAAGATATGAAATTTCTAAATATATGATGTTTCCAAACCATCTTCAGGACAAGAAAATATAAATCTGCATACCTTGAACTTGTACTGACAAGGAAGGCTGTATTTGCCTCTGTTTTACTAAAAGTCAGCTAAAGCAATTTTGATTAACAAAGGCTGTGAAGTGTCACAGAGTTAATGGCATCCTGAGAGGCAGGGCATATCAGTTAGATTTAACTCCTCTGTAGAAAGTAGTTCATAAATAAAATCTCAAGATCTCCTGACAAAACATTTTCTGAGAAATGTGAAATTATAGGTGTATGCTTGACAGTAAAATTTATACTAGAAGCAGTAAAAAGAACTTTATTAACATAAACAAGTCAAGTATCCTAATCCCTTTCAGAACTCCTAAGCTTCTCAACAAGATGAACTCCGGACAAGAAAGTTATCTTGCATATAATTTAGCCTTAGGAGAGACCCTTGTCAGCATCTTTTTGAACAATACCTTCTCTCAAAGGACATTAGAAGGGTTTGTACAACTTCTCCTGGTGTAATGCAGTTATTGCAAAGGCTGAATTTCATTGCAGTTTTGGATGAAAAAGGCAATGGAAATATGTATGAAAAGGTTTAATTTTTTTAGGCTGACACAGATCCTCAAATATTTATTACATTTCATGAAATTTCAAGGGCATTAAATGAAGGCAGCTGTACTGGCTCCTGTGTCAGGTTACTGTCTGACACCCAAATAACAGAGAAAGACCACTTCTTCTTGGCTTTGCCACCACACATTGTACGCCTGGTGAAAGCTGTCAATAACTGTTGGGTTTTTTTTTTCCTTCCTAAATGCTCACAGGCGACTTCAAACAGTCCTGGTAGTACAGAATCAATACCTTAGTGCCAGCAGCTGTGGCAAAACTGTTATCATTATTGTGTTTACCCTTGATCAGATTACACTTTTTCCTTCCAAAGCTACTAAAAATTCCAGCAAGCACACACAGCATCTCCTTGGCAAGTTCTTTCTTCCTTCTACAGATATCAAATGTTTAATTTTTTTCCCCTCATAGGATGGTGCTATGGCTAAGAAATAAATTGAGGTAAAAACAAGCAATGAGAGAAAAGATTGCCCAGTCTTTAATTAAATGACGTCAGAACACTGTTTCAAAACACTAGTGATTATTGAATTGGCACCCTGACCTGCTAAAACCAGGAAAAAATAAGCCAGTAGGAGAAATGTACCATGAAAAACTTTGAGTTTACTATGACAGTAAACCCTTCCCATGATTTTCTCTTCTCAGACAAAGCACATACACGCAAGCTTGCGCTCAGATTGCCAAAGACAGAACCATAAAAAGATGTGACTTTATATAGACACATTTAGCCTACCCTTTAATTAATCAACTGAATGCCTCAGTTTTACTTCAACTCATTCAGCATTTCTGGCTTTGTTGTGTCATTAAATATGACATTTCCACATTTGGAAAAAAATGTCAAGCTATAATGATACACCTACTGCAGTGTACTGCCTCTACTAAACAGAAATCATGATTGACTGACAGCTTGAGCCTCAGAAGGAATAATTTTCAGTAAATAGGAAATACATAACTTTCATTAGTGGCTTTAAAATATTTAGAAAAAAAGTGAAGCGAAACAATTTCTTTCTATTTTCTTTCTGTTTCATGAATCATTAATCCTTTCTCTGTTACTTGGTGTATGCTTTTTAATTTTTTTTTTTAGTTTTTAACCTTATATCTCACCCTATGGTCACCACAGACATCATGCTAAAGCAACTCATTTACCACAGTTTGGCACAAGTTATAGAGCTGTGTCACTTACTGGGCAAAGTTACATGTATTAATCATGCATCTGTTCTAAAAGATCTATTCATATTACTGCTTTTGAGTGCATAGAATCGATGGGAAGGTGGAAAGCATGACAAGTAAAGAAATTTTAGAAAAGAAGAGAGTTTACTACAGTAACTGCTCACAGTTCACAGCCATTACAACTCTTGCTGTAGGACTTTTATTCCTGGTACGTTTGGGGTTCTTTTATTATTATTTTTTAATAACTAGGAGGAAAGAAAACCCTGAGGTAAATACCAGTGAAAGTAATGATTCAAATGGTTGATCAAGATCTGTGCCTAGATTTTTCAGGGTCAGGTAACTTCATTTAGACAGCTAAAACCCTGGTCAAGCTGAGGAACAAGCTATTCCTCAGAAATTTGCACCCTTAAATACGAGTGCTGGTATTCCTTTGATAATAATGTAGGGCTAGAATTAGAGGCCAAGTTCTCTGCTAGTAAAAAAGCCCCATGAAAGAGAAGAAATAATGCCAACATAGAACTTTCTTTGTTCAACAACAGAATTTGTACAAAACTGTTTTAGATTGTCAGTCTCTTAAGAAGAGATGGCTAGGAAATGACTGTTTACTAAAATTGCAATAGAAAGGTCTTTTCTACCATTTTAAAATCATCATGATTTTTGAAAACAGGGGTCATATGTATAAACCATTTATAAAGGGCTGAATTTTTAAAAATATTTTATCAATAATTTTTGTCAATATTTGAAAGACTAAACATTTTAAAATTATATCTTACATTTTCAAAGAAAAAGTAATTTTGATATCATAATAACATACATTGCTTAGAAAATGGTATTCAATATCAAGGAAGGTTTTTTTTTCCTTTCATTTTTACTTCGGAAATCTGTCAAAGAACAATTCTTTCACAGAGAGGTTTCTGTTTTGATGAACTGATGAATTTTTTAAAACCTGTTTCACTGAAAAATTCCTCATCAGCCCTACTGCTGACACTGCTGCTAATGTCTAAATTCAGTTGCTTACGCAAAGCTTCCTGCTGTGATCCTGTGCAGGGAGCACAAGTTGCTCCACCAGGCAGTCGTGCCTCAGTGAGGTGCTGGAGTGTGGAGTGATGGCCTTTTCTCCTCCCTCTGCTCTTTGTCCTTTGGGGCTATGCAGAGCTGTTAGGAGTATCTAAATCATAACCACACTTGTGTGGACTTTTTCACCTATTACAGAGTCCTGCCTGTCACTACTGAGCAGATCAAGTGACGTATTTTGGCACATGCTCCAAGACTTCTTAGCAGTGTCACTGAAGAAACATAATATTGCCAAGCAATAACTCTTCACAGGCAGCCAAGAGCCATCACTTACAGGACTGTTCTTATTTACAGTACTGCTGAGTTTATGTCAGGTGTAACTAAGCTCCACCAGGAGTTCAGCTTGAGCATTAATTTATCTCTGTGCCTTTTTTTTTTCATACTCAATGTGCATCCATGTTTGCATTCCCTGTTTCTACTCAACACCGTGGGCCATTCTGCACCACTTCATGAAAAATAGATTGAATTGTCCCCAGTAATCTCAGTAGATAACTCCCCATAAAGACACAAATAGAAGAAACTTCTATTCAGAAAGAAGGCAGGGAGTATCCAAGATGTAAGTTTGCTCTGCAATTTACTAGCAAAATTAATATTAGTAAAATTAACCAAATTTTACAGAGTCGTCTGGCTAAGATATCAACCTCCTAAATTTTGGGAAAACTGCATTGAAAGAGGCCGGTCTATTAATCTTTTCCATATACCAGCTGATAAACTATCTTTCTACCCGTGTAGAGGGATTTCCGTGCTAGTATACACTCAACTACGATAAATACAACATTTATCATAATATCGGAGAGTAATTCCAGTGGCTGTAGACATGAAGAAATCTATTCTGTTGAAAGGAGAAATTGTCAGTGCAGTATGAAAGGAGTTCAGGAAGAAAATGTATGTCATTGTAAACACTGCTTTCTGTGAGATTAGGTATTGTGTGATCTCCTTCAGACATGTGAAAAAACAGGAATAAATGCAACAATTATAATCTACTGAATAACATATCTCTCCTAAAAGTTTTGAATAAAGCATCCAGTCCTTAGAAATTCTGATAACAATATTTTTCTTTTCCATTATATATATTTTTAAATTAAGTATCATAGACAAACATTGTTTAGATAGAAACCTAATGTTATTTCTTTGAATTACCTGAAAGAAAAGTAGAATGTAGGAGGATATAATATAAACCTCAAGTCTTTGGTCTATATGAAACTTTCCCATAGCCCAGCCTAGTCTTTCTAAAGACTGGGATATCTGGTATGTGTTATGCTCCTGGATTCTAAACAAAAATATATGTAATCATTTTATAAAGGAATTATTTAACAGCAATCTAATCGTCACCTCTAACATACCATTATATTATCTAGGAAGTAGTCCTAAACTGGTAAAGGCACTATTTAAGAAGTCTACTTCTTTTAAAGATACCACACAACTCTGAACAGTAAAAAGGCAGTCATTGACCAGTAGGATTAGCAATGCAACTTTTGAGATAATTTATAGATTAGTTAAGAAAAGCTTTTGTTGAACTTGGGATAGTGAAACAAACAGTAACTTTTTACATTTCACAAAGTGTATGTGACATATACCAATTATCTCCCTTCTGCTGGTACTGAAAAATGAAGCAGAGGCTGAGTTCATCCTCAGCTCTTAAATACACTGTAATTATTCTAACTGCTTGTGCATATATTTTTATTTCAGTTTTTCAGTGACAAAACAGGGTCGTAATAGAGATAAAATCACACTATTTCTTTTGTTGATTGGACCAAGATCCACATCACTATGTGCAGAGCGTTTGTGGTTTGTCTTCTGGTTTGTCTTCCAGCACTACTACCATCCACAAATCCTAGCTACTTTTGCAGAAGGCAATGTTGAATGACCCTGCAGTCACTGTGTGAATACATGGGTAGGTGCGAATTTTGGAGTGTGACATGGCATGGCCTTCCGATCCAGAAAGCAATTAATTTAGGTCTTTGAGTTAAATAGCAGGGTCAGCTAAGGTTTGAGTTTCAGCTCGAGAGTTCTTCTAGAATTCCCTAAGCCCATTTTCAATGCTACTATGTCCACTTGATGTAAACATCAGCACAGGCTTCTTCTGCCTCTTAAAATTCAATGTAGACATAGCCTCAAAGTCAAGATTAGAAACAGTCAGTTTCCAACTTCTGATTAAGCATCTAGAACTGTATCTGTCTAAAAAAAGAACACTTATTGTTCGAAATCTAAGCCTAGTGTGGAAAGGCTTCACTATCTTGCCACTGAAGTCAGTGGGAAAAATTAAACAGGTTTCTCCATGTGATCAGACTTAAAGAGGTTCATTGTTGTTGCAGCATCTTGAAGTTGAAGAAATGAAATATAATCTTAATTTTTACTTAACACATACACTGAGGAAAAACAGTGGTAAGTGAGATTATTTTTTAAAATATCCTTTATCTCAGAAACTTGGCAGTTTTTTCTTTATGTTTTAAAATACAAGCCATTTATGTTTAAAAATAAATACAATCAATTTTCTGAATGAACTTCTTTGGCCCTCATGTTCTCCCATCTAAACTTTTCAAATTATTTTGTTCATTTTTTGGACCTGCTATCTTGCAATTGTCCATAATACGTCTTTTAAAAATAGAGAAATGCCATAAGCATGTTGAAGAACCCAAGACTATTGATAACCCTTCTTCAACCATTGTTATCTCTGTCCTTCCTTTTGGGAAGAAGTGTCTATTCACTCTCAGTGTTCCCTAGACTATCATTAATGACCTTCTATGGAGAAACTGCAATTTCTGGCTCCCTCTGATGGTCCACTTTGGAATGATATACTCATAACTACCCATTCAGATACAATATTCCATTTATAATTTTTTCATAAGTCATTCTTGGATATGAATATCATGGCTCCATTCCTTTACTTCCCTTCTCTTTTTTGAGAGAGTGTTTGTGAGACACTTTTTAACTTTGGTATATGACTCTCCAGCCAGCCACTAGCAGATCTCTAATACTTTATGTTCTTAAAATTGCAAATTAGCATTCTAGAGCTTTCTCTTTCCAGGTTTCCATAGCAACTCTTGTACAGCTTATTCATTAGAAAGAGTTCTGTTTAATTGATCTCCTAATGTATTGCTTAATAGTAACTGTTAAGCAGTCTTTTGTTTCCAGGTCATATTTAGGGTTCACATATTTGCATAAAAGCATTTCATTAGCTGAAACCAATCATTATTAGTAATTTTCTTTTTTTAGTTTAAAATAACTAAACCCTCATTGAGATTTTCTGAATAGCAAATATTTATATCTTGCTGAATGGGTTTTCTCTGTGAGCCTGGGTGCTTTGTTTCTCTGAGCAGCAAGAAAATTACAGAGCTTCAAAATGTTAATCAGAGAAGACAAAAAGAAAGTGGCTTTTTTTCCAATTGAAATGTAAATGCACAGTGACGATAACTATAGGCCACTGGCAGTATTTGATGACAAAGTTGTAATGGATAAATATCCTTTAAAAATCACAGTAATGCACTGCCCAACTTGAAAACATTGGGGTTTTTTCTATTATGCATAATAATAATTTTCTGACATCTTAAGTTATGGAAGCTTAAAATCTCAAAGAAATCCTGTTTTGCAATATGGTAGTGTCTAAAACTCTTCCCACTTAAGTTAGTGAGCTTTGATGAATATTTTTATAGTCAAATATATTAATTCATTTGGTTCTGCATGAGTTGCAAGCTGATTTTCAGCTTGCTGGGGTACATGAATGTCAAACAATTCACCTAGAGTCACATGATGAAGTTTAGTCCTGACAATAGAAAAACTGTGTTCACCAAGAACAATAATTTAAATTCTTTCTGGTTAATAAATGCTATGGAAAACAAAGTGTATAGTTCCAAGCAACTTCTCCTTAAACACCTTAAAAAGAGCCAACCCATCAACTTTCTCAAGCTTGAATGGAGAGTACAAAACTTGCTCTGTATGGGTGGATTCATGTTATACGTACTATGAGTCTGGTTCACAAATTCATGTTAATCAATTACAAATCTGGATATTATAAAATAATTATTTTCATTTCTTTTAATCATCTTTCTGTTTTTTCCTGTGCTTGGAGTTGATGGTTTTCAAGATTTGCTCACAAACATAAGAGCTTTAAGTCTGATTCTTTTACTGTTTTGGTTCTTTTTGAATGAGACCTGATATTCTCAAGCACAGAACTTCAAGAAAGACCCATGAAAATAGAAAATATGGAATGATTTCTAATGAATTCCCAAGACTTAGCAGGAATTACATGTTTCTAAAAACAGTTCCATTCAGATCTCAAAACTTTCATAAGCAGCTGCTCCTCTGAGTAGTCCAAAGTAATATGCATAGCTTGAACAAAAACCACAATGTTAGGAAAAGAATTGAGAGGGTCTATAGTGAAAAAGAAGGGAAAGGTATTGTGTTTAACCTTTTATTTCCTAATAAAATACTTGTTAAAATTGCTGTTGTTATTGCTAATATTTAGATATTATAGTGAAGGTATCCGGAAAGAGAAATAAATGCCATTAATATTTAGGATAAATCACAGGCCGAACTTAGTTCACCAACTCAAAGCATCTAGTTGTTGTCTATAATGAAAGAACACGTATGAGTACTTCTTGTCCACTGATAATTTTAAAATAGGTAAGAAGCATCTCTAAAGGAAAAGTTACTTGATACCAGCTTTTCAGGAGTTCCAAATATCTGGTTCTATTTTCCATCCTTTTTCTGCCTTTTAGTAAAATGTTATTATGGAGAAAAGCTGTGTCAAAAATCTTCCTAAGAAGCTTGTTTATTGGTACAGACATAAGACAGAATAAGTATGAACTGATACCATTTTGTGCATATATGAAAATAATTTTAGTAAATAGTGTTATGGTTTCACATGGTATGTTTGCATGAATAAGAGTTAAATTTCTGTCAATAAAACATGGTTTTTTATTGTTTTACATATTCACTGATGCTTGCTGAAAACTGAGGAGCTTTAAAGTCATCAGGGGCATCATATGCTACAGACTCAGGATCATTACAGTGAATTTTTTAGACTGTTATAGACAAGGAAGAACATTTGTAACATTGTAACAATTTAAATATTTTGAATTATATGTTTTAGATGCATGGAAGTTAAAGATTATTATTTTTCTGCTAATCATGAAATCACTTCAAAAAATTTTCCCTACAGGGGTGGTATCAATGATGACAATCTCACCAAAAATTATTTTTCATTTATATTTTAAACTACTTTCCTTCTCTGCCTTTGATATTTTTTCCTTGCTGTTTGAAAGACTTTTAGTGACAAAATAATAACTTTATAGACTTCAGTGATGCCCAGTTGTTCTTAGTTTTAGAAATCTGCCTTGTGAAACCAGCCTTAGCAGTAATATACCAGCTACTACAGGACAATCAAACATATTGAACAAAACCAGTAGTTTAGGGGCAGTTATACTTGCTTAATCATGTTGTTTTCCCCTACAAAGAGGGAGAGACATAAGAAAGAAATGAAGCACAAAGGAGCCAAAGATACAGGCTTTCTTAATGCCTTTCTCCAAATAACACTCTTGAATTACGGATGTGTGTGTGCTCTAAGAAGCCTCAGTAATTTCAAGTCTTGGCAACTATCTGTTGCCTACAGCAAGAAGAAAATAATCTATGGTCTCAGGTGCTATTCTTTTCTAGGAATTTATTTGCTCTGTGAAGTTCAGCAAACTACTTCCATTTTGGTTTTGAAACAAAGAGTGTGTAAGAGAGGGACATATTGATGGCATGCATTTACTTGGCCATGTCTACTTGTGCAAGTACAGACTGAGAATATTTTGCATAGGACTGCTCTTCCTACACAAGTCTCAGCAGCAGAAGAACATGGAAGCTAGTACAAAGATCCAACCTGGCCACCTTTAAAAGCCCTCATTTTGGAGGCCATGTAGTTGGCACTGTGGTAAAGCTAATTTGTCCTGCTGATTGATGAGGCTGAACAGCTTGAGCGCAATACTGCACAATGCATCACAGTGTATCTCAGACTGAATGTTACTTGTGTCTGGCCTTTTTAGTTCTCCCTGAATTATTTTCCTACATGTAGGCTCCTGAGTCTATGTCTCAGGTATAGTACCCTCTACATAATTATCTTCCATTCTCACTTCACAAAAAATGTGACCCCATTGAACTCCATTGACTATACTAACCAGGGCTCCCTGCCTGTAACAGGAGATGAGGCAACTGGCTCACATGTAATCTTATACATAAGGACAACTAAATGCCGATGAGAGGTGAGTCCCACAGGCTATGAATCTCTAGAACAAGAGTTTCAAAGAGAATAAAAAGTCTTATCTGTAATGGGTAGCTGCTCAATACTTCCAATGAAGCTACCTAGAACTTGATTTTCAGGTAATGAATCTCCATCATCCTTTTTTGCACCCAGACAGTTGTTTATACTTTGAACAATTTTTCTTTTATTCTATTATTATTTTTCATTACATGTAAATAATTAGTGGGTACATATTGTGCTAGTAATTTTTGCAGTCATTATGCTACTTGACTCTTTAAGGCCTTGAAATATGGGACTCAATAAATAAAGCAACTGAAACTGTGAAATCCATCAAAGTAGAGGACAATCTGAAATGAAGAGTCTACATCCTCTCCTTCTTCCTCCTGTGAGTGATACTCTCTCAGCTTACTACACCCTCTGTTGTTTTTTCCTCCTTTTATTTCCAGGAGCTACTCCTAGCATTGAACCTTCTTTCTGTTAGACAGCACTAAGGCTACTGCTCTAATAAGACTTTCTATTACACATCTAGATTGATCAAACACTCAGGGTTGCACTGTCTTGGGTGCCAGTTTGATAACAATATTTGTCTTCCTTCCTCTTTCCTCTTTCAACAGGTCAAAGATTATTATTTCTTCATGAAAAGGACAGAAAAAAACACCTCAGACAGCTTCCACTAGGAGCACAATACTCTATTTCTAAGCATTCACAAGGTGGGAACACCATGTATATATTTTGGAGAATATTCACTCTGTTTAGGCAACTTTGACATCCTACAATAGAGTGATTGGTGCATCTTCAGTGAGAAGCTTCAAAAGAGAGACATTCAGCGGAAGAAAAAGAGAGAGATTTTAGTTGCATGCCTAAAACTAGAGAATATCTGGCAACATGTGTTAGAGTAACATTTGCTCTAAATTTGGCCAGACATCAGTTCAAACATTTTTGCTACTGTCTACTCCTTTTTGGCACAAAAAAGATAGGTGAAAAACATAAAAGAACATCATGGAAACTGCTGCTTTTTTTAATGTTGCTGTTTTATAAAAAAAGTGATATTTATCAGCTGTGGTTATTTTCCAGAATGTCTTTCTAATTATTACCTTAATTGCATTGCTGGCAGAGTATGCATTTTTTATTAATCAATAAGACAATGATCCTTATAATGAGATTATACAAACAGCAACTAATCATTATCTCATCAACAATCTCTAAATCTGTTTCCCATTATTAAAATCCACAATACTCTGTAGGTTCCTCAACAACAATATTTTACAACTGCAGTGTATGTCACAGCATAGGTGTTTTCATTGTTGACTGTAGTTTAATTTCCTTGCTAGCTATATCATTCTGAGCTGAACTTAGTATGTAAGATGTAATGAGTCAGTAGCAGCAACATCCACCATTCCTGCTGACTGGGTTTTCTCACAGAAGCTATAGATGTTTAAAGCTATATGTATGTCCTCATACACCACCGCTCCTAAGCTGGGGATGAAAGGGAGAAAGGTGGCTGGTGTTTTCTACTTAATTGTGCAGCTAAACTGGTGCAACACAGTGCAGGTGCCCTTAACTAACACCTAATATGTGGAGGACCTTCCAGAAGGTCAAGCAGTGCATGCCCGTGCAGCAGCAGCCAACCTAGCAGGGCCTGTGGGATTTAAGCCAACCAGAACTGGGTATTCTCCACCCAGTCCTGTAAGTACTGGGGCTTCTGGATGTGTGAGGGTTGCTGGAGTGTGTGAGGGCTAATGGTGGGTGGGGAAGCCTTGTAGCCTGCATGCTACCAGCTGGGGCTGCCATGATGGCACCCAACCTTCACTCCTTGGCTGTGCTGTGTCTCCCATAGAGCAGGAAGGTTGTGTGGCTCATTAACATCAAATATACTTGTAACTAGGAGTGCTTTGGTATTTGAGCTCATTTAGTCACACACCATCATTTTCACCTCAAACTGTGACAGCCTCCCAGCTGAAGTGTGGTGAGAAAACAATCTTCTTTTCAAATACCAAAGAGATTCAATGTGGTAGATACTCATCTAAGGGCAATACACATTAAGGGCATATCTTTTTCTTTTACCTCCACTCTTCCCATACTTCAGCAAACTAACTTAACATCCCAGGAAAACATGTTTCTGACATTCCTGTAAAGGTAATCAAAGGGAGAAGCATCCGCTTGGGGCAGGAAGGTGGCTTCCTGCCTGAGGTGAGTACCTGTTTGAGAAGCTGGCAGTGTGGCCACCTTCTAGGTAGAGTCATAGGAAAAGCAAACCAGTGGGGTGTAAGTGCATTGCTGTTTACATTGGACAGTTCTTGCACTCCTACACTTTTCATTATGTTTTGCCATGAAACTCATTCCTTGGAAACCAAAGCTTAAAGTTAACAGGTAGAAGGTTTAAAAGGATGCAGCTCTAAATCATTAAAGCTTTAAGTGACGGCATTCAAATGGGCATTCAAAATGTAAACCTATGATGTAAATGAGCTTAATAACACAGATATTTCTAAGAAATAAAAAAATCACATAAAAAATGGTGAGCAAATGCTGTGTATTCCAGTCCACCATATTAAATTAACTAACAGGTTTTTTCCACCTTTTTTTGTCTTTTCTTAAAATAAGAAAAGAAGCTTAGAGAAAGAATTAAGTCACAGCAATAGTATTTGAAATTCTGTGATATACTATGATCACAGCATAATTATCTAACTTAGATATAACAGCGGTGCTCCCAAATATTACACAGAAGTAAAAAACCCGTGCTGCAAGTCTGCAGCTACCCCCTGTTTTTCCTCTAGGCAAACCAGTTCATGCCAGAAATGAATTAATGTAACCAGGTCTCCTATCATTCCTTAAATAGCATCACTGTCACCTCTCAAAAGCCCCAATAAATTTAGAAAGAAAGAAAAACTGACTTATCTGCTTCCAGGTTCTCATGGGTTTTCATTCTTTGCTCACAACTTCCAATTTACCAGCTTTAGACATTTTTTTAAAAATCCGAGATAAATTCTCAATTGATCTTCTGTCTTCTTGTCTTAGCCCAACAACAAAAAAGTGCTTTGTCCTCTTTCCTCACTCCTACAATCCCTGTTGGAAAAAACCCTCTTCTGTGATCAGTCTACTTATGGTTACCCAAGATCAGAACTATAAAAGTCTCCTCTTACACCTTCCCAGGGTTTCTGTCTTCTTCATAGCCAATTAACTGTTTATTGTTTTTATCTATGCAAAACTCTGTTCATTTGGGATCTTTTCCTGATTTATTGTTCATGGTCCATACATTTCATTGAGGCAAACGACCAAGATAATTGCTGGACTGCTCAATGTGAAGAGAATCTAGTGTCTTCTTCCGCTCCCGTGGAATCAGTACTGACCTTGTGTCGTGAGCCTGACTGCAAGTCCACTGTGCATCAAGGAGTTAGTGATTCATGTAACAGTCACCCCGAGCAGGCACAGGTCCAGGCCTTCAGACTGGTGCTGTGCTGCACTAACCCCTTGGCTGCAGAATAACCTCAGCCAGCTCATTGTACCGGAGGACTTTGGGCAGCTTCCCCTCCATGCCAGCAATTACACCACCTGCATAGCCTTGCCTTTATCTAACAGCGCAGCAAGAAGTTCTCATGTGAACATTATTTTTATTTGACTGTAGCCATGATAAGTAGAGCTGTTTCCTTGTAAGAAAATCATATAATAGCTTGAAAGACCAAAAGGGGACAATCTCTGCTATGGATGAGGTCTGCATGGTGTGCTGCATGTGGGTGGGAGTCCTGTTTGATGCTATACCACCCAGGGCTCCCACCATTTAAAGGGATGTAAGGTTATCTGTGTTATTCTCTTATAGTGTTAGCTCTAACAAATAGCATTTTAAATATCACCTGACAGACTCTTAGGTGCCCTTCTTACTAGGATCATAATGGATTGGCACCTCCTGGTGCAAAACATCTTGCATGCAAAGTAAAGAAATGAGAAATAAAATAATTCTAATTGGCTTTTAAAAATAATTGTGTCAGAAAAGACTTGAATCCTTGGAGTTCAGAAAAGTTTATCTGTCTATCACAGAGAAAACCTGTCCCTTCAGTTGTATTAAGACACCCGAAAGGTATAAAGTGTCTTGAATAAATAACTGAATTACCTAAATATTAGCAGAAAAAATGATAGCACCTCTAGAAATAGACCATTTTAAACTAAAACCCCTCATGTTTCAGTATTTCTCATAGATAAGATCTATGATTCAGTCCAGGCGGAATACAGCTGTGATCAGATTTGGTGATTAAATGAAAAATCTTTGTCTCTGTAGAGTTGGA
Source organism: Aptenodytes patagonicus (assembly GCF_965638725.1). Taxonomy (NCBI): domain Eukaryota; kingdom Metazoa; phylum Chordata; class Aves; order Sphenisciformes; family Spheniscidae; genus Aptenodytes; species Aptenodytes patagonicus. The sequence continues at coordinate 19,156,310 of NC_134982.1, forward strand.
AAAGATCCACCCATTGGTTTTCATGAACTGATAACGAATGACAAAGCAATGACAGAAACCAGTCCCTGCAAAAATACAGTGGTAACATAAGTCATTGAGGTCACTGGACCAACTTAAAAAGAGGTTAAAAATCATATACAGAATAAAGATAGAAGAAAACATGGAAATGCACCTCCTTACACCAAAATAATATGCTGGTGGCAATTTTGGTTGATTTAAAATAAAGTTGTAGCTGCAATAAGTGGTATCTCACAAGCAGAGAGAGATATTTGATTTCTGTCATTACCATTTAGAACACCACTCCTCTAAACATATACTTTTTGAATTAAAAGTGTCAATCCATTAGAAAGCTAATGCACTGACACTATTCATCGAAAGGAAAGAAAAATAAGAAGTGGCATTAAAATAAGCATATGTTTTTGCAAGTGCAAATGGGTTTGGAACTAGAAGATAGCTATTCAATGTGTAAATAGTGCCAAAAGGCTCCATTAATGGGTAGGTACTATAACATCTTTGAAAGAGATTTCTGCTTTGATAATTTGTTTCCACTATAAATAATTTAACTGAATTTTCTGAGATTGGACCCTGGTCAGCTCCAGGTGAGAGCATTTCCAGGTGAAAACCTTTCCTTTTCTTTAGTGATGAATTTCTGGCCAGTGAGGTCATGTCATCAGCTTAACTCGACAAAGTCCATGTACTGGGCATCTAAAGAAAGATGAGGGTCCTGTCAGGAAGACATAAACAAAACCTGAAGCTATTTCAAAGCCAGGGGAAGTCTGATATGGTACTGAGGAAAGACAGAGAAATTGGTATAATAATTCAGGATTAGGTAGGATGAGACCTTTCTTTCCTAGCAAAACTAACAATCTTTCCAGTGTGATTAGAATAAATTCTTTTATTTCAAGCTTCAACCTATAGACACTGTGTTTGCCTCCAGAAGCCCATCAACTAAATACATTTGATGTGATTGTAGGAACACAGATTGATGGTGGCAAGCCATGCATATAATTTTATATAAATAAACATTAACAGTATAACTACCAAGTGTTTACAGATTGCCAAATGTATCCCGGATGATGTCATTCATATGAACTGTTCTCTCTCTCCCTTTTTCTAAAGGTTATATCAAGTTTTGTTAACATTTTTTCTCCAAAAAAGTTCATGGACTTGTTTTATGTTGGTCTACTAAAACTAATTCCTCCTTAATAAAAATAGTAAAAACGAGAAAACAGGTTCAATAAATTAAATATTTGTCTAAAAATAACATAGAAAATACTACAAAATTAATGAACAGCAAAAACAAAAGCAGAAAGTACAATAGAATTACAATTGATAACATGCTGCTTTGATTATTTACATAAATTGGTTACATATTTTATATGGTACAAATGCTGAGATTTCTACTTAATTTTAATATCTGTGTTTTTATTACATATTGTGAATGATCTTTGAATAAAGTTGTCACCTACTTTTGTGAAAAGAAAAGTTCTGAAAAGGTACGGATTTGTACTTAGACAATTCTTGAAGGAAAAAGAAAGGTCCTGAAAAATCCCGTGAATTGCTTGCTCAGATTATCTGTTATAAACATAATTCCTGATGTTGTTTTTTGAAATTTGATCACCATCTTCTAATTATTTTATATTCTTAATGTAGAAGCACTTAGTAGTCAAACATATTGAGATGCACATTGGAAAAACCTTGGGCTCATTCCATGAATGGAGATATTTGAGGAGGAGACATACTCAATACAAAAATACAAACAACAATACATAAATTATAAAACAATATAAAAATAATTCACAGTGTAGAGATATTTGCATTCACAGCTTTAGAGTGGTCTTCCAAAGAACATTTTTGTCAATATCCCTATTTAATTCCAAAAAAGATCATATGACACATCTCTTAAAAATATTTAGAAAAAGGCATTTTTAAATTCATAGGACTTTCAGAGATGTATTCAAATAACATGAGATTTAATTTACAACACTGTTCCTATGTGAATGCAGAGTAAATCTTTAATGAATAGTTGTATATCATTATGACTCAGGGCAGAATTTAGCACTTGAGTATGCTCTCTCACACACAATTTCCTTAAAAAAGAAAAAAATAATGTAATTCCTTTCTACCTGCAGTGTATTCTGATGACACCTCATATGGAAAAATATATTCTCATCAGCCATCTGTCTTCTTACACTGTTAGGTTAAAACATTTTAATGTTAACACAGGTATCTACATAATGATGAAATAGTTAAAGTGAAAAGTTTTAACCTCCTTCTCTGCCCCTTCATAATTTATGCTATTGTTCCAAAAATACAAATATTTTTCATGGATTAATGTGTTTAAGAAATAGATTGTTTGTGTAGAAAGTGCTCGAGTGATATGACCTGATAAAAAGGCTTAAAAATGTCTAGTCCTGTAGCAATTTATTCACATTACTCCATAAGGTGGACTAAGAGAAGAAAAGAATAGTATAAAAGTGGGCAAGACTTACGTGACAGATAGGATGACTGTGTCATTAAACATTAAAATGTTAATAGGAACAGCAATCAAGAGAGTGCAAATTTCTATACCACAGGCTGAATTCAGCCGCCATCCAAATACACATCTGAAATAATTCAGACATTTGGCAGGAACAAATTCACATTGCTATTTTTTTATTTAAAAAAAAAAAAAGATTGGGACTAGATTCAAGCATACATTATATAGCCACGTAAAGAAACAAGCAGATATACCTTAACTTAAGAACAGTTTCCCTGAGTCCACCACAGGTCATGACCCATGGAGAATGATGAAGAAACAAAAATAAGAACAGGGAAAACAAAGAACAAAAATTTTCTTTCTATGAAAAACTGAAATTCATTACCATCCCAGCTTCTTCTAGCACAGGTTAAATTTCTGTCATCATATTTATCAACTTTTCATGAACCATTCTTCCATTACTTTGTCTAATTACTTTTTAAGCCCATTTATAAAAAGTTCTGGCATGCAATGCAATTTATGTCAATATGTTCTGTGATACAATATTTGAGGTTTTTTTTTATTTTAGACCTGTTTGCCTGGCAATTTCAATAGGTGTCCCTGTTTTCCTGTTATGGAAAATAGAAGTTAATTATTCTCTGTTCACCTTCCTTGATTCTATAGATCTCTCTCCTGTTGTCTCTCAATCCTATATTTTCCCAGTTTGAAGAGTTTTATGTTTAACCTCTCCACATCTAGAAGCCACCACACATCTGTGGTGATCCAGTCATCCTTCTTTGGAATATTTTCTAGATTTATCATGTTATTTTGAGATTGTGAGACAAGAACTGCATGAAATTGTCAATCCATTGAGCAAATTGATTACTTTTGTTTCATAGTCAGACTTCAAAGAAGTCCAGTAAGTTTGCAAAACTTTTTTTTTCCACAAAAGCTTTCTTTTCCCCTTGCTGTAATAGTCACTACAGAATCCCCATTTACCATTATAGAATTTCTCTATGCATTTACTCACCAATTCCTGCTAATGTGACCTGTATAGAATTCAGAATTTCTAGTCTGTGTATCTTTAACCCTGCCTTAAGTCCTTTTTGAAAATGTGTACCATAGTGGATACCTATCTCTTTGACCTTAGGCAATGCTAATAAATATTTTGTACTCCATAGTCAGTACTTTATAAAACTCATAGACGAGTATTTGTCATTATTCATTCCATGGCTTTGTTCTCAAGCTGACACTTCAGCTTCTGACAGTTAGATTCATAAGACTCCTTAAGAAGGAACTTCCTTAAACTATTTAGTAGTGAATACATTTAGATTCTTTTGAAAGATTTTTCTGTATGCACGTCCACCCACATACTCATCACCCTTGTTGGGCTGTGTGCCCCATGCAAGACACAAAACAGAATAGAGTTTTGGAATGTGTTATAAATATCCTCATGTTCAGATGACATAATTAATAAGAGTCCTGACGGGAAGGCAAAAAAATCGCGTTCACAGAAGAATTTTGTAATAGTGAGAAGGGAGAAGGGGTAGGAAGTTAGTAATGAAAAGGAAAGCAGAAAAAGATTTTTTTCCTCCTTTTCAACAGCAAAATCTATGCAGTGAAGAAAGCTGGTAAAATGTTACTTTTCCGCATGCTTGATATTAATGCAAAATATTTCTGTTAGCAGTGTTGAGAACCATTCAACCTTATGTAAAAAAAATGCCCACTTAGTTCTGTCAAAGCTGATGTCTATGAAGATTATCTGATACCAATGCTGAGAGTGAGAAAAATGTTTCTAACCAGATAACATAGTAGAAAATAGAACAAAAAAAAAAAGGCTTGAAAACATTTTTTAGAAAACAAATAATGTTATTACATTGGCTTCAATATTCTTCAATCTTTGACAGCTTCAGGTTAATTAAAAAAATTGTCCAGTTGGGTGGGTTTTTTGTATCATTTCCATTTTAAATGGCCATGCTAGTAAATTATTTGGTCCAGTGGCACACAGTAAGTCAGCAGCAGAGTTGAATGTAGAATCAACATCTCACAATTTCCTGAATAAATAAAAAAGGCACAAAGTGAATTTATAATAGGAAGAAAAACCTCACTAGCCTACAAATAATCATCTGTATCAAGCTGGTAGAAATGAAGATAGGCATTGACTGTGTGTGCAGTCTAACTATGCTTTTTTGTGTTATTCATGCTGAATAGCACTCCATTCTACTGTGATTTCATTTGTCCATTGCCACTGGTGGGGTATGACACATAGTCATTAGTCAGTCTAAACAGGGCTATCATAATTTGGCCCTAGATATTAAATAATGTACTCTATACATGAAGTAATAACCACCTGCATTTATACACATATTCATGAAATATTCTGTGTATATGTCTAAATACAAAAAGATTGTCTGCCTACCTCTAACGTAAAGCTCATTGTATATATATTTATTAAATGAGAATGCAAACTCTCTCAGTGATATATAAACATCTAAAACCCCAGATGTTCAGCTTAAAGAGAGTAAGTTGTGGCTATAGATCCTGGAAAAATCTCTGGGGGATACTGTAATCTGTTGGGAAACTTGTCATAACCAAGTAGCAAGCTACTTCCTCTCAGTGTTTAGACCTTGGTGGACCTCAGCATCTGAAATGTTGCGAACAGCAATCTGTGATCTCAGCACTAGTCTTTATTAATCTGCATGATGAAGGTAACTCAATTGCTTTACAGGTTCTTTGAATATTTATAAATTATGACAGGAAGGAAACGTGCCTTTTTGTGTTCTGTCAGTGTACTATGGATCTGCAATAAAGCGTAGCAGTTACTCTTAGTCTCAGTAAAAATACTGATACAGTAAAACTTACAGTCTGTTGACTTATTTCTATGTATTTTAAATAACATACAAAGCTTAACATCACAAAGTTTATTCAAGCAAATGTGTTCTTTTTAAAATAGTGTGATATTTTTTTTTCCTACCTCTTATGTTCTTTTCTATGACCAAGTCAAAGTTAAAGACCTTTATCATTTTAAACACATTAGGCTTGCAACTTGCCTATTTCTGCCTAAACCATTACCTTGGAAGGATGCTCTCAACGTGGCCAACAGGATTCTGTGTAGGGATTTGGGGCATGGCAGTTTCTGGACATGATCCTCAGAAGATAAGAGACAAACTCTCCCTAATTTCAGCAGTGCTGTTTCACCCTACTGCACTGTAGCCCTCTGAGATTAAAGTGGCAGCCCAGGCACTCATCTCCAGCCCAAATCAGCCTTTTCCCTCCCCTCCTTAATCCTATTCAGAATCCTAAACAAGCCAGTTAAGCACTTTCCAGTTCTTTTGCTGACACTTTCAATATCAAGATGAAACTCCGTGCCATCTTAGTTTTCATTTTTGCCTTTATTTTACTGAGCCTATAGTTAACCACCTGGCAAGAGACCTCTGCCATTTGATTAGCTTTCACTTAAAAGACAATTTTTGATGTAGTATCATTGTTCCCAGTGTAACAGTAAATAGTATTGATAAAGAGACCATAGGACATACATGCATGGGTAAATCAAGAGCATCTTCCTAGAGACAGTGGAACTAGAATTACAGAGGCACGACTGTCAAAATATTATGCTATGCATACAATTAATTTCCATGTCCACAGCTTAGTCATCTGGCAAGCCAAATCCTACTGCTTTCACATACAAATTTTTACATTGCTGTGCGATGAGACTGGTTGAAAGAAATGAGGCCTATTCTGTTGTTTTCTTGTTTTTACGCATTTTCTTCTGTCCTTTTGAGTGTGCAGCAACCAGCTAGATTCCTCCTACCAGTTTGTGCTGCACAGCACCATCAGAGATACCTTTTCTTGCAAAAGGTCTAAAGTAGGTGATAACTATGAAATCTCACAGTTTAAAACACAGCAACACACCGACAGCAGTAAAGGGATTCTTTGTCAGGTAAATCTTTTGAACTTCTGCTTCTACTCTCCATCTCTTTCTCTGATTCTTTTAGTTTCACATGCAGCAGCTGGTAACTTTCATTCTACAGCTAAGTTACCAACTATTTAATGATCTTGCAGTCTATCAATTGTGGAGTCATTCCTTCTGCCTGCCGATTTTATTTAATATTCCAGACCTCTCCAGGCTACCCTGTGACTATGGGGCCATAAGAAATCTATCTGCCAACAGGTATAAAACCAAAATACAAGTATATTTTAAAAATCTATAGATGCAATGATTTAAGGGTCAAATTAAATGCCAGTATAGAGAAGCAAATTGACCACCAACTGTACTGGGAACTTCATCTATTTATGATAGGGCTGGGTACTACCACATGTTTTTTACAGATGTATTTGAAAACAGAAGATATTCTGTCTTGCTTCAATATCTGTGCAACTTCATTGAAATTATAAGTGTGTAAGGAGTTTAACTTAGGAGCAAATTTAGCGATTGTTTATTATTAACAGCTCTGAAATATTAATTGATCATCTTCAGGCTGGGTTAGGTAGGGATATGTATTGTGAGTAGTAGCATCCTTTAATTCACAGGTAAGATGGTGGCACCTCAGTTTTAGCATTTAATGATCTTTTCTAGTTCTAGCCGTCAGTCTAGACCATTGCAGTCATCTAGGATGAAAGACTCAGTTTTATTAGATTGCATTGGCCATCCCAGGCCAATGACTACAGCTCCAATCCCAGCAGAAAATGTAGTTCACTGAGGCCAGGACTGCATGGGAACAAAAAATAAAGTATCTTTCATTTAAAGAGGATGGTTGTGAAACAGGCAGTAGAAAACAGTGAACTAAGGTTCAGCTAACTTTTTGTCCAAGCTGAAAAGTTAATGTTTGTCTAATACTGTTCGCACATGATCGCACCATAACAAACCATCTAGCCATTGCAACAGATGTGAAGGTCTCTTAAACAAATCAAGTTAGGACTGGAAATCTCTGTCACGTATTTTTATGGTAGCTTTCTGATTTATTTACTAAAAACCATACAACTCTCTTCATCTACATTCTTCTTCTCCAAAAGGTGTTATGTATGTATTTAGTTATTTATTTATTTTAAAAAATGTTTATTTTTTTGAGAAATTGTAGTTACTTAAAGTACAAATTATTGAGAAAGAAGGGAAGGCAATCAGAATTTCAATTCCCTCTGTTTACAGACTGACTCAATATTTTTTCAAAAAGTTCTTTTCCTTTCTCTTTCTTTTATTTTTCAGGGCTTTTGTTTTACCAAGGCAAGGTGATTCATGGTAGCTTTGTGCAGAAAACCTGTAATATAAAAACACATGGGCTAACAAACTTCAGATTTCAGGAGAGAGATTCTTTTTTGGGACTTCTACATACATGACCTTTTAAGTATGTTTAGAGGCCACTATAAGTCTTAATACACTACGTTCATGTGTATGTGACTGAATGTACGTACACAAATATCCAAACAACTAAAGAAATATGCTTGTATGTTTGTCTATGTGTGCATACAAGCACGCACACCCACACCTCTATCTATCTATCTGTCTGTCTGTCTACATATTTCCTACTCGTTCTAACAGATTGAAAGGACTAGTCATAGGGTGTGACTAGTCTAATTCTAATAAAATAATGGCTTGCTGAAAGCCAATGTAAAGTTAGAAACCATGCTGTAGCCTAGAAAAAAATACCTGAAGCAGAGTATCCATATCAGAGTTTGGCTCCAATTTCTTCTGTTTTGTTTTGCTACATTACTTAATATTGGACCATCAGGAAACAAAAATTCTACTTAGCACAGTCCTTATTCAGAGAAATTTAATCTCTGCTTTAGCTGTAGATGCTATAATAGGAACGCTGGGATGAACTGTGGTCTTCTGTTCACCTTCTTTCAGTACTTCAGCATTTTAACCTTTCCTGTTCCAAAGTCATTTTCTCAAATGTAACAGATGATTAATGAGAGCAGCTTTATTCTGTGTTCAACAATCATGTGTTCTTCTTGCCCATCTGTCCTTGCATAATTATAGTTGTGCTGTTCATGCCAATATTTAGGGCTGTGTCAGCACTTCCATTACAAACCCCAATTTTCAGGAGTTTGTAATAAGGCTGGTGCACTTGGCATTTGGCCGAAATTGAAGAGAGCTGGAAATCAAACTGGTCAGGGCACTGAATCCAAAACATGAGCAGTGATTTGTTTTGGGCTAGGCTCCATATTTGGCAAGAAAGAGTGGCTGACAGCAAGCACAAGTGAAGTAAAAGAGATCCAAGTGTCTGATAGTACAGCTGAGCTTTACATAATGTCAGAGAACAGTTCAAGAGCAGGTCCAGCTAAGTAAGAAAGTCTTTCATAAGGCAGCCAAATAATGTTCCTTTTTTGGAAGGAGGCCAGTGTGGAGAAAATAAAAAGAGGAAGGACCCACAACAGGGCTGGGCTTGTAGCTCTCTCAATGCCAATTCATTTATTCATGAAGAAATCCCTAACACAGAGCAACGAATACCTATGTACGGTTCTGCAAAGGAGGACAAATTAGTAGGGTATTTAAAGAAAAATTAGTCCATTTTCAAAAGTGACTGGTGATTCTGGGAGCAGAGTCTTATAGAGTGGATTCAGCTTGATTTTTTTTTTGCTGTGTTGAGAACTTTCTAAGATCCTTTGTACAGCTACAGTTTGCCACTCAAACAGCACTTTGACTCTAATAACTGGAATCCAAATAACCCCAAGACACAAAGACCAGTCCTGATTATCCAGGATAACAAAGAGTGGGGTAATCCAAGTAAAGAAAAGATACAGATAATGCAAAACATATGTAAATTATGTTGTAAGAATATAATGTATTTAGTATTTTTTACCGTCAGAGAAAGAAGTTATGACATAGAGGCAGAGACAAGGTAGGGACAAAGGAAAAAAGATGGGATCATTATTAAAGTAGAATCATCTACAAGCTGAATAAACTCCTCTTGGGTAATGAAGAAGTAACTTCATAATAAACACAAATAAAAGAATTTCTAATCCCAAGTGCTCACTGAAATATTTGTAAGTTTTTTCATGGAGACACACGGTCACAAGTTTGGCTTTGCTCTGGGTAATTAATGTGCAGGTTTTGACTTCTTGGCAGGGCTGAGGACTGGTTACAAATTTGTATCCTGTGAGAGAAGACAACAACACAACTCCAAGATAGCACTGGTTACTTACTAGTATACTGTTATTCTTTTTTTTTTTTTCCTGTAGCTATGACATTACTGGGAAACCTGAGAGAGAAATACCCAGTTTCACACATGTGCAAAGCAAATCTAGACACATGAACAAGTTAGCACTGAATAAAATATGGCCTGAGGTTACCACATTTCAGCTGCTGTAGTGGTAATTACCTATGTTCACTATTCTTATCTTTATTTTTAAGTTATACCTTGCCTGACACTTACTGAATGTACAACCAAACACACAAGCCATTAGTGTGATCATCTGTATCCTATGACTGTCTGAATCTGCTTCTGCATGAGTCTATCTTGTCATTCATTCTCATGTAGCTTATAGACCATATACCATGATATTCCTTTAGATTTGAGCAGCTCGAGTTCCATCCGTCTCCAATGAATATTTACTTCTACCAAATAAAACAGTTTTCTTCCATAATTTCAAATATAAATTAGTTGATAGTCTGGTTTTGTTCAGTCTCTAATATAGTAAAACCACCAAATATAAATCTATCAAGACAGATTGTTTTTATTTTTTAAATCAAGATAATCAGTAAATATTTAGAAGCCCCTCTCATAATGGTTTCACTATAAAGTAGCTCCACATTTATGAACAAAATTTTTCATGTTGCACAGTGATTTTGAGAGACCAGAGCCAGGGTTTGTAGGGAGAATGAGATGGATGAGAAGGAAATCCCTCCCAACTAGAGTAATGCCTGGAGCAAGAAATAGTTGGACACATACCTGTACCAGTGCTGAGTACATAGCAGCACCACTGTATTCTTGCATTCTTCAGTGAGCTTGGAGCAGCAGCTAATAGATCACCCTTCACATAAGCTTAAAAAACATGTAACATTGTCTGAATAACAATGGATTGATTCTTTGAACAAGGCTTAAAGGCGCAGGAACATAGGAAATAGTTTATGCCTGAGAAGACTGGTTTCAGCTTTTCTAGGTTAAATAACCTAGAGGTGCAAAGCCTATAGCACTCACTGTTGCTCTTGAGGGAGTCTCTTCACCCTCCAAAATCTTATGTCCTCTAGTTTGCTTAAAAGCCCGCTGCTGCCCCACACCTATTTCTATAGCACCCACTGTCCCTCTTAGCCTCCATTGCCCTTTAGTCCTACTACTGCCATAGAAAGTACTTTTACCACCTAGAAGTATTTTAGAGAATTCTGAATCTGCAAAGATTCAGAAAGGATCTGAAAATTAGTCAGACTTTTGTTACAAAATAAAAGTAAATTTTGAGCTTCTGTATTTCTGGGAAATACACCTCTTACTGAACACATTTATAATGGAATTAAGTTCCATTTAAAAAACAGGGAGAAAAGCACGTCTTAAAACAATTTGTGTAATTAGGAGTCTGTGACAAAGAATCACTGTTATGTTATTGTCATGTTTTATCCTGTCTTTACATAGCTTTCATATCACAATCATTTTCAGAAGACTGCACTGTGCTCTGTATTCAAGTATTTCCTTATTAATTAAATATCACTTTGCAAAATCTCATAGAAATACACATGGCTGTGGCATGGTATCCCATTGCTTTTGGATCAGAGAGCAGACAGAATTATGAAATGAGAGTTTGACCTTTGATTTCTCCTGTCATAAACTGGCAATAGAAATTTTTTTGGTGAGCACCTCACCTTCCCCTCTGGAGAATTTCAGCTACACCATTTGGCCTGGGAGAGAAGTCATAGTTTGTACTCAGTCCCTTCCCTTGTTATCCAGAGGCTGGAGAAGAAGAAGGAATGTTTTCTACTGTGCTGCACAAAATCCATTCTAACCCTTAATTTTCTAAAGGGAATGTGAGAGGGGAGACAGGGAAAATGGAAGCACTTGTTGCAATGCAAGTTAAACTGAAATGAAGAGAATGTAGAAAACCAGTCGTGAGAAAGAGAACTACCTTTTTTCCCTTTCCAGATCTGCATGGTATTGGAAAAAAGAATAGATTTTACTATAAACCAGGTGACTTTGTCATGTTGCTATATATTTTATTCCATTACTGAATAGTTGGTGCAGCCTAAAAGGTTCTTTATTAAACCACTGAATGGAACAAATACAATTGAAAATTACAATTTTCTATTCCAGTGTACTAGTGAATTACAACTATGCCAAAGAGTTGTGATATATTTATTTATTTATTTATAATTGTTTTTTCTCAGCTGCTTTACTTAAAAGATATACATGTGTTGAGTAACACTGTTTAAAAAAAACTACATGGCTCGGACCAGACCTTGGAAATGAAATAAAATAAAATTAAAAATTTGAGAGCAGATATTAACAACAGACTACAATATATGTTACAATGTTACATGTTAAAAGAAAAAAATCTAGGACTTTCCACAATACCTTGCATTATGGTTGCTGTGCCATTTTAATTGTCTTGCAAAATTCTTTGGAATAACAACATTGTATCTAGGTAAACTGTTGTTATAGTAGCTGAAAAAGTTATCTGGTGTGTCCACGAAGACACTAATAAAGCTGAGCTCTATATTTTGGGATGGATCACTGGATATGTCATGACGGTATTTAGGTCTCCTAAGAGGACATGTATCCCCAGCTATTTTATTACCTCTGTTTTGAACCGTATTTCATGTGAATTAATGCCTAATGCCTTTTAAAGTGCTGTCCCAGAACCCAGCATTACTGGAGTTTGCCATGCATTGGGCAAGCTGTTACACAACCCAGAACACACTCACTGATAAACGCAGAGTGACTGTAGATTCACTCTGATTTAAAGTGCTACTTTCCCGTTTACGCTGAAGACCATCAGAATATCACTGCGTGTGATTTTCAAGCATACTGGTTGTCTCCTGCCAACACCACTGTTTCAGTGGCAAACTAGGGAGTGTGTGAATGGTCCTTCTCTTAGTTTGGAATGAATTAAGGGTTTTTTTATTTTTTTAATGTTAGTGACTAAAATATGTTGTACATAAGAAAAATATTATGCTTAAAAGAAGAAATCCTTTTTAAATGTATCATGAATAAGGAATGCTTCTCCAACTTCCACCCTTCTTTTTTCGTCTTTAGGGACATCTTACATTACTGGAGATGGTGTCTCATTATCTGGACACCTAACAGCATAGTTATAATTTGATGAGCATAGTAATAATTTGATGAAGGAGGAGGTGTCGCACACACACACATGCACGCACATTCTTTTGTTTCAGTACTTCATTGGATATATTTAATTGCACAGATTCTGAATGTAATGACCTTGCTTTCAGAACACTGATGCCAAAATAGTACCCTTAGTATACTATTTCTAAGCATGTTTTGCTAAATATTCAAATTGACAGAAATGACAGAAATGCTGGTATTTCTCCAGAACTGCTTTGATTGAAGCTTAAAAATAGTCGTGGGGGTTTTTTTATTGCTGAATAGATGAAATCCTACTACAAATACTGGTTCACAATATAAGAAGTAGAAAAACTGACTACTTGTTTTTCACGTTCTTTAATGCATGTTTTGCAGCCATGCTTGCCTTGTATTATAAAAAGTAAAGAGACTGCCTGTGTAACGACTACCCAGTGTCCACTGCTGAACTGTTTGAGGAATGATAGAGTAAATGGAACAAACTGGGTAAAAACAAACAACTGATACAATACTTAGAGCAGCAATAAGTACACACACAAACCACAATGTGAACCACTACTTTCACTGCTTTGGTTTGCAATGGAAGATTTGTTGTACAGAAGTTTTATTCTATCCACCTGGAACATTGAGACATTTTTAAAGTGTATTTTTAACAAAAGAGAATGTTTTGAGTAAGAGGAAACATTGGTTTATACTAGAAATACATAAATAGCTTTACTTGACACAACAGTTATCACTCGTGTTTTTGTTATGTGAGGCACTCTCTCCAAAAAAAGAAATCACAGTGATACTCAGTAATAGATAATTGTTTTATTTGTCATTTTTTTCCTGTGAGATTGGTTATACTGCAGATTCTTTGGTTATTTGATGCTGTTGCTTGTACTGATGACAGAGTGCAATGGAACAGACTTCTCTTTTGGGCCAGGAGAATGGTATTCTTTCATGTTCAGCAGCATAGCGTCAGGCCATGTTTGCTGATTGGTTCCTCAATTAGTCAGAAAAGCTGAGCTGTTGTAAGTGAAGTTATTAAAACTTCTGGTAATCTTGTCCTGGAAAATTAAATTTTAATATCCACAGGATACCACCCTGAATTAGTAGCCTGCCTTCTGGGACTCATGTTGGATGGGATCTCTAATGCCAAAGAAGGCTTCAGCTTGACAGCAAGAATATAGCTGGTCAAAAATAAATTATCACTGTAGACCATTAGTGAAAATAACCTGATTTTATTTTACTAGCTGCTGTAAATATTTACTTTGACAACCGGCTTTATCGAACTATGAGGATACAGTTTTGTATATGATAAGACTGAAGGTCAATGCTTGTTTAATAAACTCTAAATAAAGAATTATGTGATACATTGTACACATTTCACATCCAGTGATGTATTAATGCATCTTTGCACTCTGTATAATCAGCTCAAATGACTTCCTTTAAGGAGACAGAGATTGTTTCACTTGGATTGGGTTTTTTTAACAATTTAAATGCACTATTGGTTAACTGCCAGCAATCCAGCTAACATTTAAGGTGAATATTATATTAGATCTATTGAATTTAGTAATTTTCAGTGTCCTAAGGATAAATGAGAGATAAACAAGTCCAGCTTGTATTGCAACATAGCTTTTAAATAATTACCTGTTGATACTACAGTCAAACCCAATGCCAGAATTGTCAAAGACTCATGCTTGGAGTGCTGATATAGCTTCAGTGCTATATTTATTCTGCTGAATATCATTGAATGTGGACCATGTTACTGGAGAGTGCAAAACACATAAATATATAGACATAAATAAATATGTAAAAGCCACTGAACAAAACAACTTTGACTGAATGTTTGAAGTTGGATAGAAAATAGGGCCTCTGATTTACATGGCTAGATATAGACAGGAATATAGAGCTAGGTACAATTTCCTTCAGTGCTGAGTTGTACTGTCCGTTTGCTTAATGTTATTAGAATTTCAGCTACTGCAAAAGCAGATGTGAAGATATTAAAATGGCCACTCCGGCAGTCTGCTCTGGGATATTAACTGGCTGAGTCCAGACGTATGGATCAATCTCTTTATGGCTCCCAAAGCAGTGCCTGAATTTTTAAAATCTTGCTAGAACTATTTTATTCCTTACTGACCCCAGATCCCTTAGTGTCCCTGCATTTGCATCTCCTGCTTTAAAGAACTGTGTCCATTTTTCTTTCACTTGTTGAAATCTTTCCTTTTCCTATTTCTTTTTTTTTAAATAAATATTTTTTTTAAATTATTGATCATAAACATGATTGTGATGAGTCAGCACAGGTAAAAGATTGTCCTTGCTTTACTATGAATTCATAGGGCAAATGAGTACATACAGGAAAACATGAGTATGGTGTTCATAGGGTAGAAAAAGTAAATTTTTGTTCTTTGAATACAGGTTTTTTATATATTTCAATAAAGTGGAACTTACATTTTCTGTGTATATGTATGAATCTAGTTACTTGTCAACATTACCATTAAATTATTATCTTTCAATCAACCTAAGCTTACAGGAAGACTGTTGGGATGCAAAGTAACTCAGAAAACTTTGACATACTTAGGGCTGTAACTTCACACAGTGTTTCTTTCCTGGAACACCCTTCTCTCTTTGAAAGGAACTTAAATTTGTTCACATCACAGATGGGAGATGTATACACAGACTCAGCTGAGCTAGCTGTAATCCAGGCAGTTTAGATACTGATGTTAGGTAGTTTTCTGTGACTGGAGAGTCAATTATCAAATTTCCCAAGAAATTCAGAAAATTCAGGGCCAGTGTTTAAAGGCAATATCTATCATAAACTCCTTCTTCTGATTTTATTCAATTCTCCAGGTATTAGCCTAGATCAGGTAGCAAGCCACCGTTACAACTCTGTGGTCAGGAAAACTGCATCAATTTATGCCACTTTAGAACTGGCCAGTTGTATTTGCCCTGTGGTATTAATCACACTCTGTCAAGATCAAAAATCTAATTCTTATTTTCTTGTAACCTAACTTAATAGAAGGCAATTATGGGATATGAACCCAGGTATTCCATGTCATTGGTAAAATGTCATGGTGATGTATTATTAGTAAAAATTGTTTACAGTATTAACTAAGTATGCTCATGGTAACTGCTAACTAAGAAAAACTTACCTATTTAGAAGTGGTACCATTCTTTTAAAATAAGTTTCTGGCAGCCATACGGGGGGCAGGGGTAAGACACCTGAAAGACAGCAGAAGTATCAGAATTTCTTTAAAGAGCAGTAGTAGTCTATTTCTCCCCTCTGCCTTTCAAGAGACCATGAGACAGAGTGCATTTCCCTGAAGCTTGAAAAAAATGAACAAATGCAACTTTTCTGTCAGAAGTCTGAATCACTTATAGCTAACCCAGGAGTTGTTCATGGGAGTACAATTGAACAAATGCAGTAGATGCTGAATACTTTGTGATGCTGCATGAAAGGAGGGCCTCTTCAGTCTATTCACCTCTGCCTCTGTAGCTATTCTCTGGCCTTGAGGTCTCTAGAATCTATGTATACCTTTAGCTTTTTTTTTTTTTTTTTTTTTTTTGTCTGTGGATCATTGACTGTTTACTATAGTGCTGATGCAGCCTGAAGAGATGCAGGGCCTGAGATGTTTTATCTCTTGTCAGAGCTTGCTTCAATTAAATTAATGGATCCATTCAACAACCTCTTTCCTCTTTCAGCTGCATCACTGCCGAATACATTAAAAAGATCTTAAGTCTCAAGATGGTACATCACGGCATTAGCCAGGGCACTCATTTCCCTCTGTCTTCTTTTTCTGTAAATCAAATAATTAATGAGATCTCTACCTCAATAGAGCACTTCATCAATATTTTGTAGCAATAGAAAAAAAGATGTGCTTTTTGCTCTTGGAGGAGCTTTTATCTCCATCTGTGTAGGATTTGGCGGGCAAATGTTGTAATTCTAAAATGACAAAATATTGACTATTTTTTTCAGTTTGCTCTTAATTTCTGAGAAAAATTATTCTAAAGGCTTAGGTACTGACCACTTCTGTTGTGAAGATGGGTACTCTCTGAAGTGTAGACTTGTAATAAAATTTAATTGAAATTCAGTTATTTGTAGAATATGTAATTGCAAAGGATTATATAGCTAAGTATCACAATTTAATGTTCAGTGTTTCAATTCAATTAATAAAAAAATAATTATACTGCATAGAATGTCAGCTATTCTGTTTCCTTTACAAAACATTATTTACCTTGGCACCATTAGCCCCTTCACAGTAAAAAGGAAGAAAAAATATTTTAAAAGTATCTAACTGAAGAGTTTCATACTTAGAATACAACAGACAATATATTATAACATAGACAGAGGTGCAGAAAAATTTAATAATTTGCCCAAGGTTAAATAGCAGGTTAGCAGCAGACACAGGTGTTAGCTTTCATTCCTATGGTTCTATTCTGAAACATTTTGTTCTTTTATTAAAGAAAATTTTAGTTTAAAAAAATTAAACAGTCTTTATGATTTTGCCATTGAAGTGACACGGATTATTTAGTTGAATGCTAGGCCTCTTACTGAGAGTCATGCACTGATTTGTAATTACTTTTTACCCTAGGTTTTGAAAAAGGAATATAGTAATTTTAATTTAATGATTTGGCTGCAAACTGCATGTGGATGAATAGAGAACATTTGACTACAATGAGAGGGAAAGAGTCAAATACAGTCTTACTGAGTTGTTAAAATATAATAGCAATTTTTACTGAAATGAAAATTTCATTACATTATAATTAGAAGAATACTTTTTAATGAAAAGTACAAACATGCAGTACTGGCCTTCAAATGAATTACATTAAATATCAGTACATTGCTGTGGTAAAAAAAGTCCATTCCTGCAGGATAGGCATAACTGAAAACTGTAAATGCACATAAATGCAAATAGTGTCCTGTCTGCATGGTGTTTCTTGCAGGAAGAGAGGTCTTACAGGCAAGAATCTGTGAGCTACACAACAATCACTATACAGCATTAGTAGCAAAATTTCTCCAGACATTAATTTTTCATTACCTGATAACTTTGGTTATGCACTAATAGAGACATCCTTCCCAGAGAATGAACTCTGGCCCCCTAGACAGGTGTGCAGGGTGGCTCAATTCCAGTCTGCTCAGGGTGAGCCCTGGGCCCTAGGCCAAATCCATAGAGCAGCTGACCTGGATCTTCTGTGGGTTCCATGTGTTGCCTCTGTGACTATGATATACATATAAACCCACAACCAAGTGTAGTTTTTCAGCTTAAACTGGCTGAAACAATATGAAAAGACACATCATAGCCTCTTGCAACAGTATTTTTGCAACAGGCAAGTGAGATCGCTTATGCTGCAGCAGAGCATGGTGAAGTTTCGGGGCTTTTGAGGACAGGGACTTTGGGGATAGCTTGGAAGAACTGCTAGAGTGGAGGGGGCCAAACCTGATGCAGTTCTGTCTGTACTGCTCAATACCAAGATCAAACTACAGCCAAGATCAAACTACATATATCTTGCAGCCTTTATTGGTCCAAAATCCTTAAAAACTCTGCTTTTAATATCCCACCTTTGCATTTTTTGAGAGAACTCAGTGTAGGAAGAGAACATGACGGGTCTAATGATATAGTACTGTGTTCACAGCAACAACTGGTGCTTGTACTTTGTATGTGGTGTAGCGCCTAGCTGGTGCTGCTAAATGATTAATACTGTGAGCACAGTATTGCATCTATTAGTGAGGAAAGAGTCAATTCCTGGCATGAATTTTTGGCACAGGTTGTTTTGTCTTTGGAGGCAAAACCCTCTGACATTGACATAAAGTCCTTCCAGGATACAGACTCTGTATGTGTTTTGGTTTTGCTGAAACCTGGAGCACTGTGGTTTTGCCTTTTCAGTGACAAAACCAAAATCACCTGTGAATTTGTCCTTGTGGCCTGTGGAAATAATGACTCTTCTATTGTATTTATCTGGCTCACTTTTGACATTATTCAGCTAAACTAAAAATCTTTTTCCTTTGAAATAATTCCTCCTCTTCCCCTTTACTATAGAGATGTAAACTAAAAACATGCCCAGCATCACATATGCACAAACTGAATAAAGCTTTCTGCAACCTTTACACTCAGATGGTTGAGAAAATAATGAGGTAGGGAACTTCAGATCCTCAGGAATACTGACACACAGGAGTACAAACTCAGGGCGCCCCAAACACTCATTATGTCTGTTTGTAACAGACACAAGAACAGTCTCTAGCACAATAGTAATACTCCTAAAACTTGGTATTGCCTTCAACTGGCTTAAACATGTTTAGGTTATCATCAAGACAAAGAAGAATATAGATGCTCTTTGCATATATCTACTCTTTGCGGTGTTGCACGGTTTTACTGGATGCTGTGTGCTAGTTAGAGTTATAGGGATACACAAAAGTCTCCATTTAAATAAACTTGTTGCTAGTGGCCTTGTGATAAGAAGCTTGAAAAATGTGACCCAACTACCTCCTTCTTAACGATTTAAAAATACAGAAAGCAGTTAAAAGAAAATCAGGATGCATTATTATTTTAAGCACCTCAGCCTGGAAGCCAGGGCTTTTGACTTTTAGGACATGACTCATTATCTTTGGGTAAGGGGTTTGTATGTGTGTGTGTGCATTTTAGCACATTTAGATTTTTCCAGCTTTTACAAACTCTAGCTGTGCTCCCTGGCATCAGTACTAGGGTTATCACATAGGAGGCCATCAATCAGTGACAAAAGTACTCACCATTTCATGTGGACTGCATTAGTGACTTTAACTGGAAGAGTAAATCCAGGACTATGAGGCATGGGCTGAACTACAATTCCAATGGCATTCCTGAACAAATTGAGCCCAGTGTGGCCTTTCTCAAAACTTTTGCTACATAGCACTATGCGTTTCCTGATGTTATTTGCCTTGGAGTGGTGCATGGCAGTGCTGGCAGCTTGGATTGCTGCCCTGTTTTCATTCCTACCTTGTGCAAATGGGTGATTCACCATGTACTTGTTTTCCTTGGCAGCCATTTCCAGAAGTGCCACTTGTCTCCAGGAGACACTTGCAAGTGCTGCTGGAAACTTTCTTGTTGCTGTTGCACATTTTAAAATTTCTTAGAATTGCTAACACTAATAAATAGAAGCAGGGAGGGGAAAATACTGAAATAATGACTTGGATTCAGAAACAGGTCTTGGTTTTGCATCTTTCTTTGAGCCAATTTTCCCTCCAGGTTATTCATTTTCACATTTTCATCCTTTCACTTATTTTCCATGTAAATAGCCTTTTCTCCAATTAACAGTTTGTTAACTAAAATATCCACATTGCTAGTTTATTTAATGAAAATCTTAGTACTGTACCATGCAAATAGTGCCATATTTATAAGATTTAGTGTATGTGTAAAGAAAAGGAAAATACACTGTGTAGTTGATATATTAATATTCACCTCCTGCCTCTAGTGATTGGTTAACTGTCTAAACCAGACTGACATCCTACAAAAATGTTCATGATTGTTTTGGAGGATTGGTTTATTATTCTTGGATGACTTCTGTCATCTAAAAACACTAGTACAGACTCGTAAGCAGAGAGATTCTCCAATAATTAATTTCTCAATTAACTATGTCTTCCTTCTTGTACTTTCTACTATTCCATTCCTAAAAAAAACAATTGAAACTTAATTCCTCTTCCAAGTTCCTTGAGGCCACTAAATTGACACCAAGAAATTTGTCAACCACCCGAAGACATGTAGCATATTTGCGGTACACTGGGGTCTTGTCTTGCTTTGTACAAATTTGATACTGGTCTATGGAAGGCATTGGAAAGATCATAAAAGGAATTGGAAGTGGAATTAATTTTGCTTATTTGTTTTTCTGGCTTGTTCAAAGGCAGTTAATACTTTCTGAACGTGGAGTAATAACTGAAAGAAGTTTTAGCCTCTGAGTAGAGCTCTGTGTCAAGGAAGCATAGAAGTATGACTGACAAACCGGTTTATTACACTATCATGTAAGCTGCTAAGTTTTTTGTGGGATTCAGTCCTGAATGAGAAGGGAATTATAAAAAGCATTTCTAAACCAGGTAGTCCCTGAAGTACAACATCCAAATGGTACTGTGGATTGTGGTCTTGTACTTAGCCTAAACCATTTGTTTATGTAAATAATTTTCCTTCAGGTTTGTTTTTAAACATCATAAAGATATAGGAGGCATATACAATATGCAATGTTATAGATGTATCTCTATATGTGCATGTGTATATAAATACTTATTTTTGTGTGTTTACACATATATATTTACTAGTTGTATTTTCATACTCTATTAAGCTGATAAGTTTTTGAAAACATGGATTCCCTTTTTCTTTTGGCATGTATTTTATAAATAATTTCTGACTATGTATAATCTCTCTCATACACAAAAACTATACCTAACATGAATAAACCACACATGCACACACACAAAATTACCCGTGATTTACTCTGTAGATATTGTATGATACTGTCAAGCTTTTCAGTGGCAGTTCAGGTGCAAATGCTTATACGAATGAGTGGTGTGACAGTCACTTAAGTCAGCTGAGTATCTGGCCAGGTTTCTGCAGACAACAGTTTAAACTTACTAGATGAAACACTAACCAGGATTGTGCTGTCATTCTGGAGCTGACACTCTGCTTAGGACACATTTGGCTACACTTAAGTGCTAGTCCACTACCACTGCTGTGGAGTACCCAAAATATCTGTAAGAGACTGTTAGGAGCATCATTGACCCTCCAGGTTTACTGTACCATCAGTGGGAAAACATAAGCATTATACAACTATGTGTCTACTCAAGTGAACTCGCTGTCTCATTGCTATTTTCTTGCCCTCTGCTGTTCTTGAGCTCTTCAAGAAAACCGGGCAATCACTCCTCTGGTGTTTGGACTTCAGTTTTGGACCTAAATACTAAATCTGTCCCAGAATCTGGCTGTTCTTAGAATCATAAAATCATTAAGGTTGGAAAAGACTTCTAAGATCATTGAGTCCAACCATCAACCCAACACCACCATGCCCACTAAACCATGTCCCTAAGCGCCTCATCTACACGTCTTTTAAATACTTCCAGGGATGGGCAGCCTCTTCCAATGTTTAACCACTCTTTCAGTAAAGAAATTTTTCCTCATGTCCAATCTAAACCTCCCCTGGCGCAACTTGAGGCCATTTCCTCTCGTCCTATCGCTAGTTACTTGGGAGAAGAGACCAACACCCACCTCGCTACAACCTCCTTTCAGGTAGTTGTAGAGAGCAATGAGGTCTCCCCTCAGCCTCCTTTTCTCCAGGCTAAACAACCCCAGTTCCCTCAGATGCTTCTTATAGGACTTGTTCTCCAGACCCTTCACCAGCTTTGTGACCCTTCTCTGGACACACTCCAGCACCTCAACGTCCTTCTTGTAGTGAGGGGCCCAAAACTGAACACAGTATTCGAGGTGCGGCCTCACCAGTGCCGAGTACAGGGGCACGATCACTTCCCTGCTCCTGCTGGCCACACTATTTCTGATACAGGCCAGGATGCCATTGGCCTTCTTGGCCGCCTGGGCACGCTGCCAGCTCATGTTCAGCCGGCTGTCGACCAACACCCCCAGGTCCTTTTCCAACAGGCAGCTTTCCAGCCACTCTTTCCCAAGCCTGTACCGCTGCATGGGGTTGTTGTGGCCGAAGTGCAGGACCCGGCACTTGGCCTTGTTGAACCTCATACAGTTGGCCTGGGCCCATCGATCCAGCCTGTCCAGGTCCCTCTGCAGAGCCTTCCTACCCTCGAGCAGATCAACACTCCCGCCCAACTTGGTGTCGTCTGCAAACTTACTGAGGGTGCACTCGATCCCCTCATCCAGATCATTGATAAAGATATTGCACAAGACCGGCCCCAAAACTGAGCCCTGGGGAACACCGCTCGTGACCGGCCGCCAACTGGATGTAACTCCATTCACCACAACTCTCTGGGCCTGGCCGTCCAGCCAGTTTTTGACCCAGCGCAGAGCACACCTGTCTAAGCTGTGAACCGCCAGCTTTTCTAGGAGAATGCTGTGGGAGACGGTGTCAAAGGCCTTACTGAAGTCCAGGTAGACCACATCCACAGCCTTTTCCTCATCCACTAGGCGGGTCACCTGGTCGTAGAAGGAGATCAGGTGGGTCAAGCAGGACCTGCCTTTCATGAACCCGTGCTGGCTGGGCCTGATCCCCTGGTTGTCCCGCTCATGCCTTGTGAGCGCCCTCAAGATGAACCGCTCCATAATCTTCCCTTGCACCGAGGTCAGGCTGACAGGCCTGTAGTTCCCCGGATCCTCCTTCCGGCCCTTCCTGTAGATGGGTGTCACATTGGCAAGCCTCCAGTCGTCCGGGACCTCCCCTGTTAACCGGGACTGCTGATAAATGATGGAGAGCGGCTTGGCGAGCTCCTCCACCAGCTCCCTCAGCACTCTCGGGTGGATCCCATCCGGCCCCATAGACTTGTGAGCGTCCAGGTGGCGTAGCAGGTCGTTGACTGCTTCCTCTTGGATTACGGGGGGTTCATCCTGCTCGCTGTCCCTGTCTTCCAGCTCAGGGGGCCGAGTACCCTGAGGATAACTGGTCTGCCTGTTAAAGACTGAGGCAAAGAAGGCATTGAGTACCTCAGCCTTTTCCTCATCCTTGGTGACAATGTTCCCCCCCTGCATCCAATAAAGGATGGAGATTCTCCTTGGCTCTCTTCTTGTCATTAATATATTTGTAAAAACTTTTTTTGTTGTCTTTAATGACAGCGGCCAGATTGCGTTCTAGCTGGGCTTTTGCCTTTCTCATTTCTTCTCTGCATGACCTAACGAGATCCCTGTACTCTTCTTGAGTCGCCTGCCCCTTCTTCCACAAGTGGTAAACTCTCCTTTTTTTCCTGAGTCCCAGCAAGAGCTCCCCGTTCAGCCAGGCTGGTCGTCTTCCCCTCCCGTTCTTCTTACGGCACATGGGGACAGCCTGCTCCTGCGCCTTTAAGACTTCCTTCTTGAAGATCGTCCAGCCTTCCTGGACCCCTTTGCCCTTCAGGACCGTCTCCCAAGGGACTCTCTCAAACAATGTCCTGAGCAGGCCAATTCTTGTCCAAT
Organism: Aptenodytes patagonicus; assembly: GCF_965638725.1. Taxonomy (NCBI): domain Eukaryota; kingdom Metazoa; phylum Chordata; class Aves; order Sphenisciformes; family Spheniscidae; genus Aptenodytes; species Aptenodytes patagonicus. The sequence continues at coordinate 19,180,078 of NC_134982.1, forward strand.
ATAATTTTAGATCATAATTTTGCTACCACCCTATAACCTCCCTTACCTCCAAATCCAGATAGCTATATCTTTCCTTACACTCTTTCGTGCTCCCTTCTCAGTCTCTATCCTTAGTGTAAAAGCAGCTTCTTTGGGTACTGGGCAAGAAAATAATTGTCTAACATGGTTAAAGTACAGCTTCGCATTGCAGTGTAGGTAGGAACTCTGTGTCCCGTAAGTGCAAAAGTCTGGGCAGCTGCAAGTAAAAGTGACTGTAGAGACAAAAATCTTGATCAATGCTCACAGTTACAGCTCTGTGCACAGTGCAAGGTCTTGATGTGCTACAGAGTCATTGTGGTGACAGACCTAGTGCGAACACATCTCTTTTTAGGAAATCCTTTTTCATTTCTGTTACAAAGAATATGCACTCAGGGCTCTGCTGGTTCACCTCAATACAAATAATTGATAATAAGAAACTAGACAGCTTGAACTGTGCTTTAACCATGAACAGTCATCTGGGTTGTAATGGGATCCCCTGCCATAGCTGTATTTGTGGTGTAGAAAGGATTAGGATAGGAAAATGCAATGGATCTGGAGTGAGACACATACAGCTGCACATATCTGGCACAGAGGTTTTTGTGTTTTTATTTAACTGCTTGCCAATATCAAAGCCAGATTTATTAGAGGATCCACATAGTTGTTTCACAGAAAAATGACATATCCTCTGGCATTAATAATAATAGTCCTCTCTCCCATTCTAGGCTCTGTGTTTGGGCTACAGCCACTACACCTTCTTTCTTGCAGACTGAGACAGTATCAAGTTATCCACCCTTTCAACAGCTCGGTGGTAGAGGTATTGAATTAGAATGAGGTAGGTACAGGTGGCAGCAGCTGCTAAAATATAGGGGGGGGTTAATTTTGTACTGACTCTATCTTTTTGTTTGTCTGTTTTATTCAAGTAGTTTCCTGATGATAAAGTTTCATTGAATTGTGGAAGTATATTTTCTAGGTTCTTTTTTTCCCAGTAAGGACTGGGTAGCCTTCGAATATCAGGAAATTTTAACTTCATTGACAAAGCTATTAGTATCTTTAAAAGGTCAAAATGCATAGCATTCTGAAAGAAAAAAGAAAAAAAAAAGAAAGAAAAAAGAAGAAAAAAAAAGAATATTAAAATGAACCCAATCTTTAAAATGAAAAGGGGGTAAAAAAGGCAAGCATGATGCAAAGGAAAGACTATTGTACATGAAATACAAGCAAAATAAAAAGGACTGGGAGGAGGGCATTCAGATTCTGACAGTCCTGCTGGGGCAAGTGCTTTTGAAAAGAACTGTAGGAAAATCAGGTGATATACAAACATGCATCACCAATAGGACAGCTTGCTCAGGGATTGGTAGCAGTTACATATTGGACGGGTAGCAGTTACCCAGAAATCTAGAGTACAAAAGGTAATAGTAAAAGTACTGTTCCTGCCTCTTTTCTTCTGAACTGTGTGCATAGTCAGTCCAATCTAAGCAGCTTAATACTGGCTTTGAAACTTAAAAACTAGGTTTGACTAGTTTGACTAGATATTTGAGATCTGAGAACTTAAGCATATGAAGGAACTAATTATCCTCATGCAACATATATGAAAGCAAAGTTATTAAGTCTGGAAGTTTAGTACCAGAAACTCAATTTTGGATTGTCAGTTTGGCGTCTTAGACAATACGGCACCAACTCCTTTCTGCTATCTATCCGGTACTGATGTGCCAGGTGTAACAACTAGCAATGTTAAAGGCAATAAGCTTATTGGCGGATCAAGATGACCTCTCTTGGATGATACCAAGAAATATGAATAGTGTAATCCTAGTAGTTTCCAGAGAAGACAGATCCTTAGCAGATAAACCATAAGCAAAAGCTCTTTTCCTCTTCTCTTTTGTTGTTGCATGTTAATAAACATCTTTCAGCAAAGAGATCTTTCTTTCCATCTTTGGAGCTATAGCTGTCATATTAAAGGCTGATAAGACTGTTCAGCACATATGTGGGATAATTTCTTGTGGTATTTTAGCACTTGACCTGCCAGGTTGTTTAACCTAAATACCTACAGTTTTTTTAAGTTACACCTATGATTATCCTGCAAAGGAAGACAGCACATCTGTAATTACGTAATAATTATATATAATTTAACTGTGGCAGATAGGGAGAAGAGAAAAGATTCATCTTCTCCCAGGCAAGTACCCAACATCATACAGAAACAATTACTAACTGAAATAGTTAAGGCTGCTTTTAATAAAGTAATGTACCCCAGCACTATTACAAGTAATTTCATTGTCGCACATATTCCAGGCCCAAAGAATGAAAAGCTTGACAGTTACAGTTATGTGATGCCTGATGCTGGATCCTGTTACAAAATTCCTTTTAGAGGCATAGAAAACTTGCAAGAAAATTAACATCTTATGCTGTTTTATCTTAATGGATCAAAAGGGAATACACTTTGTGTTAAATGTTTCTGGATGTGGCAAAGTATAGGGGACTGCCATGGAAAAATCCTCCTTAGGAGGGAAAGTGTGAGGGTCTAAATCCAATGGTAATTGACAACAGAAACTATATATTTTCTAAACAGAGCATGTATTCAGATTGCCTGGTGTGAAACAGCATCCTGCACTGGCCTGGTTTCACATGCTAAGTAGTGGTGACAGGTGCAGACCTTATGGCTTTCACTGGCGGCTCAATCTGAAATGATGGGAGAGTGTTCCTTCGTTTGTCGCTCAGCAATTAATATGCTGAATCTTGGCCGCATTTTACTTCCTCATCTCTTATTATTTACTAAATTTATTAACTGACTGAAAAGCAATGGGCAGATACTTTTAGTATCTAGTTTAGCATCTGGTTTAGCATCTAGAAGTATCTAGCTTACTTCTTAAAACTGGCATTAGAGATATTTGTAAAACTGTTGCCTAGAATCCTACAGAAAAAACTTCACTAGCAGTAGGAGGTCTGAAAAGTGAATGAATGCAATGCTTACATTCAACTTTTTCCATTGTAACTATAAAAAAAATTAAAAAATAAAGTATATTTTGCCTTTTTTCACTCTTGGGTTTTATTTTTTACTTTCAAAAAAGGAGAGCTTAAGACTGTTCTTGCACTCGAGAACTTGCCAGCTGCTGCCTCTGCTACTGTTTCTCTGATTATTCCCTGATGTGGTCACTCCCGCTCTGGAGAGGGGAGGAAGATCAACAGAAGCAGGGAGAGAGGTCAACAACAGGTATAGTAACAGGTAACAAATTCCTGTTGCTTCCTTTAGGGGGACGCTGATAGAATGGGATGAACAGACAGAAACAGAACAGAAAACTAACACACAGAATCAAGTCCTGCCTATGCTGAGAACACCAGGAGGTGAGGCAACTTTAAAGCTCCTTCTTATATTTGGCATTCATATCCATGAAATCCACCAGAGAAATAGAACATTGTGCCAGGTATGCCTTTTTCAGAGAAAAGACTGCCAGATGGAAGCACTTTTCCTGTTTTGTGTATTTTTATTCTCTACTCCCACAGCTCAGTGAACATTGCAGCTGTTCATGCATTTCAGAACCTGGAAAGGAGGCAATGCATGTTGCTTCTCTTCCTGACCCAAAATCTTATCACCCAACCTGTGATGTCATTCTGGATCATACCTGACCCTTCTTCATAATTTTTGACTGAACACACATAACTTTCTGTAAAGTATCTAAAAGTTCACTGGAAGAGGAAAAATGTCTGGGGAGAGAAAATCTGTGATACAAGGACCTGTTGGCATCCTTGTTTCAGAGAGTATTTGTGTATTTTATACCAAGTGGAGCAACTTCAGCTGTAACTGCTGAGAAGGCTCTTTCCCTGTCTGTTTCTAGACTTGCTCAGAAACTAAACTAGTATTGCTGGTGTAAGCTCAATAGAAAGATCTGTTGGAGATTTAAAGGCATTAGCACCCCGTGGGCCAAGGGTGACCAGGACGAAAATGGCTTTGCAGAACTCTTAACAGGAATCCATCAGACACTTCTCAGGAGAGCTCCATCTGGTTCAGCACAAATTCCTCTCCAACCCTCTCTGCTACCTCCTGCACTATGCATGCAGTGGCTAACAGCAACCTGTGCTTTTTGGTAGCACCTGATTCTTTTCCTTTACAAATTTTTTCCCTTGATTCAGTCCTTATCGAAGTAGCAAGCTAATATTCTTGTCTTAAGCCAAGTGTAGTATAAGCAATGAATGCATAGGTTTCCTAAATACACAGCATCTCAGCTCTTCCTCCAGCTGCCTCTTGCTAGTCTGGGATGGAAAGTGTTGAAAATCACCCATAATTCAGAGGTTCTGCTATCTCAGCACTTCATATAAGCATGCAAACTTCTGTGATATGTTGCCAGACAGACCAAACCTAGATTAACAAGATAGGGAGGGAGAGGGAATGAGTACATTTTAGACCTGCCCCAACCCTTTTGAATTCTCTCATCATAGATCTGAATTATTATTCAAATCAAGGCTTCCATATGGCATTTTTTATTAAACTAATAAAAAACTTATTTTTCTACAAACACCAAAGGTACCCAGATTTTTCTTCTGGACACCCCAGCTGGGGACTGGCAAGATATAATTTCTGTTCTAGAAGAAACAGAGAGGATAAATCAGTCTCAGATTCAAGACTTCAACCAGATTTCCAGGTTCTGTCTTCAGTGTTTGGTTTTAAACAGATCAGAGATTATAGTAAGGTAGGACCTAACAGGTGCAATTATGTGACGTTCATGACTTGCATGGCAAGAACACATAATAAATGACAATCTAATATTTAATTTGGAATACAATCTACTATCCACTGAAGTCAGAGAAAATTCAATAACCCCTTCCATCAGACTTCAATAGAAAAATCAAGAGATGGAAAGTCCATCACTCTTGTGATTTTGCCAATGGCTTATGTCTTTTTTACCCTCATGGTTTTCTTGCTACTTTACATGCCTGGTTTCAGCTTCCAGCTACTGGCTTTTATTGTGCTTCTACCAGCTAGATTAAGATATCACTAATATCTGGTTTCCACCCTGTAATCGTGTTAACATTCAATGTTCTTTCTGATAAGCTAAATAGACTGAGCTTTTAGAGTCCTCCTCTTCCACAGTATCTTCTCTGGTAAATAATCTTTTCTGTATCCTCTCTAATATTTCAAGATCTTTTCACAGTGTGACATCAGCCTAGACAGAATATCAAATGTGGTCTCAGAAATGAGAGGTAGTATCCCTTTCTTACACCTATTAGCTACCTTTTTCATGTAGGTATCCAAGAATTAAATCTTATCATAGTCATGTTCAGGTCTCATATTTAATCTACCATAAAAAGCAGATTTTTTTCACAGACACAATTTTTTAGAACCAAAGTTTATCTCCTGTAGATGCTGCCTGTGTTCATTATTTATTGGCAGATTATTTTATACTTGGTTGTATTAAAACACATTCTGGATGAGTTGTCCCAGTTTACCTAGCTGGCTGATTATGGCTGTCTGTCCTCATCAATATTAAATGTCTATAATTTTTGTGTCATCTTCAAATTTTAACAGCAGTGATTTTACATTTACTTGCAAATCATTTGTTAAAATGTTGAGTAGCACTAAGTCTTTGTGGAATCCCAGCGTCGAATCCACATTTGACAATGATTCTCCATTGACAAATACTTTTTGAAAACCACCTAATAACCAAACTTCAACTTATTTAATACGTGTTTTATTGATCCTGTACAGTGCTACTGTCTCAAACAGAATGTCATGTGATATTACCACAAACACTGTTAAAAGTCTAGACCTATTACATCTTTGTGGTTATCTTTATCAACCAAACTGGAATCTTATCAAAAAAGAGTATCGTATTTGTTTGACAGGCCCTATTCAAAGGAAAAAAAAGACAAACCAGTTCTCATGTTAACAAGCATTAATTGTATGACAGTTCTTCAATCCTTCTTTAATTGAATCCCTCTTCAACTTTTCATGTCACTTACTTAATCTAGCATACTGATACCCTGTCAGCTCTGAGATATCACAGCAGAGGAGCTCACTGGAATGTGTCAGCTCTCTATCAAGTAATGAACATAGCAAAATTTAGACCTCAAGTCCTAGGAATAACCCAGCAATATTTTCTGATAAATAGACTTTAGAAAGCTTGATACCTTGTAAATGCATATTATATCCTCTAGTATTTTCTAAAATATCTTTTCCCACATACTTCACCTCCTCAACCTACATAAATTGATGTGCTAACTGGAATTTCTAGTAGTGACAAACCAAGAGACTGGTTCAAGAACATCACTTTTGCTGGCCTGGGATGTTTCTTAAATAAGATTCACTAAGATGATAAGAGAAGAGCAAACATCAAATGTGAAAGTGCCAAGGATAAATATGTAGTGTGTTATATTTATTACGATTCAAAGTTAATTCTTAAGCATTCCTCTTTTTCCAATGATAGGAACAAAACAGTTACAATAAATGAAAACAGAAATTTTATTTTTACTTGTTATGGCATGCTGTCTTCCATAAGATGTGCAGTTTGTAGTCTGGATACATCTCCCATGGTACTTAATCCTGCCCTTGGTGTATTTGCTGCTCGTGTAGTCCTTCTGTGGTCACCCTGAAGAATTCCCACAGCCCTTCACAGGATCAGAGAAGCACTTTCCCCTCAGAGGACTGGAAAGAGGGAATGGAATGCATAAACAGGGATATTATCCCCAGGGATAATTTGTGCTGAGACCCTGTAGAGAAGGCAGTGGCACTATCAAATGCGAGGTATGAAGATATGCTCTAGAAGGTATGAAGAGGAGGTTAAGGCTGTATCTGGATGCAGGAAGACCTGTGTATGAATTTAGAGCTGGGCAGGGTATAGGAAGACTGTGGGAGCAAAAGAAGCATCAATGGGAATGGAAAACATTTCCCCAAGAGAAGCCAGGGACAAAAAAATAGTGCATTTTCTTTTCCAAGAAGGGAATGGGGAATTGAGGGAATGGTAAAGTTTTACTATGCTACTTCTGGATCCTGTATCAGAAACACAAAGGGAAAGAGAAGCTCTGTAAGTGGTGGCAGCTCTTCTTACATATCTCTGTGGTTGCTTGGACAATTTTTAAGCATTTCAGTCTCTCCCCACAGCATGAAATAAAGACCAAAATATTATAGTAAATGCGACTGAAAATGTCATTCATTTTATGTGTGAGAAAAAGCTCCAGCCACAGATCAAGAAGCAGAGCCTTCCTACCTGACACAGTACAATGCTTAGAATTATAAGCTCAAAGAATCATATGAAAGGATCTATAAATATCTATGTAACTATTCATTGTGTTACTTCTCTTCACCTTGCTTATTACATTTTCCTTCAGCATGTTTCCAGTATTCTGTCTTTGCAGAAATCTCAAAGTTTCATTGGCTATAATATGAAGATACAAAATATTAAATCTGTAGTCTTTGCAGTAAATTTTGAAAGACCAAGGCCAACTAGCCAGTGGCAAAATTTTACTGATCTGCAGCATGTAACCAAGTTGCTAGTTTCCAAAAGTCAACAACAAAATTCAAATCAGAAGATAAATAAGAATTTTGTAGGGTTGTTTTGGGGTGGGGTTTTTTGTGGCTTTGGCCTAATCTTGCACTTGTAATACTGAATGTTTATGTAGACATACAGCTTAAAAATCAGATCAATAAATCAGTCAGGCAAACTGGCTGGAATCAAGCCCTGGTACTCTCAGTTCTGGAATGGGAATTAGCACCAGAGCCCCTTCACCAAGCTCTGCAGGTCACCTCCTGGGAGTCATTCACCCTGGGGAGACAAAGCCATCCATATTTTGGTGCAGAGATATGTGCAATGAAATCAGGTCCTTAAGTCTTTCAGAGGTCAGCCTCACAAATGCTGTTTCCTTCTCTAGGTGGGTGGGAAGGTGTAGATTGATGACCTTCCTGACCTGTGGCCCAGTATGACTGCTTCACGATGTAAATGAATACACTCAGCACCAGACATAGATGTTGAGTGGGAAAAAGTGCTACAAAAGTGCTGCAAAAATGAACAAGATTCCTAAAAGAATCAGGGCATCACCAAAGCTTTTGAAAATATCTTGTAGAAAGCCAAGAAGATGCAGGTAGACTAAGTGAGTGCCAAGACACTAAAATATAGGTTGCATAAGACATCAGCCTCATATCAAGATCAGGCAAAATAGCATATGAACAACATTCCTTTCAAGTAAACTATTTTAAATCCTTACTACATTTTTAATTTGATAGAGTTTTCTGGAATTTATCTTCTCATTCCATGGAAATTGTTTAAATTATGAACATTCTATTTTATCTTGAATGTAAATAAAATTCAATCTCAAATTTTTTTTTGTAGGAATTGATCAGGTGGAATCAATTAAGATTGGATCATAATATTTCCATCCATTTCAAAATACTGTCTTTTAAATCCTGGAGTTTAAACCCTTCTCCCCCCACTAAAATTTTCTAAAATTGAATACCAAAAAACTATTTTGAAACAGACTAAGAAACTTCTTTTGCTTTGAAAATATGAAAGCCATTCTGAAATAGTTTTAAGTGGTCAATAAAATACACTGATTACCATGAACTATTTCAGTTTCATGAATTAACATTTTCATGAGAAATGTGGAAATTTTTGGATGATTTCAAACCCACTCTAGTGATGTGGTTGTTCTCTCTTCTTGGTAAATGAAAGAATTTTAGAAAACTGCTATGATTCATTCCACTGTTTGAGAGAATAAGACATTTTTATATCACCAAAGATGTGAAATTATTTGAGAATTCATTTTCCATTGGGTAAGAGAAAAGACTATAATGTATTTGAGAAAAGGCTAAATTTCTTTTGAGAGTTTACATGAAGTGCCTTCAAATATACATTTCATTAAAAGGACTTTTTCAGGCCCACTGTGAATTTAATAATAATGCAGAATTGTATAAAAATATGACTATAAAAACCTCCAAAACCTGACAATAGAAAGAAAGAATAGGAGAAAATAGATGGAAATTAAAACCATATTATTTGAAAAGAACTTCTGTCTTAAGAGGCCTAATCTCCCTACATGTCTAAATAATTAAACATAAGGTGCTTTCCAGGGCTTTAATGATGCATTTCACTTCAGTTCACAAGGCAATTGAAAGTTCTATAAACTATGATAGGAAAAAATAATTGTGATTCATAAGAAAAAAAATAATTCCATGTAACCCTGCTTAGTGTTTATGTCATCAGTCAAATTAAATGTGACAGGACTAGTAAGTCTGGACATTTTCAGTATTTGTGAACTTGCCTTGGAGTATTTTGTCTCTTTAGGATTTCTTTCACCCCATTGCTGAAGGAAACTGACTCCATGTTAATCCAGCTTGCTTTTTTAACAGCAGTTTTGATATAGGTATCATATATGTATGTATATATATATAACCTTCCTATGGGGAATATAATGCCTCTGTGGCCTGGGCAACTTCTTGTCCTCTCACTTTGGGAAAAGAATGCCAATTAGGGTATGGGAGCATCATTTTATCAACACAGGGATAGCTGGAGGTGGAATTGACTTCTTCAGAGAATCATGTGTTAGATTAACGAGCCTATTCTGAAGGGTTTTCAGTTGGGAAGTACCTCACACAGAATGTTTGGGCAAAAAGATGGGAAAGGGAACATACTTTTTTGGGAGCAGGGAAAAATTAGGTAATAAAAACTATTTATAATGTTTATGAACAGGGACTATTTTTTGGAATGACAAGCCAGTTCTGAGTGACTGCTGTAAAAACCAATCATGATTCATTCCAGCTGATATCAAACCCAAAGCATTCCAGGCACTTAATTTTGTTATTATAAACATATGTAAATTATTATGAGGATTCATCACAGATTGAGATCAATTAACATTTTATTATCATTGTCAGTAGTGCCATTGTGCTAAGTCCATATGTGGGGGTACCTGGGTGTCCTTCCCCTCTCTCCAGCCCTTCTCCACTCCTCTGCTGCTATGCTAGCAGCTCGCATGTTCCACCACCTTGCTCCAGTATCTGCTGGTCTGCCTGTTGTAGTAAATTAAATAGGGCTTGGGCTTGAGTTCAGCCCAGTCCCATACAAGTTAACTGCTAATAAACCTTCTGGCAGAGTTTTAGGCTGACCCAGCTGATGCTCATACCTGGGCATGCTCTGGATGATGATTCAGATGGAGGCTTGTTCCCAATAAGCATCATGGGCAAAGCCACCTATTTTATGTTGCAAGGGAATTTAGGTATAGATACAAGCAACGACATTTGGCTTCTGGGCCAGAAAACAGCCACTGACCCCAGCTTTTACATATATAACCATAATCTACTCTTCCTTACTTCCAGGATCTACCTGTATAGAACTGGAAAGAAGCAGTGGAGCTATGCAGTGTGTCCACTCATGATGCATCCTTCCAAACACCATGGTCTCACCTTCTCCTGCCCACTGGTGTGCCTGACCCGAGTGCAGGTGTGTGCCTGAGTTGCCTCTGGCACCGAGTGGTACATCCACAGCGATGTCGCTGCCCAGCCACCTTTGCTGAGGGGCAGGGAGTGAACAGAGGTGAAGCAGAGCACAGATACACCGTTCAGAAACAGTGAGCTCCAGCTTTAAGATTTTCAGAAATTCAGAAAGAGCAAAGTACATCACAGTTTTCTCAGGTAGAGTCCTGATGCTTTTAATACAGATCTGCAGAAGTGAAGACAATTGCGGGGATGATGACAAGGCAGATGCAAAAATTGGAGACAGACAACACCAAGAAGCACCAAAGACCTAAACAGAAGGCATAGACAAAGACAAGCTTGCTCAAGGTCACACAGGAACTCTAGGGCAGGAAGTTCTGGGAAGAGAACCTGGATTGTGGGAATTAGGCCCTGTAATCATCATAAACTGTCCTTCCTCTGCATAGTCCCTATTAAAATAAGAGCATAATGACATGTGAAATATTCCAAGAAGGAATATGTCCATCAATAGTGTATGTATATGCACTACATAACCTAATCTTAACAAGACGAATACAGGCAAATATACTAAAAACATTCACTATTCAAGTTGCCCAAGTAATTAGAAAATTGAACCAAATCCATTGCTACTGCAAGTACATTTGAAGCACAACACAATTTTCTCTTTGTAAATGTCAAAACCCTCCACCTTCTCTGTAATAATTACATTAAAAAAGATGAAATACCGCACATGCATCTTTCAGTTAAATAGCCCATTAATCCCCCAAGAAAAAAAAACACTATATAACTTTTATTTCAAGAATTTTTTCCCCTTCTTTAACAAAAATTAGATAATACATCATTTTCTGAATGGCACCATATAAAAGACTATCTGAAATGACCTATGATTCTACAACCATTTGTTTCATAGCAATGAAGCTAAAATTAGGAGGTTTTAAATACTTTACAATAAAACTTCAGTACCAAAGTTTTCTCTCAAATATAGTAGCACTTAATTTATATCTTCCTAATGTGCTTGCAATCCATTTAAAAAGAAAGTCTGAAATTTATGGGCATATATCTAATAACCAGATTAAACTCTGAGTATGGAAGAACTGTCATATATAATAGCTGTAAAATTACCGTTATGCAGCAGATGCATCATACGTAATAACCTTGGACAAACCTCAGCTGTGGGATCTTGAAGTATTTGCTCACTTTCCAGACCTCACTTATGAGTGTTTAGTGGAGAAGAGCTCATACCAAAATGCAGCCAGGTTCCTGACCTGGAGAGGCAGTGGACCAGAGCTGCAGGATGCACTGCGGTTCACAGTACAGCTCTGTTTAGCCATATGTTAGTATTCCTCTGTCCTTTTGCAGGTATGTACTGATAGTCAGCAAACATGGCTTGATATGTACATTTGCAACAGCATGGTTGCAACCAGCCTGGTGATTACAGCATTTTCACAACAGATAAGAGTTTAAATATAGTCAAAGGGATTCAGGAAATCCCAGGATGCTCTAGGAACTAAGCCTGTATCTGCCATACCATGAAACAAAAGAGTGGGCTCTCCTCATTCAAACATGTTTCCAAGGCAGCCCTTTTGAGTGTTTGTCCTCAGGAAGGGTAGGGTACTGCTGTGCTGAACTGCCATGCCCCAGAATGTGTGGAGATCTAGACATGCCCCTTGCATGGGATTTCTGTAACTGCAACCAGGATGATCCTCACACCAGCTGTGGGCTCCTTTCTAATGCATCCTGATCTCTGACCCTAGGCATCCAGCTTATAAGCTACGAATTTCTCCTGTAGGACCCAACACTGAAAGTGGTGGTGTCCCTACGCTGGGTACATTCCAGATCTGGCCCTTTCTTGGTAGAAAACCATAGTCATTATTTAAGGCAAACAGCAATGTCTGGGACTCTTTAGTCACTGTTTGTTCAGTGACAACATTTCTGTATTCACATTGTCAGAGTCGCTCCTACTATGTATTAATCTTTCACCAGAAATAATTTCACTTTCATCACTAATTGTAGTGCTCTCTATTAAGAAGCACTCGTAGAAGGTACCAATACAAGTACTTCTTGAAAGAGCATGCTAAGAAAGGAGTTGTTTGCAAGTTAGGCTAAACTGTTTGTTAATAAAGTAGAAGCTGATATCGCCAACACCTAAACAAGAGAGCAATTTGAGACACCTTTGGTGAATTCCAGAACTCCCCTTGGTCTTAATTAGAACAACTGAAAGAAACTGTTAATTTCAATCAGCTGGTGAAAGGTGCTGCTGTCACAGTCAGTCAGGCTTTTGGAGTTCAGTTTTCAACTTTTTAAGTAACAGACAGTCTTACACAAAATATTCTGTTTCCCTGGAAAAGTAAGAGTCTTTTCTTTCTTATTAGAGAGTTTTTATAGTGTTATAAGCCCAGAAAGTGTGTTAAAACTTGTTTTTTTCTAGATAAAGTTTCTTTGTTTTATCGAGTAGAACTGGAATTTAATAGCAAAACAACCTATGCAGAAAATAATTGTACTTTTTTTTTTTAATATATATTTTAACAAAGCATACTGAGGAATTGACTCGTAATAGACAATATTAGACATCTACTTCCTGGGTGCCTAATCACTGCCAAACAAGTGCCTTAAATTTTTTTGGGAGACCTTCAAGAATCTTGTATATGCATTTTGATGTTCCAGGAACTTATTTCTGAGACCTTGAAATGTATCTGGTTTGAGATTTTTTTTTTTTTCTTTTGGCTTCTTCAGTTAAAGCACTTGATTTTTTCATTTAACTGTGTTTCTTCCCAAGACATATTGCTACATGAATTAAAATCTGCTGTGCTTTGACCACAAATAACACATTCAATTGAATAGATGTTCAGTGGAATGACCTACGTTTAGTATAATTAGAACGATTAAGTCAGTACAGCTGCAACATGCATTGTTACTTTGTTAAAACTGTGAAGTACTTATACTCAAGTGATATGTAGACACTTTAAAAAAAATTAACTTCAGAAAAAAACACTTTTAAGCAACATAAAACTTCTAATATATTCAACTGAAACTCAGAGGAGCCACGATGCTTATCTAGAACATGGAAGACCCAGGTTTCAATCTTTCTCTTCTTCATTTACAGTTCAGAGCAGAAATTGAAAAACAAAATCTGCCTTTTTAGAGGACAGTTACGGGTTCTACAGAGGTGGCCACAGATTCATCCCCTTTTAGAAACAGTGCCAAAGTAACCCAGTGAGAGTCGGGATAGTAGTTAAGGGACATGGGAGGAGGTATTTGCACCCTGAATGCTCTGAGTAGCTTCTGAAACAGTGGTGAACTCATGGGGAGGGGACATGTCTTCAAAGATGGACAATTTAGATGCAAAATCTTGCTCTGGTGTCATCAGAACAAAGCCTCAAGACTAAACCGCCTGCCTCTTGGGCAACTGGTAGCTGGAACACTGCTGTCCCCTTAGTTTTTAAGTCATCTAGAGAATCTCTCTAGCTACCTCTATTACTGTTCTAATTCCATAGTAAAATGCACCTAAAAATCTGACCCTTATCATTATCATCAAGGGTAACCCTTATCATCAAGGGTATTTTTATCATACCCTTTACAAGGTAATATATTGACATACATTAAAAAAATCTGTGATTCCTTCCTACCAACTTCCCTCAGATCTGGTCAAATAAATGTATTGAATTAGGGATTCTTTCAAGTTTTCTATAAAATAAATTATGTGGCTGTTGTGTCTACAGAGTGTACATGTATTTTTTTAAAGCGTCACGTTCACTTTATACATTTGCAGAGGCCAAATGCTAGCTGCTCCTGCAAATTCAAAGAGCTTTCTACATGTTTTCTCTTCACATTTCTCTTGATTTCCACTTGCACACACAAGTCAGCCTCCCTATACAGCCCAGATTTGAATAATGAGGAGCAGAAAACATTCTGAAATGCTCTTCGCAGAACTTCTACCAAATAAGTATTTGGGTAAATATGCCACAGAAGACTAGGAACTTCAACCTTCAGGACTGCACAGGGTTTCACCAGAGGATGAAGAACGTGGTCTGTAAGAGCTGCAATGATGAGCTCCTTTTGAATATTTTGTAGAGAACATTCCCTTGGCACAAGGAGGATGTACAATAAAAAGGTCAATACAGTACAAGACATTTCCCAATGTTCTTAGGTGAATCAAGACCAACAGCCAGTCTTTAACAGGATTTCGCTCTGCTTTCGTTGTAGCCACACTTCTATGCAATAAGGGGAAATTTCACATGCAGTAGAGATCATGTACATGCAATTTACACTGTTCCTTTGTTTCTCAATCAGGGATTAAGAAAAAAAACAGAGCAACCAGAACAGCAAGAGGTGCATGATCTTTTGCCTATTATCCAAAGGAATAGAGGCAAGAAAAAGAACCATAAGACATAAAAAGAACCATAAGAAGAATGTAATGGAACTGCTGGAATTGCCTAGCTTGGATATGTCCCTGCTTGAAATGTTTTTAGAAGGGTGTCCTTATTACCAGGGTGAAAAAAAAAATCCTAAATGTTAACTAGAAATCAATTTCCTTCATCCCACATCTTCCCCCTTAGTAAATGAAGACAGGATGAACAGCTAAAATTACTAATTGGTTTACTGATCAGTTGTAGTTTGTTCGATTGATTTGCAATTAATTCTGGTTTGTGGTGCATAGAAGAGGAAGGTTGGCGCCAACCTTTGAGGCAGCTGATACTCAATATCCTCCAAGAGAGCTGTGGGTCAGAATATCAATAATCTGTTTTGAAGCAGCTCCTGAAGATATTGAAACTGTGTCTTGTGCATTTTTAAGAGCTCCAGGGAACAAAAAGAAATCTGGATTTTGTTAATAAATATATCTTTCTGTGAAGATCAGACATTTTTAACCTTACAACTAGTATTTAGTGCCATTCTTGTTTCAGAAAAGTGGAAATATTTTTCATAATCCATACTACTATTGGTGCTTTTGGTGATAGCTGTTTATATCACAGCATTCACTTTTCCAAGCTTTTTACCGGTACATAGCAACTTCAAATTAAAAGACACTACAGGTTTTGCTTCACTAATACTAAAAATTCACAGAAAGTAACCCTGATAAGAGCACAAGTACATGCACAATGTGTGAGAGATATATCACTTATTTTGAGACATACAGGGCCGCATTTAGAGTGGGTACAGCTCATTTGTTTCAGTTATGAAATAAAGTTCTTTTAATTAGAAAAAAAATTAAATATATCTGAAGACAAAGAGAATCAGAATCAAGCACAGATTAGTTAAAATGGAGTCAGAAGGAAACTCAGTATCAAAAATTAGTATCCCTTTCTCCTTTGTAGTTGTTCGTATTTGTAACGTAACATCAGGTATTTTCTATTAGGAACCTGATTTAAATTTCACTTTAATACTCACTTGGTGAAAGAATCCTTTCCTGGATGCTTTTTACACTTTTGTATCCCTTTCTGTTTGGAGTGATCTTCCAGAAAGAAATAGTGACATTCTTTTACTCTGACACTGCAGATTGCTTATTTGTCTACTATTATTAGTGTACGCATCCCATTCCTTGGTCCAGTATACAATTTTTTTCTTTCTTTTCCCAAAGTTTGCCTATTTCATATAAAAATCCCTGAATCTTTTCTATGAAATGCATCCCCTTCTGTACGTTTCCAAGAATTTTCCATGTATCTTTATTACATTCTCCTAATCCCCCAAAACAGAGTGAATTTTGTTCTGAAATGACTTTTTCATTTTCTTTTTTCTGTTCAGAACTGACAGAAACATCTAGTGATCTGATTTTCTATGGAAAACATGTTAGGAAATCATATTTGATCCTTTCTTATTGTAGTATAATTACATTTTAATGCATGCAAAGCTGAATTTTAAGTACTCTTCATTTCAGTATTTGTGCAGTGTTATTTATAACATGAAAGAGCAACTTATTTTAAGTTAAAAAAAGTCTTTTTTAAACTTCTATTTGATGACAAGTTGCAGACACGTTTATGTAGCATAAAAAGTAACAAAATGGATGGGAACGGGAGAAATGAATGGCTATTCATTGAGACTAT
This sequence comes from Aptenodytes patagonicus, assembly GCF_965638725.1. Taxonomy (NCBI): domain Eukaryota; kingdom Metazoa; phylum Chordata; class Aves; order Sphenisciformes; family Spheniscidae; genus Aptenodytes; species Aptenodytes patagonicus. The sequence continues at coordinate 19,196,542 of NC_134982.1, forward strand.
TTTTGAATCCCTAATAAATAAAACACCTGATTAAAGCTATAGAAGAGAAGTGATAAGGAAAACTGAACTGAGTTTCCATGCTACTTAAGACTCTGGCTTTTCACTGTAAATGTGATCTTGTTTCAAACTGTGAATGAGTCTAAAACTGCATGTTAGTAGCTGCATTAGAGGTACTGTAATAGTGGTGGATCATTCCCGTGAGAAAGGCAAGCAAGGCTTAGTGACTCCTGTGTAAGAGAGCTATCTGTCACAGATGTCAGTTTATCTGATTGAGACTCCTTAGCTGCTGCTATACTTGCACCCTTCTCTATATCAAGACCTTTGGCATCTACAAGCTGCCAGCATGGGAGGAAAAAAAACCTTCTTCTGATGAGATAGCATTGGGATCTTTGCGGCTTTTTGTCTCAGCAGTTAAACAATGGGTTTAATTGGCTGACATCTGAACTTTGAAAGAATCCTAATTCTTATGGGATGCGGGCTTTTTTACTGTATTTCATAACCCTTCCATCATTTTGCATTTCTTATACCATTAGCCCTGTATGTGTCCAGTCTGTCAAAGTAATCTATAGATCTTTTATCTGATACACCGGCAGAACACTTGTATATTTTTGTTGGTCATAGTCAAAGCTTTCATGATCATTTTGATGAGAAAAACAGTAGTGAGGAGAGCTGTCCAAATCATTCAAATGTAAAATTAAGACAACAAAGGCTGTTCAGATTTTTAATCCATTTCTTTCTCCTAATGTTTGGTTGTGATCTTCATAGAGATTTGATTATAAAATGAAGTCTTTTTTTTTTTAACCTTGAAAGCAATTCAAGATGAGGAGCATACAATTCATTACTAAATAAAATGACCTTCAGTACAAGACAGTTTGTGGGCCACATGCTCACTTGGGAAATACAAAATGTACTAATGCTTGCAAAACAGATTGTGAACAGGTTTTGCTCTACATCTCCAACACACACATATGCACACACCACCAGCAATTGCAGTTGCTTGGTCCAGACAGCTGTCCAAAATAATTTTTTTAAAACTTACTTTTCATATCAGAGTAGATATAACTGGCGTCATTGCCTTCACTGATTTATGGGAGGAGTGGGAATCTGTTTTCACTCTTGCATCTCTTACCAGACCACAAATGCAGAAAGTAACAAAGTTACCCTCATTTGCTGATCTGTTATGAATGTGCGTGGTTTTATGGTGAGAATAATGCAGTAAGACAAGAAAGCAACCAGAAGAACGAAGGAGAAATTGGGGTTGTTACAGACATCAACTCCATTGTTTATGATTGTGCATGTAAAATTTATGGATTTACCACTTCTTTGTAATGTATTTACTCAAGGAAGCTCTATTATAAATCATCTGTTTTCCAATAGGAACCTACATTTTTCACCCTAATCTTCCGTTGAGTTCACTGAGGCAAGAAAGGGTCAAATGACGAGCCCAGTGTTGCATGATGAGTCATTGAATGAACCAAGAGCACTAGGATCCTCCTTGCCCCTAGCCCTTTATATCAACAGGCCACAGGGGCTTTGTGTTGCTCCTTTCAGCTGCCTTTAAATCCAAAGTGTTAGTTAGAAACGTCTTCCATTAAATCTTACCCTGGCTCAGACAGTGCAAGCAAATACAGTCCCTGAGATAGTCTGTTCATATACTGGATATGTTTCTCTGTTTTTTCTGTGACACCCTTTCTGCTGAGATTTGTTTACTGATCTCCATAAATCAGCATTCTCATCAGATGTGGTAATGAAGTCCTATGAGAGCCAGCCAATATTTCCACAGTCGTTAAGTAGTTATCTAAAGATTTCTTTCTTTTTGGGCTTGATTCACCACCGGGTTTCTTCAGGTTTATGCTAGCGTAAGTCTAATGGGTTCAAATTGGTTGCAGTAAATCAATGCACAGAACTAGTCCCTGAGCTGGTGTAAATCAGCATAGCTCCACTGTGTTCAAATGCAGCAATCCTTATTTATGTCAGCCAAAGATCTGTCCCATGGAGTTCAGACGAGCTTACTGTACATGCTGCCAGGCAGGTTCAGCTTTGATGACCAGGTATTCCCAGGTGGAGTATTAGGGTTACACTTTCAAAAATGAAAATCAGGTTTGATTAGAATGATAAAGGAGAGACATTGTTGTGTGTGATAGTTTTGTTGTTATCTGTTTCTTTTTTCTCTGAAAAAACAACACTCCCTTTCAGAGCTGCTCTTCGGAGGTTTCATCTGCAGTAGGAGGAAAACCACTGACTGCAGGCTAACAGAGTGGCAGATGTAAAATAAATCCTTTGGAAGACATTTAATGCATGTGAAAAGAAGAAATGAGAAACCAAATCTACACAAATTAAACACAGTGGGCGAGTCCGTCTGTAGTCCTTCTACACGTTATCAATTAAGCTGTGAGCAGACAAAAACTTAGCCATATGCTTAGATGTGTAGGTCCACTGAAGTCAGAGGAACTAATCATGTATAAAACTGGCTTCCTCTAAGTTCTTGCCAGAAATGTCAGTCCTTTTTGACTGGAAATAAATATTCCATTTTCACTTAAGTATTTTTAGACTTTTTAAATAGATAAAACTGAAAGAAACTCTGAAGTGAACAGTTGAGTAGAAAATTAATTTTGAAATTTTAAAATACAATCAATTTTTTTAAAAATTTTGCATTTGTTCCTTTTCTTATTTATAACCAATCTACAGCATGAACATGTATTTACAGAAATGGTATTCCTACAGCCACCTTTCACTATGAAAAGTTTCAGCAACAAAAAATGTTTTTGTCTACCTTTCTTCCAAGAAGGTTTTTGAATCTGCACATTTATGGAAGAGCATATTGGAGTTGGGGTCCAGATCTCCCGAAATTCTCAGTGTCACAAAAGCAAAGAAAAATTTTATTTGCTTTAATATTTAATATTTATAATATTTTTATTACAATATTAAAGCCTCTGTTTATCATAGTGGCATCACACTGTATGGAGGAAAACGTGACAATTCTCCACTAATAACCATTTCCAGTGCATTCAAAAGCTAGAACTAACCAAAGACAATCCTAAAAGCATGGACAGAATTCCTTCTGCTTTCAGCACATGCAGTATCTCAGGTACACTTTGTGCCTTTGAGAATCTTCCATCTTCTTAAAACCTATAGTGAACTAGAGTATGTTGTGTATAGGTGAGGGCAGATATATAAATTCTCTTTTGTAAAAATTATTTTACAGTTTTTTTAAAGCATGCTCATATTTCCCCCGTCATTGTGTACTGTTGAATTTTTGTACCTATTAAATATTAAAATGGGCAAGCGGGTTTAAATTTAATTTTAACAGAGAAAATTGAGCAGCACAGGAAATAGTCTGTGCTCTGTATCTATTAATGGAAAGTCAAATTTCTGTTTTGCTATGTAAACAGCTGCAAATCTAGTGGAACAGTGTTCAGTTTATTTATGTCACCAAAAGCAAAACACAACAAAAAGTGCTCCCACTGACACTCATAAGCCTTAGGTAACCTTTTCTTTTAGCTTATGTGTTCATTTTATAGTGTCGCAAAAATCCCTTTCTGCACTATAACAAAAACTTTCGTAGTCAGATTTTCTGATTTATGGCTTGTATTTATTTGCTAGCTATTTGTTCAGATATTATTGTGAACTTTAGGGCCTTAAGCATTGTTGTTTTAAAAATACACAAGATGATCATGTATTTTAACCCTTTTTTTTTTTATTTAGGAATTAATGCGAGTAAATATACATGAAAAGGAAAAGGAAAACTGGTTTAAAAGTGACCCAAGTCCACCTTAGTGAAAACTTTTCAGCATGTACTTAATTTTCCACACATGCTTACACCACCATGATTTTAAGTCCATACTTTCACTGCTTTGCTGAATAAAGAAACAAATCTACAGCTTATTTCCTATAACAGAATTCCCTAGTTTCCATGTAAAATCCTTTACATGGAGCTCTAAAATAGCATAAATTGTTGATTAAAACTTATATCAGTCAAATATTGTTTTACATGAAACTTTAAAAAAATATATGTCAAAGCTCTTCCAAATTTTTATCTCACTTTTGGAGGGAATCTTTTCCTTTTTTAAAATTGGAAATTGCAAGTAGAACTAATTCTCTCAATGATACGAAGCATAGGAGGAATGCATTTTTAATTTTCTGTAAAATTCATATATGTATACCCCCATATATACATAGAAATAAACAAAATGGCATAACACAACATTTTATTTATGTTGAAAGCTTGCATGTAGAGAATTTTCTGTTATAAATGTTGTACAAATAGAAAATGCAAGTTTTAGAAGGGATGCATACAGAAAGTGGGATCTATTTTAAGCAAATGGAAATACAAAACCAGTTACATCAGCTTTCAAATGCACACACACACACACACATATTTCATTACCTGCAATTTTCAATTTCTGGTATCTAAGCCCAGTATATTCTTTTCCTTATTTGAAATGTTGGGATGATTCAGGATGAATCAGTTACTTGAGAAGTTTTATGCATGCAAGAGAAGTACATAACAAACCTTAGAACCACTGAATTATTACAAAACAGAAATTAAAAAAAAAAGGAAGACTGCTCTTTTCCTACTTGTCATAAATAGGAAATATCAGCACAATTCTTTTTCATGAGTAAATATAATTTATATATTCCTAACTGTATATCATTTACATGGTTGAACAAACCCAAAGAAACACGATTTGTTATTTTCTGAAAATACAGAATTAGCTTCCATTTCAACAAATATTACACTTTTGAACTGTGTCATTTCACAGATTTATACAGTTGATATTTTCCTCATTTAAGCTAAATTCACAAAGGACAAGTATTTTCATGCTTTTTTTTTTTCTTAATAAAAAGATGGACTTCATATCTAGCATTTAAAATGTTAGGAAAGGTACTACTATGAAGTATCTATTGAATGTTAACCAAAAATAGAGCAGAGTCTGAAGATTACTTTAGATATGATATAGGTTCTTTGAGTCTATATATTTTATGAAATGAAATTTATAATGATTGGTAAACAAATTGCCTGATTGAAGTCATCAGCCGAAGCTGTCTTGCACAGATTTACTGTTCGAAGCTCCAGTGACCTGTTTAATGACCCTAAACCTTAGTGTCAGAAGTTCTTTCTAATCCTTAAATATCCATGTCTAATAAATCCAGAAGGCTAATAAAAGGACTTTATTTTTTGTATTGATACAAGTATGGATTTATTTATTCTAAATTACTCACCAGAGAGAGACATTTCATTGAAAAATACCTCTCAAAAGTGATTCATTAAAACCAAAGTGTCATCTTTAAACAAATTGCTGGAAATTGTATCATCAGAGGTAATTGACAATATATCTTTTTAATTTCATTTGTGATCTCTTTACTGTCCTTCTTTTGAGGTAATTTTTTAACTAAAAATATTTTTTCTATTATTTTTTCTATACTGAGTATAATAAATGCAGCTCCCTTTTGCTACAACAACCACTGAATATGTCTTATGTTCCAACAAAATAAAATAAATGAAAAATAACAGGTTTATTGGATTTATGGCTAAATTAACATGGAGTTAAGACTGAAGATATGTCTTAGAAACATGTATGGATTTAAGCTGAAAAACTTCATTCAGGCTTCCCCCCCCACCCCCCACCCCAAAATGAGCATGTGAAATCATAGATCATTCTGGGTGACAATAGTACTTTAAAAAATCAAACATATTAAGATATGGAAATGAATACTCAAAATGTATTAACAGCCTTAATTATGTGCAGCTGCAAAATCATGCAGTAATAAAAATGACTGTGAGTTCACAACATTCAATATTTTTCTTTTGCTTTCCTTATTCTGGGTACAGATATAGTTCTTTGAATTACAAGGTATATTTACACAGTAACTTTCCTTAGTGCAGAGACTCAGCTTTAAAACACTTGTGACTTGAAGTCTAAAAAATGAAGTTAAAAATTCCTAATCAATGGAGTTATATCTCCACCGATAAAAGTAATTTCTTTCCCAATAGCTAGAATTAGCAACAACACAAAACAAGCCCCACAGTCAGATCAAAGTTGGGGGAAATCTGCATCTAAGCAGAGCTCTCTCACCTGGGCCTTGGCTTACTTGCAAATGTGACCCCACACAGATCCAGCTGCAGGATCCACACTTTTCAAATGGGTGTGCTTTTCCTGTTGAAACATTTGTAGCCACCGCACTAGCCAGCGAGAACTATTTATCAGCCTCTCAGTGTAATATCAATCCATAATTCCTGTTTCAAATGCATCTAAGACCTCATCTTTTTGAACATCATCATAGAAATCAACTAGCTAATTAAGTCATCTTGTAGCATTATAATGAGAATAGTTTGATGTTTACTGCTTTTTTCTTAGTAGAGATAGGAGATTTTGTAAGAAATTGTTTTCATCAGCCTGATGTTCTTGCTTCGTCTAATTCACCAGTTATTTGTGTACAAAAAAAAAAAAAAAGAAACTACTCATGCATTTTCACCCATGAAAATCTAGGAAAAAGCAAGGAGGATATCTCTCAGAAGTCACCTGCTCAGGTCTCTGACTTCCTATTCTGCTATTAAATAGCCCACATATATGTTATGTATATACAGTGACTTAGTATTCTGTGTTGAGTCCCAGATAAAGCTCTGCCAACTAACAGTAATGGTTACAGGGGGGACAGCTAGTTTTGGATGTCCCCAGTGAAGGAACCAGCATAAGCAGTATCCCTCACAAAGTTGCTCAGGAGAAAGTAAACCTCAGTGAATGAGGTGGTAAATTATCCACTCTCCTTTTCGCTATTTTTTTCTTAAGCTTAAATCAGGGCACAGACCACTACAGAAAACATTATTTTAGAGGAGTAGAGTTACCTGCTTGGACGAAGCCCCTTGTTTTCAGTTCTGTGCTCATCACTGCATAAGGCTGTCTCTGTACAGCACTGTAGAAACGGGCAGACTGGCCATCTAGGAGAAAATCTACAGCACAGTAATTTGGAACATTCTAAAAATTATTGAACTCCAATTTTCAATAATTAATTTTATTTATGCCATGAGTATATGGTGTGACCCTTCACTTGCCCTTTGGTTTATAATCACAAAACATATTGCTGGATAATCTCTACATTCAAAGAGTGTATCATCTATAGGCTAACCTTGAGGGGGGAATGATTTTCTAAGCTAGAAACATAAAATAAAATACCATTACCTACATAAAGGAAGATATAACACATTTAACTTCTAAGCCTTTTAAAAAATCTCTAGAAATATCCAGTACCCAAGAGTGTAGTCAAGAAAGATGGCTTGGTAAAGCACATCTAGCAATGGGTTCTTTGATACAAAACTGAAGACAATTTTCTCTTCCATTGAAGATAATACCGATCTTGCTATTGATTTCAGTGGTTGGAAGTGCCCAATGCAGCCTCCCTTTTCTGACTCTTTCTCCAGCCAGCTGCACGAACATGGGGAATGAATGCAGCTGAGTTCCTTCTTCTCCATTGTCTGCTATGTCTGCCCAGGCTGTGAGCTCTCTCCTACTGTAATGGGACTTTCTCTGATGATATGTTTGAGAAGGGGAAAGCAAAATGGGACCCAGTCCAGCAGAAGCTTCAGGAGCCACCGTATTTCATTGCCAAACTTTGGTTTAATTAAGGACGCACTGCAAATGAAAGCTTTATGGTTTTGCAGTTCCTCTGCTTACGTTTCCCCATTCTTAATAATCCTATTCTCCTATCCCAGAATCCCTAATATTTAAGCATTAATTTATGTCTTTCTTTAGTTTATTAAATCAGGATACAACTGCAGCTTGCCAGCAGTCGTTTACTGTATTTAATCACTTTTGAATCTTATTCACTCTGAATGACACCAAATAGAGGTGTGAGGTCTTTCTTTGGAGTGGGTCTTCTCACTGACAAGTTACCAAAGAACAGGAGCAGAAGAAAGTTAGTGTTATTTGTCTGATTGATAGCTAATAAGGCCATTTCACGAAGACACTTGGAGTGTTGTTGCAGCCTGCTGTCCAATTAGCAGATCCCTTTTAACACCACTCTCCTAGCTCATCCACCTCTGTGCTATATTAGCCTAGTGCAAAAAAAAATATAGACAAGCTTTTACACTAATCTTTAAAAAACCTATATGAGAAAATATAATAAAAGGTTTATTACGTATAAATATGTATGTCTATATATTCACATGCATACACATAATGTGCATATGAGAAGTGAGAGAGAGAGGCACACACACATCCATATGAAAATTCTTAAAGACCGTACTGTAATCTGCCTGTGAAATGGTTAACAGGGAAATAAATCGACATTCCTTTCTATGTGTGTTACAAACATTATTATCTCCAAGTCACATTTTAATTTCATACTTGATGCTTCAGCTCATGCCATGTTTTTAGTTAGCGATGGCCTATTAAGCTGCTAATTTATATACTGTTGTGAAGGCCTCTGTAAATGCTGCTCTACAAATAATAGAGCAGTGATCCATAACCACCTTCCATGTAACAGCACAGAGTCCACTGCAGCTAATATGAAAGAACTGCTGGTTGCTAGGTGCCAAAATGCTGCCTGCCTATTTAGGAACTGCTATAGTTTTGTCTCCCTGCTAAGATGACAAAAGTGTAATTAGAGATTAATCAAGAGCTACATTAGTGCCACAGTTTCCTGCAGACTGACTTTTGTTGCTCACCAGCAGTTAAGTGCATCTGCCTGTATTTACCCGTTCTCTGGAGATTTAAAAATTTATTGTCATATTTACTAGGACAGCTACAGTAAGAGTTATCAAATCATGGAGGAAACTTGGCAAAATGCATATAATTTGCAATTGCAGATATGACTCTCTGTATTTATTTTTTAAACATTCCCCATATGAGAGAGGTTTTTAATTTCCTGCCACCACATACTTAATTCACTGGGATGAGGGGAAGAGGGCTTAGACCCAGATTGTTTTATCCTCTAGTGAGGCCTCATTAACATAAAACTTTACACCATTTTTAATGTTCTTATTTAATTCTAAGTTTTTTGTAAGCTTCATTTAATATCATATAGACTCTTTTCTATTTAGATAGTAAGTAACTTCTAGAGCTGCTGAAACCTTTAAATACTTTAATCTGTTTATTATTTCACATATTACTAAACTATATATTTAGATTCCTGCGTTATCACCTTGATTATATGACCACTACTTACATATTTCTTGATAGAAAATTAGCACTTACTAGGAAATCGTTGTGCAGGGTTCTCCTCATTATGTAGTAAAAGCCACAGAAGGATTTTGTTCAGAAATTTATTATAATTAAATAAATTCTGATTTTAATTTATTCTTCCCAAGTTGGAAACTTTTAAAATGATCCAAATCTTTCATAGGAAATACATTCCATTTCCTGGCTAGTTCTAGTAATAATATAAAGAGGATGGATAGGAAAACAGATGGAAAGATTATGGGACTTATCCAAGGTTGCATAAGAAATCATTGGTATCTGAGAGCAGATCTCAGATATTCTGTATTTTGTGGAGAAACCTGTACTCTCTTTCATTGAGAGACTACAGACAGTGTTACTTAAATGTCTGCTCCAAAGCCTGCCCATGAGTCTTAGCAAGCAGTCTGTGTTGAGCTCTGTGCTACTTAGTATCCAAGCCCAAGAATAGATTTATTTGGGTGGGATCATGTCAAACATGGCATAATCACTGGCACATAGGAGAGTAAGTCTAGTATGATAGTAAAAACGTGGTATTTCCAACACGAGTAGCAATCTTTACAGGGAGACCAAGAATAACCCACTTCCATTAATGAGATCAATGCTTAAAATCTAACGAGACAATAAAAAGCACAAAAAAGACAGTAAAAACACAGAGGTTGTGCAGCTTACTCTGAGTAACTTCATTTAAACCAAGCAGTCAGAATCCAAGTACAGGAAAATGCTGTATAAACAACTCTACTGTGAATGGATTAATAGTGTAAAACTCTGCAATCCAGCTTTCTTTCCACACCAACCCCTTTAATAAAAGAGATATGTATGTTATGTATTAGTTGGTTAGTAACTGAGGATTCAAGCATAAAACCTGTTGCTACTTATACATATATAAAAGTAGATGTATATATATAACCTATGCATGTATATATGTGTATAAATGTATACACCTATAGATTTTTGTAGAGTTGTAAGCAAGGAATTCCAGTCCTGGGGCAATAGAACAGGAATTCTGGGATGGAGTGTTTCTTTGGAATGGTCAAATTTACTCATAAAGTGGACCTAGAGGATAAAGCTCTGTACTACAGCATATGGCTCTGTGGATTTATTCATAGCTCATTTCTCCAAGGGAAAAGCAGAAACTCTGGTATTTTCGAAGGAAAAGGAGAATCATGCAACCCCCCACACCCCTCCCCCTCCCCATACTTGTTAGAGATTGCTCCACATATTATGGCCCCTTTGATTTACACAAGGACAAAAGCTTGTTGATAATGGGCTTAACAATGAGCTTCTCATTTAGTACTTCCTAATATTTTTGTTTCCTCTTCCTTTTGCAAAGATTTTTACAACACTTACAAAGATAAAGTTTGGATAAGTTGGGTTTTTTCTTACATAGAATCTGGAGTTCAAATCCAGCTTTTTTTGAAGGTAATATTTTCTTCTTTCTTAATAATTACCATAGGTAACAGCATAAAAGCTTTTTTTGGCTCTGCACAAAGACTGATGAACCTCAAAAACAAATGATGAACCTCAAAAGTTTTGAAAAAAATCAGTTTATTGATCCAGTTTTATCTCTTGTGCCTAGAAACATGATATCTGAGTTCAGTGTCAATATGTGTTCCATATATCAAACACTAATTTTTCTTCCCATCCTTTGTTTTATTTTTCATGGAAGAAAAATAGCTCACAACTACAAGGCCATTTTTTTTAGAAACTAACTTCTTTTACTCTCTGAGGGATGAGACAAAGAGGTTGCATCTTTTCAATATATCTGGAAAAGTCTTCTGTTTACTAAAAAATGCAACTTCTTATCTTACCCTCAGCAAGTTTGCAGATGACACCAAGCTGACTGGTGCGGTCGACAGGCCAGAGGGACGGGATGCCATCCAGAGGGACCTGGACAAGCTCGAGAAGTGGGCCCGTGTGAACCTCATGAGGTTTAACAAGGCCAAGTGCAAGGTCCCGCACCTGGGCCGGGGCAACCCCCGGTATCAATACAGGCTGGGGCATGAAGGGATTGAGAGCAGCCCTGCCGAGAAGGACTTGGGGGTACTGGTGGATGAAAAGCTGGACATGAGCCAGCAATGTGTGCTCGCAGCCCAGCAAACCAATCATATCCTGGGCTGCATCCAAAGCAGCGTGGCCAGCAGGTCGAGGGAGGTGATTCTGCCCCTCTACTCTGCTCTGCTGAGACCCCACCTGGAGTGCTGCGTCCAGCTCTGGAGCCCTCAGCATAAGAAAGACACGGACCTGTTGGAGATGGTCCAGAAGAGGGCCAGGAAAATGATCGGGGGATGGAACACCTCTCCTATGAAGAAAGGCTGAGAGAGTTGGGGTTGTTCAGCCGAGAGAAGAGAAGACTTCGGGGAGACCTTATTGCAGCCTATCAGTACTTAAAGGGGGCTTCTAAAAAAGATGGCGGCAAACATTTTAGCAGGGCCTGTTGCGACAGGACAAGGGGGAATGGCTTTAAACTAAAGGGGGGTAGATTGAGACTAGATATAAGGAAGAAATTTTTTACGCTGAGGGTGGTGAAGCACTGGCACAGGTTGCCCAGAGAGGTGGTGGATGCTCCATCCCTGGAAACATTCAAGGTCAGGTTGGATGGGGCTCTGAGCAACCTGATCAGTTGAAGATGTCCCTGCTCATTGCAGGGGGGTTGGACTAGATGACCTTTAAAGGTCCCTTCCAACCAAAATTATTCTATGATTTTATGATTCTATGATCTTAAAAAAATAGGAAACTGACATTACAGCGTGTGAAAAAGTAAAGGTTTGTGAAGTCAAGCTGTACAGATATTAATAATAATAATTGTCCAAGAAGCAGTTAAGAGTTGAAATACTAAGCAAAAGTAGGGCTCATCTTTCTTGTCTTCCAGACTGTTGCCCTTCTGGATTGATAACACCTTAGTTTCAATATGATGAAGAGTAACAGCTGCCAGAACTCAGATGTCACCATAATTATGTTATGGTTATAAATTATGGTATAACCACAACAATAAGTTATCTGAACCACAAGTTCAGATACTTTCTATAACATGGGAATTGTGGCTTCAAACACCCTCAGACTGAGAAAACCTGACAGACCACAGCTCCTGTTTCCAGGAAAGTGCCCAAACTGTTTAGATGCTTGCAAAACTGGGTGACAGCTCTACCAATGACTGTGATCCTGAAGTTCTCCAGAGCTATTGTTCTTTTACTGGGGGGTTGTGGGTTTTTTTTCTTTTTTTCTCTAAATACAACTACTGGATCTTATGAGAAGCCATGCTGCCTTCCGACATCTAGATTGTAAGAGCATAGGAGCAATAAACAGGAAAGGCACCTTCCTTCTCACTGTGTGGCATTTTGCACTCTGAGTATGGTCAGAGTCTAATTTTAACTGCTGAAGGAACATGAAGATTGACCAAGGAAGCAGCTTTTGATAACTGGCAGAGGTGCTGGAGAACAGGCAGTCTAGATGACTGCCTCAGATTTTGGGAACCTCATTTCCATGTAGTTTCCATTAAAGAACTTTGGATTGTACCAAAGAAAAATAATTTTAAAAAAATAATTTATATGCAAAACTAAATATGCTGTACTCTCAGTCTTGAGTTTTAAAGAAGTGATTATGTATTAAAATAAAACCTAAGTTATCCAGGATTAAGTAAGAACATATGTATAACTCAGTCACTTGGGATCAAACACTAGATCCAAAAGGCAGCTGCAAAGCACAGATGAACAATTTTGTTCAGCACAATTACCTTGATTGCAGCTAATCTGATTTGGGCTGCTGTATGTGTATGTATGTGTATCTAATCTTACATAAGGGTTGATGCCTTTGCTGGCTGAATTAGGTCAAAATACAAAAGACAAAATAGCTAATAAATAAGGAACATTATCAAAATTTTAAATCCACAATTGTACTCTATTTCCACAAACCCAGTGCTTTGATGAAAATTGTTTATTACATGGCTAAGTTCTTAGCTAGAAGGCATCTTCTGGGCTTTGAAGATTTTGCCATAGTCTTAGAAATAAAAAAAAGAAGAGCAAATTGCTGTGCTTTTCTGTAATTTTGTAAAACAGGGTGTTTCAAGATAAATTATACTAGCAGACGGTATCTGTCTTGTACCACAAAACACATGTAAAATACCTGTAATTTAGTCATTTCAAGGCATGCATGGAAAAAGGTAATAAACACAAACACATCCATACTAGTTTGTAGACATGCAGACTTCACAAGTTAGAAAGATCTCAGGCTTTTTAAATATCAAAGATGGGATCTGTGCTGCACACCAAACTACCTAAAATTGCCTTCAAATTTAAGGTGCAATTTATTTCAAATGGCATAAAGTTGTAGATAGCAGCACTAGCATACACAGACACACTGGATGTCTGTGTGTGTCAGTGACTGAGTTGAAAGAGAACTCATTTCTGGGTTATAGATACAGTTGTATATAGATAGATTGTACAAAATGCATAGGTAGATATAAATATGTGACATAATATATGCTTGTAATGTCCTGATTTAATTCCAGTTTTGCTTTTTCTTAATAATTTAAAATGCCCTTTTCTGTAAAATATTTTTTCTTCCAAACACTGTTCTTTCCAGATTCACACACTGTATTTCAAAATGTTATTATGTGTTCAGTGCGGTTTCCTGTAATTTTTTGCTCCTTTCCCCATTCAGGAAGCACTTACTGGACCCGAGTATATTTTCCTTTCTAATATTTGAAAAAGCAAAAAATAGGTGATTGCATTGTCTCTTGCTTTGCACCAAAAACTGTGACAGGAATGAAAAGGTGACTTGAGCAAGAAGAAGAATGGTGAACTTTAAATTGCCCATTAATGCATTGAATTTTATGAGGCAGCATTTATTCCCTTGAACTCACACCACCCTGAAACATGAACATGTTTCTGGGAAAGACCTTTTCATAATGGATGAAGATACTTAACATTTTACTGCCATTTTTCTGTTTTACTAATATATTGTAACAGTACTGTTATAGTCTACATCATAGTTGATTTTCTTAAGACATGGGATAGAATACGACTACTTTTAAAGGCTATTTACTTCTCTTAGAGCCTGTCACAATTTTTGTCTTCAAAACACTTTCACAAAGGATGTCGTGAACATCATCCTTTTTGAAAAATCCCAGTAAGCTCCTGTCTGTGTTGCAGGGCCTTTACATATCGTACAGTGGCAGGTTCCATACAGAGTCAGCCCCAGGCCTGTAGGAGAGACAAGGGGTTAACCCATCAGCTTGAATTACACTTTCAAAATTTTAATTCATGATGGAAAATTTAATGTGCATTCAAAAAAAATCCCAAATATTGCCTCCAAATCCAAAATTGCAACTGATGTTTCTCAGTGTTAGAGAGTTTAAATAACTTTGTATTTTGTGAGCTCAAAAGATTGTGGTAAATTAAATTGGGTGAATCATGTGATTCATTCATCCATGTGAATCATGGATGTGCACAACCTACCATAGAGGCACAGAGGAAAATAGGAAGCTTTCCACAGAGACCAAGTTTGACTAAATCTATGCTCTTCCCTGTGTAAGCAATGAGTTTTATCACCGTCAACTATGTTAAATAAATAGTTCCATGAACCAGAACTATATAATGCCTCATTTTATAAGATTACTCTCTTGTGATTGGTTGAAAGCTCTGATTAAGGCTTTTCCCCTAATTAAGGTATTCATAAGGCCCCTCTTGCATGTAGGTTCTCTTATGTCCATAAACAGGAGTTGACAAGATGGCTTTTCCAATGGTTTGGGTATTTTATGCTTTTATTCCTCTGCCTACTCTCTTGTACAGGGCAACTTGCATGAACTTTTTACTTTTAAAATCCTTATTCAACTCTCAAAGTCACGGTTAAAAAATGGGAAAGGAAAGATAGACACACAGCATGATCACAGAAGCTTCATTTTCTTCAAATTCAGAACTAAGACTGATACCAAGGAGAATGATGCTTGGATGGCCAGGAATCACTAAACACTGGACTGAAAACATGTGAAGGATCTAAGTGTCAGAGAAATGCCTAAGAATGAACACCATCATTCCAGCAGATGCCATGCTCAAGGCAGACACAAAGTTACAGTGTGCCCAATTATCTTGTCATGGAGGAGGCTAATAATTGTCGTTTTGAACAGATAAATCCCTTGGCACCTGTGAATTTTCCTGTATATCTGTTAACCTACAGGCATAGGGGCTTACCCCTGTTGCCGCCATAAGCTGCCTTTCTGAACCAGGGCTGTGCTGCAGCCCTGTGGATTGCTGCTCCTGGGAATGCTGCTGCTTGAGGAGCAGGGATCCAGAAATGACATTTCAGCACTGCCCAGGCAGATTTACTGGCTCTGATGTGCCACTTCCAGAAGCACAGACATTTCAGTATGGCAGACCGATGGGTCGGAGGGTAAAAGCAGGTTACCCAATGGGTGGAAGCAGATAATGGGCATTTTATTACAAACGCAACTCTCTCTTTAAAGCTGTTATTCTCAAGGATTATTCAGGCGACCTTAGTCATGATTTTGACTTCATTAAATGGAATTGCAACACTGTTCATTTCCACAACTGATTATGTATATGGGCAGTATTAACAGATTTAACAGATTAACCTCTTAACTGCTGGGCTTCTCTGAATAAAAGGATAATCCCTTTTTACGTTGCTCATCCTGGTTACCAAAATTAACAATTAAAGTGGAATGAAAGGTGGTTCATATTTCTGACACATTTAGACTAGTCTAAAGACAGTGAAAAACTTAAACAATAAGCTCTTGTTTAAACATCTATTAGTCTTACCCTGAAGGGCTGTAGAGATAACAAAGAATAACCTAGACTTGTTAACATATTTTTTTTTCCTAACGTACAAATTCTCTGCCTAGAACAAATATAAGATTTTCTGGTTGAAAAAAATAAACACAAAAAAAATTTCTTGAGCTGTCCTTCAGCAGAGAGAATTTTCCTTCCCTAGTTCAATAAGATAACTCAACATGGGCCTCCCTGACTTTGATGCCATTGCTGCTCTCAGATGCTTGACCATCTTCCAGGGCTTCAGGCAAGTACTTCACATTTACCTCCAGCCTTCATGGCAATTCATTTTGCTTTCTAAAATGGCACTGTGGATGAGGAACTCCTTTGCCCTGCCTGTTGACTCCCCACAGTTCTCACCACAACCGGTGAAGAAAGGACAAGGTTCTTGGAAATGGTTGAACATATCCCTCTTTCTAGGAGACCTTTCCACTCCTGATTTGTGGTTGAAGTGGGACAAGTCAGCAGATCCACAAGTGACTGGACTTCACTAGAGTATGATGTTGTTATGATTAAATTGCTCAGAGTCAACCCCTGGGCATTTAAACACACCAAATAGTTATATTTACGTTATTAGCTATGGTCTTTCCTCACACCACAAATTCTGTCCAGTGATGCTGTTTTGAATTCTTCTTCCAAACCCAGGCATTTTACTAGCCTAAATATAAACATAATATAAATATATTTATGGCATACAATATAAGCTTAAATATTTACCTTGGAGAGGAGAAAAGTGTTGCAGATATTCAATCTAAAATGGATGCCTGTGTCAGATGCTTTTGGAAGCAAGGAATAATAGCGGTCAGAGTATGCCAGCTTGCACTCCCTCTCAGTGGTAGTCACGTTGTGATTTCTCATGTTCAAGACATTTTAATTAAATAAGTTCCAATAGCTCAAAAAAGTTAGAAAAGACTTCAAAATATCAATACTCTTGCCATCATGTGTTTTGTCCTCGCTCATACTCCTAACAGATGTGTTACGTGGTTTGGCAGAAAATAATTTATTGGACCTCTCCTCGTGACTGTGATTTGAATGGGAAGTCAGCTTAATGCAACTGTTGCCAGTGATCCTAACTGCCTAAGAAAACATCATTGTTTTGAATATCCTAATTATTCATTAGCTGAATAAATGTCTTTTTCACGTGGGAATGTTTATCACTTTTGAAGATGAAATATTAGCTTCTTCCTCTTTCTATGATTTCCTTTCATTTGTGTTGACAGTCTCTGACTTACTATCTGTCCTGTCTGCAGTCTGTCAATGGATACTTCCCAGATCAGAACAAACATTGCTTCACTTCCATTGCTGTACAATATTTGGCCAAATAATGACCATATGACCATTATGTCCCTAAAACTCCTACATGCCATGGAAGGTTACAGCTCTGCTGTAATACTCCATAGCCCTGATTTTCTTGAGCTTCAGTCTGAAACTCAGTCTGAGGTTAGAGAGCAAAAACACAACTGTCACCTATAATGTCATTTACAGCTTTGTGCAAGGACACTTTTCTTATAAGCAAATTGATGGAAAATCAGCTCTATCATATTCCCAGTCATATTCAACAGTCAGACTGGGTGTGGAAGGAGAATAGACCTCAAGTCTCTTGTTCACTAACAAGTGCAACAGCTTTCAAAAAAGATTGTGAAAATTCATCTTCTGCAATAATATTGCTTCTTGCTGCTATGGCGATTAAATAAAAAAGTATTCATATGAGTATGCTAATACTCAGACAATATGCACTTCATTAGCTTGTTAAAAAAAATAAAAGAGTGCTATTGGACTAGTAAAGAAATGTGTTCTTAAACAGTGCTTAGCTATAATGAGTTCAGCTGAGTGACAGCCTACTGCAAGGGGAAATGCACAGGAAAGGGTTTAGTGCTGTTCTTTTAACAAGATAGACTATTTTGTGCCATGTTAAACTTCTTTCATTTTTTTGCAGTAATAAGAATTTGATCTTATAAAGGCATAAGAGGACTTGACCCATTTTGAGTAAAGATTCCAGCTGAAGGCCAGCTTGTGACTTGTTTCAATCTATGAGCAATTGGTGAGACCACTTAAGTGAACAATTTTCCACTGATAGAGTTTGTGTTGTGGTCTGATGGTCATCAGCAGTGACAAATATTTACATTCCTAGGCTATTCACATACAAGAATTAACTTCATTGTACTATATCAGTGTCCTGTAAAACAGAATGATGAATAATCTTTCCAACAAAACAACAACAAAACCCCTGCATTCTATTTAAGACAAAAGGAAATTAAGGATAGTTGGTGTATACTATACCAGAATAACCTACAGCTGTCTAATAAACGACAAGCTCTGTCACTCAAATCCATTTTTTGATAGTTATCTGCCTGTACCTTTTGCTTGTGAAAGCTCCTGTATAGGTCATGCCAAATTTATTGCCATTTTTTCATAATCATTCCATGTGCAATACTTGATTCCTGTAGTTCTGCCAGTCTGGAAGCGCTAGGGTCTGTGGTATTTTACGTTGTTTATATTTGCCAGCTAAGATTAAAACAGTGGGATGAAATATCTCAGATACGTATGCCAATGACATTAAGAAACAGTTATTGAAATTAATAATTTTAGCTGTTAGGAAGCATTTACTAATAAATTACTATGAAAGGTGAATATATTTCAGAACACATTTTTAGATCAGAAACAGTGTCTTCATGCTTTAAATAGAGAAGAAATTGTGGTAGACAGAGGTACGTTGTCTTGGGAAATTGATGCCAGCTAAAAGGTAAAATTGCTGTTTGGGGTTTTTCAGAGCATGAAAATAGATAATCTGAAAGAAATGCCAGTTTCCTGGAATTTCTGCAAATTTGATGCATGCTTTGTCTACTGCATGGGAGTGGAAGGATTTAATCCCTTACTGTGTGAAGGGAAAATGCTGCTACCTTTGTGGCTTAAGAATTTGGATATGTTCATTAACAGTTGGGTGGATCTTTAAGCACAAATCCCGCACAGTCTATTCACCTCTTTTGTGGTAAATGTGAGGAAACTGGATGTTTCCCTTGCACTGAGAGGAACAGGAGGACTATTTCTAGATCTGGAGCAGGGGGGCCAATAATGCAGAAGAATGGACGGTTGCAAAGGCAAGGACCAGCAGGAGGAAGAGACTTCCTCCGAAGCCTGAGGTGCCCTTGCAGAACCGCTTCATGGCTCTGCAGGCAGAAGAGGAAAGTCCTGTCACACCAGGAGAAGCGCTGGAGCTAAGTAATGCAGCCCAATCTGCCCCCCGTATAACAACCAGCACCACTAAGAAAAGGCAATGGGTGATAGTAGTAGGCGACTCTCTTCTGAGAGGTACGGAGGCACCCATTTGCTGACCGGATGCACTCTCTAGAGAGGTGTGCTGCTTACCAGGGGCTCGCATCAGGGATGTCACTGAGAGGCTACCAAGCCTCATACAATCCACTTACTATTATCTGCTGCTGCTGTTTCACGTGGGCACCAGTGACACAGCCAGGAGCAGTCTGAGGACTATCAAGGAGGACTAGAGAGCCCTGGCAGTGGCGGTAAGGGATTCTGGAGTGCAGGCAGTTTTTTCATCAGTCCTGCCGGTCAAAGGCAAGGGGTTTGAAAGGGCCAGTCGAATCTGGCAAATCAGCAAATGGTTACGGGACTGGTGCCACAGCCAGGGGTTCGGCTACTTAGACCATGGGACTCACTTTGAGAAACCTGGGGGCTGACGGGGTCCATCTGTGAGAGAAGGGGAAGAGCATCTTCGGTCATAGGCTTGCCAAGCTGGTGAAGAGGGCTTTAAACTAGAGATGCCGGGGGAGGGGAACCTCAATCCACCCCACTCCTACCAGTTTGATGCCAGTGCCAGCGATAGATGCCCAGAGCCCGGAGAAGGAACACAGGTCAGGAGAAGAATGCCTGAAGAGCAGCACAGAGGAACTCCAGCCAGTAAGACAGCTTCAACGGGGGCCCAACTTAAATGCCTCTATGCAAACGCATGTAGCATGGGGAATAAACAAGAGGAGATAGAGACGTGCACACGCCTGCAGGGCTATGACCTTATTGGCATCATGGAGACGTGGTGGGGTGGCTCCTATGACTGGAGTGTTGGGATGGAAGGATACAAGCTCTTTAGGAAGGACAGGCAGGGGAGATGAGGAGGGGGTGTTGCCCTCTACGTCAATGACCAGCTGGAGTGCATGGAGCTCTGCCTGGGGATGGATGAAGAACCGACCAAGAGCTTATGGGTCAGGATTAAAGGAAGGGCAGGGTTAGGTGACATTACGGTGGGGGTCTGCTACAGGCCACCTGACCAGGAAGACCAAGCGGATGAGGCCGTCTATAGACAGATAGGAGCAGCATCACACTCACAAGCCCTGGTCCTCATGGGGGACTTCAACCACCCTGACATCTGTTGGAAGGACAACACGGCAGGGCATAAGCAATCCGGGAGGTTCCTGGAATGCGCCGATGATAACTTCCTTCTCCAAGTGATAGAGGAGCCAACAAGGAGAGGTGCTACGTTGGTCCTTGTTCTTACCAACAAGGAGGGGCTGGTGGGGAATGTGATGCTCAAAGGCAGCCTGGGCTGCAGTGACCATGAAATGGTGGAGTTCAAGATCCTGAGGGCACCGAGAAGAGTGCACAGCAAGCTCACTACCCTGGACTTCAGGAGAGCAGACTTTGGCCTCTTCAGGGATCTGCTTGGTAGAGTGCCATGGGACAAAGCCCTGGAGGGAAGAGGGCCCCAAGAAAACTGGGTAATATTCAAGGATCACCTCCTTCAAGCTCAGGAGCGATGCATCCCAACAAAGAGGAACTCAGGCAAAAATGCCAGGAGGCCTGCGTGGATGAACCAGGAGCTCCTGGACAAACTCAGACACAAAAAGGAAGCCTACAGAGGGTGGAAGCAAGGACAGGTAACCTGGGAGGAATACAGAGAAATTGTCCGAGCAGCCAGGGATCAGGTTAGGAAAGCTAAAGCCCTGATAGAATTAAATCTGGCCAGGGACATCAAGGGCAACAAGAAAAAATTCTATAGGTATGTCAGGGATAAAAGGAAGACTAGGGAAAATGTGGGCCCTCTCTGGAATGAAACGGGAGACCTGGTTACCTGGGATACGGAGAAGGCAGACGTACTCAATGACTTTTGCCTCGGTCTTCACCAGCAAATGCCCGAGCCTCACTGCCCAAGCCACAGAAGGCAAAGGTGGGGACTGGGAGAATGAAGAGCTGCCCACTGTGGGAGAAGACCAGGTTTGAGACCATCTAAGGCACCTGAAGATGCACAGGTCCATGGGACCCAATGAGATCCATCCATGGGTCCTGAAGGAACTGGCGGATGAAGTTGCTAAGCTACTATCCATCGTATTTGAGAAGTCGTGGCAGTCCGGTGAAGTTCCCAGTAACTGGAAAAGGGAAACATAACCCCCATTTTTACAAAGGGAAAAAAAGGAAGACCCAGGGAATGACAGGCCAGTCAGTCTCAGCTCTGTGCCTGGGAAGATGTTGGGGTAGTTGAAGTTCCCCATGAGGACCAGGGCTTGTGAGCATGATGCTGCTCCTATCTGTCTGTAGACAGTCTCATCTGCTTGGTCTTCCTGGTCAAGTGACCTGTAGCAGACCCCCACCATAATGTCACCTGTTCCTGCCTTCCCTTTAATTCTGACCTATAAGCTCTTGGTCAGTTCTTCATCCATCCCCGGGCAGGTGGATGGCTATAAACTCTTCAGAAGGGACAGGTGAGGAAGGAGAGGCGGTGGGGTGGCCCTGTATGTTAGGGAGTGTTTTGACTGTCTAGAGCTCAACGATTGTGATGATGATAAGGTCGAGTGTTTATGGGTAAGGATGAGGGGGAAGGCCAACAAGGCAGATATCCTGCTGGGAGTCTGTTATAGACCACCCAACCAGGATGAAGAGGTGGATGAAGCATTCTACAAGTGGCTGGCAGAAGTCTCACAACCGCTAGCCCTTGTTCTTGTGGGGGACTTCAACTTCCCGGACGTCTGCTGGAAATACAACACGGCAGAGAGGAAGCAGTCTAGGAGGTTCCTGGAGTGTGTGGAAGACAACTTCCTCACACAGCTGGCAAGTGAGCCTACCAGGGGAGGTGCCTCACTCAACCTGCTGTTTACAAACAGAGAAGGACTGGTGGGAGATGTGGTGGTCGGAGGCCGTCTTGGGCTTAGCAACCATGAAATGATAGAATTCTCAATTCTTGGTGAAGGAGGGGGGCCAGCAAAACTGCAACCATGGACTTCTGGAGGGCGGACTTTGGCCTGTTCAGGACACTGGTTGAGAGAGTCCCCTGGGAGACAGTCCTGAAGGGCAAAGGGGTCCAGGAAGGCTGGACGATCTTCAAGAAGGAAGTCTTAAAGGCGCAGGAGCAGGCTGTCCCCATGTGCCGTAAGAAGAACGGGAGGGGAAGACGACCGGCCTGGCTGAACGGGGAGCTCTTGCTGGGACTCAGGAAAAAAAGGAGAGTTTACCACTTGTGGAAGAAGGAGCAGGCAACTCAAGAAGAGTACAGGGATCTCGTTAGGTCATGCAGAGAAGAAATGAGAAAGGCAAAAGCCCAGCTAGAACGCAATCTGGCCGCTGTCATTAAAGACAACAAAAAAAGTTTTTACAAATATATTAATGACAAGAAGAGAGCCAAGGAGAATCTCCATCCTTTATTGGATGCAGGGGGGGAACATTGTCACCAAGGATGAGGAAAAGGCTGAGGTACTCAATGCCTTCTTTGCCTCAGTCTTTAACAGGCAGACCAGTTATCCGCAGGGTATTCAGCCCCCTGAGCTGGAAGACAGGGACAGCGAGCAGGATGAACCCCCTGTAATCCAAGAGGAAGCAGTCAATGACCTGCTACACCACCTGGATGCTCACAAGTCTATGGGGCTGGATGGGATCCACCCAAGAGTGCTGAGGGAGCTGGTGGAGGAGCTCGCCAAGCCACTCTCCATCATTTATCAGCAGTCCCGGTTAACAGGGGAGGTCCCAGACGACTGGAGGCTTGCCAATGTGACACCCATCTACAGGAAGGGCCGGAAGGAGGATCCAGGGAACTACAGGCCTGTCAGCCTGACCTCGGTGCGAGGGAAGATTATGGAGCGGTTCATCTTGAAGGCACTCACAAGGCATGAGCGGGACAACCAGGGGATCAGGCCCAGCCAGCACGGGTTCATGAGAGGCAGGTCCTGCTTGACCAACCTGATCTCCTTCTACGACCAGGTGACCCGCCTAGTGGATGAGGGAAAGGCTGTGGATGTGGTCTACCTGGACTTCAGTAAGGCTTTTGACACCGTCTCCCACAGCATTCTCCTAGAGAAGCTGGCGGCTCACGGCTTAGACAGGTGTACTCTGCGCTGGGTCAAAAACTGGCTGGACGGCCGGGCCCAGAGAGTTGTGGTGAAGTTAAATCCAGCTGGTAGCTAGTCACGAGCGGTGTTCCCCAGGGCTCAGTTTTGGGGCCGGTCTTGTTCAATATCTTTATCAATGATCTGGATGAGGGGATCGAGTGCACCCTCAGCAAGTTTGCAGACGACACCAAGTTGGGCGGGAGTGTTGATCTGCTCGAGGGTAGGAAGGCTCTGCAGAGGGACCTGGACAGGCTGGATCGATGGGCCCAGGCCAACTGTATGAGGTTCAACAAGGCCAAGTGCCGGGTCCTGCACTTCGGCCACAACAACCCCATGCAGCGCTACAGGCTTGGGGAAGAGTGGCTGGAAAGCTGCCTGTTGGAAAAGGACCTGGAGGTGCTGGTCGACAGCCGGCTGAACATGAGCCGGCAGTGTGCCCAGGTGGCCAAGAAGGCCAATGGCATCCTGGCCTGTATCAGAAATAGTGTGGCCAGCAGGAGCAGGGAAGTGATCGTGCCCCTGTACTCGGCACTGGTGAGGCCACACCTCAAATGCTGTGTTCAGTTTTGGGCCCCTCACTACAAGAAGGACGTTGAGGTGCTGGAGCGTGTCCAGAGAAGGGTCACAAAGCTGGTGAAGGGTCTGGAGAACAAGTCTTATGAGGAGCGGCTGAGGGAACTGGGGTTGTTTGGCCTGGAGGAAAGGAGGCTGAGGGGAGACCTCATCACTCTCTACAGCTACCTGAAAGGAGGTTGTAGCGAGGTGGGTGTCGGTCTCTTCTCCCAAGTTACTAGCGATAGGACGAGAGGAAATGGCCTCAAGTTGCGCCAGGGGAGGTTTAGATTGGATGTGAGGAAAAATTTCTTTACTGAAAGAGTGGTTAAACATTGGAAGAGGCTGCCCAGGGAAGTGGTTGAGTCCCCATCCCTGGAAGTACTTAAAAGACATGTAGATGAGATGCTTAGGGACATGGTTTAGTGGGCATGGTGGTGTTGGGTTGATGGTTGGACTCGATGATCTTAGAGGTCTCTTCCAACCTTAATGATTCTATGATTCTAAGATCATGGAGGGGATCCTCCTGGAAGCTATGCTAAGGCACATGAAGGACAGGGAGGTGATTCGAGACAGCCAGTATGGCTTCACCAAGGGAAAGTCCTGCCTGACTAACCTAGTGGCCTTCTGTAATGGAGTGACTACATCAGTGGATGTGGGAAGGGCTAAAGGTATTGTCTATCTGGATCTCCATAAGGCCTTTGACACCATCCCCCACAACATCCTTCTCTCTAAACTGGAGAGGTATGGATTTGATGGGTGGACTGTCCGGTGGGTGAGGAATTGGTTAGATGGTCGCATCCAGAGGGTAGTGGTCAACGGCTCAATGTCCAGATGGAGGCTGGTGACGAGTGGCGTCCCGCAGGGGTCCGTATTGGGACAGGTACTGTTTAATATCTTCATCAATGACATAGACAGTGGGATCGAATGTACCCTCAGCAAGTTTGCAGATGACACCAAGCTGAGTGGTGAGGTCGACATGCCAGAGGGACGGGATGCCATCCAGAGGGACCTGGACAAGCTCGAGAAGTGGGCCCATGTGAACCTCATGAGATTTAACAAGGCCAAGTGCAAGGTCCTGCACCTGGGTCGGGGCAACCCTCAATATCAATACAGGCTGGGGGATGAAGGGATTGAGAGCAGCTCTGCCAAGAAGGACTTGGGTGTAGTGGTGGATGAAAAGCTGGACATGAGCCAGCAATGTGCGCTCGCAGGCCGAAAGGCCAATCATATCCTGGGTTGCATCCAAAGCAGCGTGGCCAGCAGGTCGAGGGAGGTGATTCTGCCCCTCTACTCTGCTCTGCTGAGACCCCACCTGGAGTGCTGTGTGTATGTTTGGAATTTATGAACTAATAATATAAGCCAGTGCCTGCGCACCTGCCTGGTCATTAGGCTCCCGGGATGTAAGAATTTCTGGATGATAAGAATATAACCAAAATCTGGTCAAAATCTTGGCAAAAGAAACACTTTCAATATCTAATCTACCCATATAGATAGAGGACTCTGATGTGCTTTTGGAAAAGTCTGTCCCTCCAGAAGGCAATCATCAGGGAAGTGTGTGAGGAAACAATATGAATTCTGGGAATTTCCTCCTTTTTGTTCTCTGGGAAAAGGAGAAATACATATTTTTTTTCAGTGAACAGAAAAGCACAATCACTACATGCAAAATCCCATTGCATACTCCTTTGCCATTTTTCTCCTTTGCTCAAATATTAAAGAAAAATAATAGTAAAAGCATTTGAAAGAACAAACAGGAGGCATTAATCTGCTCCTGCTTCTCTTATTAGAACTTATTACACTAATCTCCTCTTTTCTTTCCCACCATTTGTGACTTGAATTCATGTCTTGTCTTTAGGAGGTGTGGAACAGAGCTATTCAGCTGCCAGAATCATTGTGTTAAAAAATGACAGTTGTAGCAAGTGAGTAGAATAAAACTATGTATGCAAATTTATGAATATTGGAATATATTTGCCAATTTCAATCAATTATGACAAAGGTAGTGATACTACTTTCACAGAAATGGATAACTGTTTAGAAGAAAAAGACACAAATCAGTCCCCACTGAGGGAAAGCCTGCGGCTTGAGTTCAAAACTTAGATTAGACACCAGACCATAAATCATGGGAGAGCACCATGGGGAACTGGCTTTCCAAGCCTTCAGCTGTTCACAGAGTTATTTGTTTAAAGAGAGAACAAAACTGAGCCAGTAGCATAGTTTTCAACTCTGCAGACTGCATGACAGCACCACTGCTTTTGGGTCTGAGGGGCCCACATGCCAAGTTAGGAAGACTGAGAGGAAACCAGAGCCTGTGTTAGCAGTTTGCTGAAAAAAACATTGTTTTATTGCTTTCATCAAGGCCAATTCCAACCATACTGTACCATCACTGGGCTATGCAGGCTGCAAAAACCAAAATCACTCATAGATGTAATAGTAGTTTAAAAACAGAAGCCATGAGCTCCCATTTAATCTCTGTAATTATTTATGCCAAGAGAAAAGGGAAGGCTAAGTGAGTATCAAAGGCTCCTGTATCCCCAACTGAGAATACAGCATATTGTTTTAAGTGGCAACTTGTCTTCCTGAACTTTTGTAGGAGTGTTTAAACTAATCCACATCTCAGGGGTCAGTTCGACAGCTAATATGAGCTATTACAGACATTCCTAATATCTTTTATAAAATGATTGCAGCCCTTCTCTTTCTCTCCCCTCTTTCTTTAAGGTATGATTGGAACAAAGTTGATGAGACCCAATTAAATCTTTGTATTTATACACTAATAGTTCAGAAGTTTCAGAAAAGTCAGATTTTAAAATTTTTTTCCTCTTCCTTCCATCCTATCTTTGGGAATCAGTCTCACAATTTCCAAGTTACATCCCACTGTGATTCACTTGTCCTGGTTCGTGGACTGGATCCTCACAATGCCCCTGCTGCACCTAGTTTTAGGTGGCAATTAGGGGAATTTATGGTGGAGTGTGCTGAATCAACCTGGCCTTGTTTTCTCAACTCAAGGTGTACTTTCGCTTATGATATAAATGGCCACCACAAAACCCTTCATTTGGTGGTTGCTGTAGAAGGTTATGAATTCATCTTCTGTTGACAGTTACTATTTGGTTACTATCTGGAGATGAGCAAAAACAGAAGGATGAAAGATTTCCCAGCCAAACAAGCCATTGTGATCATTTTGACTGTATGTAACTCAGAATAAATATTCATCAGATGGCTTTTACACCTAACCAGCTGACTAACATGGAATTAGAGCAGTTTTTAACCCAGTAATCTTTATTTAAGAAAAACTTCACAGGCTTTGCAATTTACATTGCAAAACTATCTAGAGCCGGGGCTTATGCTCTTACCACACCAAGCTTCCAAATCTTTTTTTCAGTTCTGCCAAACTGAGTACTAGAGAGTCCCTACACAGTCGCACACTCTGAGAATTTATTTTGAGCCAGCTGATCCTTGTATGCACGGTCATCATACCTGTAGATAAGAAATTCTGCTCATCTCCTTGTCTATAGAAGTTCACTTCTTTAAAGGGCGTATCACAAGACAGGCAACTACCTAAAAATTGACAAGAGGTATTTCTTGAAAGCTTTCCTGTTAGCTCCTCTCTCTTCTGCTGTACAGTTACACCAATGGGAATATGCCCCATCTTAAATTTTAAGATGGTCAGAGAAATGACCAAATGTTAAAATTGATTCAGATTATTCATCACCAGTTACGGATTTCTGTCATTGGAGGCTGCGTGCCCAGAATAAAAGTTGTTCCTGTGTTACTCTTCACATATTTAATTTCTGCATATGGATTTGCAGATTATCCTGTCTCTACTTACTATTGTGGAGAGCTGTGGAAAGATAAATAAGGTGCACAAAAAGTGTAAATTATCCCTCAATTTGAATACACATCAAACAGTTATTTCTTGAATATCAGCTGGAACTCATAGCTTAAGCCCATCTCTTTTTAAGCAGGGCAATGTTTTGAATAACTAATTTTGAGCATTTCAAGTCAGAGAAAATTTTGCACCTAATTTACAGATTTCTGAAACTGGATGCTTGCAACAGAAATGCTAGCAGCCAGTTAATTTTTGTGCCATGAACAGCACTACAATTAGTTCAGGCAAATTCACACATGTAAACAATGCTAGAGAAACAGGTGTTTACTAAAGACTAGCTGTGTTGGTCCTGCTTAATAACCTCATGCTTCAATCTCTAGGACTCCTCTAAGAAGGGCTAGTAAACATAAAAGCTGCAGAAAGTATGTTCAATTATATTCCTAGCGTCCCATCATATAACAGCAACCTCAGGCAGAGCAAAAAAAATGGGCAGCTAGCATCCCAATATAAATTAGATTTTTAATTAACTCCATAGATGGAAAAAAATAACACTGTGGTAGTTTACTGTATTAATTATCTCTCTTTTACTTTTACATACAGGATATAAACAACCATTGAGTGTCATGCTAAAAAACACTAATCAAACACAGTCTTCTGTTCTTAGCTAGGCTTGCTATGTAAGAGCAAGAGAACATCATTTGGAAACTAGTATAGAATTAAATTTTGCCTTTTTCACATCTTAGGAAAGCAACCCATTCTGAAAGTGAAAATAGGCAGCTTTGAGTTTCAACTCCTATAAACCTCTTCAGTAAACTTTAGGACACACAAAATTTATAGACTAGGTTAAATAAAGAGATTAAGAGGAAACTTGGGTTTATATCTGTTGTACATGTTGCTTGTGTCTTTCCCTTAAAATTATTATTTTCTTCTAGCTGAGGTTTTCCTTTTATTGTATTTGTTTTGTATTCCTTGGCAATGTCCTTACTTTTCTATGGTTTCTTCCTCTTCCTTAGCTTGTTGGGTTTTAAGGGGATTTTTGCACACATAACAAGAATCTAATAATTAACTTCTGGGGTTTTTTTGTGTAATGAGTTACAATATGTGAACTGTGTGATTTGAACGTCTGTTTTTTATTGTATATAGACTAGGTTTTCCCTAAAAAAAAAAAAAGCTATTTATTAATTGATATCATGTTCCCTGTATTTGCTTTCTGCAGTCTTTTAACATTAATAGATTAAAATTTCCATAGAATGGAACTTCTGAATCAGAGTCTGAAGAAATAATTTTTATGAGTTTCTATGTAATAATCACGTTTTGAGAAGTACACCCACACTCATCAAAAAATGTATTACCTGATTTATAGGGCCAAATCAAAACTACTCACCTGCAGGTTAGATAGGACGTATCAAGATTATGTATGCCTTTTGCAATCCACAGGGAAAAAAACACAAACTGAGTAACTGAACAGTTTTTAATAGCAAATCTAAGAAAATTACTTTAATTCTTCTCTAGACATTCTGCAAGGAAGAAAAAAAACCCCAACCCTGAGGTCTAAAACCTCAGCCAGCATTCAACTTGTGTTGCTTCAATCAATGCTGTGGAGCTGTGAGGATTTACATCAGTAAACTTGGCCCTAAATCTCCCAAATTACAATTTTCCTTTGTATCGGTTATTCAGCACTAATCTGTATAATTTTCCCAAACTCAAAATAGAACAGATTTGGTGTGGGGGAGAGGAGGGAGAAAGAAGAAACAGAACACAAGTAAAAGGGATTGCCAAGCTGAGCACAGAATTACTGGGGGGGGTCGGAAATGTCAGTAGCTCAAACAAACAAAAGAACAATCACGAAGGTGTTACTGCACATATTATAATATCATTGTGTTATATAGAAAGTTGCATTTCCCTTTCTGGTTTGTATTTATTTTTTAAAGTATAAGACAGTGAAGATGTAAAAAGCACAACTCTTTCCCCATAAACGGACTGTTTGTGATTAAGTAACTTGGACTAACTCCTGTTTCCTTTATTGATGAGATTAGTCATATTTCTTTACTGGCCCCAATTCAGCAAAGCACTTAAATATGTGCATAAATCCTACTTATTTCAATGGGATTTACACATGTGCTTAAAATTAAGCACATGCTTAATTTCACTGCTAAATTGGGAATAAGAGAAATTGAAGTGGATTCCTCACCCAATACTGTGATTTGGCTATTCAGTAACCTTTCTTTCATGTTAACTTGCAACATCAAGCAAACCTAAGATTTTTATGATGAGCAAAATTAGACCAGGTGGGCTTGCAAACCAAGTACTTTAAGATTACTTTTTTCTGAGTAGTGACCATGGACTTTCCTCCAGGCAGCATCTAGCACTTCTTGGATGCTAGTGGAAACAAATTCAATGTATGTATTGTACTGGTGTCTCTGAAAGCCATGTTTGCATAGAAGAAGATGTCTATAGATAAATATATCACTGATTGTATCTTTTCCTTCCTACCCCAAGATCTCATGCTACTACTACAACTTCTGCAGTCTGCAGTATTTTACTGTGCATACATATTCCCCTATGCAGACTGTTCTGGAGATAACTAGATAGTATATAGTATTTTCTGTTGTACTTACAGTATCTGGATTCTTACATCTTCAAAACATTTTAGTAAAACTTAATTAATTAATCTCTCTGCAATTATGAGTGCTCAAAAGAAAAGGTCAGTGAAGATACACTGCCAAGTCTCCTAGTGGTTATCACAGTTTCGAAGAGTCATAAATGCATGTTTTCAAAAATCTCTCTTCTCCTCAGACCACTTTGCATGATGTTAGGAACACTTAGCTTCACCTTTGGAAAGGAATACAACCTTTTAAAAGCTTGACAATCTTGTGAATCAAAATTATCAACAGTGCAGGAGACAGAAAAATACAAGCTGTGCTGGTTTTGGCTGGCATAGAGTTAATTTTCTTCATAGTAGCTAATATGGGGGTATGTTTTGGATTTGTGCTGGAAAGAGTGTTGATAATACAGGGATGTTTTAGTTGTTGCTGAGCAGTGCTTACACAAAGTCAAGGCCTTTTCTGCTTCTCACACCACCCCACCAGCAAATAGGCTGGGGGTGCACAAGAAGTTGGGAGGGGACACAGCCGGGACAGCTGACCCAAACTGGCCCAAGGGATATTCCATACCATATGATGTCATGCTCAGCATATAAAGCTGGGAGAAGAAGAAGGAGGGGGGGGGGGGGGGGTGTTGGTGTTTGGAGTGATGGCATTTGTCTTTCCAAGTAACCGTTACACATGATGGAGCCCTGCTTTCCTGGAAATGGCTGAACACCTGCCTGCCGATGGGAAGTAGGGAATGGATTCCCTGGTTTGCTTTGCTTGCCTGCACAGCTTTTGCTTTCCCTATTAAACTGCCTTTATCTCAACCCACGAGCTTTCTCACTTTTACTCTTCCAATTCTCTCCCCCATCCCACCAGCAGGGAGTGAGCGAGTGGCTGTGTGGTGCTCAGTTGCTGGCTGGGGTTAAACCATGACACAAGCAAAGCTTTCTGAGAAATGATGGCTATAGAAAGTTGCTTTCCCTCACCAGAGGAAGTTTTTGGATGAGAGCCTGTTTGTCCACTACTTCAAGATATTTGGATGTGGAGCATATTTTTTGAATCAGCTTCCAAAGTAATCTTTAGATTCACTATTCTAGCTAGACTCTAAAAAGCTGTTAGAAGAGCAGTGGATCTTTTTCTTTGTCATACCATTCTTAAGTGTATTCTCCTCCGCTGATACACTATACTTCAGTGACTTTTTGTGGCAGAATGTGTTTACCCCATACACCTTTGTCCCTTTAATTCAAATCTAGCTGTGAATATATTTATTTACATCATAAATTTTGCATATGTAAACATTGTTGTCTTAATGAGTTACTGTATGGCATTTTGGCTGAATAACCAGTCCCAAGACTTTGCCAAAGAATTAGCAGAAGGCTCTTCTCTCTTTTACACACACACACAAAAACAACCAAAATCTAAAAAACTTTCTAGCTTGGGCCTTCTGTACAGCAGCTCCCAGCATGCTTCCTGGTCTCAATGGCACAGCATGGCTCCCCTGGCTACCACTAGCTCATCAAAATCTTCCTCCAGTGGGTTTTTCCTTGGAACAGGGGTGTGACTTGACATTGCCATGGACATCTCCGCTGGGTACCCACCTGTAGTTCTTTTCCACAGTTGTGGGATATTGCCTCATCTTCTCTCACTTCCCACCTGATTCCAACCATCTGGGCACAAAGAGAGGGTCTTCTGAATCCCAAATTATGTGCAATGCATAGGACGGATTTTCAAGTGTAACATAGCTTGAAAAATGGGGCATTGTGCAGTGATGCTGCAGAACAGTATTCTAAATATCTCTGTGCACTTCATGTATCTTTTGTAAATCAGCTAACCCCACAATGCTGAGTAGGGAAAAAAAAACATATCAAATGGGAATAAAATATTTTAGATGTCTCATTTAATGTAAATAATGTCAGTTCATTTCTTTTCTTAGGTATTTTATTCTTGTCTCAGTGGAGCTAATGAAGTTAGGGGTAATTTTTTTGTTCCGTTCTTAGGAAGTGCAGATCCTTGCACAAGCTGAGGTAACACCACCCCCTTCTGTTCACACTGATGCTAGGCTAAGACAGCTACATATTCAGCATAGCAAAAAACTGGTACTCCAGTACCATTTGCACAGCTGAATAGGAAGAATGGATTTTACTGTTACAGCTTAATTATGTTCATTGAACTATATATTTTCAATTAAACTATTTTAATCATTCTCTAAACTAGCTTATTCCAAGAATTTCTGGACAGGAAATTATTAAAATAGCTAAAACAGATTGCAACTTTGCTTTAACTCTCTAGCATGAATAAATACAAAATATAATTAATAAAAAAATAATTTGGATGTTAGGGAGCAATTTTTGTTATCTGCAGCTCATTTTCATTTTAGTATGCCTCTTTTGATCATCTGTCAGAGCAGCATCTCTCTTCCGATTTGATACTGGGAAGGTTTCTCCTTTTGTGAGACGGAAAGAATTTTACTTGTGTGACTTTCTGCTTTACAGGCTCATTGTGGTACACAGAAAAAACCTATTACTAATATATTATGCTCAGGTAGGTTCCTCAGCATTACTTGATTAGTTCTTTAAGTTGATTAGCAGTCTAGTACACCAGTTGTCTGGCCAAATTACTCACTTTGACACAATTAAATCTGATGCTGAGGTTGTGGTTTCATGATCATTTCCCTGGTTGGAAGCAGCGGCTTGAGCAGTATGGTTCCCTCCATCCGTGGATGTTCATTTCCATGTAATGAGCCAAAGCAGTGAGCTGAACTGGGGCTGAGCCAGGTTAAACATAATTTAGCTAAAACCAACCCTGTGACTGTCAGCTTAGGGAAGTGTCCAGGTCACGGCACAGCTGCATGAGCAGCACAAGCTGGGGGAGCAGCCCTGGGGCAGGGTGAAGAAGGAGAGGGATGTGGGAGAGACTACTTACACTTGTATATTTTTGCTGCAAAGACTTCAACAAAGTGCTCTTGAGTAAAGGTTTGATAGTTTTTTTTTTTCCCCATGCAGACTATAAGCATTTTAAATGGTAAAGCAAAATTAAGAACATTCTGGAAGCTTTGAGCAAATCACAGAAAAAAACCCACCTCTGTGGATATTTCTAATGCTAATATTTTTTGAAGTCTTTCACATACATGTGCTGCAAAGCCTGGTCAGTATGAGTGTCATTTCTGTGTTTTCTACAACTCACAACTGAGGTCTAAAAATGAACTGGGATGCCTAACCTTGTGGTGTTTGGAAAACTCCCTGTTCTGGTGTAAGACATATTTGTTTGACTATTTACTCTGTGAGGCCACGGAACTCTGTTAGCCAGGGTGAATTGTCCCAACTATGAGTCAACCAATTAATTTAAATCAAAGAAGGAGAAAGTTGTTCAACTGTCTGGAGAAAGACGCTGACTGCTTTCCAGTATCACTGAAGCAAGGAGAAGTTCTTGTGTTAGTCCTGAAGCAATGTACGTGAAACACAACACTCGGTCTTTGTCATGGAAGATGTTTTTTTCACCAGGAAGAGAGACTCTATGGAAAGACCAATCACGCTATATGTGCTGTACCTGAACTGCAAGTTGCCATTCTGCACAGTTGTCTTTGTAGGACATTGTGCTGCTTGGACATCCTCACAGCTGCACGGCCACATGACGAGCAACCCATGGGCCATCCTGGGAAGTGCCAGGGTGCTGGAGAATTAGGGAGGGGAGGATGGCAGATTTGCAGGGAAATATCTGCTCCTTGGTTGCACCAAAAGAAACTTAGGATAAAGCAACATGTTTCTTTTCTACCCATACCTCTCTCCCATAATGGAGAGACCATTAAAACTACTGAATTATTAAAAATTTAGAGCAAACCCCCAAACTTTTGCAGATTCCTAAACAAAACATATTACTGGTATGAGTGATATTTCACTGCTTTTGGTCTGTTTTTCAGACACATATGATGAAACCTGGTGATTACCACAACTCTGTGTCACACCTAACTCAGCAGAGCAGAAAGCCTTGCTTTCTGGATATTGGAAAATATAGGAAATCTATCTTTGATATAGGAAATCAAAGATGTGCTCCACCACAGTTTCAAGCACCACAAAAAAGGAAGGCCCAGATTAACAAAACAAAACAGGGTGTTACAAAGAGGAACAAAGAAGAGGAGGGACAGTTCTAGGAAAGGGGGGAGCTAATGCTTCAGTGGAAGAGTTCAGGTGAACTGTGACTGCTGTGGTGATTTTTGGAGAAGGCTTCCTCCCTCTCTGACACTCACCCAAAGGAGTTTCTCAGCTCTGTAGCTCTATGCTACATATAAAGTCAGAGCCACTTACTTCTTGCTTCTATCAGGTGAACCATTTCTGTTATCAGGAGACCATCCATATCTGCTGGAGATAAGTCATGCCTTGTCCCTCTGTGAAATATAAAGGATTGTAGCTAAACCCAACCTGAGCTCTTTTTTCCATTGGCTGAGGGGAAATAATCCCAAACTTCACACTGATGCTAACCTGTCATGAATGGAAACTTGATCCACAGAAAGTATTTAGGAGTGGTTTCTGCATTTCTGCAGTGACTCAGAAAAAAAATGTGCGTTGTTAATTTGCCTTGTTTTAGAAGGGTACAGTGTGGGACAACAACTTTTCCTTCTTTAAATTTGCATTTTAAAAAAGCTAAAAGTCCTGACTTTTCAAGGGTTCAAAACTTTCAGCTCGGGATAGATTTCCAGATAACTCTTGCACCTGAAAGCAAGGCAGGCTTTTTCTTGAAGTTCAATATCCAGAAACTCTTTTACTGGGAAGATTTTCAGAACTATTGGCAGGCCCATGTGTTGAGACATTTTGAAAATTATGATTTTTCAAATGAATGGGATATAAGTTTGGAATTTTTTGTTTATTTGTTTTTAACGTGATCTTCAATTGTGGATGCTGAGCTCTGGAAAAAAGCTCTTAAATGTCATTGTCTGTGTTTTACGTATACACTGTGCTGAAAGATTGCTCCCAACGGTGTCCTCAGGTTTTAATTTCCTGGCTTTTTACACTGTCCAGCTCCTGCAGTGTCTCTGAGTGAATGGCAGAACACCCCAGAGAGCGTGCCAGGGGGTGTTATGTGGGTCCTGTATGCTTCTAGTTTGCCCTTGCAATCCTTGTAGTCAATATATTCCTCAAGACTAGGTGTGGCCCATGCTGTCACCCGTTCGCTCTACCCCAGTGTTGTTACACACTAGGACTCTGTCAGTGTCACAAAGAGGGTTGCAAATACTATCATTCATAACAAATGATGACACTCCTGTATGGTCTCTGCTCTCCTACAGCAAGTAGGTAGTAACCCAAAATGTCCAAAGGGCAGGATCACATTTTCATCATGTTCGGGAAGTGGAAGCTGTGCAGGGAGGTTGCTGCCAACCTGCCTTCAACACTTACAGTCAGAGCATGCACCAAAGATCAATGAAGCCATGGCTGGCAAGGTTAGGGAGGTGAACTTCTTCTCAAGTGGGGCTGGAAAATAAAGCTCTGGCTTGAACACAGAATGACCCAAGAAGTCCTCATCAGGGCTCACCATGTATCAAGAAGAAGTACAGTAGAAGACTACCCAGAAAACCAAGCAGTACAGGAAAGAAGATATTTCAATCATCTACATAAGCAACTAGAAAATTTGCCCAAAAGAAATGAAAAAAAAAAAAAATTCAACAAAAGGTCTAAAAAGTTTTCAGATTACACAATTTTTTTTTAATTAAATACACCATATTGGATACTCAAAGTAATTGTCAAAGTAGGTTCTATTACCCACATGAAAGCGCTTAAAAGAACTAAAAAGAGATGATGTGTTTAAAGCAGAATGAAGGAGGTATTTAGAAATAAAAAAACATAAAAGTCTTCAAAAAGCAGAGATCATGTCAAAACAAGAACAGGGGGGGAACATTAATTCTGATGAGTTAAACATGGAATTTTAATGATGTAGATCAGAAGTAACACTTCAGAAGTAGGAAGCTTACCAGAGAGTTTGTAGGGCCAATAGATGATTGAGGTGTAAAAGGAAGGTGGGCTGTTTTCATAGCTGAAAATGAATTCCTTGTGAACATCCAAGCAGCTTTTGACATGGTTCCTTATCAAAGGTTCTTAAAAGGAATTACATTGTCATGGGCTCATATAGATTAAGGGTTGACTGAAAGATAGGAAACAGAACAAAAATAGTCAGAGGAAAATGTTATCAGCACAGACCCGTAGGGTTCGTGTGATATGACCTGTGCTGCATGACAATAATAAATGTACAGTAAAAGTACATGGTTCTGAAGTTCTCTTAAAGTCACATCAATGATAAGCTTGCAGATATTGAACTGCTATGTCATGAATCAATGTGCCATGGGCATTGTGCCCAGCATCCAGAGGGTGTGTGCCATTGGCTTCTCTTCCGGGAACTAGTAAGCTAATTTTTCAAAATATGTTGACACACAGTCTCCTGGCACAAGCAAACAAAAATTACCTTTGAACCTGAAATGTCCATCCAATTAATTGAATCTGTGCAAGAACCTGTGATCTCTAAAGTGGGTTCTAGCAATGTAAAAAACAAGATGAGCCTGAGTTTAGTTGAAAGGTTCATAGGCACCTTGTGGTGGCCCAGCCTGTGACCACTGCTGGCCAGTGTGCCATTGCTCCTGTGATAGTAACCTGGTATCACAGTCTACATGATGCACTTCAGCAGTTTCTCATGTATTGCTACCATCTTGTTGCATCACACTCTTAATGGAAAAGCAGCATTGTCCTAAGTTCCCTATGGCAGGGCTGCCCTGGACAGAAGGCTGTGCTTGAGCTGATAGGTGGGGTGCAGGCCATGTAGTAAATACTGGAGCAGGAGCTTTTGGGATGGCTGCGATTCCCAAATGTTCCAGCTCTCCGATACTTTGAGGACATATCTGTAGCTAGACATTACTAGTGAAATTTGGACAGAGGCTATGTACTCCTGGCCTGGCACCTTTACAGGGTAACTTAACAGGGTGGTATAGAAGTAGCCCATGTATACCAAGGCAAAATCCTAAAGGCCTTGCTTGTTTATAAAGCTTAGAGTACATAGAGTATACGGTATGATCAAATTTACTTCTATGGAGCTAATCTCTTCATGACTAGGAATGAGTGACTGTAGCTTTACAGTTCCTCACACACACATTGGAGGTTCTTCAAAATCTGGATGCATACTTTGTGTCCTATGTCCAGACTTAAACATGATAGAGCTCAGTTCTTCAACCTGTATGCATGAGAGTAAATCAGCCAGTAGAATTAATTGTGGAAGTAGTTAATGTTGGCTGGCATGCAGCCATTGCAAACAGTCAAAGTAAGATTTCTGAAATTTGGTCTAATATACAGGCCAGTTTCTTCTCTCCACTACTTATTGGAATCAGCTGGGACTTTAGCATGAAAAAAACATTCTGCAAGTCAACTATAAATAATGCCTGTGGATTAAAAAGCAGTACTTTAATTTCTTCCCACTGGATTATCCTCATATGCCACCAGCATATAAAAGTACAAGACTTTCAGGCTGGAGCAAAACACCCATTGAACATATGGCTTTTCTTACTGGGACTTTAGAAAGAGAAAGAAAGGAAAAGAGAATAAAACAAATTGTCAGCTCTTGTAACTTCACCTCAAAAATTTGCCCAAAGGGTTAACTAACTGTCTTTCAATACTAATTTCCTTGTTTTTCACTATGGACAGTTTATTCTCAGACCGAGTCAAGATGGTGAAATGAATGTATACAAAAAAGAATTCTGAAGCTTTAGTGTGCCGTTTTGTTACTTAAAATAAGCAAAGCTCTAATAAATTATTGTCAAGTTCAAAAAGAATTGCATTTATTCCTTTGTGACCTTTTGTCAAACTGTGTATAATTCTGCTTCCTGTACATGAACCACCTGTGCAGATAAGCCTTTTTGCATGTCTATATTCATTTGGAACAAAATAATTCAAACTGGATTTCAAAGCAAAGTTCTAGCTTTTCCACTTTTTGATGCTTACAATGCTAAAATAAAAAAAAAATCCTGAGGAGTTGGGTTAGAGTTTCTAGATGTTATTTTTGCTCCCAGTCATTAGTTGTACTTTAAAAAGCACATGTATTTATAAATCGCTTTACAAGTATGATTATCAAAGCAGATTATGCTTCCAATAAAAAGAAAAAAAACAAACAATAAAGACAGGCAAGGAAATGATGAGTGACCATATATCATGGTTACTATTCCTACTGTGATATTTAAAACCATCACCATAGTAGGAAGCACATAAAAGTTTGCAGAGATTTCTATTGAATAGGCTGACACAATTTCACCTGAGGATCTGAGAGACCTACAGGCTTCTTCATGACCCTTAATATTAAAGGTGACCTAAACACTGAGGAGATGAATTCAATGATACTGACTATATGAGCTGTACCTCCTCAAAACCCACTCAGGATTTTGACCTGAAGAATCAACTGCATTTTGATGCATTTTCCTTCTAAACTTCATCCACTTCCTTAGAAGGCATAATAGTGTAGTATTGTAGTATGGATATATGTATGTATGTATATATATCCATATATATCCATTACAGTATGTAATATAATAGTATGGATATTGTCTACAGAGATATCTGATTCTGATGGTAACTTCAATATTTAAAAGCTTACACTCTCTCTGATGCACTTCAGCATTAAAATGTGTTATGATATCAGATAGGCTCATAATTTAAAAGCAAGAAGTCTTGTAGGACTTTTTCATGAGAATCTATAGGAGTTGCCATTTTTTAATGGACAATTGCCTCTTTTTATATGCTTCTGAATAAGCCTGTTTCAGCCAGAAAAAGAAACTACTGCAAGATTTTAAGTTGGGATCATTCAGAAAAGTCTAAAATATAGAATGTGATAAAATATATCTTTTCAGTGTAAGAATTTCTTTTAGGGCATTCATAGCACTCATTGTTACAGTTTAGACTAACTGGTAAGACAAATCCCCAAAGGTCAAGATCAATCATATGTTAGATATCATGAATTTCAATCAGCTCCCTGTGAATGCTATTGCTGGTACCCTTTATCCTTCTTACTACTTTGTGGGTGGTGGGGAAGAAGAAGGTAACATGACAGACAAAAGCACGTGTGGACAAAGGCTCATCCCAATAAGTTTCAGGTTGTACGTGTTTTACAA
Source organism: Aptenodytes patagonicus (assembly GCF_965638725.1). Lineage (NCBI taxonomy): Eukaryota > Metazoa > Chordata > Aves > Sphenisciformes > Spheniscidae > Aptenodytes > Aptenodytes patagonicus. The sequence goes on from NC_134982.1 coordinate 19,235,918, forward strand.
ATCTCAGGTTTGTAAAAACAGATTTCAGCCTCTTATATTTTTTGGAAAGACTTTATATCCACTAGAAATAATTGCAGGACTCTCTATGACTCTGCTTGTATAATGTGTCCAAGAGCACCTGGAATACAGGGCAGATGCTTCCATTTATATATATGTGTATGAAACAACTAAAAGATTTTTTTTCTGTCTTCTAAGAGGATGGAAGAAAAACAGTGAATGTCAAAGAGCAGAAAGCTTTGCATCAGTTTTCAGTAACTACATGAAAAAACCACTCACTTCTTCATGAAAGACCTGTAATTGTATTACTAGCTGTCCTAGTTTCAGCAGGGATAGAGTTAATTTCCTTCCTAGTAGCTGTTTTCCAAGGTGCCAGTTTTACTGTGGGGACAAATCTTGGTTTATGTTCCTTTTTTTAGTACTGATCTCTTACTATCTGTTGAGCAGAATACTCCTAGAAAAACAAACAGATTTTTAAATTTCCAAGGTTTCTGCTCCTCAATTTTATTCTGTGTTGTGAACCTGCAAATAAAATTTATCTCAAAATTTATCTCAAGTCAAAAACAAATGAGGTTAATAATGCCAGTGAATGGGGAAATAAAAAGACTCATAAAATCAGCGTAGTTACAGAATTGATGATATAATCTAAGAAGATTGTTATGCCAAGATCTTCCCTGAATCCACAGGAAAAAGAAATAGAAAGTCATCAAGGAAACATGAAAACAAAAGAGAGACAATGTGTCAATCTGCTGGTGTGTAAAACTAGGTGCATGGGTACTGTACATTGATGTAAAAAATATAAGGTGTTGCAAAGGTGACATCTATTAGGACCAAGAAGACAAAATGAGATTTTTTTCCTGCATTTGTATTTCTTCACCGAATGGATCTACAGGGTACTAATTAGAAGGAAAAGGAGATTTAGAACAAATTCTAAAGATTAGGTATTTGGTTAATGTTACCATCAATAAGTTTGATTTTATATCAAAACCTATAAGGCTTTAAGAATCATTTTGTATATGTGCTGGGAAATCTAAAAATTTCTATACACCCAGCTTTCAACTTTCATGAATGTGTTTGCTAAACTCATATAAGCCTCCAGAAATGTGCTTGGCAAGCACATTGATTATAAAACACACAGATGAAATTCTGAATTAATTAATTGTTGTTTTGTGCAGACCTGTGCTCATATCTTGACTGAAAGTGATATATTTCTTGCAAGTGTAAATAAGAGTTTTCTGAAATGGTGCTTACAGAACACTCATCTACTAGGAAAAAAATAGTTATGTATATGTGTGTATCTAGTAGCTCATGATCAGGTACCTACATTAGAAAGGCTTTCTTTCTTTTATAGAGACTAGTCTGCTGCTTTCTGTGTGTAAAACAAACAGATTTTTTCATCTTAAAAGTTTCTGTCTTTCGTGTCAATTCCAGAGATAGATATTAATCCTACTTGTATTTGTTTTAAAAAGAACCAAAATTTCACCCTTGCATATGTCAAGTCAAATTAGTATATTAATCACTTAATTAAGCCCACCAACAAAGAAATTAATTTACTTTTCCCATTACATATAGTAGGCTGAGAAAATACCCTATAATAATTTAAGTCTATCAAGACAATCTGCTTTAAGTATATTTGGTTTTTGATTAAACTACCTTCTGTTGATAGTTTTAAGGGACTATTACATTGTTATAAGGTGATGAAAAGTTCCCACAATAATTATGTACCAGGTTAGATAAAAATAAGAAGTCAATCATAAAAATATTTTTTACTTTTGAAAAAAATTGGTGTTGAAATTAGGTTTCTCAGTATCAAAATACCCAAACAAAACAAGACATTGATTTGAGCCCCAGCACATAAATCACAATAAGAAATATTCAGAAAAGTCTGATTTTCACTTGGATAGAAATCTTAGACCGAAGCATTTTATGTGCTAAAACTGTTGTATTTAAGTGTTGGAAATATTATTTCATAGTCACTAACAGTGAGAGTAGCAGTGTACACTAAGATGGTTGCTTGAGTATCATGCTGTCCAGGGAGCACACATGTAAAGAAGCCCTATAGCCTGCAGAATGTACAGTACAAAGCTCTGTCCTGAAATACAAACACACTGATTCCTATAAATGGATGACATCTGCTCCAAGACTTTGGCTCAAGGATGCAAATAATGTGAATTGTTGCAATCAAATGAGGCATAAAGAAAGAAAACTGTATCTAATAATTATTTTTTGCACTTTGGAATATTTTGTCTAAATAGTCAGGCTGGGTAAAGCTGTAAGAATAGTATTTCCAAAAATTGATATTAGAATCAGAAGTTGTGGGTTCTTGTCCCATGTTCAAGTTGTTGGAAGAAAAAACAAAAGCTAATTTTGTTTAAAAATTCTCAGTGTAGGCAAGGCAGGGAATTTTTTTATGGAATCTATTGCATGCAGGTGAAAATACTGAAAAATTGTACTCAAAACCTCCTATAACACCTATCAAGATTTCAGCTGGATATTTCAGTGCAGTTCTCAACGGGTCAAAGAATGAGAATCTGGATGAAACTTCTTGTTATCTTTATGTGTCAAGCAGTTCATTTTTTAGCTCCCAAATACAGCTTCGAAAAGGTCTCTGTCATAGATAAACTCAGACGATGATAAAGGCCTGTATTTATGTTTTATTTGTTGCAATATCATTTCATAGACTACTATTCATCATTTCTTTCCTCATAACTTTCTGAAGATTCTTCCAACTCTCTGTCTAACTCCATGCACGGTTTGAAAGGCAAGATGAGATAAAACATATGCATGGGCTGTCAGGTAGGTGGGACCACCATCCACGCAGTCAAATAGCACCCAACTGTTTATAGTGATCATCATTAGTCAGGAGGTAATCTTTCATGATAGAGTATTGCTCATTGTACCTGCCAAAACACATACCAGCACTGTGCTAGTCTAACAGGGCACCTGCTCTTGTTACAGTATGGAAAATAGCACTTTTTCAAATGGAAGGGAATTTTGGGGATAGGATTGTAGCTTTTCTTTTGAAAAATAAAAGGCCTCATAAAAGTGCTTGTAAAAGCATTCATAATTGCTTTTTCAGTTTTTCACTGGAGTGCATTTTGCTGCAGTGTCATCCTGCATGTCCACCATAAATACAGTTTTACCTCAAAACAGGATTATGCATTCCTTTAATAATCTTTCTGGTAGCTCAGATTCTGCCTGTGCTTCTGTCAAGGGCTACATGGAAGAGACAATGGGAGACACAGGAAAACAAAATTAAATGAAGCAATCAGTAAAACCTATCTTCTCAATTTCATACATAATGAACCTGCCTATTGCAGAAAGTTTCAGCTAATTTAGTTGATTGTTTAACACTGATGTCACTAAACCATTGCAAATCCCTAATGTATCATGTTTAAAGTGATTTATTATTTCCTAAATTTGTTTAATTTGATATAGAAATTTCTCTTATGAAGTACTGTTAACGCTAACAATTTCTTCATAAAGTGCTTGCTGTGATCCTGATTATTTTAAGCACTCTAAAGATTTTCTGTAAGAGTTGACAAAAAATTTGGTAAAAAACTTTTAAATATATTGATAAAATTCATTCCAAATACATAGGATCATTACAGCATGGACCAAATTAAAAAAAATCTATTAAAGTTTAAGTACTAAGAAATCTGGAGATCAGCACTGGTTTCATCTCTATAAGGTTGTACTGGAAACTGAAATAAAAGCTGAATATTTTCCTATGATGCACATTTCATATTTCACTTTTCTGGATGTTCTTTAACAAATTGCCATCTGATTAGGACACATGACTGTTTCCCCCGTGGTTGCAGGATACATCTTTTTTTCTTGAGAATGTTCTGTTTTTACCTCTGGGGTAAATGATTCACAATTCATTAATGTGTTTATTATGCTGTTGTGCAGTATACAGTGGATATTTTACTCACAGTTCATAGAAACATTGGGTGGAAACATCCTCTTACAGGCTAGTCATCAATTCTAGATGCTTTCAACAACATTACATAAAACTGGTATCTATCTCAAGAACCTGTGGTTAAATTAGAAGGATAAGCAGTCTTGATTTAGAGCTAGATCTAATGAAGATTTTAAATAAATGAAAGTTCATACTGCAATACCTAAGATTTAAATACAGTTCATTATCTTATTAACTTGAGATTAGGCAGGTGAATGCTTATTATTTTTGCTAAATTTCTCTTCCAAACATGTTGCAAGTATTAAAATCATAGGTTTACTTCAGCAAAAATAAATCTATATAGCATAGAGAGAGAGGGTACAGACTCCAGTGAAATGTAGGACACACAAGACACAGCAGACCCTATAAGGAACTGCATAGAGCAACCTGTGTCTGGGGGTAGATCCACCTGTTTTCAGAGGTGATGTGTGCATCTCTGCCTGCCTTGATCCGGATCCCAGAGACTTCTCTGAAGACGGATGACTACAGCATTTCCTTCAGAGAAATGAGAAGGGTTCATGGTCTTCTTTTAAAAAGGAGACATTGTACTCGCATCTTTCAAGCTAGACTAATGGTGACTAATCAAGAAGTTTAGATTGGGCTTCCTCTTCAGCCTAAGGAGACTTAAATTTATATTTCCCATCTCCCAGGAAATATTTTTGATCACTAAGTTATTTGTTATTTTAGTTAAATGAATTATTTATATTTATTGAAGATATATAAAAAAATCAAGATCATATGAGCAGAAGAGGTGGAGAAGAGACAGAGAGAAAAAGGAAAGAAAGTAAGAAAACCTGGTTAATACTTAGTAGTGTGAGCATTTGTGGGAGTTTTGATTCTGTTCTCGATTCTGACTGTTTTAACAAATTCTGTTTAATGTGAAACAAAAGTAGCCATGCATTAGCTTGTGAGCTGTTCGGTCTAGACATCTGGAAAGGTGCTAAGTTCGTACAAGGGTACAATTTGATGTTCCTCTTGAGCTTAAAAAAAAAAAAAAGAAAGAAAGAAAAAATAAAGGCATTCATGGAATTTAGACATCTCTAGAAGTAAGCAACAACTGTGCTGAGATTTTTCAGCATCGTGATTCAGCAGCAGTCAGCTTTCTACTGCATATTTTTTCCTTACTAAGCAATGAAATAATGCATAGAAAATACTATAAGAGAAACAGACATTGAAAAAACCAACATCTAAAACATGGGAATGTGGGAACAATTCCTTAGTTCAGTACTTTTTATCTATATACTATGGTGCACTCATTACATAACACATACTTTCACTTCTCTGTCCCTTATGAATTCTCCAACACTGTATAAGATGTGTGATTCTTGACTAAAGAATCAGGTTTTTGCTCATTTTTCAATGAGTTGCTTTAGATTTAATACATGCTGCTCAAATTATGTTTTGATTTCAGAATTATTAACATCCTTAAGAACTGTTTGTTGGTGGGTTTTGGTATTAGTGAAATCCTTAGTGAAGAAAGCACACTCCATCAGGCCACCATCATCACCAAACCCTAACACCTATCAACTCAAACTGAAATTTCTGATTTCTTAAAAACCAAATTAACTACATAAAGCTCCTCAGTACCACACTTCAGTCCCTCACAAAGTATTAATTTATCTTCATAGCTCACTTATATCTAAAACCCAAAATTTTAATTTTTGAAACCACAAGAAAAAGAAAGGGAAGATCAGATACTTTCAGTAGTATTGAGTGATAAAAGGTCCCTGGGAGGAGTTTGTCAGAATATTTTACACTATCATGAACTTGACTGGCACAGATCCCCATGGAGCTGGTTATTTTCTCTACTGTGACAAGTGTTTGCTTCCACCTCCCATTTCCTATCTCTCAGCTAATCATCAAGGCCAAGACCTTCTCTCTTATCCCATAACTCCTTACTTTCCTTAAAACTCTTTGGTAAGAGACTTTGTCAAAAAACTTTTGAAAATCCAAAAGGACTACATTCCTTGCTTACACTTTCAGTAGGTAAGAAAGGACTTTTCTTTACAGAGGCCACACAGATTTTAGTTTTGAATTTTCATCTGTAATGAGATCCTGCATGATATTTACCACCATGTTGAGAGTTGCCTTTTTCTTCATGAGCTCCCTAATCAGCCAGTCCATGAGACAGTTGTAGTGTTATCATCATCAACCTGAGTCAATACCCTAGGTCTTGCTGTGACATTTGCCCAGCCAACATGGGTGTAATTAAAGTCTCTCATCACAGTTTCTTCTCTCACTTTTTAACCTCTCTTACCTCCTTGGCATATCACAGCTAATGTCACCGTCCCACTCCCTAGCTTCTCCAAATAAGCTGAAATTTTAATGTATAGATTCTTCTTTACTTATTCAGGCAAATAGTTTTTTAGTATCATTTGATTCTATGATTTCTTGCCATAAAGCACTAATCCATTCCTATTATGACCTATTCTGTATTTTCTGTTTACTTCGCATTTTAGTATTGCAGGTTTTCATTGATTGTCTTCCTTCACCAGGCTTCTGGTATGTATACAGTAATGTCCTCATGAAGGGCTAGACATTTTACTTCTGTCTTATTTCTTAAATTTCTATATCATTCATATAAAAGCACCTGTACCAAAGAATTTTGGTTGTCCATTCCTGGAATCATATTTTAAATGGAACTTTGTTTTCTATTTCCTATTTGACTAATTGCACCCTTCGATTTGTCCTGTACGTCCTTCTCATATCTGCATCAATACCAGAGGCAGAACCCTGAACCATATGTTTTTCCACTGCTGTCTCCCCACACCCCTAGTTTGGAAGATTACTCACAGGTTTTGTGTTTTTAAACACCACAGCCCAATTCCCTTATGGATCAGATGAAATAATTTCCTTCTGTTTAGGTTCCCTTTTTCCTAGCAGTGTCCCCACTTTTGGGTGACCCTGAATCTTTAATCCCCACATAATCTTCTCAGCTAGGCTTTAAACTGTACTGCTGTGCTTGTCTCTTTGGACCTGTGTGAGGTTTATGGTTAGATGTGGAAATTTTGATTTAAAGAATTCAGTTAACAGCACATAGCATCCCTGACATTGCCATTGAATAATGAAATAAGGAAACTAGGCGGGGTGGGGACATAAAGTTCTTAAGAAAGCTGCATGCTTTCCTGAATTGTCAGGTTCTCTCCTTGTCTCTGCCAAAGAGCCGCTGTCACTTCTACCTTCCTCCACAACACAACAGATCTCTTCCACAGAGCAGAGTTCACTGAGTGCTGACTGAGACAGGGGAAACCATTGGAAAACTGTATCCAGTCATTTAAAAAGAGATACCCAAGTTCACAAGAGAAAGAAAATATTTATATGGCACAGAGGTGGCCTGAGTTCACGTGCAAATATTAATGTCTGATACTGAGATTGAATTAAAGACTCATACTGGGATTGATACTATGGAGTCCTTCCTAAAACTAGAAGTTGATAAAGTTGCAGCTTTCAAACCTCTCCTAATGTCTGGGGTCTTTCTCTTTAATATTCCAAATCCATATGGACTTGGAAGTTGTATCATGAATTCTTAGGAAATTCTTGAGAAATTAAATTATATTTACATTAAACTCACTTCACCAGTGGGGCATGTGTGTTGTTAAATAAATATTTGAATAATATTTGATTCTCTTAATAAACATTTTTTCTCCAGGCATAATCAATGTTTGTGACAGAACCAACACACTGCCTGCCTGTGCTGCTCTATCATCTATAAGCTATTAACGTTATTGTACCAGCTGAGCTGAATGTCATTTATACATCAGTCACTTTGCTTAAGTTTTCTGTCCAGAATAGACAAGGACCCAACATCAGTTCCAATTCTAACTCTAATCTGAAAATGAAGCTTTATGTCAGGAGAAGTGGGGTATGTGAAAGGTGTCATTTTTCTACTACTCTGTGTGAAATCAATATTAAATATTGTTATTTAACAAAGGAGCTGGTGAGATTAAAAAAACCCCAATGTCATAGCTGTACAATGCTGAAGGAAGTCTAATTTTTTTTTCTGTATGTACAAAGATACATAATGAATCTAAATCTGGAAATAGTCCTGTTTCTAAGATCTAAAAATACAAGTGACATGGTGAAAGTAGGCTAGGAAGGAAAAGAGTGTGCCAACTTTCACACGTCCATTTTTCCGCTTATTTTTCCTTCTGCTTATTGCCAAATTCCTAATTTGGTGATGGAGACTTACTTATAGAAAATGTATTTCATTAATAAAAGAGTGGTGCTCTTCTGTAATAAACCTTTTCTTTCCTTGTGAATGCTGGTTCATCACTGAAGTTGCATGTGTAGTTTACCATTCATGAGCTTATCTGTTTTCTAGACCTTTAAGTTTGAAGGAGAAAAACAAATGCAAACCAAATATGTCAGACAAAAATCTGTCAGTTGTACTTATTCCCTCTCTAGCAGAGTTTCTACCTTCTAAAACATGCTTTTTTGTTGCCTCACAATATTGAAAAAATGATACCTTCTCCCACGTATTACAATTTTCTTCACCACACAAAAACTCTACAGTCCATCTCTCTCTTCTCAGTGTTGACTTTGATGTTATTACCTGTAGCCTATGATCAGCAACTTTCTCTCTCTAGACCTTTGTTCTTATCACAAACAGTCCATAGAGCTGATGAGAATAAATTGAATGAAAAATACACGTGATAGAAGATCTGTCTCCCAAAATACATACTAGCTGTCACCAGTAATACCAAATATTTGAATCTCAAACGCTCTACTGGTATGTACTTTCCTGGTACAAATACTGTTAACAAAAGACTTTTTCTTCGGCCTTTCTTTTATCCCAAGTTTTTTCACAGATGTGCTGTTCCCCATCTAGGTGGAGAATAAGTACACATACACATACTGTGTGTGCCCAAATTTGTTATTTCCTTCCTTCCTTCCTTCCTTCCTTCCTTCCTTCCTTCCTTCCTTCCTTCCTTCCTTCCTTCCTTCCTCCCTCCCTCCCTCCCTCCCTCCCTCCTTCCCTCCTTCCCTCCTTCCTTCCTTCCTTCCTTCCTTCCTTCCTTCCTTCCTTCCTTCCTTCCTTCCTTCCTTCCTTCCTTCCTTCCTTCCTTCCTTCCTTCCTTCCTTCCTTCCTTCCTTCCTTCCTTCCTTCCTTCCCTCCTTCCTTCCTTCCTTCCTTCCTTCCTTCCTTCCTTCCTTCCTTCCTTCCTTCCTTCCTTCCTTCCTTCCTTCCTTCCTTCCTTCCTTCCTTCCCTCCCTCCTTCCCTCCCTCCTTCCTTCCTTCCTTCCTTCCTTCCTTCCTTGTTTCTCTCAAGTTAGCACTTCTGGCAAGAAATATTCACTGTATTCCTGAAAGCAGTACAACTCATGTCAGGGGAAGTTTTCTTACTGAAAGATATCTTTCTCTCTGCTTGTAAAAGATGCAGTCCACATTTATTCAAGTGTTTGCTGGTTGAATCTCCTAACACTGATTTTCTGGATGCTCATTTAATCTTGTACCATTGAACCCGTGGAGAATCCAGCTCTGTGAGTTGCAAGTGAGGATTTTTCTCTAATGCTTTTTCCACCTATTACAAGCAATTTCTTGAGTCCTTGCTGCTTCTTCATAAGCAGTGTATATGCACAGAATTTGTTTTATTTAAATATTGCAATCACATAAAATGTTCTTTCCCTCACAAAGTAAAAGATCTGAAAATATTTCCCAGGACCAGTGAATAGAGACAGAGAAAAAAGAAAAAAAATTACTTTAATTTCTAAACTTACAAATTAAGTATTCAAACTTGCTAATCTGAATCCAGAATTTCTGAAATTACAGAAATAGGATACTTTGGAGAAAATCAAACCAGGGAAGTAATTGAAGCTAACTGCTTCCTGAAAGTAGTTTAAAATGTTAACAAGTTTGTATTTTCTGACAAAAGCATAAAAATTTCCTAAGCAGTGCTAAAGCTACAGAAACGTGTGATGCTGTTAACTGTGTTATAGTGATATTAGGACAGAGCTAGCATGTATCACAGAATCTGATATAGTTACATATGGAAGAGGCTTGAAAAAGTAACCTAAATTCATTCTCTTCCTCCAAAGCAGTATTGACTGAAGATGTGTCATTGCAGGCAGCTGCTTGTTTAACCCATTTGTTAAGTCTTCCAGTGATGGGGACGTCTCAGCCTCCCCAGACAATCCATTCCAGTGCTTCACTATCCTAGTCCTTCAAAAGCTTTTAAGTACCTAAGATGAATATTCCTCACTGTAACTTAAACCCATTACTTCTGGGTCTCTCTGCTGTGGAAATGGACAACAGATTATTCCCTTCCTATGTACAGCAGTGTTTTTTATCCTTGAAGACTTCAACCATCCCCCTCCCCCAAAATCTTCTCTCACATACATGAAACAACCCCAAGACAATAATTTTTTTCCTCAGAGGTCATGTTTTCTTGGCTTCTGATTATTCCCTTAATTCTCCTCTGGGTCTTCTTTGTTTCTTCCATGTCTTTCTGAAATGCAGCCCCCAAAGGATACACAATACTCCATATGAGGCCTCAGCAATGCGGAGGCAAGCCAGAGAAGCTCCTGCACACGTTGCAGGGGCTCCGCCTATTTCACAACAGCATGGCTCACCGACTCACACTCTCATAACTCTCAGATCTCTCCCTGAAAACCTGCTATCAGGTTGTCAGCACTTAGCGTTTCCGCAGCTGGTTATTCCTGCAGAAGGGTAGCACTTCACATTTTTCCTTTCTGAAATTCACCTGACCATTTTTCCAGTTTGTCAAAATCATTTTGAACACTAATAACTTCTTGACATAATTGACACTTTTACCTTTGTGGCATTAGAAGACTTAACACATTCCTTTTCTATTTCATTAAGGAAATACAGAAAGCACTAAACAGAGCTATGCACAGGATATAACTCCATGAAACCCATCTCGACTGCAACCACCAGTCGATACTTTTAGGCCACATTAACTTGCACTCCAGCTGTTGCATTCAGGCTAAGATTTTCTTGACATCTGATGATACTCTGTGAGTACAAAAAGCCTCACATAAGGCTATATGATAACTGTGGCTTTATTATTCTCCAGCTGTTAACCGCTAGTTCATTTTTTTCCAGAATTTTTCCAGAGACACAAGCTAAGCTGATAACTCCATTTTTCTCTTCCATTATAAAACTGTAACCTGCATTTGCTTTTTGCAGCTATTCCAATGTTAACTGTCCTCTACAAGCTCGCAAAGATAACTGTTAAGATACTGAGGTTGTTTCAGACAGTCCTTTAATTATCCTAGAATAACTTTCTCATGTTCTTTTTTCCTTCATATTCAGAAAATTTACTGTCCTCTCAGCATTTGTCTAAATTAGAGGTGTAAAAGAAAGTAAGCTAGTTGAGGCATGAGCAGCTCCTCATATCATCTTGGCAGTTTTGAGTGTTACCATCTACAGCTGTTCACTGCTGTGGATGTTAATTTAAACTAATTTGTTTTAAATGAAACAGGATCACTGCTGTGATCAGTTATGGACTCAGTAATGGGGTAATGGCTTTAACCTGATGACTTGGAACAAAACTGAGGGAAGTGCTACAGCCACATCTAAATGACCATATCTGTAGAATCCCAAAGGTCAAGAAAGAGCTGCTGTCTAGATGGGAAACCATGGTTGTCTATGTGTTTTTAAATTTGTTTGATGCATATGAGCTTTGGCAAAAAAAAAGGTGCTGACTGCACATAACATGAATTGTCATTGGCTTCACCGATCCCTTCCAAAGGACTTACAGTCAGCTAGCAGCTTGTACGCAGGTTATTAGCAACATGCAAAATCCATACTTGGATTTCTAAAACACCCTGTGACTTCATGGACATCTATTCACAGATCCATTGCAATTCCAGGGGAAAAGCAGTAAAACTGCATCCAACTAATGAACTTTAAATGAGAGTATCTGCACAATTTCAGTTAAGTTGAACAGCCTCTGAAATTCTTTCCCTGAAGAAATGGTGGCACGTGAATCTGTTTATCTTCAGGACCCTGCTAGAAGCTCATTTGTATTCCCAGGCTCTTGCCTGAGGGAGTGGTAATAAAAAGTACATCTAATTTATCCCAGACTAGAGGATTTTGCTTAAGGCTGATGTTGGTCACTCATAAGTAGGCTGTCTACACCTATGTTTAAATTATGTGAAAGTCTCCAGAGAGTTATCAGTAGATACGTTCTCTACTTCAAAATACAAGATAGATATGTGCATAACACAGCTCATGTATGGCCCAAAATCTGACTTCAGTTATGTTCATGTAAATCAAGTGCAATTAAAATATCATTTACTTAGAGAAAAGTGTCTAGTGGTCAACTGACTGTTTGCATCTATCAGAAATGCCTAAAAAATTGTTATTCCGTAAGTTGCAGCTCATCCTGACACTACTTCATAGTGACACACAGGCTGATCAGTCAGCCAGCTGCTAGCAGTCTTTTCCTTGGATAGTGTGTGCCTTAGTTTGCACCTGTATCTCTGCCCAGGAACCATTTTTCACAACATTTGTAAATACGTGTCTTCTAAAATATTGAAATTCACCAAACATATTCCATAGAATTTTTGGAATGGCATCAATGGGATGGATTGAACAAATGATTGGTTGCTGCTACTGGGGAAACTACACTAACGTGAGAAGGAATTATTTCTTCAGTTAAATCTCAGAAAGAATTTTGAGTAGGTAATAAAAAATGTATCAAGCTAGTAACCTTCCAGAAAGCCTGGGATTTTTAGAAATTCTGGAGAAAGACAATAGAAAACAGCCTAAACCACTGGTATATTATTCACAGACAATAGATCTTCAGGAATGCAGGGGAGTGGGGAAAAAGAGGGGAGAAAGATTACAAAAATCATTCTTTACAGAAAAACAAAAGCAGATCCCAAGATTCAGTAATAACAATCTAGACTTTGATGCACAGAATCACGGCCTTTGTAAGATCTCCTCACTTATAAACTGAAATGCAGAACATTCAGACTTACAGAGTAGTAAAAGGTAAATTCTCCGTATGGCATGTGTAAATTGCAAATGAAAGTCACTTGTAAATTGTCCTCCCATGCTTTTGGGAAACTTAGCTCAACTTTATGGCCAAAACTTCAAAGAAGAAAAATCATTCATGAAAGGTCTAATACCCTTGCAAAACTACTGATGATATTTTAAAAGTTTACATTTTATGATACTTGGATGATTACAAGAAACCCAGCAAGTATTATGACAAGCATTATTTCTTAACCAAAACCAGACTTGAAACTACTGTACAACAGAGTCTAGAAACCAATGAGCAATGGATTTTGAGGTTTTGTAAATTGGTCAAATGGTTTTGAGGTTTACAGGTTATTTAATGATTTTGAGCCCATTTTTGCTGTGATATAAGCACTCATTTTTCCAAAAGTTAGTCAAAAACTTGTGACAAAAATTCCCTGAGTATAAAAAACAAGAAATTACATTTCTTGCACAAAAATTAGCCTTTTTATCTCTTTACTCTGCCCTTTGTCTTCGTAGCCCTTCTATAAGGGCTTTAACTCTGTGTATATGATTTCTCTATTTGCTGCACTCTCTTTGGTGGTATGAATCCATGGTTTTTTTCTACTCCTGTTTTCTTGTAAACACCGTGGAGAGATATCTAATCATGGTATTCTCAAAAATTAGAGTAGCGCCCATTTACTAGGTGTTAAAAAAAGGCTTTGAAAATCTAATCTAAATACTAAAATCCTGTTTCAGAACCAGAACTGACAAATGGTTTTGCCCAACGGAGCTTTGTAAATATTAAAAGATTCAGCTTCCACTGAAAAGCGTGATTGTGTGTGTGTAAAATTAGCTAAGTTACTTCAGTTGCTAGGAAAATAAGCAGTACTAAGGATTGTATTTAGCATGTAAATATTATATTCTTACAAATTAGGGCAGGGAATATTTGGAAGGAATTTTGAATGTATAAATGAATGCCTGATACTTTTGTAATCTTTGCATATGTACATGTAACCACACAGACATACAAATGTGCATAATTTATACAAAGATATTACTTTTCACTTTGTATTGTAGATATATGGAAGGATCATCTTAACAACAGTCTTTAAAAATGAAATATTTTTTATAATATTTCTTGTTATGTTTAGAAAGGACCTACGCTTTGCAATCTCATTGAATGAAACCAGTTTAGCATACAGGTTATGCAGACTGTGCAACAACTATTTAAAGGTCTGGAAGGATGCTTTAGAGACCTCACAGAAATCTCAAGATGTTCAGATTTCTACAGAAAGTAAATCCAAAAAGAATTATCAAGTTGGGGGGGGGAGGGAAGTTCAAAAGTTCGATTTGTTCGTTCAAAGCAGACTGTAGAAGAAAGGGATTTAGGAGATTTGTTGGAGTGGCTAATCTCTTATGCCTGTTTTCAAAGGTGAAGGCTCTCATGATGAGGCTCAACTAAAACATCTTCTGAGACAGTGGTTTCCGTACACCAAACAACCACTGTCATGACTCCCACTGAAACCACTGTAACCTCCAGAGGCCTCTGGTGGGTTTCCTATCTTCCCTCTTGCATCCTTCAAAAACTTAGAAAGAAAAGGGAAGCAATCAATAAAAGACAAACCCCTCACACACAACTTTTTCAGGCCCTTGTTTTGCTTCCTCTGGCACTGTGCAGCGACAGGGGAACTGCCCACTGTCCTGGCTTCGGCACGGATAGAGTTAATTTCCTTCCTAGTAGCTGGTACAGTGCTGTGTTTTGGATTTAGGGTGAGAACAATATTGACAACACACCGATGTTTTAGTTGTTGCTAAGCAGTGCTTACACTAGTCAAGGACTTTTCAGTTTCCCATGCTCTACCGACTGAGAAGGCTGCAGGTGCACAAGAAGCTGGGAGGGGGCACAGCCAGGACAGCTGACCCAAACTGGCCAAAGGGATATTGCACACCATATGACGTCATACTCAGTATATAAAGCTGGGGGAAGAACAAGGAAGGGGGGGACGTTTGGAGTGATGACGTTTGTCTTCCCAAGCAACTGTTACGCATGATGGAGCCCTGCTTTCCTGGAGATGGCTGAACACCTGCCTGATGATGGGAAGTAGGGAATTAATTCCTTGTTTTGCTTTGCTTGCGTGCGCAGCTTTTGCTTTCCCTATTAAACTGTCTTTACCTCAACCCATGAGTTTTCTCACTTTTACCCTTCCGATTTTCTCCCCCGTCCCACCGCGGGGGGGCGTGGGTGGGGGGTGGGGAGAGGAGGAAGAGTGAGCAAGCGGCTGTGTGGTACTCAGTTGCCAACTGAAGTTAAACCACAACACCCACCTATGCTGCCCTACACGTGGAATGGTCCTCCTTACACATGCAGGGCAGTGGCATAAACTTCCTGCTATCAATAATGACTGATGGCCTAAAAAGGCTTTCATTTTAAAACCATCTTAACACACATCAGTATTGATGACATATCTGTGATATTAAATATCACAGTATGGTTTAAGGTATTACAACACAGGGAGGAATGCCTTAGGCAGATGGGTTTTTAAGGAAAGCACAATTTGGTATTTGTACTAGTTCAATGATTCTGTAGTAATTTTTTTTTCATTATTAGATATCTTTCAACTATCATGATGATCCTGCTTAAAACTGAGAAAACCTCATTCATCTAGCACTTTTCCATAATATAATTTATCTTTTACAAATAACATGAAATCTATAATTGTCTCTGATTAAAAAAAAAAAAAGAAAGAAAGAATAAGTACAATAAATTACAGACTTTGTCATTTAACTTACAGTGCAATAATCTTTCGGTCCACCAAATCAAACTTCTAGGTAGAGAGCACCTTATAGTGTGATATCTAAGCTTAGTTTGGGGTGGGGGGAAAGCACAAGTTAATACCAGAGACGTCTGATGGATTTGCAGGAGATGAGTTAATAGGAATAATAGAAAGGGGAAAGAAATGAAAAATGAAGACAGAAGAGATACGAGAACTCAAATGCATAATATTCCAGCGGCATGTTAAGAAAAGGATTGACTGTTTAAAGCAAATGAACAGAAAATAGAAATGAAAACCAAAGGCATCCATGCATCCAATGCTGGAATTTCTCATAACGTAATCTATTTGTTTGTTTGTTTGGTTGGTTGGTTTTTTATAAGAAATATAGATTGAAAACATCAGGGGTGAAAGACACCAAGACCCAAATCTCACTTCTGATTCCCTAGTACAAGAGCAGCCCTGGGCTTCCAGAGCGCTGTGTGCCTGTCTGGACACACAGGTGCCTCTGTGCAGCAGAGCACTCTTTGCTGTACCATGCTACCACAGTACCTATGGTCAGAGACAAACTGCACTGGCATTCTGAAAACAAATTATTTCATTGCTTGTTTTATGGACTGGTTCTTTCTACTCAGCCATTTGTCCTAAATCATCTGAAATTCCAGAGAAGGAAACTACTCCTGGAATTCATCATGTTCTTTTCTTGCTTCTACTTGTGTCCCAGCTCTTTGCCTGTGTGTAATTTTTTGGAGGCAGGTTGTTAAGCAAATTCTGTCATTTCCCATTGAAACCAGACTAGGACATCGTACAAAGTCAGTCAGTCTCAGCTGGGACATTATAAACATGCAGGTGAGGGATCGTAATAAACACGTGTTTGTTGTGCTCTAGAAAGACCTATTGGGCTGTTATATCAACATAATCTTTTTCTTTTAAACTGTAATGTAATGTATAAGCAAGTACAATTCAAGATTAGAAATATATCAGTTTAATCAACCACATTCTTTTTCTCATATTGTGATTGGTTGGGGTTTTTTGTCTGCTTGGTTAGGTGATTGATTTAGCCCTGCATGTCTTGAGAAGAGTATTTATATCTGAGGCTTTTGTCAGTGTACTGTATGCCAAGGAATGGCAGGGAGGGGGTTGGGACATCTTTTGTGCTACTCTTTAAAAATAACCATTCAAGAGTGCTGACTGCCCATTGACTTTACCAACTGGATAGGGCTAAAGAACAAGGCATCTGTAGATATTTTATCTTTTTCATCCCATAGCCTTCTAAATCCTGGTTGAGTGCACCATGATTCACAACACAGCAGGACTTTCTCTGCAGTGGCTCACGTTATGTATGACAGCTCTACACAGCAAAGGTTGCTGGGCAAACTTGTTTTTGATAGCAGCAGAGCTCCAGCTGCTGCATAGGTGAGTGAGCAAAGAGCCAGGGTCCGCAGCTTTCTCCAAAAGGTACCATTTAGCTGGACATATCCAAGGGCTGGGAGATGGAGCAACAAGTACACAGGGAAGTGAACAGTTTTATGTCAGAACTGTGACCATCAGCTTCTTTTGATATGAACCAATGACTTTGTAAGACCATTATTAAAAAGATTAGACTCGTGAAAGGCCTGCTCCTGTCCTGGTTAATCCATTATTGAATAAGAATTTCAGAGTGCTACACTTATTCTATATCAGGTCAGAATAGCTTTTATATCCAACAATTTTTAATGCTTTCAATGAGTTAGGGAGGGTAACAATGCATCTCCTGGTGAGCCATGGGAAGCAATATGAGTTAGGTGGGCCAGGAGTGTATACATGAAGGAAATGCTGTAAAGACCTGCTCCTGGAAGGCTCACCTCCCATCAAATCTCATCCTCTTGAACCTGATGCTCTTCATACAGATCACTGGGCTTTTCTTTCCTCTGTTACCTCTGACCCACTCACAGACATCCAAAGGGAAAGTGAGGGGAAGGGTCACACAGGTGGAGTATTGTTTGAAGGTCAAGGTGATTTGAGGATTTTCATTTTCTCATTCACTTAAATTGAAGTTCTTCAATTACTCTGTTCCCTAAGAGCTCCAGTTCTTGAGTTGCCATAAAAACAATATCACAGCACAACCCTGCCACAGAAGTGTCAAAAAAAGCACTTCCCTAATAATTAGATTTTACTTTCATTTAGTTGATAGACCTTCAGCAAAATATTTCTCAGCCTGCAACCACTGTAATCAGTACTTCTCCAAGGTACTCCTTCTACCTAAGAAGCACCCTTTTCACTCAGTTATGAAACTCTGCTTTAACAGTTTTAAAAAACAAGTTCAATTTCTCTAGTCAGGGGCATTACAACCATATTACTCTCCAAGCATTTTTCCTCACAAGTATTAGAAGTATATAGAATTTCTGTCTTGTCCAGCTCTAGTGCCATGATTTGATGTTAGCATTTCCTCCCTGCCCAGTAAAGGACAATGTCCTGAGACAGATTTCAGAGAATTAAAAGCAGCCACACGAAGAATTAAGAACTAGTTAATAAACTGCCGCTGCTGCTAACTCCAGCTTCTCTGTGGGAAATATTTTTCCTTTGAATACCTTTGTATAACAAAAACATCTAACACTAAAATGTGCCCAGATGGGAAAGAGAAAGAAAAGGTAAGTTGTAACTATGCCTTCTTGCAGGATAACAGTCTGGGTTTTCTTTGTTTCAAGCATACATACCTACACATCATGTTCCTATATCTCTTCATTCAAATGTTTATCTTTAGGACCAGATTTTCAGATATTTCAGGTACTTCATATATGAATTAGGGGACTAGGAAGGGGAATACAGGGCTGGGATAACCATGCAGACATGTTCCCTGGGCAGGAATAGAGATACTACATCAGGCAGTGCTAGTGGGTGTGGGAGAGAAGTTTAGCATCCCTTTGGATTCCTTATAAATTCACATCTGAACTTTTTGTCATATGTGTAGTTGTGGTGATATCTACAAATAAACTCAGAGTTTGAACATATGCATTATTCTAAACCTTTTTTGAATAATGGCTTAACTGTCCATAAATTATTCCAGGTATAGGGGCAAAAACAAGAAGGCGGTCTTTTCTACTGATGTGTAAGCAGAATAGTGAATTGTAAACTATTTTCTTCAGCCATATTAAAGTTATAGGGGAGCAAATATCTTGAAAACTGATAATTACATTAAGTTAAATACTTCATAATGATATAGGGGTTAAGCAGGTTATTTGGGCAAGAGATCAAAATTACATGTGCCATAAGGAGAAAATTCCTGGTTAAAAAAATGGAGTTTAACACCATTCTGCATTATGTGCAAATTTGAAAGTGTGTGTTTGTTAGAAACCAGAAAAATACTTTTTTGTCATGGGAACTAGAATCATAGAATCATAGAATGATTAAGGTTGGAAAAGACTTCTAAGATCATCGAGTCCAACCATCGACCCAACACCACCATGCCCACTAAACCATGTCCCTAAGTGCCACATCTACACGTCTTTTAAATACCTCCAGGGATGGGGACTCCACCACTTCCCTGGGCAGCCTCTTCCAATGTTTAACCACTCTTTCAGTAAAGAAATTTTTCCTCATGTCCAATCTAAACCTCCCCTGGCGCAACTTGAGGCCATTTCCTCTCGTCCTATCGCTAGTTACTTGGGAGAAGAGACCAACACCCACCTCGCTACAACCTCCTTTCAGGTAGTTGTAGAGAGCGATGAGGTCTCCCCTCAGCCTCCTTTTTTCCAGGCTAAACAGTCCCAGTTCCCTCAGCCGCTCCTCATAAGATTTCTTCTCCAGACCCCTCACCAGCCTCGTTGCCCTTCTCTGGACACGCTCCAGCACCTCAATGTCCTTCTTGTAGTTAGGGGCCCAAAACTGAACACAGTATTCGAGGTGCGGCCTCACCAGTGCTGGGTACAGGGGCACGATCACTTCCCTGCTCCTGCTGGCCACACTGTTTCTGATACAGGCCAGGATGCCATTGGCCTTCTTGGCCGCCTGGGCACACTGCCGGCTCATGTTCAGCTGCCTGTCAACCAGCACCCCCAGGTCCTTTTCCGCCAGGCAGCTTTCCAGCCACCCTTCCCCAAGCCTGTAGCGCTGCATGGGGTTGTTGTGGCCGAAGTGCAGGACCCGGCACTTGGCCTTGTTGAACCTCATACAGTTGGCCTGGGCCCATCGATCCAGCCTGTCCAGGTCCCTCTGCAGAGCCTTCCTACCCTCGAGCAGATCAACACTCCCGCCCAACTTGGTGTCGTCTGCAAACTTACTGAGGGTGCACTCGATCCCCTCATCCAGATCATCGATAAAGATATTGAACAAGACCGGCCCCAAAACTGAGCCCTGGGGAACACCGCTCGTGACCGGCCGCCAGCAGGATTGAACTCCATTCACCACAACTCTCTGGGCCTGGCCGTCCAGCCAGTTTTTGACCCAGCGCAGAGTACACCTGTCTAAGCCGTGAGCCGCCAGCTTCTCTAGGAGAATGCTGTGGGAGACGGTGTCAAAGGCCTTACTGAAGTCCAGGTAGACCACATCCACAGCCTTTCCCTCATCCACTACGCAGGTCACCTGGTCGTAGAAGGAGATCAGGTTGGTCAAGCAGGACCTGCCTCTCATGAACCCGTGCTGGCTGGGCCTGATCCCCTGGTTGTCCCGCTCATGCCTTGTGAGCGCCCTCAAGATGAACCGCTCCATAATCTTCCCCGGCACTGAGGTCAGGCTGACAGGCCTGTAGTTCCCCGGATCCTCCTTCCGGCCCTTCCTATAGATGGGCGTCACATTGGCAAGCCTCCAGTCATCCAGGACCTCCCCTGTTAACCGGGACTGCTGATAAATGATGGAGAGTGGCTTGGCGAGCTCCTCCACCAGCTCCCTCAGCACTCTCGGGTGGATCCCATCTGGCCCCATAGACTTGTGAGCATCCAGGTGGTGTAGCAGGTCGTTGACTGCTTCCTCTTGGATTACGGGGGGTTCATGCTGCTCGCCGTCCCTGTCTTCCAGCTCAGGGGGCCGAGTACCCTGAGGATAACTGGTCTGCCTGTTAAAGACTGAGGCAAAGAAGGCATTGAGTACCTCAGCCTTTTCCTCATCCTTGGTGACAATGTTCCCCCCCCCGCATCCAATAAAGGATGGAGATTCTCCTTGGCTCTCTTCTTGTCATTAATATATTTGTAAAAACTTTTTTTGTTGTCTTTAACGACAGTGGCCAGATTGCGTTCTAGCTGGGCTTTTGCCTTTCTCATTTCTTCTCTGCACGACCTAACGAGATCCCTGTACTCTTCTTGAGTTGCCTGCCCCTTCTTCCACAAGTGGTAAACTCTCCTTTTTTTCCTGAGTCCCAGCAAGAGCTCCCCGTTCAGCCAGGCTGGTCGTCTTCCCCTCCCGTTCTTCTTACGGCACATGGGGACAGCCTTCTCCTGAGCCTTCAAGACTTCCTTCTTGAAGAACATCCAGCCTTCCTGGACCCCTTTGCCCTTCAGGACTGTCTCCCAGGGGACTCTCTCAACCAGTGTCCTGAACAGGCCAAAGTCTGCCCTCCGGAAGTCCATGGTTGCAGTTTTGCTGCCCCCCGCCCCCTTACTTCACCAGTAAGAAAATTACTTTCAATTTCAGAAATAACATATGTTTTGGGTGATAAGTAACTTGCCCTAAAATACCAGTAATTTTGTTAAATTTAGATTGAACCAATATTTATGAATTGCAAGAGATTAAGCAATTCTTTCAATGTTTTTGATAGTGTATTCTCAGTGGAGAAGTGTAATCATTGCATAATGAAAACTAATACAAGGAAAAAAACCTACATCTGACAGTCAGAATAATATGGTTATTCACAGTAAGCATCTTTAATGTATCCTTCACAGATCATTAGCTTCATGGGATTAGGAATGAGCCTGCATAGGTTTAGCAATGAGTCCCCCTCCTCAGGATATTGTAACAGGTATGAAACCCTTTCCAGGCCATATGGTGACAGAGGGCAGCACTCTTTCCCAGGGGCCTTGTCAGACTTAGCCACAATCTATTGTCAGGCACAGTTGGTGAAATCTGATACTCACTTAGTTTAGCACAACAGAAGTCCCCTTAAAGATACTATCAAGAGTACAGTGATCACACCAGATGACATGCATCCTGTCAGTCTGCCACGTTTCTCACATAATCCCGTATGTGATTATCATACCATATCGATGTTTCACTTTTTTCCTTCTAAAATTAATTCATATTTATGTATAAATATATGCATACTTATATCTACCATTACAAAATTCATCACACAAGCATCCTTTTCACAGGTCAATATGGACCTACAGCCGGAATATACTAAGCAACTGGAAAAGAAGAAAATACTGATATGCTCTTAAATTATTTCTGTGTTTTGGCAGATAATCTAGTAAATATCCCTGTCATTTTTCCATCAGACGTTATATAAGGTTTGGATTACTCCTGCTTGTAAATGGACTTTTAAATTCATTATTAGAAACACACTATGCAGTCATCTGGAATATACTTTAATGATGCCTTTTAAAGCAAATAGAACTGTTGCATCTGTACATCATAACAGTTGAAATAATTCATATAGATAGGTCCTTTGTAAATGGGGGGAGGGGAGGCAGTGGGGCACAAGAGGTTTATTCAGCAGAGTCCTCATTTTTCTCCGGCAGAACTGCTGTTGTCCTTCTGTAGTACACAAATCTTAGTCAAGTAACATGTTTAAGGCTGCGCTTTTGTCTACTGCCTACAACAATCCAGCACAAACTGACTTTCATAATCCCCACGTGCTCCCCTGAACTATAGTCCACATACAGCACATATAGCACAAGCCAAAGCAGAGGAACTATCCTCACCAGTGGCTCACTCCACCAAACTGACAGCAGCAACAAAATACGGAAAGGCATGACAAATACTTAAATCCAGCTAAAATTAATCAGGAGCTCAATTAGGCAGAAAGTAATTGCCCAACCTGTAATTTGACTAGGACACCAGCAGATGTTCCTACTCTTGCATATAGTACCATGGGACCTTTAATTAGTTTAAAATAGCCTCATCTTTGGAATTCACTTCCCATCCTCTTGGTCAATAGTACTCTCAGTTTATTGAACTGCAAGGCCCATGTGTTTTCCCCAGCTGCAAGATATTGGGAAAACTCCAGTGCATGATGTTAAACATATTTTAGCTTGAGTTACTGCATTTTTGCAGAATTAGACTTACAGGAAGGATTTATTGCAGCACAGCTTATGTAAGAGTTATCAAAAAGCCAGGCACGATAAGGCTCCTTTTTAAAACACATAACATTTATGAACACATATTCATAAAACCACAGTTTTAGATGCCACCCTGGAGAGCATGCCTTCTACCATATCTTCCATATCTTCTTGCAGAGGCAGGGATTCAGCGAACACCCAGAGAGAAGCACATCAGCTGCTAAGTCACTGACCCTCCTTTCTTGAGCCTGTTAGTTTCTCCAGGTAAAATTTCCATTTGGGTCCTGAACAAGCAAGTTGTTATTTTGCTTTGTCCAACATGATCTCATATCGCAACGATGTAACTTACCCTTGTATCAAACTCCATACCTTGAAGTAAAATGAAACAATATTTGAATGAGGAAGTTTTTTTTTTCCTCTCATTTACCTGGATTTCTCTAGAAAATAAAATCCTATATTCACTGAATCATATCTCTGTTGCCATGGAAATTGTAGAGATTTTACACCTTGGCATTTTGACTTCATTTCTGGATCATATAGGGGAAGGAGATGGAATAGGACATGTTGGGCTAAGAGGGTAACACAATGATTTAAACAAAAACATCTCTCATAATCAAACCAAAATGTCAAGGATATTCATGGAAAACACAGAAAAGATAAGTGGATTTAAATGTAAATATAAAGCATTAAGCAGGTTTCCCTTTGCATCTTATGCCCCTTAAAATTATTATAAATTGCACCAAAAAAACCTCCTTTTCTGATTAAAAGCTTGATAATATCACCAAATAATATTTTACCATATCGACAGGCCATGGAACAGTTACCAGAGCAGGTTAAATCCATCTTTCCATGGAATAATAGGCCAGTTTTAGCCCAACTCATTATTAACACTTAAAAACCGCATTGTTTTGCAGACTGTGTGTTTACTCATAAGATGAATATTAGAAAACTAAACAAATGGGAAATTTGCGATTTGAGGTTGTATTCAGCCATAATACAAGAAAACAACATATCAGAGTGATCTGCTGTTCTACCTAATACTAAAGCAGCATAAAAAAAGAATTGTGTCCAAAATCATTGTCAATTATTTAAATTAGCAAATATGCAAACAATTGCCATGTAATCACTGTTATTCCTTCATTTAAAATAGATATTGACTGATGGAGATAACAAATTATTTTTAAAAAGTAAAATGCATGTGTGCCACTGGCAGAGTTCAAATGAAACCATGACTATCAGCAGGCTGCTAAAATTCCAGGGGGGGGCATAATTTCACCTGGGTTAATCTCTAATGCTATGAAGGGCTTCTGTAATATGGGTGGTTGAGTGAAATGGACATTGAGCGGACCCGAGAATTAATCCACTGAGGTTTGTTTCTCGCAGTGGCTGTTTTCAATAGGGCTAAACTATATGCTCTTTAGCAGCCATGTATTTCAGTAGTACTGTCCTACTTTCCTTGACAGTTGCCTCCATTTACAAAGTACTGAAAATAGGAAGTTTACGTTATGTTCTTGGCCCAAGGCAATTACAAGGAGCAGAGGGAGGGAAGTTAGGCATGTATGGTCAAAATACAATGCACAATAAATACAAGGAGGATTATGGATTACATACGGTACTTAAGTTCTGCTGTGAATAATTACTTCAGCTCAGGAGCCACAGTATGCATGGTAGCGGGGTTGTGTTACTTAAGAATCAGTGGCAGCATATATGCTGGAGCAGAATATCGTGAGCTTTCTTTATCAGACTTTGGTGTTTTGAACACAATTGCTGTCAAGCTGAGATACATGACATTGCTCACTATACTGTGCGGAAAGAGAAGATACTGCAGTTATGTTGAAGTAAGTCTGCAGTAGCTCCATAGGAGTTATTTTAATCTTATAAAGGGGAAAAAATGAAGAATCTAAGAAACTGTTGCTAAATGTAAGGGAGGACACAAGCTACAGCATCAGAGAAATGAGGATGATATCACCTATACTGAGGTCAGCTTCCAGTTGTCCACTGCACAGGGAAATGGGTATAACTGGGCTGTTCATTTGGTGGATGTCTACACCGTGTCAAAAAGAGTAAAGAGAGTACAGGCCCACTTCCCTACAATGACGTTACAAAAAGGAAGTGTGTACTCTGGTTTTATAATCTGACATACACAGATCCACTGATCTTATGGTTATGCAAGGTCGCTGACTGAATGTGCATGGCATCACTACTAGTCTGGCACTGCTAGCCACCACTAGCCACTAGCCACCACATAGGAAAACAGAGCGATTTAGTTTGGAAGTGACCTGTGGAAGTCATCCAGTCTAATAAGAATAATGATAAGCAGTTAGAAACAGCAATAGATTAGTTTCTTAACCTAGTCCTCTAAAATCCTGGAAACCATTTCCAGGCACATTAAGGACAAGAAAATCATCAGTAGTAGTCAGCATGGCTTCACCAAGGGGAAGTCATGCTTGACCAATGTGATAAACTTCTATGATAAAGTGACTGGCCTAGTAAATGAGGGGAAAGCAGTGGACATGCTGAAGTCCAGTGGGCACCTGGACTTCAGTAAGGCTTTTGACACTGTCTCCCATAAGATCCTCATAGACAAGCTGTTGATGTATGGGCTGGTTAAGCAAACAGTGAGGTGGATTGAAAACTGGCTGAATGGCCAGGCCTGGAGGGTGGTGATCAGTGGCTCAAAATCTAGTTGGAGACCAGTAACTAGCTATGTGCCCTGGGGGGTCAATACTGGGTTCAGTCCTGTTTAACATCATTGTAAATGATCTGGATGATGGGGCAAAGTGTATCCTCAGCAAGTTTGCAGATGACACAAAACCGGGGCGAGTGACTGATATTCCAGACGTCTGTGTTGTCAACCGGAGAGACCTTGTCAGGGTGGAGAAATGGGCTGCCAGGAACCTCATGCAGTTCAACAAGGAGAAGTGCAAAGTCCTGCATCTGGTAAAGAATAATGCCAGGCACCAATGTATGCTGGAGGCCACCCAGGTGGAAAGCACCTTGGCAGAAAAGTACCTGGGGGTCCTGGTGGACACCAAGTTGAACATAAGCCAGCAATGTACTCTTGCTGTAAAGAAGGCTAACGGTATCCTGGGCTGCGTTAGGCAACGTATTGCCAGCAGGTTGAGGGAGATGATCCTTCGCCTCTACTCAGCATTGGAGAGGCAACACGTGGAGTACTGTGTCCAGTTCTGGGCTCCTCAGCACAGGAGAGACATGAACATACTGGAGAGAGTCCAACAAAGGGCCACAACGATGATTAAAGAACTGGAGCACCTCCCTTAGGAGGAAAGGCTGAGAGAGCTGGAACTGTTGAGCCTGGAGAAGAGAAGGTTCAGGGGGAATCTTATTAATGTATATAAACACTCGAAGGGAGAGTGCAAAGAAGAAGGAGCCAGGCTCTTATAAGTGGTGCCCAGTGACAGGACAAGGGGCAATGGGCATAAACTGAAACACAGGAGGATCCCTCTGAATATCAGGAAACACTTTTTTACTGTGAGGGGGACTGAGCACTGGAACAGGTTGCCCAGAGAGGTTGTGGAGTCTCCAACCTTGGAGATACTCAAAAGCCATCTGGACGTGGTCCTGGGCAACTGGCTGTAGGTGACCCTGCTTGAGCAGGAGTGTTGGACTAGATTACCTCCAGAGGTTCTTTCCAACCTCAACCATTCTGTGATTCTGTGAAAACCAGATCTCTCAACCTGTCCTCATATATCACATACTCCAGCGCCTCAATTATCCTGGTGGCTCCTCCACTGGACTCATTCCACTATGTCAGTCTCCTTGTGCTGGGGAACCCAAATCTGGACAGCCAACACTAGATGTGGTCTCATAAGTACCAAATAGAGGTGAAGAATCACTTCTCTCAATTTGCTCAGTATGCTCTTGCCAACACAGCCAGAGTGTGTTTGCCAGAGTCATTTTTCTTGGGAACTTGATTGCTTGCTCCTCCATTCTAAATGAAGACAGTAAGACATAGCCAAAGAAATTCTATGCTAGTGCATACGAAATAAAGTTGTCAAATATCAAAGCCTAAATTATCAATTTTTTACTATGAAAATAAAAGATTCTGAATGGTCAATTTTCAAATGTGTCATGAAAATCGTATTTCATGAGAAAGAGAGAATCTCTCAATATCTGGCTCCTAGAAACATTGTAATGTTTTGTTTTCTTTTTTAAGAACTCGGTTTCTAACCCTCCTGTCATGGAGGAATAATTTTATTTTTGTCTACAGAGATATAAATAAAAACCATCCCAAATGATAATATCTAAATGAACCTCAGTCTTTCAAGGCATCGTTTCCAATTTTTAGAAGCTTGGAGTTTCTCAGGCCATTTAAAAATGAAAGAGGGAAAGTCATCACTGGCACTGCTGCAGAAACAAATTTATCAGTGGGAACTGGGAGGACCTGTCTGCCCCTCCCCGATAAAGTTTACCACTCCACTAGGGAGCCTGTAAAAGTGTTACCACCTCAGCACTGTCCTTTTCATTCACAGAACACTGAAAGCAGAAAATAAACCCAAGTGCAACCTAAGCTGCTGTTGATTTGTCTCCTTGAGCACTCACATAAGGGTTTTGTTTTGTAAGGTGCTCCACCCACTTCATCCTTATTTCCCTGCACAGAGAAAACTGAAGGAGGACAAGACTTCACAGACCTGAGCACCGTACACCCACACTGGCCGGTTAAACCAGATGCGTGAAGCAATTCAACATCAGACAAAGTCAGGACTTGAAGTAAATATGATGTAGACTGAGTGCACACATGCTGTACCCAAAACCTCCCAGTTAAGTTTGCTCTAGCAACCATAAATAAGTATTTGATTAGGCACTTAGTGCTGACAGGCAGTGGATGTCATCCTTTAAATAGGAACATTCTTTTAACAGCAGGAGTTCCTCTAAGAGAAGATTTGAGATAACATCAGAGACCATTCAAATTATTTTAAGTATGCTACTACAGCATATTACCAGAAGTACTTTAAAACATTTGTACAGCCAGGAAGAAGTAGTATCAGTTTATCATATGCTACTATCCAAACTGGAGTAATTAAGTTGTCAAGCATTCATGCCCATCCAATCTTACGATCCATTTATCATTAAAAAGATACAATGATCCAAAAGCCATTTAATGGACTTATTCCTTCTTAGATTCATGGACTTACACTATGTCTTATGAGATGTTCATAGGCAATAAACAAGGATTTCATTCACAGCCATTAGGTAACATTATAGTTCTTCCAGAAAAAATATTGTCCTACATGGCTTCCTCAAAAGACAGACTGGAAAAGTCTGATTCTGGTCTTGAAATTTTTCATCCTGCAGTTTTTCCCATAAACTAAGTCAAAGTCAGTCAAACTGACAAGGAAAGGGTTGCGTGATTTTGTGAACAATCTTACAGCATGAATCTTAAATCTCTTTGCACGTTTTATGGCATATATAAAACAACAAGTGAAATTCTACAGGCCTAACCCAGCCTTGATCCTGTCAAGAAATCTGAGAGCATTATTTAGTAGTGCCAAATCAAGCTCTAATTTTCAAAGCATCTGTATCCAAGCAGTTACATATAAGTAAAAATTCATCACAATCGTGGCCAATTCAAGGACAGTACATACACTGAGAAAAGCAGTAAATGTATTGTTCATATTGAGCAATTCAACTGTCTCCACTCACTGGGGCTGACAAATTTATTTATTTTGCAGATCCCTGGTAGATGTGCCCTCATCTGATTCTTATAAAACTGCTTAAGTCTCTTGAGCTTGTGAAATATCATTTAGATCAATTAGATGAAGTGGAATCAAAAGAAGTGTTCGGTGGCTAAGACAAGATACATGGAATAAATGTACCAGTAGATTGCACAACAATAAAATGAGAAAATACACTATTTCATTCTAGAGATTAAATCCTTGCTGCTCACCTGGATCCTCAATTTTGATCCTTAACTCAGAAGCTGATTAGGAGAATATGATAATTCAGGAAATTAAGTAACACATACAGACTATATTCACAGCAGGCATTTCTTCCAATACAGCAACTGGCACAGCTGGTCTCCAAGTGCAAGTAGTGGCACAGCACTAGGTCTTCCACTTCAAAATCACTCCCCAGTACATCAGGTATTTCATGCACTCCAGTCTTAGGGAAGAAAAAAAAATTCTTGCACACAATGTATTTTTTTCAGTTTTCTAGTCAAGCCTATGACAAATTGCTGAAAAAGATGGCTGTTTACAATAATAACTTTTTACAAGTTGTTCCTCTTATTACTGAAAAGATTTAGGTGCAATTTATTCTGTTCAAGTTGACCTCCAGTTTGGACCTTGAATACCTAAAAGTTGTTCAAACATACAAGTTATAAAACTTGTGAGGATAAACAAACAGGTTAATACAGAAGAGTGGTTGTATGGGTGTTTATACTAAGCTTGAGTTCATGCCAAGTGTGAAGTAGATGTCTAGTTCAAAAGGCTCTTCGTTTAACTAATAAAAGTATGTGTCTTCTCCCAAAGAAACAGCCCTTTTCAAATGTTATTAAACATTCCTCAACTTACACAATGTCCTGGCCAACCCCAAAGAATAGAGAGTGTGATGAATACTTTGTGCAGAAATGTTTATATAAACTTTGCAGTGGTGCACAGATGAAGGCTATGGCAAGTTTTACTACTGTAAAAATATAACTTACCTGCCTGAAACCTCTCACAGAACTAAATGCACCAATTTGTTGTATCACTTTGCTGATGGCATCAGAATAGTCAATAACATTATGGGATGCTGAAGTCAGATGGAAAGTCCAATGTCTTCTGACAGAGAAGATTAAATTTTGCATATTGGTCTGGTTTGCTCCAAGAGGCTGATCCTGGTCCTTCAGAGTGAACAGCTTTTGTGTTGGATTTTCTCTTTCTCCACACATTTTAAATTCATCTTATTTGAAGAATGTGTATCAGCCATAGTGTGTCTGGAATATCAACATATCCTTATGAAAATTAGAAAAGGGACAAAATCTATCATCGGCTTAATTTCCCCTGGCTTCCCAGACATTGGACTGACAGAATTTATGTTCATTATGAACATTTTGTTGGACCTCCTTCATGTCAGAAGGCACCTTTCTCTTTGATTTGTATTATTTAGTTTAGAAACCTGTCTTGTTCTAAGACTAGAGTCCAGAAAGCAGCATTTATTTTCCTACAAAATATTTGTGAGGTGCTTGGGACAAACCATTTACATCCCTGCACATATGCTACTATGCTAGTATGTATAATAACTATGCATAGCAATAAATGAACACTCAAAGCTTAACTCGTTCTGTTGCTGGTGTATATAAATGAAAACCACTATGACAGCACTGGAAATGATGATGTTTGTTTTTCTCTAAATGTGAAGTATGCTTTGGAGGACACCCTATAGAGGATATGAGAAGAGTTCAGTACTGTCAGTATGTATTGAGCTGAGCTGTATGAACTGACCTGAAAGTTGCTTAGTTCTTCCCAGGAAAAACTGAGGGCAGTGTAGGTACAGGTCTCCAGCTCTGACACAGGTCCTTGCTGTCTAGGGGCACAGGGGGACTGTGACCATGGAGTCAGAGCAAAGCCATGCCCCTGAAGAGGAGCTGCAGGCTTGGACTCTGCTCCTGAAACCCAGGGGTGTGCGGTCTCACTCTTCGGCATTGCTGCAGGCACTGTGTCATCACCTTTCTTCTTTACACACCTTGAGAACAAAAACAGCTGGAGAAACATCTAGATATGGAAAGCCACGTGGGCTCATGTGCCAAACTGCTTGGATGAGAGCAATTGTGGGAAGACTCAGAAAAACTGCAGAGTACCTGGAAAATTTTAATATTAAAACACAGAAGTGACTGGTGAAATGAAATATCCACAGGCTTTAGCAAGAGGAACAAGAGAGCTTTCTGAGTACTCAGTTTAAATAGAGCAAGTCTGCAGTTCCATCTTTCCTTAGACCAAATGCCAAGAGGCGAGTGCTGCATTACCCCCTCTGTAAAACAGGCAGCAGGGATCATCCAAATTTTCCTCCTGAGACAGCATAGTTTACAGGGGTCTTCCCTTGACTATAGCTCCAGCTAAACACAATGTAAACCTCATTTTTAAATGTAGCATTTGGACCTCCTAGACACTATCCACATTTCAGTATCTGGCCCTAAGGAAAAACAAATTTTTAAACCTAGAATAGAGTAAGATTTAGTCTTTTTTACCATTACTACATAGAAATTCATAGAGGTTGAGGAAAACTGAAGATTTTCAGCATTAGGATCTTACAGAAGGCAATTGTTAGTGGTAAATGAAGGTTGCAAACTTGATACCACTGAATCAATGACAATCTTTCTACAGATTTCAGTGGGAGGAGGGTAAGAGTCCTACACTTGTTTTAATAGTTGGTGCAGAAGATTAAAGACTGAAGAACTATTTCCAGCCTTAATCATGATAATTAGCTATCATGACATCTATACTTGCCTACACAAGACCCCTTTAAAAAATCCTTAGCAAGCCTAGAATCATTCCTTGAAATTACATGAGTTAATTTATGTGATCTCCTTTCTTTTTCTCACATAGGGATATTCAGGTTCTGACTATCTGGAACTAATTCTTAGTGATTTTTGTCATTGTCTTTACTAAACATTAATCGCAACAGAGATTTATGAATGGAAAGTAGGGTTTTTCTCTTTTCTTAAAATATCTTCATAAGCATGTGTGTGGGAGGTCAGAAAATGTAAGCGATTTCCATTCACTCCTTTCTTCCTTGCCATTAAAAAGTGTGACTGGAAAACAATAACCAACACAGCAAGTGGTCCCTGCTATTATACAAAGTTAAAACAGAATATAGCCAGATTATTTGCAATATCAGGTTTTGGTGTATAACATTATCTACCCACAAAATGCTTATCACAGCACTGATTTTCATGCTTGTTCAAGTTTTTTGTATGTAAAGGAAGAAGCTCACCAGAACAGGTATGAACTCTGAAAAATACAGCACATGGATAATTGGTTCAAAAATCACAAGGCATTTCTTGCTGAGAGATCAGTAATGGCTTGTGAATAGACTTTTTATTTGGGGGAGTTTTGGTTGTTTTTTTTTTAAGAAGGAAAGCAGAAAAAGGCCATTTGTGGATAAAATACATTTGATCTGAGAACTGGAAAAAATTCTTATAATGAAAAATGCCTGGTTTCATTTTCAGACCTTTGATAAACAATTTCTTGCTATGAATCAATATCTTTTGTAATGGTTTTGAAAACAAAAATGCAAAAAATTTCACAAATTTTCTGTAAAAAAATCAAATAATGGAAGTGGATCCATACAAAGTGAGGGAAATTTAAACTGCAAATTTTTGAATAAGAAATAACAGATCTCTGGGTTTTTTTACCAGTTCCAGTTTACAAGAATATCCAAAAGCATTGTGAAGGTCTGCTATGCCTTTGCTGTACAATATATAGCTGAAGATAATCCCTTTCTCAAAGAGCTGATTTAAGAAAAAGCTCACTGTGTAGTGTACAGAATAGACGAGGAGGAGTTGAACGGGCTAGTAAAGGAAGAAAAGGGATAATTCTTACAAATATAATGAGAAACAGCAACATCCATATGTGACTTGAAGGATAATATGGAGTGGAAGATACCAGCAAAGATAAACAGTGGTGTCAACTGCAAGCATTTGAAGAGACGAGGAAGAGTTTTCCCAAGCTGCAGTTCCTCAGACTGAGTAAAGACTGATCGAGCCAGTGCTCCTGCTCCTGTTGCTGCTCAGGGGAGGGCTGACCATGACCAGTTAATAGACTGACCACGCACGGTCTATTGCCGTGCAGAATGAGCTGAGCTACCTGAAAAGGATCTTGTCAGGGCACAAAGCACCATCCTGCTAGCCTTGTGACCCATCTAATACACTCTTATCAGGTTTACCCTTTACAGGTAACTGGGTATTTACTCCCTGATTCAGACATAAACTTCAAATTTGTTTTACGACATAATGAACTGAAGAACTCCAGCTCAAGAAATGCAGCCTTAGTCACGTTTTTGTCTGAGGGATGCAGATGCAATGGAGAAGCCGAGAGACCCAGAGAGAGGTGAGGAATGAAAACAACAGGAGCCATGAAGCGAGAGGATATCAGCAGAAAAGTTTTTTAACTCTGCTGAAAGGTTCTCTTTAGAAAGAAAAGAACTGTTATTACTATATAATGGATTAGACTATTTTTCTTTAAACAGAATTTCCGGTGAGGGCTTTTAAAGACTCCTGGGTTTCAGGCATCCTACCTATGTTGTATCACACTTTAATATATTGGTACATTTGAAAAGACACAATGGGCCATGCACTGAAGGGGGCTGTGCCCCTTCAGTTAGACCTACAATAGCGTAGTAATTAGTGTGATTTTCTTACTCGTGTTATTGTTTAGGCAGTTGGCACTTGGGGGAATTTTGTAGAGGAAAAATGTTTTATCTGGCTCAGTTGTTAATATAAAGCATAAAGTCAGCACAAAGCACAACTTTTCTTCTAAGCTGATGAGAAAAAAAGATATATTTAATTTTTTAATCAGGCAATACCGGGGCAAGTAAAGTGCAGTTTTACTCCATCTCACTTGACAGCCTTTGAATTCAGAAGCTGTGTATTTAGATAATGAGGCATATCACCAATTGCAACCAAGCCTTGCTCGCTGGAACTTCGTACAGATATAACTGTGCCACAAAGGTATGCTCTAATTATGCTAATCACGATGCCTTGGCATTCACTCAGAGGAGTCACTCTGTATTCATCGGCAGCAAGAAAAGTGTCAGAACAGCATGCTGCTACTTGGCTACTTCCTTAATAGCCCACCAGCTTCTGTCAAAGGCTGAGTGTCCTGTTCCCATGCAGTTTGTCTAATCCTACGAGTTCTACAATTATTTTGTCATTGTGATGGCCGAAGGGTGGTCTGCAAAGAGCCTGGTGTTTTTCTAATCGTGGGTGGTATTTGGCAGCCTCTAAAACACCAGAGGAAAATATTTTATTTTTTTTTTAGACTTTAAAGAAAAAAAAAATAGAAATTTTAATGGGGAAAGGACAAAAAACAGAAAACTTTATAACCCACTTTATATGAAAATTGCTGAAATTTGTTTTCCGCTGTACAGTTGTGAAAAGTATGTTTATCAATATTCATAAGCCTACCAAATTCTCTGTAGTGAAATATCCTTCCACCTGTCACAAAATAATGAATTTCCTTAAAAAAATTGAGTATGATATTAAACAGGAAATTACATGTGTTGCAGAATTCTCCAGCATGGTATCTGTAGGAGACAGCAATACGTCTTATTTTTTCTTGATAAAATAAATCAAAAAAGAAAAGAAAGTAGTGATTTTCCAATATCTCAGTAGTTGCTTTTCCAGCATGAGACACTTTAAAGGTCTGATTTATAGAGTGCTGCATACCTATTCTGGGGAATAAATCTCTTTTTAACATGTTTCAACCACTAATGACTTTTCTATAAAATCATATTAAGTTAAATCAATAACACTTATAGAATTCCTAGAGCTATCAGTATTTCACCTTGTCCTCATACGGGAGAGTATAAATCTGAAATTTTTGTGAAACAGCATAATAAGCCTGTTTTAACATAAGGCTTATAGTGAATGCAAAGTATATGGTAAATTGGGTATTCCACCAGAAGTCTGATATAAAATTAAAGTAACACAACAGGGAAAGGAAAACCTATGAAACCAAATCCTGTTTTCCCCCAATTTAGTGACTGTGTGAGATTAGAAAATATCTGGAAAATGGGGAGAAGAGAAATAAAGTGCAATCTAAGCTACTCTGACAACTGGCCACTTCATGAAGACATATTTTCCATCTCCTCATCCTCACCTTTCTCACAAATGAAAAAATTTCAAACTCCGTCTCTGAATGAGACTTCCCCCCAGGAAGTGAAACTTATCCCTGAAAGTTGTTGGTCTTGCCCTCCTCACTGCTGCAAAAAGGGAATTTTTTTTGCCGTATTAGGGCCCAATCCCATGCCTGGTGATGACAGTGGGATTTCTTTTCCCATCTTGACTGCAGAATGCACAGGAAAAAGCACTTTGGCCCTTCTGACATACCTTACACAAGACAAAAAATGTGTCAAATCCTCTGTATCCAGCTGAATTTTCCTCTTTAACCTTTACAATATTATGAGAATGTTTAGAAAAATGTAGCTGTATTTACCTCTAAAACCAAAGGTTTCATAATTTATCTAGAAAATTATTCATTTGTGGCCCAAATGAGGATGTTATACTTTTTCTTTTCTGTGTAGAGAAGTCAACTGTCAAGATAAATACTAAGAACACAGTAGAAAAATATGTTAATCCTCTATTTGTTCATCTGTACAAGAGATTTAAATGGAAATTTAATATGGATATTGCTAGATTCTGAACAGGAGCCAAACTAATTTTATAAAAGTGCTCTGTCTACATATTAACTACTGTAAACATGCAGAGATTCAATCCTATTTACTTTACTCTCAAACATCTGATAGGATTCTGTTCCTTTTTTTATAGTTTTTTTTCAAAAACATCAAACAGAACAAAACTGAGCATTCAGCATTTTGAGTAATTGTTCTATTTAGTCAAATATCAGAGGTATTTCTGTGAGGATATTTCAGAGATTTCAGTTTTCCATCATTTGTTAGCCTCTTATCTGATTATGAATTTTCAATGGAGGAAGTAACCCC
Source organism: Aptenodytes patagonicus (assembly GCF_965638725.1). NCBI lineage: Eukaryota > Metazoa > Chordata > Aves > Sphenisciformes > Spheniscidae > Aptenodytes > Aptenodytes patagonicus. The sequence continues at coordinate 19,271,423 of NC_134982.1, forward strand.
TAGTCAAATCAACCATTTTTTAATATTTCAGATTTTATCTTAGTTTTAACTTAACCAGAGATCTACTACAATGGCATTTATGTTGACCACAGATAGTATGGCATCAAATACATAAAAATGTAAATATAGCAGCATATATGACTGATTTAATTAGTCCCAAATCATTTTTTTAATCTAGGGAAAAAAAAGTAAATTTGTTTTTTTCCCATGTGACCTGAAAAGAGTTATAATATGGTAAGTTTTGTATTACATCAATTTTTTTATACTACTAAACATAGGCAGTTATAGCATCATTAGAGCAACCCCCAAATTATGGTAATGTTGCACCAGAATTTTGTCATTCTCCTTGACCTATTACAAGGGAGCAAACAAAGAACATAAGCCTCGAACCCTATCATCATTGATCTGGTCTGAACCTGTCATACTGTTTGCTTGAGGCTCATGTCTACTACAAAAAAATTTGAAAATAAATTTCTTGGCTTTGGATAGAAGAATCACGCTTCTAAAATCAGACAAAAATGAAATGCAAATAAAAAGTGAAAGGTGTATACAAATTCTAAAACATGATTGAAGAGTGTGTCAGGCAGCTCCATTGAGTAAGGAAAGAAATGTCAAAGTCTCTAGAAGACGTCAAGAAGCTGACAACACTGGATGGAGGGCTGGCAACTCTATTCAGAATTAGATTTCTCTTTTTAGTCCACTTGCTTGAGCAGGTTTCTCATGGAAACCATGACGCCACACCCACCACTGCACAAGACTGTGCTTCAAACATGGGAAGTCCCACAGGATAGCTGACCTCTGGGCACAGTCAAGGAAATTTTCCACTCTGTCTGGAAATTTCCCTGGTACCCTTTCCCCAGCTTCTTTGTCTTCTCTCTACTAGTGGAACAAGTCTGTCTAACAGATGACATGATGCGGCAAACTCCTTAAGAAAGCTGAAATCCCCCTGTCACTCAAATCATCATCATCTGAGTCTACAGTACTCCTCCTGAAAGGCCAAAACCTGCTTCAAAGAGGGAGGTCTATCCACAGCAATGTCATCGTCATAGTGAGGGCTCAGAAAATAAAAACACTCCACAGGGCGTCCCCTGATCACTTCATATACTGTAGAGTGAACTGGTCGGGGCTGTGTTGTAGCAACTTGAGTTTTTATTGCACTGCAAATTGTGTATGCACAGTAGCAAAAAAATAGGTGCTTTAGCACACTTCATATTAAAAATAAGCCCTTCTCATCTTTTAGTGTGCCTGATGCATGCAGATCACTGAGAAATGAATATATTGTGTTTTTCTCCTTTGACGCAGCCCAGTCCCATAAGTATTTGTTATTCTGCATGCAAGTACTTTTCTTCTTATATCATTTTCAGTTTGCTGTTATAATAGGTAGCTAGTATGAAGTTCACAAGCCCTTTATTAATTTTGAAAGACACAGTAAATACTTTTAAATAGCAAAATGACTGGAGTGAATGTAGAAAAAAAAATGGCATCGAAACAGTGAAAAGCATTGAGTTCATTTAATTAAACATATGGACCAACATGGGGTCAATGGAATGCAATGGTCGCATTACATGCCAACCCCAAAGCAAACTTACTTGGATGCACTGTCCATGCATTTTATTCTTTTCTTAGAAATGTTGCACATAAATTTAATGACCAACATACATGTATGTGTACTTGTAATTAGAACCAGCAGAACCAGGAACAATCCTGCCTGTCAATTATTTAATAAAACTGTAAACACACCATGCTATAGAATTGTTTTCCACATTATTTTCTAAATCTAAGAGAAGTTCTGCAGTGAGATTTTCATCACACTATTGAATTATGAATTACGCCCTCTTTATAGGAACCTGCACTCTCACTTTGCAGTATTATTTTTGCAAAGCTGTTTCTCATGACTCTTTAAGGAACATATATGTAAAACAATAAGTTTATACTGGTTTTTTGGCTGCTAATTCAAGTTTATGGCAAATATGTACACGCACCACAAAAGACTTTGGTCTTATTTTGGAAATTGTCAGCTAAATAGAATTATAGTTATTATATATGGTTGCATATAGTTATAGTAACTACTACAGCAAATAAGTGTAACCCATTAAATATCAGATAAGAAGATCATGTTTCCAGTATAGCTTTGCATACAATGTTTTTTGACAGCCTGTAGATAGTTATCTTTGAAATAAAACTTCATATGTCAAATATTCCATAATTTCCCAATTTGTAAAACATTTTTCCTATCTTTTTCCAGAAATGTGGCATATAGATGGTACGATTTCAGTCCACGAGGCTGTTCTTCATCAAATTGCTGGCTACAAAATTTGAAGAGATCTACCATCATAGTCTCATAATGCTGAGAGAGAGAGAACCAGCGAAAATTGGAGGTATGTCACACAAAACTCATTCTATCTAGATCTACATTAATGTATCCTAACATGGATAGCTATGTATGGACTGAAGATTTCATCTGAAGTGGTTGCCTTTGTATTATTAAAACAACCAGAAACTCACATACATTTATTTAAGCTAACGCTTTGGAGTAGAAGTGTTTGGAGGAACATGGAGGGATGCACAGGGCTGCCTGTTCCAGCAGAGCTGTAGGTGAGAGCACAGGCAGTGCAAGTCCCATTAAACCTTCTTCCAAGAACATCCTGTGAGTGCTTCCTGCCTTAAACCTTTTAAATGAGCAAGGCAAGAAGAATGAAGATAGGAGTTGGCATATCTGATTTTAAAAAATGAGCTTAAGCATGATTTAATTATACTAAAAAAGCTATTTTCAGTGTATTTACTTTTCAATTTTACTTAACCTAGTGTGCAGTAGTCACAACTGTGGGAGAAAGGACAATCTTTTCTGCATCATCCACAAGCATTTTATTCACAATCCTATAAAAATTCTCTTTTGCATCATCTGGCCTTTCAGTTTCTAAATGAAATAGTTGTGTTCAAACAACCCAGATGCTTACATATTATGAAGGTGGGCAAATAGTTTTAGTAATAAATGAAACTGAATGTCATGTTCTTGTGAGGAAAAACAAATCAGAATAGTTCTTGTTGGGTAAGTGTCCTCAAGTTTATGTCAGTGTAAGTGAGTGCTTTTTTGTAGGCAGCTAGTGTTCAAAACCTCTAGAGACTGCAAGGTAAGTCTTTCTCTCATTCTCTCACTTCTCAATTACAATTAAATATTATTCCTGGTGGCATTCATTGGGTTAACCCTCACAGCTTTCTCTAGATGTCAACTGGTGATTGACATGAAAGCTATTGCAGGTCCAATTCAGTATCTTTCACCTATAGGTTTCAGATTATCACCTAAAATAAATATCTAGTTATCAAACATCTTTCGAAAAAATATTATGAATATATGTGGGCACCAAAATATTTGTTTTTACTCTGCTTGAAAATGCAACACCACATAAAAGTGAAAAAAACAAACCAACTCAACATGTCTTGGTAGTTTGAAACTGCCATGCCCCATGTTTCAAGTTCCTGACAGTAACTTTGTTGTTCTCAGCAACTCCAGTTCAGATCTTGGTTCCCATAACCTGGGTGTGTGAATCAGAACATATACTATAAACTGAATCTATTGAAAATCATTTTTAAGGACAATTTTCCTACCCAAATATTCAGGCAAGACTATGCTGGCTGTGCTTTAATTTAATTGAGTATAACTAAATTGAAAGCAATTTTTAGCAAGCTCAGCTCCATGCTGTCTCTTGTAGATGCTTGTCTCAGCAAGCAGCTCTTACTTCCTCCTCCTCAGTTTGGAAATGAAAGTCCCAGTTCAAAGTGGAAGTTTCAAATCCCTCTTGGCTCTTTATGCAAACTCATTTAGAAGACTTTCCCTGGAGTATGGGTGAAATTCCCCTTCTCTTTGAACAATGAGAAACACTTACTAACTTTAACAAATGCAGATATATTTTTAACTGGATATATTAAAAATTTAGCACTTACAACTTTCAAAATATAACAACTTTTCTTTGCTTTCACCAAAATACTAGAAAGAAGAATGTATTAAATTATGATTACAAGATAATAGACAGGCAAAGCTCCTGAAGTCCTATGATGCTTTCAGGGTTCACTGGATTGTGAACAAACCTTGTCTCCAGAGTCAAAGAATCTCAACTGACCTGTGTGCACCATCACAGCTGGAGCAGCCAGGACCAGACTGGCCATCTTCATACGACGTATTGTGACGACTGAATGATCTCTGGCTTGATACTTATCCCCCTACTCTTCACAGCTATCCATTTACACAGCATACAATCCAATTTAGCAACTTTGCATCCTGTACTCAGGAGACCTTTATATAACCTAAGGTCCATTTCAGACCAGTGTCATCTTTCACTGAGGAGAGGAGATCCCACCTGTGTAGTCAGATTTCATCAGCTCAAGAACCGTTGCTATAGGACTTCAAAGTTACAGTGCAGATGTCTGCTCCTGACTTGTACTACTAATACTGATCCAGGGACACAGCTGCGACCACAACTCATGGCAATTTATCCCTCACTGAGAAAAGATTTTGGGCTTGGGGAACCAGTGTCACAAAGGGGTCACTTAGATGACCAGCAATGAGTCCACACCTTTGCATTAGGGGCCAATATTCCAAGCCCTGCAATGAGAACCTATTCCAGTATCAATTTAAAAGGTTTTTTTTCTGCAACTTTATGACTTCAAATCATATCAATCTAGCTAGTGTAGATCTGGACCTCCTGTCTCTGTTTGTAGAAGTTAACTTTCCTGACAATCTTGCCCCAGGAGGATCCAAAATGTTGTTTATCTTCCTCCCACATGATCCAACTGGTTGCAAAAACATCATCCTTCTTTCTCCCACAGTTGTGTCTGCTCCATACATTCCTCAGACCTTCCCCATTCATTTGCCACTGCACTGAAAGTGTGGGGTTGGGTTTTATATATATATATATATATATATGTATATATATGTATTTACTTTTTATTGTTCATCCATGTGGTTTACTTTGGGAGACCTTCTTTACAGCTTATAAAGTTTCAGTGTCTTAGAACAATACTGATGGTATGTAGAGCGTGCCTTGAAGTACATGAAATAGAGCATATAGGGTTGGCAGCTATAACGTAAAAACTGTGTAGAGCTACAGACATAAAGAATATGTGTGGGTCGTAGACTACTGAAAACACATCCTATCAAATACATCCTACATTCTTGTTGCATGTCGGTTCGTCTTACTCCGTACCTGCTACTCCGAAAAATGAACTAACATATTTGAACAACTGGATAAGGAAACCAAGGACATGAAAGAGGAGAGCCAAACCCACAGAGTAGATATACTGCCTGCATACGGTCTTGGACAACTTTGAACTTTTTTCAGTACCGGCCAATCCTGGAATTGTGACCGAAGTGTATTCTCCTAGAAAATCTGCCTGAGTTTGCAGACAGCCTTCGGCAGGAGGATGATTAGCAGCTATGAGCAATAGAGTTTCTTGACAACATATGCCTCACTAGGCCAGCTCACAATAATGTTTTTTATTTGTTTTCTACTGTTATTCAGGGCTTTATCCAGCCTAAGGGATTTGAAAGGGTGTGCTGATGACTGATGCTGGATAGCTGAAATACATACGTCCACTATAGGTCACAGGCTTAGTTGCCTGCCTCTGGAGCATTTGATTCCCTCCTCCAATACAAAAAGTTTTTTGTCTCCCTGTTTTCAAATTGTTAAAGTGGGCACATCAAATAATTGAATTGCATCATATTTGCACACACAAATATTCCCATTTGGAAATATTTGAGCAAGTTCATCTTTTGTACTCATACATGACGCTACATCGAATGCATAATTTAGTACTTATTTTCAGAACAAATAGCCTGGAAAAATTGCATGCACAATTGATAGTAATTTGAGTGTGTAACCTGAGGTTGGAGCTTATTAACATATTCATTCTGTCTAAGCTCTGTGTGTAAATTCAAACCATGCTGTCTTTTAACAAAGATTGTACCAGACAGCAGAAACAGCATGAACATCAGCTCAGTGCATGGCACAACTCAGAATGAAATGAGGGGGGAGAGATGCAAAGATAATTATTTAAATTCATCATACAATGGAGTCAAAAGTTTTTTAAAATTTTTTATGGAAAACAGATTTTATTATCACAATAAATAGCAAATAATTTCATAATTCTGCAAAACTTTTAATGGCTTTGTTTGAAGTGTTCACACCAAAAACAACCTAGCCACAGTAGTAAAAAATTATACAATGTAGTAAAAAAGTAGTAAAAAGTTATACAATGAACTACTGTAGTTTTAATTTTTTTTTTTAAATTAAATTAAGTTGTGAATTAGAAAGCAACAGTACCTTTAGGCTGTCAGTCTACTATGTTTATGGTTAAGCAAAAGTTTACATTTACCATGCATACCATTCATGCAGCAAATCTGGGCACATTTTAATACCAAACTTTATAGTATTCATCAAAATATGCTTCTAGATCTGCTTCAGGACTGTTGGTGAACTAAGAGCCAAATCATCATCCAGAAAGAAAAATCATAATTGCTTTTTCCCTCTACAAGAAATCAGAACCTACAGAAATATAAATATGGAGATCCTGATATAAAGTAAGCATACATGCACAGAATGGGAGAAGAGGCCTCTCATACGGAACAGGATTCCTTAGACAGCCACCTGTCTTGTGTGAGGGCAATGGCGTCATACAATTTTCTTAATTAATATCTATTAAATAAAGAGAGCATAGCAACAAACGTACATACGCAAAAAGAGTATGGTAACATTTATGAAATGTTCTCTGCGTGCTGACACAAGTGCATATACAAAACCATAAAATCTTAAACAAATAACTGACGAATCAAATAAACTGTTAAAAGTATAAATTCACTATGAACCAAGGTTATGTATTTAATAGTACAGTTTTGCAGAGTACGTCTTTCAGCGTTGATGCATTACATAAGAGGATTTGACAAGGTTACAATTTGTGTTACTAATGGAAATTCTTTTCAAGAATTAACCTTTAGGCTATAAAGAATGACAGATATTCAAATATTCTCAAATGAGCATTTGAATCGAAAATTTCTATTCATTTTTGCTTCCCAACAGAACTTCCATCCTGCATTGCAGTGTGTCATACACACAATTGAATTCTTAACAGCTGCCATTCAAGGGAGCTGCAGAGGACCATTTGAAAGTAATATTTTGCTCTGTGTGACATCTCATTTTTTTCTCCTCAGAAATCATAATTTTTTTACACACCTAGTAGTCTTCCTAACAGGAAACCAGCTCTGCCTGTCGTTTTGATTGGGGAGGAACCTTGTTTTCCAGGTCACTGGCTTGAATTCTGGAGACAAGATATTCATGAGGGACCCGTGTGGGGAATTTACATCTCAGTGCAGAGTTTTCCTCTCCATTTGTCAGCACGCCAGGTCAGTGAGCTGCTCTCTTGTCAGAGGGAAGATAATGGCTGCTGCATTGCCTCCCGCTTATTACACACTCAGTGCATCTGACCTTCATGTGAGACCCCCAAAGCATTCTGATTTTTGGCTTTCCCCATACCCTAACTCAAGCTCCTTTTCCCACAAACCTACAATCTGTGACTTTGGGTAACTCTTCCTTTTCTGCCTGTAACAACCATATTTTAACATACAAATCCTATTGTTACACATTCCTTTATTTCACAAAACAATAGGATGCTTCTATTTATTGTTATTTTGGTGGAGATACACAGTGTTACTACAGTCAAAACTATAAAATACTCATTATTTGTTAACACTAGCAGCCTTCTTTAAGCACTATTATATTATATTTATTAGAATTGTTATTTGTACCTCCATCCATTTTTCTCAACTCTTCTAAAGTTTAAAAAAAGATAATAGTGCATGTTTTTATTCTGAGCTCCTGAATTTAGAAAAAGAGCTATATACTGATTAGTCACCCTCTTATAATCTGTTATGCTATCATACACTAAGTACTTCTCATGTTAAATACACGGCAAAGTCAGTGGATACAAATGTGAATACTGAGTTTGATTTTATCAAAGGCTTGATCTAACACGTATTAAAGTCAACAACCACAAGCCTGCTATTCATAGAGATTAGCAGGGTATTATATGAATTGGCAAATTAACTGTACAATAGCAATGAAGACCGTATGACGAACGCCATGACAATGTCATTTTTTGGTGCCACAAATGTACATTTAAGATTCAAGTATTTCTACTACATGAAAGAGGTCTCATGAGGAGGAACTGGTTTGTGTACATATTTAAATAACCTAGTGTTGGGGTGGTTTTGGAGTAAAATTAAATAAGGCTTCCTAAGTTGGGAGACTTGAGGGATTTTCATTGAAAAAAAAAAAATTAAAACTTTTCAAAATTTTATTTAAAAATTCAGTCTTGGTTGTTTCATTTTTCTAGTCAATACTGCTTCTCACTACAGATGAAAGCAGTGTCATTCACTGGAAAATGTCATGGTTAAGCAATCCAGTTCATGCCACTGGTCTGCTGTAACACTCAGTCAACAGCTCCATACATTTGTAGCATGAATGACTCTCCTCTCTAATTAGTCTGTCTTCAATTTAAAGAATTCTATGTATTGGAGGAAAAAAGTGATTTAAAAGGATGTATATGTAATAACAACTGAGGACATGAAGGTGAATAGCACATGTGGGGACAGTTGACTTATACACACAACTTTTCCATTAATTTTTAGATTTTTTTTTATAATGAAAACATTCAGAGACCTAAGCCCTAATTTCAAGTAAATAAATAAATAAATAAATACAATTATTCCTGCTAATAATATTTTAACACTCTTCTATTTATTTAAAAGGTTCAGTTTTTTCTCCACAGCTGTGTCTTGGGAAATTATAAAAGTCTTTTAATATATGCCACACAGAATGTTATCTAAGTCAGAAAACTGAGCCAGGCAGGTCATTGGTCTGTGTTGCTGTGAGAATGCCTCAATATAAGATGGATCTTTCATTAACATTACCATTTGTTACAAAACTTTTTCAGAAAATAACCACAAACAGCTACACCCTAAAAACCAAGAACATACACATAGTTTGTGTTGAAAATCCTATAACCTACTTTCCAATCTGATTTGGCTCATCTACAATCTGGGACAAGAGTTGAGTTGAAAGACCTAAAAATTTTGAATAGCGCTGGGGTTTGGGAAACTTTGGGGAAGATAGAATGAAAAAATATAGTATATAATCCCATCTCTGGTTCATAGTTAAGTTCCAAAATCAAAAACCACACCACTGGGGATGAAACAAAATCCTACTAATACCAGAATTAGTTTATATTTCTTAGACTTATTGTAAGATGTTCAATATTATTTAATTTGAATAGGTTTTTTAACTTAGTAAGTGACGGGAGTCTGAAGAGTGCATGGTATTTACGTTTTCAGAGAATGTATGAGTATCTAATATAAAAGACAAATGCCACTTATGAGAAATACAAATGTATCTCAAAAAAATGAACAAACAATAATAAGACTTCAACAAGAAATACAGTGCCTTTGTAAATCCGTATAACAGTAGGATTGCTCTTTTGCATTTGAGAATATCAGTTCACTGCTTTATTTTCTTGCAATTATTTGAAAATAATCTGGATAACTTTACAATCAAGGTATTTCCTCTTGGCTCCCTGGTATACACCAGGCTGCCTGAGGAGATGATCGACATCCTAAGGTGTCCACAGCATAATCAGTCTGAAGAGCCTCCAGTATTAAAATTCTAACTAATGATAATCAAAAAGAAACAAAAACAATAACAACGTTGTGTAAAAAAGCCAGCAGATAAAAAGCTACATCTGATTTAACAGAGCAGGTAGATGATTTGTCTATATGCTGCTAATATGTATCCCCAAAGTATGTGTCTTTTACATGAGACAAAGAGACTCCCCAGGTGTCTCCTAGTGCAGAATTGACCGAACTGTACCCAGAGAAGACACTTGTGATTAGTCAGTAAAAACTGTTCATGTGGATGTAGAAGTGATCACGTAGGACAGCATTTCATGCACCATTAAGATAGTTAGATGTTTTGTATGTAGTTTATAATAGCCAGTAGAGATGAATCATGCACGTGCTGGAGTGGTCACGCAGGACCACAGGCCAGAGAGGTTTTAAGAACTGGTCAGAACACAGTTTGGGGAATATCACCTGATCCAGGTGAAGATCCTTGCTATGGAGGCCCCCATCACCATCTGGTCCACAACCAACCAACCCGTCTGTCTGAGAGATTTCATTCCTCATACAAGCATTATCCTATGCCAACATCACAATATTTTTTAACAAGCGCTGTCTGAATCTCTATGCCACAGCAGATGTGATGAAATACTGGCAATAATCCTGCTTCAAACTGAATTATTTTATAATAATTTAGATAACAAAGCATCAGCTAGGTGGCAAGAGAGGAAGTTGCAGGAGAGTTCTGTTAAGATGCATTGCCAGTCCTGTGTTTCAATAAAATATCATCCTGATGGCAAGGAATGAGCAGTTAGGTGAGAGAGGTTCTTTTCTTCTGACAGTGGGATGTCAGGTAGTATGCCTTCACTGCATTGCTGCTGGGAGTGAGTAAACATGTCAATTTATGGCATCTTGTAAGAAAAGAGAGCTTGCCCACTGGGCTAGTTTTCCCAAACTCTCAGCGCTACTCCTTAAAACAGATTTGCAAACTCTCAGACCAACCTTGGAGTGCATCACTGATACAGTACAACTTTTCTGAAAGTGCTTTTTACAGTAAAGGACCAAGGGGGTTTGAAATGAGATTATCCTCTTAGAAGTGATAAGAGAAAGAATATTCCCTTGAGCTCTGGCCAGACCATATTATGTCTAATGAATTTCAGAAGGTATGTTAAGCCAGTATAATTGCAGGGGGCATAGGATGTATATACTTTGTTTCTTACTGTTTATCTGAACCTTTCAAGACTTTTAAAAAGCACTGAAGCCACACAGGGTTCTGTTATGCCCCAGACACAGGTACACACACCTTATAAAAGCCTCTGCTATGCAGTAACTTACTGACTAAGACATCAGACAATGGTCCAGACACACACATGGAAGCCACAACATTTCTACTTCTGCATAACTTAAGAGGAGGAGACCAATACCATTGTCACTTGGGAAGAAAAAGTGCTTCTGGAAAGTAAATTGGGTAAGCTTCTGGGAACTTACTGCAGCTGGGCTTTATTCGGTTGTTTCTTATTATGATCTCCAAAGCACAAGTATGTCACAAACCATGTTTTTTCCTGACACCAAGATAAAACTTCTCTCAAAAAGAACGCTGGTTCCTTTGTCTTTGGTTGTCCTAAAAAAGATGGGAATGGTTACCACCATGGTCCTGACATAATAAGTAGTACCACAAAACTGGACAAAAAAATGCTTCAAAAAAGCATTTAAACAGCCACTAAGGCACGAACTAGGCAAAATGATAAATTCTATGCTTTGTCAAAGGGTGTTCAATATTCTATATCTTTACAGTCTGGGGCGTGAAATCATCTTCCTGCAAATAAGCCGTGATCCACGTTAACTGCAAAACTCTGTTCAAAAAGAGTTAATTCCTCAGTAGGGAGGGGACTATTTCAGAGTTATTTCAATCTTTTCAAAAGAAAAGGGTATTGTCTAACATTAATATCTTAATTGTTACCTAATCTTTAATGGGTATTAGGTGGGAAAACACAAGGAACCTTTCCCAAATACAGTAGGCTTTCTCGGTAATAGATTTTTGCTTTACTACTGAATCTTTCAATATGATGAACGAAGAAAGTGTAAAGCAACACAGACAAACAAGGCAAATTCATGCATTAATGTAATATACAGGAAGAATGTGCAGATGTTATGTAGAAATAAAATAAATCAAATGTGGAAGAAGAAAGGTAAACATATTAACCAGGAGTGAAAAAATATTTTGAAGAAAAAACAGCAGAAAAATTACCTGTGAGTACAGAAATATTATAGTAATACTGTGCTACTGAAAGAGTTGGGACTCAATGTGTGTAAATTACAACCTTTTTGTGACCAAAGAAAATGTCTGCTTTGTGCCGAACACGGATAGCTTATTTTTGCAATGATATGCTTTCGTGTGAAATATTCTCTTTTCCTCAGCAGAATGCCATGATAGGAGCACTATCCCAATAACTGGCATCCAGAGTGAGCCCTGGCTGACGCTCTGTGGACATCCATGTTTGTCTTACATTTCCCCTCTTCAGGGGACTACAAGCACCCCATACCACTTCTAGTTCAGCACAGAGCCTGCAGAGCTCCAGGAGAACCTTTAGTTACTTTCCTCATTCAAACCTTGCTGCAGTCAATAGAGGCCTTTTGTTGTTTGGTTGGGTTTCTTTAAATACAAGCCTTGATTTTAGCTAATCTCTTGTTTTGGTTTGGTTCATCCACAGTGGGGACAGAGGCTATAGTAAACATTTTGATGAAATGGGATATTTCTTTACAACTTACAAAAGCATAAACAGTGGTACCAATACTCCAAGTATAGTTGTGAGATTTGTCTCACCTTTTTTGTATACTCCACCATTCAGATCTCTTGATTTTTTCAAATAGTCTGAAAAACAGAACTTAATTTTTCCAAACACAGTAAGTTACATTCAAGATCAAAAAGCCATATCCCACTTTTCTGCATAATGTGTAGTCTATATTTAATTTAGATAAACAGCACTGATAATTCTATCAGAACATCTATTCTGGAAAAAAAGCGATTGAAAATCATACTAACCTGTGACAGATCTGGTCACAGAGAAAGGATCTGCTCACATCACAGATTCACCTATGATTCCTGTAAAATGAAATGTTTTCTTTCATGCTTTCAGATATTAAGAGATCCATTATTACTAATAGTTGCCAATCAATGGTTTCTGTGATATAATAACATGTGAAATAAGTACTGATTGTAAATACACTCCACGTAAAAATACAATGCTTATTATTTGCTTTGTGCAATAAAATTTCTGTGACAACACAGCTGTCTACAGAAGAGCTTCCAAGCTTGACCTGAGACTACAGAAGAAAAAGTTTGTTCTTATAAGGAATAAATATACTGGAGAATAAAAATAACTTGTCAGTCAGAACACAAAAAGCAGAAAGATTAGTCTAAACCATTGATAAATGTATTGGGGAATTAGTCAGAGGAAGTCTACACAATACACATAGCATACATTATTGATAACTAATAAATTATTCCACTTTGGGGAGATAGGAGAAGAAATGGACTGAAATAGACTGAGTTAATACTATGCATATGATAATAAATTTTTTGAGAAATTATTTGTATTTCATCATGTGCTTTAGTGATTATAGAGTGCTATATTGCAAAACTGAAAAAAAATTGTTTCTCTCTGTTTCTTATGGAACCATCTCTCATTTTAAGTGATCACCATCAAAAAAAAAAAAGAATGCTGTTGTAAAGACAAGTCTTTTTTCTTCTTTTCTCTGTCCCAGAAACAAAACAAGAATAACTTCTTTATACCATTCTCAAGTGGCTTTTAGAGCTCTGCAGAAAACTAAACATATTAATGATTTGTTATTTACGAGATTATCCTACTGAAGGATCAGCATGATAAATAGAAGATGAAATGCAAAAGTCAGCTCTGGAAAAACCTTAAGTCTCCCATGCATCTTATAGCTTTATGCATTAATGCATTTTTAATACACTTCTTTCCTTTTGTGATTAGACTTGTCAGAATTGGAGCTCCAAGATCACTAACAACTCAGTGGGCCAGCGACATTTTTTTAGAACAAATCCTCCATGTGTGTAAATGGAAAAGCTGTTAACAAAAGAAAAGCTATTACATTATTTTTATATATGCGTTCTGTTTTTATATTTTTGTCATCCTATAAAGCACTACAGTTCACTAAACTTCCTATGCATATACAAAAAAATAGGCAGCTGTTTTTCAGCTTCCTAACCATGCTAAACTAAATGAACAATAGCGGTGAGTTTGTCAGCTATTTTAACATTCGCTGCGTTCGTGCCGTAATGGGAGCCCTTCTGTTGTTTGGGTAAGACCTCAAGTGAGGATTTACTATCCAGAGCTCCTATTCCTGGGTGACAATCACTGAGTGTCCATCCAAACTGGCAACTTGTAGCTATGACAACTGACCTTCAAGATCATTTTTTCTTTTCCCATTATTAACCATTTAGGTGTTATTTAATGTGCCAATGGGGCATCTTCACAGTTTCTTAGTACATAGCTTGTTGCCCTTAAAGTGAAAAGGTTTCATTGCCACGTCAACAAAGTCTCTTTTGTAAATGTATAGAAAACAGCAATAGTGCTCCCCTTATCTCTGCACTCCCTGTGCAGGGGTGACTTGCACATAAGGAACTGCTTCTTCACAAAAGCTGAAGGTAATGGCTCATGAAATTTATTCCTAAAAGAAGAATTGGTGCTGAAGCACCCAAAGAATCATTTTTAGGAGGTAAATCTGTGATTTAGGGATTTGGTGTTTTTCCTGTCAAGTCTGCGTTATTCCCTGGAGCAGATAGAAAAAGGAGTTGTTTTCTGACAAGCTGTACACTTTTCAGACATTTAGACAGAAGTCAGACTCACAGAAAGTGCATGATACTTTTTGCATCTCTGGATTTGCTACTAGGAGGTGTATATCAATCAGAATAAATTTTTAGTATTATATGAAGAGTGTGACTCATATTTCTGCTGCATCAGGCTGGAAGGGGGGAACTGAGGGGGGAAAAAACGGAAGAAAAACTCCACAGAGGGGTAAGGTTGGTTTTCAGAAAACCCAAGGATATTCACCATTACAATGCAAGTCAATAAAAAATTCACAAGAGAAAATTTATTAACTGGTCTCCTAGTTGCAAAAAAACATCTTGACACTTACAAAACATCAACTCCATGCTATCTATCCTGAAGAAAGGATCTATAACAGTCTCATTTTTCTCAAAGCCACATACACCAAAAAGCAGGGGTAAAGGTCTTCAGGTGACAATGGGTTATTTCACTTCAACTTCTAAATCTGGAATCCAAATAATTGTTCATATTTTTATGAATTTCAGTGAGATATCATAGCTTCATGATACCTTTACTGTAGTAAAAATGCAGGTTTTCTCTGTATCTGTATTTTTCGGGAACCAAAACTTTTAGGAAACTGACTAATCCTAAAATACTTCAAACTGCAGAGGCACAGAATAGATATGGTAAAATCATTCATACATATTTTATCAGGAGAGAGAAAATCCTGTAGTTACTCATCAAAGGAGAAAGCTAAGAAATTAATTCTCAAAGAGTTAATCACCTATATCACTTTTGGGGGCCTCTTCCACCTTCTCAGTGTGTACCACAGACAATCCTTGCATGGTAGGTGCTCATGTTAAAAAAAAAGTGCAGATACAAATCAATATGTATGGTCAAAGGTTATAGGAATATAGCACAACATTTAGCAAAGAGGCAATTAAATCTGTCCTAGCAGCCCTTGTGTTATATTTCATCCTACATGTTATAGCTGTGTATATTACATGTTTAACCAAGTGCAAAATATTTATGTTTGTTTCCCTACAAAGCAACTGGGTCAGAAAACATAAACAACAGGGAAATTTCAAAACAAAATGAAGAGGGGGGACTTTTATAGGATTCAAAACAGGTAAGAAAAGTACTCCACAAAGTGTTCCAAGGTACTGAGAAGTAAAGGGATAAAAATGCATCTTGCATCAATCAGCTGGTATCTGTCATCAGTAAAGTTACTTTTAGTTGATTTTATCTATCTGAATTTCAGTCAAGCATTTGCTGCAATGTTAGAAGAGAAATCATTAGCTAAGCAGAAGTAGATGGAGATCAGTAGCAGAACTCTGGTTGTGAGCAAGGGAGATCGTGATGGTTGTACTGAAAGAAGAAATATAGAGCAAGAGGAAAAGCTCTATAAAATCATAGAAAAAATAGTAATTAGTAAAAATTAGTTTCTAAGGACGAGATGTGGCCTCATCTGAAATCTTGGGTACAATTTTAGCCACTCAGGCCTGGGGGAGGAGGAGGAGGATGGGCAAAAAAAAGGAAAGAGTAAACTAGTGGAGATGCAAAGGAATATCTGCTCAGAGCAGAGGGAGGTGGTAAAATAGCGTAGTTGGTTCAGCCTAGAAGAATGAAAGTTGGGAAAACCTTTGATTATCAGTAAGCTCCAGAGAGAAGAAATTACAAAGCTAAAAGGGTAGTGCTGAGACATCTTTGGGAATTAAAAAAAAAATAAATAAATAGAATCAAACCTGCAAAAACATATGATTCTAGAAAAAGTAATGAAGGCAAGAATTTTACTGCTCTTGCCGTAGTATGAGATCAGACTGAAGTGACCAAGAGGCCAGTTTCAGTCTGAAGTCCCATGTCACATGGGAGAATAATATCCTGATCACTGTCATAACAAAAGATGTAAAGATATTAGATTTAGATATTAGATATTAGATTATATTTTATTTTGGCAAATGTACTGAATGAGAATGAGATAGGAAGAGAAATAACTTCAAATTTCTGACAGTAAAGAGCAAGAAAGAGTAAAAATATGCCAAAAATGCTTGTTGAAGTAAAATAGTCAATTTCTGAAGTACTTAACTGAATGATTGTTCAATACATACAGCATCTAGATCTCTATTGTTACAGTAGTCCCATAAGAGTCTGTATATACAGTATCTTCAGCTTTCTTTACACATAAGTGAATATGGTTATGACTTAAAAAAAAAAAAACAACCTATTTTCTCTATTTCCTTTGGGTTTATTACTGACAAACCAGCTAGCCAGCAACTTTACAGGCTGAGTAAAGGTTTGTATAATAGTGTAAAACCAGAAAATGAGTGAATTTGGAAGTAGACATCGTTCCACATTTTCCAATCCCTGCTTAATCTATTTTACAACTGCAAGTCTCTGGCTTTTTGATGTGCAAAGTATATGCATGCATAAAAATGAGTCCTGAAATATTTATACTAATGGCAACGGACATTGTTAAAGAAGAATTGTTGACACTTTCTTGCAAAAATAATTAATAACAATTACTGAATAATTACTACATCTGTTACAGAAAAATTGTAGGAATTTTAACCTGTACTGGGACTAAGCTGCTTTGCTAGCTGTTTTATCATTGTTATACCATCTTTACTCCTGCTGTGATAATTTAGGACTTGGCAGAGCTTTGTGATTCAAGACAGCTTTTTCTCTATACTCTTTTATCTTCAAACAAAATTTGAAAGATATTTTTTCTTAATATACACTAATCATAGTAACAGTGATTTTGGAGCAAATCAAGTCATAAAACAAGATTATTTATATGGCTCCTTTTTTTTTAGATAACCATTATAGTGATTAGTCTACATTAAGACTAAAACATCTCTGAAATTTCATTTAAAGGTAAAATAACATACAAACAAAAAAAAAAAAGAAGAAAACCTGCTTTGAATCATAAAATTCTGCCACATCTCAAATTATCACAGCAGGATAAAGATCCTCTTTCCCAAAGCTAGCAGGGCACCTTAGGCAATTTTCTACAGGGAGAGAGAAAAAAAGCACACGCATACACACACACACTCTTAAACTGTAACTTTGTGATGGTGAGAGACTTCATAACACATTACTAGTCTCATGAGCCATTGAGTCCTGGGGATTGGTAAATGGACTCTGAAGCCCTCTACTACTAAGTTCCTGTTATGAATAGCTTGAGTTGCTCAGGACAAGACGTCATTACCATCCAATGACTGTTTGGTCAACTGTGTGAAATGGATTGGTAGCCTCAGTTCAGTTCCTAGTGGACAAGTAATTACCGCTGTTGTTGACCTGTGGGCTCTTTTTCACTCCGTTACACAGGTACAAACAAGTAACTCTAAGTGAATTGAACTAGTGTAAATGCAATTAGATTCTGGCTTTTTGGTGGCCTGCTGTAAGCCTGTGTGTCAAATTTCATGCAGTTATGTCAACATAAGCGTTGTCTACATGAAGCAAACTCCAAAGTAAGCAAGGACATCCAAAGTGTTATGCACAGTTTACAGTTTGCAATCATGCAATAGAGCTACAGGACAGTCTGGGAGGAGTCTTCACAGTCTACAATATGTAACGAGGATGATGGTGGTTAGCATCAGCTGTTCAGAAGAATAAAACGCAATCTGAATTATATTGATAGACATGTGAATTCAGGATTACACTGTAACAGCCCGTGAACTTTCACTGTGAAGAAATCAACATCTTAATTTACACATAAGATACTGTGTATGAGAGTAAAGATATCTTTAAAATATCAGAGAAAAAGGGATATGTGATCTATTTTTTCTCTTATTTTTTCAGATTACAATATGCATGAATAAAAGCACACCCAGGAACATATATTTTGAACTGCTGCCTTCCTGAATAGAAATGGATTTATGTAGCTTTTGAAATGATAACTTTAGCATTTCAGAAAGCAACATTAATTTCTTAGAGGTAATTAGGAAATGCTAGTTAATAAATTCATTGGAGACAATCCAATTTATTACAAAAAATGCAATGCAAACCAAAAAATGTAAATCAAGCAAGCACCTCTTATCTTCCTAACTCCAAAGCCCATTGGTGTAAATGCAAACATAACAGGGTATTCATAAGTAGACTGAATAGGAAGTTCCTGGCAGAAACAGTTTTTCACTAAACATGTTGAGATTTGTCAAACCCAAATGAGCAGTTTTCAGGGGAAGCCTGGGAGAAAGAAACCAATCCAACAGTCGGGAACCTGGATTCAAATGCTTGCTCTCTTTCATGAAAAGCAGAAACCTGAATCTACACTCCCCATGCAAAATGAAAACCTTAATCATTAGGCTATTCATTCATTAATCTCAATTTGCTCCTGTTGGTACTACTCTCTTTCCAGAGAAAGAGCTGAAAGGAAGGGGAATTAGAGCTCAATCTCCCAAAGCCAGGTGAGAACATGAATGGCCTTAGGAGTGCCCTAATTCCTGCGCTCATGCTTATTCTACACCACACTCTACCTCTCTCCTTTTAACCTACCAATCCCAACATTTTGTAAGTTTTTTGCCTTGCCCATCGTGTGGGATGGAAACACTTTTCACCTCACATGTTCACGGGATAAGAAAGTGTGTTCTCCTTGCCTGCCACAAAAGGTACACAGAGATTTGGCCACAGGTAGCACAACCTGCTGCATCGAGGCGTGCATAGAGCTGAATGTGTTAACAATGCAGTAAGTGGCTTCAGTGTCTTTGTTAATAGGGGTTTAAGTCTCAAGCTTGACGTTATTTGAATGTAGTTCTCTGTGGTTTAATTACTATCATTATTATTATAGATACAGTAGTAATTATCTCTTCTTACTGTCTCATGTTTTGATCAACTCACATAAAAGTTTACTGTAAATATATGGTTAGGTAACATTAAAGGAAACATATAATTATGGAATATATAATCAAATACCTTCTAAACAGTTGTATGTTTTCCAACAATTAAATGCTTTTAAAATAAATAATTAATTGGTTTTGATAGGCAAGATGCAGCTTTTGAAGCAATGAATATATAAAGCTTTATTTGTTGACCTCAAATTACTTTACTCCGGTTATATTGATAACATCTAGGTTTCTCAAAAACCTGCTGGCACAAAATCTTTTCAGCTTTATTAATGATTCAGATGGCAGTTTCTGAAGAGACAAGTCCCACAGAGAAGGAGCACTTGATTAATGACCTGGAAACACTTTTCCTTTTCAGCTGATTAAATAAAATTGACTGGATTTTTACATTTTTATAATAAAATGACCCGCAGGGCTGAGATGACACAGTGAAAGCAGCATGTTCACTCTTCAACAGATTTTTATTTTGTCACTTGTAAAAATGAAAGGGCTAACCACCCAAGCAGAAAAATGCACTTTATCACCGTCCACTGCCGACATGCTGACAATTGCTGCATACAAATACAAAAACATGGAGGAAACTAGGCTGTGTTTACACTCAGCCTGATTTTGTCTAATGATGACAAAAGGTCTATGACTTCTCGGGGTTGGAGTGATACTATTTAATTATTATGCAAAATAGATTTATAACAACACTACTGGCAATCATAAAAGGTTTTATAATATGGTCACTTAGAAGTGATACCACATACCTTTCCAGAAATTTGCATATCACAAGAACTTCGGTTTTCTAAAGCAAGATGGTAGCTATTCTTAAACAACAGGCAAAACTCTAAAACAGTTCCCCGTTACAATAACTGGAAGAATTTGCACTAGCCATTACAGAATCAAGACCGAATATCTTTTGCAACAAGTAAAAATAACTGATGAAATATATTGTCTCTGAACACACACACTTGCGCTCAGAAAGGCATATAAGGCTGTTGTATGTAAATCCATAGAAGTAGCTGCTATGCCTAGTCTGCCTGAGTATGGCTCGGCTTAAGACCTCTGTTCATCTCTCTCTTATTCTTTCTGTTGTTTCTTTCCTTGACCCTGCCCTTTGCATACAAGCACCTAGACTGATAACACAATCAATAATTTCAGTCTGGGTAAGTAATCAGAAAGGTTTTGTACTCTCTTAAAAGTTGTTTATTTGTCTCCCTAATACTAAACTGTATCAATATCAGTAACCCCTTGTGGGTTCAGTGGGCTGATATAAATTATCTATACCTTATATGAAATATTATATGAAATCTATACCTTCTAGCTTAACTTTCCCCCTCTAAAACAGAGCCACCTTATCCTGACTACTGGGAACAGTCCATGGCCAACCCTAGCACTGTAATCAGTCCCAGATATTGGCTGAGAGTTTTAAATGGACTGAGTCAAATACACGGCAATGAGTGTGGTAATTGTTAAACATTGTCAATTATCATATCCCTGAGCCTTGACACAGCAGTAAACCTAGGGTTACATCCAAGAAAACGCAAAAAATATACAGCATGTCCAGACCTTCCCAGAACTGTTCGGGTTACTGTATACATGCAGAGTTTATGTGCAGCTTCTTCCTCAAGTTTCACTTTAAGTCTAAAGAATTGAACAGTCTCCTTTGGAAATAAGTTATCTTAAAGAGTGGATGCATTGGATCATTCATCAGTTGTCTTTTACTCTGTTCTGTATCTGAATATCAGAGAAGCTTACAGTCTTCGAACCTGCAAGGGAGGGAGATGCATAGCTTTAACAACATTAATATTTTACATCCAAGTTGGATATGGTTAAAACTACCAATACTTCTTTGCTTTCCACATGGGTGGTGTTGTGAGCTTAGGCAAGGCAGTGGGTAGAACCAGTGCAGTCATATTAATGCTGCAAGGAGTAGCATAATTTACATGATGTTTGACACCTATTCATTAAGAGCTAAGCTAGGACTTCTAACGTGGCTGTCACTTTAGCATAGGGACTGTTTGCATATTTAAGAAAATAGTTCTAATATTTTCTAAAACAGAGTTTCTACTCTCTTCATTTTTAAATAGATATAAGAATAGCCATTCTGGCAATGATTTGGCTTAGTTTGCTCCTGCTTCATCTGGGAAGTTCTGAAGTGAGTGTGAAAGAAAGATAATGCAGAAATATATATATGTGTATATATATATATGTAAGATTAAAGTAGCTTTGACTGTTGTTTAGTTTAAGTATTAAGCAAAGTTTATCCAATTTGAAATATGAAGGTTGGATAAACCAATTTTTAAAAAGTGCTTGTCACAAAGGTCATCCTCTCTCTAAAAAAAACTCCATTAAAATAAAATTGTCAATAATGTAAAGAACCAGAAGCTTGAGTACTGGATCTCTTAAACCTGGGGAAGATGGGCATTTGCACTCTGCTGTATGTTTCACTGTTTAAATTCATTCAGAATGTGTTCTCATCTGTTAGATCCCTTCCCATCCATCCACACAGCCACTCCTCACGCATAAAGGAAATAAAACCAGTGGGGACATAGAAAGAATAAATATTCTTCAATTAGGTTATTTTTCATTATAAATGAAAACCATCGTGGTAACAGTACACAAAATAGTGCTCAAATACACTCAGCCTCCCACAAAATTTTCTGATCTCACTAGTTAGGATGAGGGGGAGCCTTAAACTGGATAAACCAGGTAAAATGTCAGGTTTGACGTGAAATGACAGAAGAGGGGGAATGATCTACCATAGCAAGGTATGGCTATTACATCAACCCATATATTTCCACTCTTGGCCTTTGGTATTGGTTAGCCAAAGGAAAGGCATTGAGGCAGGAGGAGAAAAACCTGAGTTTTAATTGAAACCTCTGAAGAACACAGAGCAAGAAATATTTTCTAGGCAGTACAGAATTCCAGAAATAAGGGGTGTAAGTTATATGTTGTTTCTAATACTGTGTAAAGCATGTCCTACCAATGGAAAGTACTGGGCAAGGTTCATCTCCTGTAGGAGATGGCAAGGGAGCCCAACCATGGAAATTCAGTGTTGGTATTATAAGATCAAGATTTAGGCTGATATTTGTATACTGTAAGTACAAACTGTGGTCCTTTATTTCCCTTAGTAACTAGAAAACTGATAATTGTTAATTCAATCAAACAGAGGAAAACAAGGCATTGCATTTGGCACGAATAATCATTTGCACAGAAACAGGCTGAGAAATAAACTGGCTGGATGTCAGATCTGCAGAAGAGGATTTAGCGGTTCACAAACTGAATGTGAGTCAACAGTTTCATGGCATTGGTCAAGAGGCAAACAGCTTACTATGATAAACAGGAATGTAGCCTTTCACAAAAGAAGTGTATTTTGCATTCAGCTTAGCACTGGAGTGCTAGGCTTACTTAGTGACGTCAAGAAGAACACGCTTAAATGGAAAGAATCCAGAGAATGGTCGCATGAACGATCAGAGATCTGGGAAAAATGGACTTGCAAGGAAAGAGCTGAGAGAATACAACTGTTTAGTCTAGAAAAGAAAAGGACTGAGACATAATGCTTTTTGAATCTTCAAATATATTCCATAGCTGCTGCAAAGAAGAATAATTTATTCCTCATGCCTGTGGCAGATGGAAACGTAGAAAAGGAGATTTAGGTTGACTACTAGGAAATATTTTCTAACCATGAGAGTAGCAAAGCAAATGAATGAGTTGTCTGGGGAGATGCTGGCATCTCCTCTACAAGAGAGGAGACTCTCTTCTTTAAGAAAAAATTAAACAAATATTAGAAAGGAGTAACACAGGTATACCTGATCCTGTCTTGGGCCACTGGGATACAGCTGATGACCTTCTGAGGTCACCCCCCAGCTCTGGGACACCTCCCAGGTTTGGTGACTGCAGCCAGCTGTCAAGACAAACTGTTTGTTGACGTGTTCCTGTGGTCTTTTGAAATTCCTGAAATGCTACTATTTGCAACCGCTGAAGCATCCACCATGTCACCAGAAATACAGTCTTACACAATCAGTACATTTTATGGCCAAAATAGACTGACATACTGTCTCTGAAAGAAGAAGAAAGGGAAAAGTGCATAGCACAGAAATTTTTCACCTGTGTGGCATTCAAATGTAAGTATATTACAAAACAGTGATAAATGATTTTAAGGCACCCTAGTGGTTTCGCTGCCAAACAGGACTTTTAATAAATTTTATATTAAATGCATTAATAAAAATATGTATTATTAGAATTGACTATTAGAATTGACTAAAAATATTAGAAACTTTTAACCATATTTTTAGGTACCGTAGATAGAGGTCTAACTCTGTAATGTTTTCTGACAAGTCCTGAGGAGACTGATGCCTGGCAAGTTCCTCAGCACACTTACAATGTGGGAAAAAAAAGAAAATGCTATACATTTGCTGCATAAAGGCAAAAATTATACCACTGCATTCAACTAGCTCTTTATGCTTTAAAGTATTGTAAGAATCCAGAACCCAAACTTTCTCAGGCCTCTGTTCCTATTTATCTTAGGTGGCTAGATTGAATGCAGACCAGTGCAGACTATTTATTTTTAGTGAGGACAGTATTGAACATTTTCCTTTTATTGCCTATGTGGGAATATCAGACAGATAAGTTTGTTCTCTGTTCTACTGTATTTACTACTGTATCCCTGCTACTTACCTCCAATTTTAGTATTAGACTAAAATAATGAATACTCTTCCAATGCTAAATCAATGAGGATACTCTTGTGCATCTGACTTGTGGAATAAAACCTACTTTGTAGAGTTTTTGCTTGCCTAAAGTATAAGTCAGGTTTTGCACTGGTTTCAAAAGTGTTAAATTAACAACATGCAATTAATATTTTTAACATGATTAAAACCTATGTTTAAGCTTATCTGTGTTTCTTCTACTTAGTCCCAATGGCTTTGCTAATGAAGTGAAGGTTTTCACAATCAAAATTCCATATTCATCTAAGATTTTGATAAAAACAGAAAATAAGAAAAAAGCAATAAGAATCTTAATAATTTTGATCCATTGTTTTTCATCTATGAAATTTTCCTTCCAGTTTTTGTGCTCATCCTTATCCTTAAAAATACTCAACAGAAATTTTTTCTTATTGAGGCACTCTAATATTTCACAAAATTACACAGGCTTATATCAATCATAGAATCATAGAATAGTTTGGGTTGGAAGGGACCTCTAAAGGTCATCTAGTCCAACACCCCTGCAATGAGCAGGGACATCTTCAACTGATCAGGTTGCTCAGAGCCCCGTCCAACCTGACCTTGAATGTTTCCAGGGATGGGGCATCCACCACCTCTCTGGGCAACCTGGGCCAGTGTTTCACCACCCTCAGCGTAAAAAATTTCTTCCCTATATCTAGTCTGAATGTACCCTCTTTTAGTTTAAAACCATTCCCCTTTGTCCTATCACAACAGGCCCTGCCAAAATGTTTGCCACCATCTTTTTTACAAGCCCCCTTTAAGTGCTGATAGGCTGCCATAAGGTCTCCCCGAAGTCTTCTCTTCTCTAGGCTGAACAACCCCAACTCTCTCAGCCCTTCCTCAGAGGAGAGGTGCTCCAGCCCTCTGATCATTTTTGGCCCTCCTCTGAACCCACTCCAACAGGTTCATAATCATCATCATCATCATCATCTACAGTTATTCTGTGGAAACCACTGAAAATTTAGTAATTCTGTCCTCATTTACAATAAATATTCACTATAGAGATCATTTCTGGTAATTGTCATCAGCAGTTGTGCCAAAACTCCAGACATTTAATGAATACTAATCTAATCTGACTAAATTGTCAAGTAATATTTAGGCTTGAACACTTAAAGAGTAATTGAATGCATAATTTCCATTGGTTTCACATCGCTATCTCACTTTTTCATCTTTCATCAAGGTATGCATCTTTGAAATAGATCAGTAGAAGGAATACTGTGAACTTTACTGCACAATTTCTTTCCAATAAGCCATTTCATAAAGAATGATGAAATCTTTATAAATACCAAACAGTTCAGAAAGCTTTATTGATTTTTTTTTTTTTAAAGTTCATTTAAAGCTTTTAAATGAATAGGATGATACTTGTTTGAGCATGTGGAACAGTCACAAAATAGAAATCCTACAAAATAATCAAATGGGAAGAAGTGAATCCTTTCTGGCCTCAATTTTTTTATTCAACCTTTAGCTCGAGACCTGTTTTGTCATCCATATTTCAGGTTTAAAGGTTTGACCTATCAGTATTTGGTAAGCAACAAGGTTAATTTTCAAATACAGCACTAAACATCAGAGGCTTTATTCAGTTTTAAATTCTGTGCAGACTTTGTCTTACCACTAAAGCATTCATCTGTTGAAACAAAGTTAGACCACAAAAATCATGCAGGTTTTTTTTTTTCCCCATTAGGTTCACTACCGGTTGCTCCTGCCAGACTTGTGTTGTAATTGCCACAGCCTAAATCATGACTGGATTGTATATAAACAGGTATGAGTAGTACTGAATCTGATCAGCTTATTTTGGATGTGTTCAGAATATCAGGCTGAATTTTGCATATTGACATACATTTGAGTAAATGTTTTGATAAAAAAAATTCTGGTCATTGCCAGAGGGAATTTTTAATTTCACAATAGGAAATTGTGAAAGGATGAAATGGAATTTTTTTCCTTTTAATGTCCCCTATATTTCATAACTGAAATCATAATAATATAGAGCTAAGGCAAGGTTTTCTCCTTCAGTATAGTCAATCATATGTGGTTTAGATGAAAAAAATATGGAACAACTAATCTACTTTATCTTCCCATTCATAGAATATTTTTTACTGCTTTCAGTTCCCTCTATGGTGTCCTATTTGATTGTACTCAGTCTGTGTGTGTATATATATAAACCACGCAAACATAATTAAGGCACCTTATAGACTTATTGAGAGAAACCGCAGCCTAGCAGGTACCTGAAGTTGATAAGCTTTCATGTTGTACTACATATTTTCTAGTGTTCTCCTCTGGAAAGATTTATTTCTTTTGTCAGTTGGAAGCCATTACAATCTGGAAGTACAATAAATAATTTCAGCCAGCAGACTGGCTGAATATGCTTTTACAAAATTTTGCAGCCTCCATTTCTCTTCTAGAATGTTAAAAGAATAGAGAAAGTGTGACAGGGAACCGCAAATGCAAGGTGAGCTGAAGAGTTAGCTCAGAGAATTATCGATAATTGACTACAATTATGACAGAAATAATAAGCTCCCATAGATGGAAAAGCCCTATGGCAAAGTCATCAGCAGAAAACTTATGCCCTGAGTCATTTAGAAAGGGAGACCAGTAACCATGTTAATTTATTTCTTGTGTAGAAGAACTTCAGGCTAATTGAAACTTTTTTTTCTGTAAAACTAGTTGACCAAATTCAAGATGACAGATGAGGGTTTTCTTCAGAAAACAGAATCTTCCACTTCCAGTGGGGAAACTCACTCTGCCTATAAAAGGGTGGTAGCGATCCGGTGATGGAGGCACCTCTGCTCAACAGAAGCTGTGATCCCACAAAGTAAGGGATGCATTGAGACCTGCAGAGAAATGCAATTTTGGACTTAATGCTAACTGGTAGATAGCTTTGAGCAGCTTTCTGCTCACTCAGTATTTCATATCTCTTTCCTAGTTGTCCACCCTTCCCCAGACACTACGCAGAAAACTTAGGTAATTGATCAAGAATTAGAGACTTCACTCAAAGTCACATCTCTAAGTTAAATGAAATGTCTAGCTGTTCCATGGTGCTAGATTTCTTGTAACGCTGTTTGGAGGGAGAAGAATGAAGTCAAAATAAAATACAAGAAAAACCAATCGCAGGTTCTTTCCTGTGTGCTTTTAAGAAAACAGTGGTAAAGGACAGATGTCTTCAAAGATACAGAGACCTTAAAATAGAAGCAGAGCTTTCCCCTATTCTGCAAACTCAGCATTTTAACAGGACAATTATCTATTCAGTAAAAGGTGGGGGGAAAAAACCAAAATCCTAAACTGTGAGGAGTCCTTTTATAAGGAACCCTATAGGACTGAAATGGGGTGGGGTGATGGAGCTATTTGGGCTCCACCTCTGTGGAAGACTCACTTAAGGGTAGGAGGGTTGTGGTGAATTAATTTTTCCTTAAAAGTAGTTTTCTTAAGAAGTAGTCTAGTTATCTCTTTTTAGTCTCTGATTTGGGTTGTTTTAATTTGTTTTTAGGTTTTTCTCTCCTCTTGTGGGAACGTATAATTCTCACTATTCTTGCAAAAGAGAAGTCTACATTTTAATGTGTAGAATGGTAGGTTCCTTTTTCTTTTCATTAAAAGCCTTCAGTATCATGTTCCAAATATTTTCCTAAAGGTTTATAGGTTAATTGTTTCCATTGTCTTTGTGAGAAATTTAACTTTCATAGTATTTTTTTTCTAGAATTTGATAATTAATCTGATCAGTAATTTTAAGAACAGGCATGCAAAACAGAGGTTCTTTATGAAGTTTGTGATATTTTGAGCCAAACTGGATTACAAAGATAGAATTGGACAAAGTGTTGCCTGCTACTACTTTTTCCATTGCCATTCAGCATTAGCAAGTTCCTACTTCAAACTACCTGATTCCACATACACAGCAACCAGGAGTGAGGGATTGATGTTATGGGAATATGAAGTATTTTTATATGTGCTCAATCTTAAATGAATGACCATAAAATATATACTGTATGTGAGTATTAAGTCACTCTAGGACTAGATAGGACCATGGAAGCGGGAGGTGGGGGTAGGATGGGCCTGGGGAGGATTGATACCCAGTGTGAGTTAGAGAGCAACCTTTCATTTGCAGGTATCTAAGCAAATCTAAAACTATATCCTCCAGACTGTAATGTTGTTGATTATTCAGGTTCAGAAGAGCAGGAAGCTAAATGGATGCTTTACAATTGGAGGTTGAACTAGCTCTCCTTAAGAGTTAATAGGGTTAACCACTCATCAAGTATGTCAAGAATGTCTCTTATTGCTTTCCAGAATCCTCTATTGTTTATCAAATCTACCTAGGAAAAACTTCATCTTTCTCAGCAATAATTATGGAAAAAGAGAGTGCTGTTTACAATAAGATGTATGCATTTCTTGCAGCAATAAAAATCAGTCTCTTACAAAAAATATTTACACTTTTCTCCTCCTAGATATGAGTATTATTTCCTAATAAGTGTCTACTTTTCCTAAAAATTAGTTTGAAAAACACTTTCTCTAGTCCTGAAAGCTACACAATAATTTACAAGAGCCAGATCATGAGTTTGGTTACTTTAGGGTAACTCTGGAGCTACAAAAAAAATCACATAAATAAT
Source organism: Aptenodytes patagonicus (assembly GCF_965638725.1). Lineage (NCBI taxonomy): Eukaryota > Metazoa > Chordata > Aves > Sphenisciformes > Spheniscidae > Aptenodytes > Aptenodytes patagonicus. The sequence goes on from NC_134982.1 coordinate 19,300,016, forward strand.
TGAGAATGTTTAGAATTTAGTCCAGTAACAAACAAAATTATTTTTAATTGAAAAGAACATTGCTTCAATTTTAATAGAGATTAGAATTATAGAATTAATGTGAAATTATTATATCCTCTGCCATTTTATAAAGATACCGGGATTATAATATAACTTTTAATGTTTGTGGAGAAAGGATATTGCCTTTGGAATAAATTATCTATTTGTAGACACTGTAACCAGAGAGATTTCCAGAAACAACATTAGGATCATTTGTACTAGCACAAATAATACTGAATAGTGGGATTTTTCTTTTTCTGTAAGATCCTATTTTCTGATTAAAATCTTTTGCTTTGATCACTAATCACAGGTTAGCTAAAAGCTGTTTAAAGATTCTGGAAAAAATAAAATGTATGATTCATACAACTTCCAGAAACAAATTGCCTATGAAAGCTAAGGTTATGTATTCCTTTCTCATTCGTATTTTTAAAATACAATGTCAAGTTCCTCTAAAAGCAAATATTTTCAGCTGCAGGAAAAACTAGTGCAGCATCAAGAAAATAGCTACAAACTATGCAGATAGGACTCAGAAAGCTTACACCTGTGAGTGACAAATTTTTGTTATGAATGGCCTATTAGCAAAAAGTTCTTTGAAATAAAAACTTATGTATGTGTTCATGTCACTTTATGGCTTATTAATTCTATATGTATTTTTCTTAATTTCTACAATCTGAAAGTCCTTCATCTTGCAAAGAAAGACTTTTATTATTACATCCACAATAAGGTCATTAAAGGAACATTCAGAAAATTCAGTTTTCATTAATAATAATATGAGTATTGTAGCTCTGTTGCATAATTTAAAATTATGTCAAAATCACTGATTTGAGAATAAATATTGAAAATTGTTTCAGAAAATTACTTGAGGAGTGTTAGGCACCAAGACTTCTAAAACAACATCAGCTGTGGAATTGACTAAGAAAAGTCAATGAACATTCACAGTCTGCAATCAATTATACAGCCTTCTAACCCCATATATAAGGCCTCATGCAGAAATGTGTAAGCAACATAAAAAAAAAAATAAATCTTTATCTGTCTTCATAGCAGAATCCCAGCTTGGAAAATCTGTAATGAAAACAGTATATGAAATCATTCGAGGACAGAGGAGGAGGCAAGGACATTAGGGAGATGACATTGTAAGGGCTGATGAATAATGGGTCTGTACATACAAAACAACATCTAACTTTGTATTTTTTTACTCACTTATGGAGAGAAATGTCTCTAAGAGACCCTTCACCTTCAGTTCTACACTTCAAAGTTAATTCTAACGTGGCATCTGGGACTCTTGTTTTTTAAACAAAACAAATAGTGCAATGTCAAGAACTGTAAATATCAACCAGGTCAGACCTCAAACATAAGAAATAGCTCAAAAGAGCATTTTGCATATGTAAGTAGGTTTTCAGAAGAAATTCTTTGCCTCTGAATATGGAACATTTCAGCTATATAGTTGTATAAACCAGGACTGTATATGTCTGGGAGTACATTGGCTAGCTCACCTCTGCAGTCACATAAATGACTCCTTTGTGGATTAAGTTTTCCAGATTAGCAAGCAGTAAAACACACAGTGTCTACAATTCATCTGTTCCTAAGGTTTTTAATATTTTTTTAAATGACTGTTATCTGAGACAGCTGCCACCAATATGGAAATACATATTTTAGTAGGTTAAGTTTTTTAGTTTTCAGTTTTTCTGACAATGGCTTCAGATGCAGTTATACTATCATGCCTCAGTCTTTTCCCTCCAAATTTAATAAATGTATTTTAAAGATTTGACAATGATCAGTCTTAACTGTCTCAATCTATCAGACTAAACAGACTGGACAAACTAATCCTGTCTTTCAAAGAGCCTTCTGCCATTGTCGTGGTGTCATCTTACTTCCCCAGCATGGGGGGTTGCTGCCTTCATGTGTTCTTCCCTTCAGCTGACCTCTCAGAGACACTGACTCTAGCTACAGACTTCTGTCTGAGGAGGACTAAATCAGTAAATTCCTATTTTCCAAAGCTCATTATCATGGACATGTGTGAAAATTGGCTAAAATGGATACCTTGGAGGGTAGAGGAATGTATTCATTACCCTGTGGGAGAGTTACCTGTGAAAGCAATGTTAGGACAGGTAATGCCATACTTACTTTGCAGAAATAGGATTTCTCTACCTTGCTGGTTTTTCAAGACCTCTGGAACTGTCAGGTAGCAAAGAGTGCAAAATACCTGTACATCATTCCTGAGATCATAGTGCAAAGACTCACCAAGGGAAGATCTGAAGGTTTTTTCACCTGGGATTTTACTTCCCACTAGATTTCTCTGCTTAAGGAAAAAGCCTGAACTATAATTTATTTTCTAAATAAATGTAACTGTAATATATTCAGTGTAATAGAATATTGCTTAAAGAAATTTCTATGCTATCATGCAAGCATTAAGCTTCATAAAGTCCACTGCACCTCTACGGAATTTTTATCAGAAGTCCAATCATTATTGGCACTAAGCTGTTTTGTAACTGCTAGATCTAATATGTGATTTTTGGCAATATAATAAAAACAAAGCAAACCTCCCATCATCATTTAAACAGAATGGTCAAAACTAATTGCCAAATTCTGTGATGACTGTTCTTTTTTATATTTATTTGAAGTTACTCACAGAAGTCTACTGCTTCTTCATATGTTCATTCAGTAAAATCCGTTCAATGGTGCTTATTTTTCATAGATTCAATTCTGACTACTGACCTAAAATTAGTACAGAAAGACTACAGCTTACATAAACAGCAATCAAGCAACTCCTTACTGGTAAAATATGCAGGTTTGAGGCTTATTTATACTTACCACGGCATGGTCAGCACAAGGAATGGCCTGGTATCTGGAAATGTAACTCTGGGAAAAGGTCTTACACCTGCTTGAATGCTGGCTGATTTATTTTAGATTTATCTACATAGCCTTTTCATATGCATTTTCTAAGCATTTCTTAATCAAATACTCTAATAAATTAAAGTTTATTTTTACTAGCTAAACATCAGTTTATTATCAAAATTTCAAGAACATTTATTTTCAATACTATTAAAATGTGATTATTATGACTTAATCTTGCAGCTCCTTACTTAACAAACAGAAGTTCACCAAGAATTCAAGCATTCTAATGTACAAAACCTTGTCTTTTTATCATCCCTGCCAAACAGCAAAGAAGGTCATTGCAACCTATCTGTGATGTTGCAAAGTGTTTGGTCCAAGCATACTTTGTAGGGAAACTTTTTCCTGTTTGCATATCTACAAAGAAAAAACACCTTGCTAAGAGGTTGTAACCTGGACTGAGAATATTGGCAGTACACTGTAATAGATACGCTTCCTGGCACATTCAGTTTATACAGCTTATACTAAGTATATAAATGACCCAGAGAACAACTGTTGATAATGAAAGAATTATGATTTCTAATAATTGCAATTGAAAATTTAACCTTCTTAGGTGAAAAGTCATTGTTGCTTGAGCAAGGCAGAGAGTCCGTAATCGCAAAGTTGTATTATCATCATTTCCTCTTGACACAGCTCTCACATTCTTTCCTGCTTGTCAATGTTTCTGGCATTACCAAAACCATATCAGGCCCACATAGAGGCAGATAAGGTAAAAGGCCAAGATATAGGGCAGAAAAAATAGCTGGAGAGCTGTTCCATTTCTCATTCTTGATTCCTACATAAAATAGACACAAAACTACCATTAGAAATTTTTCCTAGTTCTGGATTTAATAGAATAACTCACTCAAAGAGAAATTTCTTGCATGGAGAGGTGAATTTGTTGTCATATTCTGGGCAGTTTTCTCCCTACCATGTGGTCCTAGTTATTGCCAAAACAATAACCTTGTAGGTGGATCTATAGCTGTTATGAGATAATAGATGAAATGTTTTCATTCACCCGAATAGTTGTAATTTCCCCCTTTCATTTTTTTGCTTGTTAATACTTAATTGACAGAGTTGGTAAGGTTCTCATTCTTCTATTTTTACAATTACGGAAAAGCCAAACTCAATAATTTTTTAAAAAGAGGAGGAAAATATAAAGAGGTAAATACTTATTAATTTTACCAAGTAATGACTGCAGGTTCAGTTTTCTATGCTTCCTTTACTTGGATCTTGGTGGAAAAAATATGGCCCAGCACGCAAATAGCAAAGACAGATCGTGGAGAGGAGGTCTATAGGTCATTATAGGGAAAAATATAATTATAAATTATACTGTAGGAATGGGTTGAGAAAAATCAGTTGAATATTAAATATATGTTGCCTAAATGTTTCGATGTGAAACCTTCAAAGGAAGGAATCAAAGCTTAATGACAGAAAGCAGTTCAGAACAGAATGTACAAAAACACAGTGAATAACTGCATGAGTAGGAGAATAACTATGCTTACAGTTACCTGGCTGAGGCAAAGGTCTAGCTGATGTTTTGCAGTTGAAGCTCTTCTTAAATTCCCATTCTTTAAAATGGCTTTCTGTTTGGTGAAAAAAAGATGCTTTTCTTGTGTCTAAATTACAAGTTCCCCAGGAGTTTTGCCTTTTAAAAATCACTACCATATATTTCCTCCATTTGGTTTTAAAGAGCAAACAACTGACATGCCCACTCTTAGTCTTTCACAGCATTAAGCTTTCTTCTTCTCTTCAGGGAGACTCAAATTCTGTCATCTTTTTCTGGTCCTTGTTTCTGTTACTTAGTTACACATTTACTGATAAACACGTGAACCAATATTAATTTTGGATCATAAGATTTTTCTTGGAGAAGTATGCTTTGCTTGGTTTAGTGCCTTGATATCTTTTTATAGCCTTAATTCCAGTGAGAATAGAAAGTTTCAGGGAAAAAAAAAAAACCACAAACACATTGTCACGTGTCTCTTTCAAGGTGTACAGGTGTTGGCTTCCTTTAAATACTTTGAAATCTTTTCTGACCTATTCCTCCACTCTGGTGTCAGTATTTTCTTATCACAATTTCATTTTCTGGACTCCAAACTCCTGCAATATTGTTGTCAATGCTGCAGAATAATTCTATCTAACTTCATCTGAAGTTAAATGTTACTCTTCCTTTCACACAGGTTTGAAGCATTAGCTATAGTTACTGAGTAGAGCCTGAATGCTGTTTCAGAAGAGATAGGTTTTCTAGCTAGCAGGAAAGAGTGGTTGCCAGAAAATATGCTGCAGGTTACGTCTTCAAACTGAACTAGGACAGCAGTCCTAGTCCAGCTATTAGCAATTTAATATCTCTGCTGTCTCTAACCAGACTCTGACAGTTCTAGACAAAGCAGTAGGAAAATATGAGAGGACTTTCCCACAAAAGATTTCTTCTCTTATACACAAACTTTGTTTCTTGTTAGCAATACACCAGTTCTCTACTGGCTTTCTCCTGGGCTCCATTCACTTGACTAGGGGTAAACACCTTCATTTTACTCTGGAATTATAGTGGTATTTCTCCTGGTAAATTTAAGCACAAAAGCTGAGATCCAGCCATCCTAATATACCAAAACGTCAAGTTTCTAAGGTGCCCAGTCCTATAGCTGTGAAGAGAAAACATGAATGAATACTGCTCATTTTCAGAATAAGCAGAAACCAAATACTTCATTTTTACTCATTCCTTAAACTAGAATAGTCTGTACAATCTTGTCACTGCTAAGAATTCATATTAATTTTCTGTCAATTTCTATGATCATTTGATCCAGCAGCTGACATATCACTGAGGTGGAGATATTGAAAAATAAATGGTTACTGCTTTTGAAATTACCAAAAATTTTTTTCCTCAGTAATATTAATTATTTAAATTTTTAAGATATTAGAACATTTTTATAGTATTTTTGGCTGAGAAGTCTCATCACAGTTTTTTTAAAATGTCTATACATTTACATGTGGGACTAGACTTTGTATCAGAATTGTGAAAACACCTGTTTTTAACTTGCTCACTAAACCAAAACAGTTAAGAAAATAATTGTATCAAGAGGAAGAGATCTTTCAAAACAAAATGAAGCACTTATTTTCATTTTCATAACTTTTCTTCCTTTTTAAAAAACTAAATATAGCTAAATGTCATCTAGGAATTGCACTTTGCTGTGAGAAATTAAGTATCTTCACTGGAAAATGCAAAAACAACATAATCAAAGTTTGAGCTGCATGAGTTTCATTTCCTCCAGCAAAAATGAATGTCGGGTTTGGTGCAAAGCCACAGAGTTGATTACCACAAAGATATGTTTTGATTAACTTACCTGCTAAAAAAATTGTTCAGCTCATATTGTAATATCAGGTTATCAGCACTGTGTTTTAAGGAAACTAGAAAAAGGTGACATTTCTATTTCTGTACCATGTTAGTTTGTGTAGTTTAAGTCCTCTTCTTTAAGTGTACTACAAAGCCATAAGATTTTCATTCTTTCTGTGAACTCTGATACCACAGATTTCTCTTCCAAGGTTAGCAGGGAAAGTCTCATAAGCGAGTCACAAAAGTTACAATTATCGTGACTGTACCTGTCACATGGTGGAGCCAAGAATAAAGCCAGATCAGCTGATGCAAAGTGGTGCAGACCACAACTGAAACTCTGTTTTATACCTGCTGAAGTCAAAAGATACTTTCTGCATCTGTAATTCCTATGACCAGAGTTTAAACATGAAATAGCAGCTGCAAAGCCATGATTTAGCACGTGCATTTCTCTATGCCCATATAAGTGTTTTGGCAACACTTTCTGTAGAAAAATATCTTTCCCTAGAATGTATTTTAATCATGGCTAGGTGCTTCTTCTACCAGATATAAGGAATAGCTCTGCACAGCTAGGCTTATATTTTAGCTTACACATAATCTATATACACACACATATAAGTTAGGAAGTAACATTCATGCATGACCAGTTAGTTGCAAGTTTCAAATCTGAAAGGCACAGCACAGCATCAATACTAGTGTCTCTGAAGGCAGGAATATATCCTTGCAGCACCTTTTGAATGTTGACCAGGGACAAAAATGAAATCTTCCTCCCACGGATATTTGTAGACACACCTTGTGACATACAGACGTGTACATGCATGCAGTCTCAGTCACAGTTCATTAGCATCCCATATATTAATCTGTTTGACAGTTCTCCTATGCACAAGTATTCTACAAAGAAACAAACGCAAAGACTAGTTGTTACCCTAAAGTGAAATAATATTAGACTGTCCCAAGACATTGATCAAAAGGCATGCAGATCATTGCACTTTCAAAGGAAGTCTGTCTCAGTCAGCATCAAAATCAGTGGACTGGGAAATCTGCAGTGTCTAAATGATGTTTATAGTTTTGCCGTTATGTTTCTATTTAGTGATACAACCCATGTGGCTTCCTTGGTCCATGTGGCTGATGTCTGTCGCTCAGCTGAAGAAGCAAATGGAAAATCCTCTGATACAGTTTATTTTATTTTCATACTGCTTTGTACATTCAAAAAAAGTCATTTAAAATTATTATATTTTGCTCTGAAAGTAGTAAGAAAATGCTCATAATTTACATAGCAGCAATTGGCTAGCATCCTGGGCTTCATTCTTATCAACTGCTTTTATCTGAAGAGCTGTATGGTGGGCAGAGACTCACTGGCAAAGGGCAAAAGTTAAGGAGGTGTTATCTGCTCCATACTCATTAGTATTAATTGCTGCAGTACATCTCTATATGACATGGCAGTGTAGGAGTACATATTTTCCTTCTCTCCCTTCCTGTTTCTTCAGATGAAAAGAGAAGATAGGAAGTAGATTACTGGTTAACAATAAAGTTTATTTCTACGATTTCTCTTGATTTTGTATGTCTAGGCTATATAGAATCATAGAATAGTTTGGGTTGGAAGGGGCCTCTAAAGGTCATCTAGTCCAACCCCCCTGCCGTGGGCAGGGACATCTTCAACTAGATCAGGTTGCTCAGAGCCCCGTCCAGCCTGACCTCGAATGTTTCCAGGGATGGGGCATCCACCACCTCTCTGGGCAACCTGTGCCAGTGTTTCACCACCCTTAACATAAAAAATTTCTTCCTTATATCTAGTCTAAATCTACCCTCTTTTAGTTTAAAAATACATTTATTAAACTTATTCAAATAAGTTTAAAAATATGAGGGACTAAAAGTACTTTCAGCTGAGTGTATGGTCTGGTCCCTATCTCTTTCCCTTTTTTGTCCTGGTTTTCGTGGGAAAAGGACCCATGTGCATGGCAGGGAAGGAAAATATTAGGGAGGTTTGACTTGTACGGTCTCGTTTAGATGAAGCCTAGTTTTAAGCATAAAATTAAACTAATTTATGCTTAATCCAAAGAACTACTCCTGAGGCTAGATGAAGCCAATGTAGGACACATAAGGATGTATGTAGGAGGTACATCTTGCAAAAGAAAGCACTTCTGGAGTGCTTAGTTCTTTCACAGTAGGTGTTCAGTAGTTTGATCATCTGTCTCAGCAGTCTGAAGACATAAATTTTGGCTTTGCAGCAGTTTCTGGAGGTTAACACATTTCACCAGAGCACGGGAACGAATTCCAAGCATAAAAAGCTCTATCACAGAAATAGTACTGTTTTCACAGTGGGTACCAGCAGAAGAGGGCGGGACTAGTCATTGATCAAAATATCTATTTGTCTTTTTAGATTTCTTGACCATATCTATCCTCATGGTACTGAAGTCCCCTCTAATGCAAATGTAGTCTGTGTTTGTGAATTATGCATAATGCTGTCTAATTAGTTGTATAGACATTTCCATATTGCTGATCATTGTAATATCTGGGTCTACAGCAAAATTTAGTTTCATTACCCTTTAACTGACTGTATATATAAACAAGCCATATCTGCTCTGACAAGTACAGATAAATTTTGCTCTTATTCACTTGTTCAATATCGAGCCTTCTAGACAAAGCAATACTGTGGGAAATAAAAATGATGAAGCAGGAAGAAAACAGTCTAAACACAGTTCAATATGCTCACTGAGAGAGAATAGAAAAGTAACACCTGTAACTCACTGTTTTCCACCTCAGTCTTAGTCTGTTGACCATCTTCAAGTTGCTTTAATATAAAGTAAACATTTACAGAGACACTCTTGGCAGAAGAGTACTGACTTTGGCAGCTTTACAAGTAAATGTCAGCTCTGAGTTGTCCCAGGCCTCTGTGCAATACATCAGAGATTATTTGGCATCCATGAGTAACTGACCTGTTCCAAGTGGCAATCTGTATTCTCATTTCTAAAGAATTCTAGAAGATTGCTTTTAAAGAATTCTAGTAATTGCTAGGAATAGTTTTGTGCAAATAAATAGCCAATAACTTTTTGTGCACAGTTTTTCTGTCAAGATTACAGAAATTCTGGGTTACTACTACTTTGTCTGATCCATTTGTTACCCTACCTCAGTGTTTCACTAGATTTTTGTCTTAGTTTTAGGGAAAAAAAACCCACAAATTAAAGATGTTCATGCCCTTTGAGATATACAGATATCAATATCTATATGTATATATAGTTCCAATTTCATTCAGATCCACTTTACCCAGGATGTCTCCAGTGGTTTGCCTAGTCTTTCTGTAAGCACCATGAGGTGCTTAAAACATATACTGCTTTTCTGCAAAATTAGGGATTTCAGCAATTAAGAAAAATCAGTGTTATAACCTTGATTCATTACTATTTTTTTGACTTGAATAACGCTAACTGAACTCTGGATTCTTGTTCTTGTGAAGGGAAAAACACTGTCCCACTTGTTGGACTGTCATGTGCACTGCTAGACAAGGTTAAAATTTGCAGATAAATAACTCAGAAGTGTGAACTAACCAAATATCACTTCTTATAGCCAAGCCAAACTTTCGAGAAAGGATTTGGTAACTGGAAAGTATCTTTCTGACATGAAACAATAATGGCTTCAGATAAAATAATTTAAAAATATTTTTAAAATCTTCTGGTCTCAATTTATAAACACATTTTTGGAATCACAGTTTATGTTTTGAAGAATGAAATAAATCATACTATCTATTGCCTGCTGCTTAGGACCACTCACTATTGAGTAGTCGGTGTCATTTTAGATGAGAAAAACAGGGTTATCTGTGCATGTAAAGGACATGACTTTCCCTCGCTACCTGCAGTAGGGGTTTTTTAAGACAGACAACAGTCTTTTTTAATAGAGGAAAACCAGGAAAAATATCATTGCAGCATTTTCATATGAATTAAATGATGGTAGATATTGGGAAAAAATAGGGTTTTTACAGGACAGAAATGTACTTGCTAATACAGATTTAATAAGTAAAAGAGCTCTTAAATGAGACATATATATAAAAACATTGCTCAATTTTAGATGAAGTAGGGCTAAAAAGACAATCATGTAGAACTTGGTGAAATAAAAATCTGCTTTTGGGATTTGTAACTTCTTCAAATTTTGGGGGAACATCTCATTTTTACAATGGAAACGGTCAGAAACTTTATTATTACAATTACTCAATTTTGTATTTTTGTCCATAAGATTTTCCATGTCATTCATGTGTCTCAGACTGAGTAGTTCTGTGAAACTTCAGTCATGCTGGTACAGAGAAAACATTGTTGCATATGTTAAATCTAACTTTTTTTTCTTCCTTTGAACTTGTATCACAGGAAATTAGAATGACGGATATATTTACTATTTTGGGCAAAGTCATAGCTTACAAAAAACACAGTTCATAGCTATTGGGAGGGGGAAGGAGAAGAGGTTCAGACATTGAATTTCCGCAGCTTTCACCCACTGCAAGTCCTGGGCTGAGCAGGACCTTTAAAGGCAAGGACATCCATCCTCAGTTAGATAAAGGATTCATCAATCCTAGTAATCTGTTTCCAACAGTGATCATAAATTAATATTCAGGAGAGAATTGGAACAAATCAGGGACTTTTTCTACCACTTGTGAAGCAAAATTACACATACCTGAGCTAAGAGTCAGGGAAGCTTTCTTTTCTCCAGTTTGGTGGGCCTGGACACTATGGAAACAATGATGTTATGGTATAAGATTCAGTATCAGTATCTTTCACTGTTACATGTTTCCTTTTAGTTCATTATCCTGAAGACAATGACAAAAGACAATGAATTCACAGCTGAGGATGAAACAGTATTATACAGTATATGAAAGGAGTCCAGGAAAGAAACAAATCTTTTTCTGAATGTTACTTTTCCAGATAATTCATTTCTTTACATCATAAGGGTTCCCTGAAAGGAATGACCCTTGTTTAACATAGAAGTCAAATACGATAGAGTTTAAAAAAAACATACTAGCTATACTGACACAAATGTGCACACTTCCTTATCTTGATTTTCAGTTAAGAGTTTGCATAAAAAAGCATGGATATAAAAGGATGTTGTTCATTCTTAATTAAAGTAATTCTTAATTAAGGATTAAAGTACAAGACAAACTTGACTTTAAAAAAAAGAGGAGTTCCTCTAAAGAAGTAAGACATGGAGAAATTCAAAGGATTTCTTAATATGAAGGTGTGATCTCTTTGACTGTGTTTGACTGAAGATCATATGCAGCATGTACATCGAGCTGCAAACAATGTAGAGAAGATTAAAGTTTTGAAATACAAGTTTTTTTTCTTCTCTGCATTGGAATAAACTGTATAACAAAAGAGTACAAAATTCTTAAATTTAATAAACCATCAATTATTACTAGAAGAGACCATACACTTTAGCTTTCTGCCCTAACTTTTCATTCTGAATTTATGAGTATGGTCAATAATTTCAAAGTGAACTTCAAACAGGAAATGTTGAGTGAAGCCCAGTTATGTTTCTATAAAGGATATAAGATGGAAGAATTTTTAAAAAACTAAAAAGTTGTGACTTAAAATAAGAGTTATTGTCTCTCTAAACCTTGCAGCTTTGAATAGTCACACAACTGACAAAGACCAAATTGTTTGGCTTCTCTCTTAACAAATACAATATATTGTTTTACCCCTTGAAAGTCTGCATTTTTTATTTACAGGATTTCTAAGTTTTGGGGGGTTATTTAAATGAATTTAGGTTCAAAGTGAATTCTAAGATTTTTTTTATAATGTGCAGGTTTTCATTTCAATATTCTGAAAACACTTCATAATATAATTTATTCCTAGAACTCACAAAGTAAATATTTCAACTCTCAGGAAAGTATAAGCAAGTAAAAGTTGCAGGGTAGTTATTGCTTTAAAAGGAGTAAATGTGTCAGAATACACTTTATAATAATACACATTGGAAGAAAAAACCTTTGAAACAAAACATTGCTCTGTATCAGGTTTATATATACATGTATATATGAATTCTTGTGTGTGAATAACAGAACTTGAATTGAAGAGAGACTTCTGAGCTACTAACAAAACTAACGGTTGGAATCACCAGAGATTTCTTTGTGTGCACTGAAAAGGGACACTAAAGCACCTACTCATCCCCGATGTGACAAGGGACATGTCTTTGTGGAAACACAGGCAATCTGGAAAAACAACTGTCAATATCAAAAAACAGTGCAGCACACTCTACAGTCTAAAATTCTCACCTCTTAAAAAAAGGGATCATTTCAAATGGATCCTGATTTTCACCTAACCAAGAGTGTGACTTGGACAGTGAAAGGACCTTTAGAGAATGATTCAAAAGTATAGATACACTGTGAATTTTCTTCATTTCCACTTTCACTCCAAGCCTGTATATCTCTGATCATTCATGCTACCTGCAATAACTTTCTCCCACTCTTTCTCTAAACTTTTCCAAATGAAACTCAGGGTTCGGGTGGCTCAGGAGTATGCCCATAATCTAATCCAGAGAGATATCCCTAATCACTTTCATAATTTTGGCTCAGTTCCTAAATTAACTGCACCATAACCTGATATGTATTACTCACAATATTCTCCTCTAAGGCACTCTTCACCACGGAACATATTATCATCAAAAGACCATATATGTCTGCCTTTTATTTCCAAAATCATCTGAACAGCTTCCTATCTCAACTAATGACAATGATTTTGGATGCTGAAGCATGTTTACAGTTAGTATGCAATTATAATAAAGCCTTGTAATATTCTCAAGAATCTCACTAAAGCCACAGTAGTACTACTTACAGGCCAGACCAAGATATAAATGCAACATATCAAACTATTTTTAGCAGCAGAATGGCTGCTGCTTCAAACTGATGGAAGTGTGTTTCCTACCTCAAAGTATCCTGTCTTTGCAGTATAATAAGACAGCCTGCACATCATAGATCATTAATGTGACTTGACACACCCAAAATATGAAACTATGAAAAGGCATAAAATAATATTCAAAACAAAACTTCTGAATTCTGAAATGGAATTTTCCACTATGACATTCCAGTACTCCAAGATCTTTCTACAAATGAGGATGTGTCAATAATTGCCTATTTTTCCTAAAACTATGGATTGTCATAAGAATTGGACAGAGGAAGAGAGAGAGCATACTAATACTGTTAGATGTAGAAGCAGTTTTGAGACATATTTTCTTACTAGAGTAGGGTTTTACAACAGATAATTTTCAATTCACTGTCATCTCACAATAGAGAAAAATTATTTTCTTGGCAAAATAATATGCATGCTTTATACTTGATGTGTAATTTCTCAAGCATATGGCCAAGAAGCACTGTTTTTTATTGTACTTGCAGAGACTTCGTGTAATAGATTTATGGCAATATAAGGTTGGAAAAGACTCTGGAAGTTCACCTAGTTCACTCCTTAGCCAAATGGTAGAATCAGATATTCCTATGTCATCCTGGACAGATGTGTCTAGCCTGTCCTAAAAAGCCTCAACTGATGCAGAATATACAATTTTGTAGCACTTTCTATATAAAAGAGTTGCCTGGGAGGCATCAGCATTCACAAAAAAAGTACTTTTTTATTCCTGTCCAGGCAAAAGGAGTATCCAAGCATGCTAAATTGTGCTAAAAAAAAAAAAAAAACAGCTAACAAACAAAAATGTATGGTCCAGCCTTGAGTCTGTTGAATAAAAAATGGGTGATCTCACTCTTGGTTGCCTCCCTAATAAAAAGTCAGTCGACAGGTCAAGATGGTGGTTAGCATTGGTGGCTGTGAAATTAAAACTCTGCAACACAGTTAGGGGTTTAATTTTGAGGTAAGTCTTTGGGAACACACCCCTCCAAGACTGACTACTGTCAACGTCCTGGACATCATTCATTTTTTAGTAGTTGTGTTCTTAAGAAGTCTTGTTCTTTCTTGTGGAAAGTACCTACCTACTTATTTTAGCCAAGGGATTCTGCAGAGTTCCTGTAAATTTGGGCTTGAACTGCTTAAAGTGTTTGGAGAGTAACCCCATGGTTTCTTCCCTTCTGCTTTAGCTGTTGGTTTGGTATTTTTTTCCTTTCCCCTATTGTGAAGTACAACTACAAGCACTAATTACCTTTGCCTATTATTACGAAAGAGAGAGGAACAAAGTAAAAATTGTTATGTCAGAAGCAAAGAAAATGTCTTATTATTTTACAACTGCATTTTAAAGCAAACAAAAAACACTACTCTTTTGCTAGTTGTAATTTTAGAAAGGAAAGTTGATAGTCAGTAACCAACAAGCAGCTAAATACCAAGTGAGTAATCAAACCTAAATATAAACCTGTAGTGCATCCTTCCGGTCAGTGTATTTATTTTGTCTTGAAAATATAAAAAAAGAAAATACTAGTACAAAAGATATCCATTTCAAATCCACAGATGAAGGCAAAATCTTTTTATATTTTCAGATGACCCTGTTGGCCTGAACAGCCAGAACATATTGTTGGCTAGAGATGAGGTTTTTTGTTCAATAAACATTTTACAGTAATTATTAGCAGCTTAGTTACATCTTATAAATTCTCTTTTTAGTTCCCTTCTGAACTGAAGCTTTTACTGAAGCCAGTGAAAACCAGTAGGGCAAAGGGTGAATTCTGAAATGGACTGTAACCTTTTTTTTTTTTTTCAATTAAGCACAAGCAACTTGGGTGAACATAGATTGGAGGAATGACACCTTGAGATCACTTCCAACCTTAATTATTCTATGACTGTGAAATGAAATTCAACAGCTAACCTCCTATGGATTTGAAAAGTTTTGTTCATGACCAGATTAATCTCAAGGAAAATGAATGGGAATGCACTTTCATGCACTCCCATTTGTAAATCAGATATGTCAGGGATCTCAAAACATCTTTCAATATGCTCCAATCTTACATTGGCTTTTAGTAGTAAACTACTAATAAAGGGAAGAAATGACTGGATCACTCCCAGGAGATTTTGCCGCCAACATGAGGAGAATAGACAGGCACAGAAGTTGCTTAGAAGACATTTTTATTAAAATATGGCTTATTCAGAGCTTAATAAGGTGAAGTTATGATAGACAGGATATAAGACATATTTCCTGGCAAGAAGAGAAAGTAAAATTCTGTAGATGCATTAAATGTTAGTAAGAGTGGTCAGGAAACTGCTTTTCTACCTCTCCCCTACTAAGCAGACTATATTGACAGTGAAGAAATGAAAGCCCAAGTACTATCACTAAAAACTCAGCAGACTGGATATGTTGACTCCTGAGTGCAATCACAACATGTATAGGAAATTAGTTTGGATATGAGGGCAGGCAAACTTACAAGTTTAATTGCTTTTTGTCTGCTTCTGCTGGCAAGCCAGTCTTTTGACTTTTAAAAGGGATTTGCTTTTATTTTTTTAACTGGGCTGATGTTTTGAACCAGTATTTGCTATTGACAGAAAGAGCCTTGGATTCATAGGCAGACCATTATTAACTGGGTTTAAGTTAGGATGTCATTACTTTTATAGATAGCTAAAATACTTATGAGATTTTGTTAGATATTACCTTTTCAAAATCTCCCTTTCCTATTCTCACACTTCAGTAGAATTGCCCTAAAAGTATTTTGGATTTTTCTCAAGTACTCATTTTTTATTTCTATATTAAGTTAAGCACAGCAGGTGTGATTTCTTTTATTCATATCTAATTGAACTCATGATTCAATAATATTCATTCTGTAAAATTTTGGTCAAAACAATGCTGCAGATTGTTAATGATATGTAACAGTCATGTTTAAATTGCTACATGATACAAAAATGCATCATTAAAGCACAAAAGCTTCCTGCAAATGAATACATGCATCTTTACCTTTTTTGCCTTAAAAAATGTGCCTAAGTAGAAATGTGCCTATGTTTGAAATGAAAATGTTTTACATGTACAGCAAACACTTACATGTGTATCTGTGTGTACATGAAAGAATGAATTCAGTGTAAGTGAAAAAAATTGAAGTGACGAGACAGGGTGTTACTCAGTGGTTCTAAGTTAAATGTTGACATTTAGTCTCACAATATATCACATTAACAGCAGTCTCAACTTCTAGTAAGGTCTTATCAAAATGCATCACTAATAAACTGGGAGAAGTTTACTATGAAAGACACTGATTCTTTTTCAGTGCCCATGTAAATCTAGACTTCTCAGTTGAAAATGCCACTTTGTTCCCTTGGTGAAATGTGCTTTTTAAGTCATGAAAGTGCTACAATTTAAAATATATTAAAATTACAAGATTTGTTTTAAATTTGAGTTTCTGTCCCATGAGTAATTCTGATCTTTAGACATTGCTTTTCAAGCTAATTAGGACTACCACTTCACAAAACTTTTCACAGAAAAAGCAGTTTGTCAGCTTAGAATTAAAAGTGACTTTTAATCACCATGCTGAAGTATTTTATTGTGATCAAAATATATCTATACTCTTCCATTTTGGAAGTGATCTCTTAATTAGGGTCTGGTCCAAGTTCCTTACATCCTGTTTCTTTATTAAAACAGAGGTTCATTCTGGATCAGGCTTTCCAAGACAGACTGTGGTTGTAAAACCCCTGTGACGGACTGCCTTACTTTTGAGAAGAGGAGGTTTGGTGCATCATGCTTAATTTTTGGTCACAGAATAGAATGGGAGAATAAATGAAATATATTAAAATTGCCTAAAAATTCAACTGACTTGAAATTAAATGTCTTCTTTTTCATTTTTAAAAGAAATAGGAATATATAATTTCAGATTTATTAGAGTAATGTAAAATGCCAAAAAATGAAATAGTTGTTCAATCTGTTGCCTATTCTGCATTGGCTGATCAAAGAATATATTTTCTGTTAATAACCACAGTAATCATGCTGCTATATACCTGATAGAGCCGAAAAAGGGTCTCATTTCTAACGATGTTTGGATAACTACCAATTCCCTACAATATTATTGGTATCTAGTTTCTATCCCAGCAAAATTTCCATCAAGAGTCTGCAGTGGAATGTGATAAAACACACAAAATGTGCTTTCTTTACTGAGGACTGTATAACAAGATCTACCTGAAATGGAAATATGATGGTCTGGGTTTTAGGAGGGGGAAGATGGGAGAGACTGAATTGAAATTGGATCAGGCCCAGCCAGCACGGGTTCATGAGAGGCAGGTCCTGCTTGACCAACCTGATCTCCTTCTACGACCAGGTGACCCGCCTAGTGGATGAGGGAAAGGCTGTGGATGTGGTCTACCTGGACTTCAGTAAGGCCTTTGACACCGTCTCCCACAGCATTCTCCTAGAGAAGCTGGCGGCTCACGGCTTAGACAGGTGTACTCTGCGCTGGGTCAAAAACTGGCTGGACGGCCGGGCCCAGAGAGTTGTGATGAATGGAGTTACATCCAGTTGACGGCCGGTCACGAGCGGTGTTCCCCAGGGCTCAGTTTTGGGGCCGGTCTTGTTTAATATCTTTATCAATGATCTGGATGAGGGGATTGAGTGCACCCTCAGTAAGTTTGCAGACAACACCAAGCTGGGCGGGAGTGTTGATCTGCTCGAGGGTAGGAAGGCTCTGCAGAGGGACCTGGACAGGCTGGATCGATGGGCCCAGGCCAACTGTATGAGGTTCAACAAGGCCAAGTGCCGGGTCCTGCACTTCGGCCACAACAACCCCATGCAGCGCTACAGGCTTGGGAAAGAGTGGCTGGAAAGCTGCCTGGCGGAAAAGGACCTGGGGGTGTTGGTCGACAGCCGGCTGAACATGAGCCGGCAGTGTGCCCAGGCGGCCAAGAAGGCCAATGGCATCCTGGCCTGTATCAGAAATAGTGTGGCCAGCAGGAGTAGGGAAGTGATCGTGCCCCTGTACTCGGCACTGGTGAGGCCGCACCTCGACTACTGTGTTCAGTTTTGGGCCCCTCACTACAAGAAGGACGTTGAGGTGCTGGAGCGTGTCCAGAGAAGGGTCACAAAGCTGGTGAAGGGTCTGGAGAACAAGTCTTATGAGGAGCGGCTGAGGGAACTGGGGTTGTTTAGCCTGGAGAAAAGGAGGCTGAGGGGAGACCTCATCGCTCTCTACAACTACCTGAAAGGAGGTTGTAGCGAGGTGGGTGTCGGTCTCTTCTCCCAAGTAACAAGCGATAGGACGAGAGGAAATGGCCTCAAGTTGCGCCAGGGGAGGTTTAGATTGGATGTGAGGAAAAATCTCTTTGCAGAAAGAGTGGTTAAACATTGGAAGAGGCTGCCCAGGGAAGTGGTTGAGTCCCCATCCCTGGAGGTATTTAAAAGACATGTAGATGAGGCGCTTAGGGACATGGTTTAGTGGGCATGGTGGTGTTGGGTTGACGGTTGGACTCGATGATCTTAGAGGTCTCTTCCAACCTTAAAGATTCTATGATTCTATGATTCTATGAAATTATATTATACTTTCATGAAATTTTTTTTCCCCAAACCTGAAATATTTACTGAAATAAAGTTTAAATTTAAGTTCTATTAAAAACAAGGTGAATAGACACATTCCTTGTACACTTTCACCTTTTGAAAAAAACAAATTTCTCAGTTCTCACATTTTCTGATACTTGTACAGTATTATTGTTATGACATCTGAGTGCCAAATGAACCATTGAGCATTAAGTTTTATTTTCATTCAGTGCTGCAATATCACTCCTAAAAGACCTATAAAGGAAAGAAACATTAAGTGATTTCACAAGCAGTTTCTAATATCTCACAAAATAACAAAACTATTTGATTATCATGATAAATCTGCAGGAAAAGCATCCTACTAAATGGTGCCAGCTGGCTATAACTGAAATATTATTCCATCTCTCATTTGAAGATATAGTGATGCATAAATAATGTTTTCTCCACAAAAGAAAAAAAAAAGAAATAACAAAGAGACATTGATTGCAGTTCAATTCTAGGAAATCACTTTGTAAAAATGCATGTTGTTGGATCCCACATGTACTAGGTCTCATTCTGATTTAATAAAATGCTCTTATTGGTGTTTGTTGCCCCCAGAGTGCTGGCTGGGAACTGAAGAGCATTGTGTGCATCACCAGAAGCCCCTACGCCAGTTATTTTCTTGCAGAATTTTCCAAAGGTGGAATTAGGTTTTCACTGGTGTTACAGGGAAGAATGCTAGAAAGCAATCAGGTCTCAGAAAGATGACACTGAGGCATTACAGTGGTCTGGCAAACTTTAAACTGATTACTATGCAAAACAGAAAGTCAGGTTTAACCTCAGTCTCCAGCTAAGGTTGAAGGCGAGGAGTATTTTCTTGATATATAAAGCCTAAAGAGACATCTGACCATAATTTTCCAGGCAGAACAAGTCATTTGCATTGTCACTCTTTGCATCCACTCTTCAAATGATTTATCAAAAAGGATACAAAGCAAAATTTGAGTTACTGTCCATTCAAATCCATATTCTGACCATTAGAATTAACTGTCTTCCAAAGAAATCTCTGTTTACATGGGAAAGTTGTCATAAACATGGCAATAATTTGCTTAAATTAATTACATATTAATAATTAAAATTATTATTATGCTATATTAATTAATATTATTAATAATGCAGAGAACTTACACAGTATATCATCAAACAGATTGGAAGCTACAAATCTACCTGAATAGCAAGAGGCTCCAATATTCTTCAAGTAGCAGGCTACAGATGACTTGGGAGTAGGCAATGGAGAGTGGGAAAAAACAAAGCAGAGGGGTATACTTATGTCATCCATCATCTCAGCAGCCTGAGAGCTTCGAAGAGCTCCTGGTTGACATTAAGTTTGCTTCTCCCTGAGAAAAATATTGAAAGAGTTAACATTTGCTCTCTCTGAATGAATCCAGCCTGCTGCACAGGGAAAGGATAGATATAGGTAACTTGGATTTTATTCATACAAAGCACCATATTTTAGGAAGATATAAAATTCTCAGTAGACTGCAAAGCATTCTGGTTTTATGGCTTAAAAAGCTGAATAATGCAAAAATACTGTCATATACAATATGACACAATGGAGTTATAGCACACAGAATAATTTATATGTAATTGTGACTTCACATCCGATACTTTCTTGCCAAATAAGCTAAACCCCATACTGATAAGAATGCAGTAAAACTTTATACCTTGTATTTTAAACCCCACATCTACAATTGCACAAACTGTGTGGTAAGTCAGTCAGCACAGTCTATGCTTTTCTGTCTTAAGTAGAATGACAGACCAATATCACCAACCATGCAGGTGTTCATTAATGTACAGCTAAAGCCATCACATTGCAACCTAGAAACAATGCAATGCAAAAATGAGGTCTCTGAAAGCCTGTGTAACCCGATGAACACATCTACCAGGAGCTGTTATTCAAATAAACAAGCAGTTCATTAGTTTGTTATTGCTGGTCCTAAATGTACAAAACTCTTCGAGAAAAAACAAGCCACGATAGTCACAATCTGTTTGGGTCTGCTGAATCCAATCAAAAGGACTTGGAGAGTGCATGTTGGTGCTGTGAGACTGAGGAATGCAAGTGGAGGCACAGTGTCTGAGGAACCCTCCACAGCCTGTTTTGAACCTGCTAATGTGCTCTGCTCACTTAATGGCATCTTATAAAACATCTGGTCTCAAACGCTCAAATATTGATTCAGTATATGGAAATCTGGTATTACACTACTGCTGTTTCTAGGAACAGCTTATATAAACAGATCTGACATGATTGTGCCATATGGTTTTATTTCTGGAGTGCTTTGACTACATTTTTTAGGGGGAGGGGGTGATTAATTGGAGTGATTTATAGGTCCCCCTCGCTTCCTTCAAGGTGGATGATGACTAAGCTGTAAAAACCACAAATTTTGGTGTCCAGGTTCATAAGGGTTTTCAGTTAATGGTTAACTGAATGACAAATCTCTGCTGTGCATTCACGTGTGACTCCAGTGAGTGGGTGATAAGGCCTAAATCCTCCATAGACTACAAATGTGCAGGCTGAAAAGGAAGTATGTTTTACAGGCTCTATGTGCTTTTATCATGCCACATTTACCACACATTAGTGAAGGCAAATACAGGGAAATGAGAGGTTTTGAAGAGACAAATAGGCTGTGGCCCTTTTGCAAACATCAGTAACAACTTGAATATTGTACCCGGGTAAAGAGTGGAGCTGCAGGCTCTGGGCTAGGTTTAAAGTCTAAGGAATTTGATCAGCTTGAAGATGCTGTTCGTCCTGACATTCCTTCCTCACCAGCCTGACTCTCAGGCCCTGCCATCTCAGGCTGTCTCACAGAACTGCCATCTTTCTGCCAAAACTCTTTTTTTGGCTACTCAAACGCACCAAAAATAGTGTTGTATCACTTGGTGGATCCAGTGATATCTAGATAGAGGATGTGCAGAGTCATGTGGATACTCCTATGTGACATGACCTGGGGGCATGGGCAATTAAGTAGGAAGGGAAAAGATGGATGCAACTGCTGGACTGGCTTCCTCCATCTTTGTTCCGTGTATCTTTATCATGAACATCTGAACCCTGAAAACCTGTTTTGCTCAACTGCGTTTTACCTACTCTTTATTCCCTTCACAGGTCTTTTGCTCACACGGCTTTGTGGGCACAGTTCATCCCTAAGCTTCTGCTATGGAGTTACCAGAAGAGGCAAGACAGTAACCACCTGGTAGTATTAGAGAGACTCACAGCTGTGCAACTGTCTCCTTACACATATTGCAAATAAACCATCTCTTAAATATTTGTACCACTTCTGTACTTTTGATCAGTTGCACTGTACCTATGCTAGGAACATAGCAAATTGTCCCTATCGCTCGTCATTTGGTGCTGCTAATTATACACTTAGCACTTACCTATTGTCCTCCTACCTATGAAGTTTGTCAGGCATGGGCGGGTGGGGAGCAGAAACAGTGTTACGTACTGAGCTGGCTAGGCACACTGGGCAAGGCTAAACCCTTGAGTGAGCTGTCCCTTGGCAACCCCTAGACACATCCATGAAGTTTTTAACTTTCAGACCATGAAGGTCCTAAAACACCCCAG
This sequence comes from Aptenodytes patagonicus, assembly GCF_965638725.1. Taxonomy (NCBI): domain Eukaryota; kingdom Metazoa; phylum Chordata; class Aves; order Sphenisciformes; family Spheniscidae; genus Aptenodytes; species Aptenodytes patagonicus. Next base: position 19,322,245 of record NC_134982.1, read on the forward strand.
AATATCAGATTGCAAATATGTAAATTACTGCGTCAGATCAGACTGGTAGTCCACCTTGTGAAAAACCTCTTCTTGTAGAAATATCAAATGTATTAGAAGAAACAATCCTGCAATAAGCAGTTTTCAATGCTTAAACAGAGCATTTCAGTCAGCTCAGTGGCATTTATATAGTAGCAGGTTGTAACAAGTTCTACTGACTCATTTTGCTTAGAGTGAAGACTATTTCCTTGTCTTACCTTGGAATGACAGGTTTATTTAATTGATTCATTGCTCTTACATTTATAAGAAAGGTCTAAGAATACTTCTTGAGTGCCTTGCTGCTGTTCATCATTTTAGTATACATCTTTTGCCATTCTTGTATTAACATTTTCCCCAAGGAAAAGTTCTCATCCCTTTTTTTTGGTGGAATATTTTGTTAATTTCTTTATTATTCCTACCATGGGATTCTGCCAACTAGTAGTATATACTTTTAAGCCAGAAGTGATAAAGGCTGAATACAATGCTAAATATTAAATGGCACTTGGCTTGTACATAGCACTATGGGTTTTTAAGTTTCCTATATTCTTCCCTAAGCATATTCTTCCCCTTAGTTATAACATAAGATTTTTAAAACAATGCTAATATATTCTAATATTTTTAAGGTGACACTACACATTGAACTGGGTTTAAAATGCAAAGAAAACTTTATTTATTTTCATACCTTCTGTATTTTAATACCTTGACTATAAACTTCAAATAACACAAAACTTTGTTTTTCTTGTTTTCTCTTTTCCCACTGCCCACCCATGCAGCAGAGACAATATATAGATCTTCAGGGTTTTCTTCTTCCCTACTTTAAAAACCAGTTTAAAGATGTTACAGGGTCTGCTGATTCACCCTGTGTGGAGGTGGAAAAGAGGACCACCACTTCTCCTTTAGGAAAGCTCTGCTCTCTCAAGGTTGAGGGGTCAGAAATGCCAGTCTCCGACATTTCTTACATACAACTGCATGTCATGGGCAAATCCTTCATACACAGTGCTACTGCTGCTCTTCTGCTCCACCAGTCCCTGTCTGACCAGATGTATCTGGTGGGGCTTTCTGGACTGAGAAGGAAGTGGTGAAACCAAGCAGGGAAGCTGAGAAATCTCAGCTGCAGCCCTTTGGGAGGGGGTCTGATGTAGGATAATGCACTCTGCCAAGGGTGATAATCATTTGGGATGGGGGGAGGAGGACAGAAAGGTGAAACACTTCATAAGTTAAAAAGAAAGCTTCAATCAAACTGTTACCCTTTAGAATTAGCCCCAGAAATTCTCAGCTGGGCTATGAAAAGCAGATGAGCCCAATCAAACCTTACAACTCATGTCAGGATTTTTTATTCTTCATCCCCTCATCTTGATTTGGTTTTAGCTTATGTACAAAACCAGATGGAGGCAAATTTTTTATATTCAGTTTAAATGTGGCCCAGGGTTATATCAAACTCTCCAGACAAATTGATTTCAAAAGAACTGAAGTGTTTAGTCAATATCTAATGGTGATTATTCATGGGTTTTCTGGTACCACCAATTCCAATATAAAATTTCCCATCATATGGACTTGAATGTGAATTCCAGCTGAGGCTTATTGCTATTTGGGGGTTCAGAATTGATTAATACTCAATGCAGGACTGATGATTTTAATCTCGGTAGTTCTTTTCATGCAGACTTTAAGAAAACACTTCCTTTGGCTATGGAGTATTCCATTGTATTCTTCCAGAATATTTCACACAAAATGAGCATAAGTTCACTTTTTTGGAAATAAACTGGTAGCTGATTTTCTTATATAAGAGAGACTGTACAGTGGTGAACTTGTACATAAAAGAGCATAACTGACAATCCATTTTTTCACGAGTTGAAAGAACACTCTCAAACTGTGTGTGTTGTACAGAAGAAAACAAATAAATTTGAATGGCTGGCAGACAACCTCCAGTACTTGCCTTTTTAATATCATTGGTATTCATGTCGCTTTGCTGTTATGATTTTCAGCTTGTACCTACCAGGCAAGAATGTGAGTTCTGTGAGAAATATCAAGTTAGGATACGTATCTGGTGAGGGAAGTCTGACTAATTTAGGAGTTTATTATTTATTCTTGGACTGAGGTCCAACTCATTGCACAGGTCATCCACTTGAGCCCAAGTTTAGATAACATCCACAATATATAAGCAGACTACTATATTCACACTCAACCTTTAGGGTGGCTAAGGGGATGAAAAAGAACAGGTATAGGCCTACTTTACTCCGGAAGGTAGACCCAAACTCCCTAGCATTTTAAACTGGATACTATGTGCATCATGCATGTTGAAATTAGGAAGTTTGACTTTTATGGTGGGGGTAAATTTGTAAAATATCATTTTTTTTGCCTTTGAAAACACAGCCTAGTTTCATAACCACATAGTATGTTTGACAAGAAAATAGCAAGCAACAACAAAGCAAGCCCCAAGTCATGGCAAACTGCTCTCCCATCTGTTCTTTAGTGATCAGCTACAGGAGATCCCAGGAAGGACATCAGTACAGTGAAAATGCTTCATATCAGAGCACAATTCTCCAGATCAAGGCTCTATTAATGATGGTTATGTTTCTGTGTACTTTTTCTGTGTTACAAATACCCTCATTCCTCCCCATAATGATGGAGCATTAGGCCAGCAGTGGAAAGCTCACCTAATTTTAAGGTCGGAGACCTGGGAGATGCCCTGATCACAGGCGAGACTCTGCAACCCTGTGCTCCAATTCTTTGCTCTAAAAAATGGGACAGCTGGACAGGCCTTGTTTGTGAAGCATGATGTAAATGCCAAGTGCTTACTGACAACACTTCTGTGAACCTCATCTGTCAACAAGAAGGATTATAACAAAAATATCATATTTCTGAATCCCCACTGGAAAAAGAAAGAAAGCTGTAAAATATTCAAGGTTTCAAAGCTTGTGTTTCTCATGTAGTTACTGATATATTGATTTAATGTCTTCGTTAATTTATTTTAAAAACTAATGAAAATCACACCTGTCTGGAAAATAACAGCTAAATTTCACCTGAATATGGAAAACCAAACCCATCAGCTTTCTACATATTGTCTCCAAACTGCCTTCCTTCTTTGCAGGCTACATTCAACATATAATTATTGTACCAGTAGTATATGCAATATATAATTTATTACACCGTGTAGTAGAATGTAATGCTTTCAATAAGTTCTGTTTCTCATCTAGATTTTTTGATTACTGTTAGCTCCCAAACTGCTCTAGGAATCAAGAGATTTCACAAACACCATAAAAGTCAGATTCTCACAGCAATTGATAAAAAGGACTTGAAGTACAATTGAAAGCATATAGTAGAACAAACCAAAGTTATACAGTGGTGTAATAAAATAATGTTTTAAAAAGGGGAAATGTAAGATAAATATGAGGAAAGACTTCTGCCAGTGAAGGGTTTTGTGATGAGAATAAATCTCCTAGAGAAAGTAAAGAATCATCACTTGTCAGTTTTCACACCGCGAATGCACAAAGTCTTTATTAGATTACTGCATGGTATGATTAGAGATGTCATTAAAAGGTGCTTTCTATTTTCTGCCTGCTATGCCTGCTAGTCAGAGAAGATATGTTTCCCAATGATTGCAGTAAGAATTATGTGAATTTCTTAAAGTCAAATTTTTCACCCATATGTAACATAACTTTCCAACTTTACATTAAATGGCTGAAAATATATGCAAATCCCAATGTAAAGATTTATATAAACTGTGTGATATTTATAATTACTGTGAGAAAATTGTTTTATATTGATTACTTCAGGAAAAACAAATGAAAACGAGTAATTGCATCATAGTGAACACCATAGTAATAAGATGAGAAAGGCTTCACATCTTTAAAAATATTGGCATTAATAAGCTGTCCTCAATGTTATGTTGTACAAGCTAATTAAAACAGAAGTCATACTTAAGTTCTTACAACCTTTACTGTGATTACATTAGTATTTCTTAATGTTGTTACCTTTCTATCCTATTCAGAGACAAAGCAACTGCATGGAATAACTGAATGAACTTACTGCACAGTATCTGCTAGTTTATTGGTGAATTGATTAAAAATTTTTACTATTCCTTTCCCACTACAATAAATTTGAATGAAATAGTCTGTTACTATCTGGCAGGAAAATCCATGTGCAAAAGGTGTAGAGAGGAAGACGTGCAACCAGAAAAAAATTCACTCTAAGTCTGTCCATTTTTGCCAGTCTTCCCCAAAGACAGGAAAAGTTCAAGAAAAATGGATGCAACATGGAAGGCAAAACTATATAGGAAAATATATTAATAAGTATATCTCAATCGAAAATTGTTCCTGCATGTTTTAGATGCTTTCAAATTGAGTAGCATTTTTCTGTACTATGACACCGAAACTGAGTAAGCTGCGTTGCTTCTGATAAGGACTATAATATTTTCTGCATATAAAAAATAAGAATTGTGCTTTAAAAATAAATGATATTCTATCATTTATGCTACATTATGACCCAAAAGATGTGTGTTACTCGGATGTGACACTTACCGGGTAGTCACAGAAGACTCACCTCTGTATAAAGCTGTCACAGAGATTTCCGTATCACTCCCAGGAGAAGCAGGGCAGTGCTGAAGTCGCTGGAAACTGGCACAGTCCTCAGCTGTCCCCTGGGAACATTCTCCTCCTCAAACTTATGCTGGAGAACTCAGTGGCATACAGACAGCTCAAGATCACAAGGTCGCAAAGAAGGCTTCAAATCAGCTTTGGAGGTACACACAGTACAGTGTATACACACCAGAAGCTACGTGCTCAGCAGTGTAACTGTAGCAATCTGTGGGCAAAGAGTGAGAAGTACAGCGTTTTATCTTCTCCAGCAGAAATTGTCAATAGTGTGTTATAAATTTGTGTGAGTAAACATCAGCCAGTGGCAATCTCTATGTTTGTCTGAAGACAAGTCTGCAGCTAAAATGGGTTTAATATTCAAAGTAGCCCTACATTCACAAAGGGTTAAGGCTTTGAGAAGGTCATGAGTATGGAAGTGGAGGCAGTTTGAAATGAAGTCCTTGGAACATACCTAAACATGCAAGCACTTGCAGGTGTGGCAGTTCATGTTTAGCTCTCATTTGTCACCATGTATCCCTAATGCTTCCAGATGCTGTGAGATGATCAGCCTCAGACAGGACAACCTGCTGCAAGTTGCTCTCTTACACTAACTGACACTGCAAACAAGGCGAGGCAGGAAGACTAAGATTGGGCTTCCCTGAAATTAATGTGAAGGCTGTAGCTGAGTGTAGATGTCATGCATCCAGAAAAGATCCTGGAGTGCCATGGTCATGAAGAAAGACACACAGCTGGGTCAGACCAGTGAACCTTCTTCCAGCCCAGTATTCAGTCTGACGGTGACAGTACAAGAGGCTACTTTGGGAAAGCACGTAAGCCTCACCACTGCTGAGGGCCATTCTTCTCATAATTCCATGGTATCCTAAATATTAGGCAACATAGCCTTGCTTAGCCCTTTTGTTGTCCTTCTAAGGATCTGCTTAATTTGTCTAAACTCTTTCTGAACCTGCTAGCAATGCCTATCATCACAATCCCTGTGGGAGCAAGTTCCAGAAATTCACAGACTGCTGTATAAAGAGGTATTTTATCTGCTTTAAATTGATCTCCTACAAGTTTCATAAATTGCTCCCTAGTTCTATCATCATGGGATTTGATGAATGAAATCATTCTACTTTCACCTTATTCACTGTCTTCATGACTTTGTAATTCTCAATACTTGTATATGAGCTCGGCAGGTACAAGAAATTCAGAATCTCTCACTCTAGGATCTTATCTAAGGGCTCCTACAGAAATGTCTTAGGGTGCATTTATAAATTAGATATCATCTTAAATTACAATACACATTTGTGAAAGAAATGTGGTAGGAGAATAACTGTAGATAGATGCACATCACAGCTGGTAAATTACACACTTAACAACAAGAAAACAGTAAAGACAGCAGAAGGAATTCTTCAATGTTAAATACCAACAGTAGAATATTTTTATTGAAATAAAATTATTGAAAAAGATTAAGATATTTAAAACATAAGAAATGTCTGTTTCTGTTGTTTCTCTTCCCTCTTTTTTAAAGAAATCACTTAAAACAGCAATTTTAAATGAGTTTTGTGATTTTATGTTTTTAAGCAATGAATCATCATTTTCCTCTTTTTTAAAAAGAAAATCTAAAAAAAATATTACAACAAATAAAAGGAAATAAAATGGTATGTAAGAATAATGAATACTGAAATTATGTTTTTCTGTTTTCATGTTGGATAACATATATGCAAGGGTTGGACTCTGTGGCATAGGATGAAAGCATCAAAATTTCAGAGGATCATGATTTGCAGTGATGAGTTTAAATAGAGCGATTAAGGAATCATGGTAAATACTGAGATTTTCACAAGTTCTAATCTCCTTCTACATATAAGTTTAATTTTTGTGAAGAAGTTTGTTTAGGCCAGATCTCATGTAGGTGAACATGCTACACAGATGTGTTTATTAGTCTGGCAAAGGCTTTTGATACCCTTTTCCCTGTCAGTTGAATAAAAAGTAGAGGTGAACTGACAGAGACTGAGGAAGTCTGACACAGACTTAAAATCATCTGCTTGCACTTATGAAGAAGCTGTAGCTTTGATTAGAGGCCTGGTGTTTCTCTCTGTGTGCAGGGTCAGGCCCTATGCTATAAATACTTACTTCATCATGGGGAACCAGTCTTCATCTGTGTTTGGAAACTTGAATTCAGAAGCAGTAAGAAAGATTGAGAGAGTCAAATTTAGACTTGATGTAACTCCTTGGCAGTAAACCAAGGATAAATTTGGCCCATGTGTACAAACAGACGTAAAAATGTACAAGTGTTACAAAGCCAGATAAAGCAGCAAATCAAGGAAGAACAGAGGGCATCAGCTTGAGAGGTAATCAATATGTGTGGGAGGCTGGAAAAGATAAGGAACACCAATGTCAACAGAAAGTCAGAAGCGGAGGGGTGGAAAGCTATTGCAAAGTGGTAAAATAAAAACTTTCTCTTTCTCCCTGCATCCGTCAGTGAAGTTTGCTTTTCATTAATAATCTAATTGTTTAGGGTTATATCATGCACTTGACTGCACTAGTATGCAAAAGTGGAAGCGATCAGGAATATTTCTGACATTTTTTTAGGCTGGAATGAAGCTTTAATATCCCATTTTAATGGAAGAAACTTGGTTTGCAGTACTGCTTATGCCCCACAACCCATGGCCTAAAAGGAGGCATTGTTAAACAGTGTGTACAGTAAGGGCAATGCCGCTGGAAGGATCATATGTTGCCCCCAAAAGGAACAGGCAAGTAGAAAATCAAGACTGTAATTGCTCCTGTCCCAATGTCAGTAGTTTATAGTACATTAAAGCTTTTTCATGAATGGATATCTAGGCAGATCCCAGTCATGGTACACACAAGACCTTGTGAGTCCAGATGTGTGAACGTAAAATGTTTGCTGGTCAGGGGAAAATTTGAACTGAATATGTCATGCTTATTTCAAGTCAACAGAGTTCTATTTATCTCCCTAGGTTAAGAGTGTGGTCTGGAGTGTCATTTTGGAAGTGGAAAGGCCAACTTACAAAGAAAATGAGTATCTGGATTCGCTGTTGCCCAGTATTCTGTGCAGCCATTTATTCACATGAAATGAAGAAAATGTAGATAGAAACAAGTTATCAACTATGAGGGTTTACACTCCCCTAACTCAAGAGGCTGCTGTGCCTCTGTATAACATAATTTAGAACAAATACAAAACTGGTCTTTGTTACTTTACGTGACAGAAAGGTCTAAATACATCCAGATCTTGCCTCCTCCCCCAGGCAGTTTCAATACACACGCACCCGCTAAACCAATGTTACGGAATCCTCCAAACATTAACTGATTTTTATTTTGACTATTTAAATGTATAATCTAAACAGCTGCACCTTTAAAATATGTGTGTGCATACATCTGGGGTGAGATATGTGAAGATTTCTCAGTTCGGCCAGCTCAGGTGTGTGCATTCAGAGCTTGCCAAAGTGATGATATTCTGCTATGCCTCCTTTATATGATTGCTTTTAAGCTGCTGCAATTCTAGTGATGCTAGTCTAGAATGTACTGGGGTGCCGAGGGGAAGGGAATTTTGTTCTTTTTTCCAAGTTTTTTTTTGGCTGAAAGGACTCAACTAACTTGGCACAAGTTCAGACTACTTTTACAAGAATGAGTTTACATTTTTCAGCTACTAGTAAAAAACTCCAGGTAAAGAATTATCCTAGCTCTATTCACAAGTATATTTAGCACATAACAAAAACATTGAAAACAGCATCTAGCACAAAGCTGGGAAGAAAAGTCAGAGAAAAACATATATTTTCAGTGTGTTCTCGGAAAACTGTACCTGGCAGGTATTTGCTGTTAGCCCAGATAGCAAGACTGGTGCTGCAGGGAATGTTTTAGGAGAGGAAAGACATGAAGGACAACCCACTGCCAAATGAAGAAGTTCCTCTGCAGTAGTTACTATATAGTTTGCTGAAGTACTGTCTTTAACTCCCTGCAGAGAAAGGTGGAGATAAATGACATGGTTGCATTAGGTTTTCTGAACTTGCTCTTCTCTTCGTACCTTATACCTTTGTCTCATCTACATCTCTGTTACATGGACAGCTCAAGAAAAGCCAGGAAATATTTGCCAAAAAAAAAAAAAAGTCCCTTGGAGCAATAGGAGTGTTGTGTTGTTTAGGCTCCACAGCAGAGGCGGAGCAGGATTTTCTCTGCTCTTCACTCTTATTATTGCATGGCTATCACACACCACACGCAACCCAACCTCCGTGCTACCCTTATCAGCAGCGAGCTATTTCTTTAAGTGTGTCTTCTTGTTAACTTTATCTCAAAATAATTGGAAAGTTTATGGAAAGCATATGGAAAGGAGGAGGAAAAAGAAAAAAGAAAGACAGACAAGACTGTAAAAGGCCTTTTGCCAAAATCCTTCCAAGAATTTGGCTTCTCTTAAGGTTTAGATACCACTTATTTCAGTGCCCGTATTTTTCCTCCCCCAGCTCCCCTTCTCTCTCCTTGGTGCCACTTGGTAACATCCATGAAAACACCTCCAAAAGAACAGCACAGAGTCAGCATGGGCTGCCAACGTAAGAAAATCACTCATAATATTGAATAACATCAAGGTCCCCCTGCTTTTGCTATCTGTCACTAAACAAACTGCACTGACATTTTGGCATTCATTGTAGAAATGGACTGAAATACAGGAAGGTTTAAAAGATGCTGTAAGTGTCCTTATGTGCCCAGCAGTATCAATGTTAGAATAACTTAGTACTAAGAACAGCTGGATGGATGTTTGACTGCTTCCCCTCTTTAGGTAGGTGCCCACCTTTCATGGGGACATAGCAGAAAATGGTCCTACATGAAACAATCTTAAAACTGCACTCGACATCATCGAGTGAAAATGTCCTCTTTGGAGAGAACCTGAAGAGAACCTCTGAGATTTTGGAAGTGATATGAAAGCTTTTCTCTCACAGTATAAGCATGGGTTAAATTCCGCTGAATGAAATGAAATGAAAATGAAATGAAAAAAGGGTGGAGAATATGGTACATCCTGGTTAATTGCTCTATATGCACTTCTAAACACTGCTCAGCACTTATTTTTTTCTTGTACACTGTTTATTTGATCCTGAACCTGATTAATTACAGGGTGTTATACAAAAGGCAGAAAGGATAAATGGATCCTGAATTAGGCAGTCCTCTGGGTAGTCATCAGACTGATCCTAACTGGCTTCAGAATTAGACACCGAAGGTTCATTTCAGGGTGTCTTTAGAGGCAAGAGTTTGTGGTGACTCATAGTGTGTTTTAATCATTCGTCATTATCTTAAATTTTGACATAAAAAAGGGTTCTTGAATCCAACATGCTATTCTAAGCAGTCAAAATTTGTTCTCTTTGTAAAAGAAAATGCTTTACAATGTGCCAAACTGTGATTACTACTTTTTTTTCTCAACAACATTAAGGCTTAAAGCTACTTATGATTATGTTCAGACCACTCAGGCCCCTCTGAATGTGCTTATTCATACCTCTTTATCTACACTTGGAGACCACACCAGTGCTCATTCTTTTTTAATAACTACTAAATCAGAACAACACAAAGCATTTCCATGACTCTCTCCACCACAGCTCATTGATGCTGCTTTAAACAAAGCTAGTCAGAGATATTGTCAATAAAATAAAAATGTTATCATAAAGATGACAAAAAGTCTACATGTTTTCTGCTTGTTTTCAGTGGTGTCTGGATTCCACTTGGTGGAATGCAATCCAGTAGACTCTTTGAACTGTAGAAGGAGTCCCAAGATTATGTCTAAAAGATCTACTAAAGATATATAAGAAAAACAAATTCACATTTACATGCATAGCATTTCTAAAGGATTCTGCCCTGCCACTACAAATTTTTGAGGGGATTTTCAAAATATTCACTGCTAACTTAATTGACTGCCTGTTTGAGACAATCCCACTGTGACTTTTGTCATTGACCTTACCAGAGCAGAGCTAGGCCTGAGTGTTTTAAGAATTATATTCCAATATATATACATTGTGGTCATCTTTCTATCAGTGTTTTAACGTTTTTACCCCAACACATAAGAATTTGCTAATCTAACTGAAAAGTTCTCATAGAATATTGCAGATTTGCCCTGGAGAAACAAATGTGTTAAAAGAAGGATGACTCAGCAGGACAGATTTGTTACATCAGCAATCAGTAGTTTACCATGTGACTGGTGCAGCAGGCAAGTGAGAGTTTGAAAATCTTTGTTCTGGCAGAAGAGATGCTATATTTACTGTGGGACATTGTAATCTAGAGTATATTATTTTGCACTTTGAAGGGACTTAAGATTCACTTGAAATTCAAAATGTACAATAATGCAGTAGCATCTATAAATCAGAAAAACAATGGAAAGAAAGCAAGGCTTTCTATCTGATTATTAATATATTTCATTAGCATGAGTCTTAGAAAACTCGGGAGATAAAATTCAATCTATTGATTTTATAGATCTATTGGCATCAAACCAAAAGAAAACGAAAAAAAGGAATTATTGCACAAAAAACCTCTTCCTGTGTAACTATTGCATTTATAGTGTTATGTGAGCTCAGGAATAGGGTCATCTTCTTCTTTTTTCTTTTTTTTTTTTTTTAGTTATGTCATTTACCAGAAAAGGCATATTTAACAAAAGGAATTATAATTTGTTCCACCTTAAAGTAAAAATAAGATAACTGGTATCCAATTTATAGCTTTTCCTTTGTTTATTTTTCATAATTATACTTTTGATTCATTTAAAATCCCTTTTGAAAAAGTTGAATATTAGAAAGGCAGCACAGATGCTGATTCTGTTTGCAATGGCCTAAAAAAGAAAAGTGCAAGCTTTAATCTGATGTCTAGGCTGCATTAAAAAAATTGGATTGAAAAGGATTAGATTAGATTAGACCTTCTGGATTTAAAAATGTTAAAACTCCATTTATGCTTTAACATAATCTCCTTCCACTCTCTGGAGCCATCAAGCTGAGCTCTGTCCCTTGCAAGTATTTTTTATTATTATTATTAAATTTCCTTCTTTTTCATTTTAACATCCTAGTTTCATATTTGTAATAGCAAGAAATCCTCTGAGACAGATCTAAAAGTTCTTTCTGACCTGGTGAATGGAAGGGCAGGCACTTAAACCTCTGGCTTTTACGATGATTTTATATATTTGTGCACAGTCACAAATGTAAATATTAATAGCTAGTTTTTAAAAGCCAAATAAGAGTGAGTGCTTTTAAGGACTTTAGAGGCTTCTGAGAGAGTGGTGATGTTTTACAGTATAACAATTTATTTACAATGCATTATTATGAAAAAATGCTCAGTTTAAAAAGCAATCATGTACTTTACTAAACCTGAAGTACCTATTACCTACAGCATCTGTAAATAAAAAAGGTATTATAATATTTGCAAGCTGCTGCCTGATACTTCAGAATACAGATTAGATTTTATTTCTCATAAAAATAAAACCAAAATACTATTTGGGGGTTATAGGACAGCATCTCTCAGGAGCAAAATGGAGGAATAATAATATCCTTCCTGGGATGAACGCAACCTTTTCAGTGATGATGGTGATGACTCTATTGTTGAATTTCTGAGCATTCCACACCATGGGTGGGACTGTCAGTTTTTCCAACATCATTCACTCTGTACTGAAAATATTCCAGGCAAACCAAACATATCTAAAAATATTAGATAATACTATCTGATATGTGAGAGAGATTATAGAATCATGGAATACTAACTGATATGTGATTATATCAAACCATTGACTCCATTTCTGTTCAGCCATGGTGGATCAGCCCTTTCTGTTCGTCCACAGGGTTCTGATAAGATATGTGACAGGGCATACCACCACATGTACCTTATTTTCTGCCACTAGGCACAGGCTCTGGATAACGTGCAGAAGATCCGTTATCGTGATTTGGTCTGACCTAGTGATACAAATAACTAGGTGCTGTTATTAGAAGGGTGGTGTTTGCTGAGCTGGGCTGGAGATTCCTTGATTCATTCAGGATATCTGGTAGGACCCAGCAAGGAACTATGTTTGCTCTAATTGATGAACCCCACTGGGGAACCTGGTTCAGGATATTAAAAGCAAACTGTCCAAACCAGTGTGAGTCGTTGTTGTGACACCATTATAAAATGAACAAATAATCTGATCAATAATCCCCATTCTCAATGTAGCCATCATTATCAGTTCATCCAATAACTGAAAAGATGTTTATCACATCCATAATAAAGAATAAGGGTCACTGGCTAAAAAGTTTTGTTACCCAATTTGCTATGGTCTTTGTGAGGCTCAAGGCTGTCAAGAAGGTGTAATTAGAAGAACACCATTTTCCCTTAGCACCATCAGAGAAACTGAAATATTTTATGACTTTGGTGTTTTTTCAAATCTTAATCTGCTTGTTTTCATATACTTTCTTGACAGCCACATTTGAGAACACGGATGCTTTATGTTCATAGCACACGTTCTGGTCCAGTACCTGAGCCAGATTGCCTCTCATACAGACCAGCTGGGTTTCAAGAGTTCATTTTCATCATCACTCAGATATGGCTCATTGTATACTGCCCACACTTTCTCAGCTTCTTCAGCTAAGAAAGAACACAGTTTGTTATGTTCTTTAGTACAGGAATCCTGAACTGCTATATAGACCACCAAAATACGAGCAAAACTACAGTGGGCCCATGAAGAGGTGTAATCTCATATGTAAAACCCAGCTAGCAACTAAGAGTAGTTCCTATTAAGAGAGTCATAGTTACCCCCCCTGTAAAATGTACAAAGGTTTGTGAATAGCCACATGAAAACTGTATCACTGTTTATCCAAACATGAGAAAGAATAACTGTATGAATTGAAGATGACTATGGAGTATCATTAACTAACTTACCCAATTCATTCAATTTAGCACTGATAACTGGAAAATTGGGACAATCCAAGATGCACTGGTCTTAGGAAACGTATTTCTTGTCAGCTATTATTAAATCAGAGAAACAGTGAACAGCTGCTACCAAAAAAACCCACCAAAAGCAGTCTAAAACCCCCTTATTTAGAGACTGAAGTGATTTAAGACTGGGATTTGTCACCTTCTCTTTAACTCTGCAGTCAAGGTTATGACAGAAATGAACTATCATTAAAGGTGGAACCAAAGCACCGGGCTATAATTAACCATTAATCCTAACAGCAGAGGCTGTTAGGCACTGGAGAGGTCTGGACTTCAGGAAACCAGATCACAGTCCTTGTGAGAAATGTGGTCTTGGATGAAATGCAAACAGAGTGTTGTAAGAAGGTAGAGAAGAGGTAGAGAAGACTGTGTTACTTTAGGGAAAAGCACTGAGCCTACAGTGCCTTGCTCACTGTAAAGGCAGACATCCACACATTTAGCCAGATGAACTGTCTCGAGTTTTGAGCTTCTAGGAGTTGTGTTACGTCCCTTTTGATTGTTCTTGAATGGAGCAATATCAGGACTGATATTCATCAGTTTAAATTGTCATCACCTAAAAAAAGATTTTTATCAGCCACGATGATATTTCACTAGACTTTCCAATTGTTTTTATATTTCAATTCAGTCCTGAATTGATACAAAATTCAAAATACCGAAACTTCAGTTTTAATAGAAAGGTTAGAAAAACAAACAAACACCATAACTTAATAGCAAGACACTGCCTATTGATGGTTTTGATCTAACCGTATTTTTTATTATTACAGTTGAAATTGCAAGTGTTCCTATTTTGTCTTTATTCTCATCAAATTTCACCTTATATAATGGAGCAGGGTCTCTTTCACTGGCAGAAATACCACAATGGTATACCACATTCTCCCAAGATTCTGGGTAACAAGGCCTTTAGTTTTAGCCATTGCTGAAAATATCTGCCAAATGAATAGTAAGAAATACTGATCTAGGGTACAATTCACTAGCCCAAATATGTCTTATTAAATTTCAGTAATTTAATTGCCATTAGAAAAAAATTTCAAGGTTTTGAACTGGGCACATGCAGCGTGGAAGATGTGATTAATATTATAATTGTGTCTACACTATAAAATATTTTTGAAAGTCATTTAGATAATTGTACTTCATGGTACTTTGCAGGTGAAAAATATTTTCTAGGTAATCTTACTTTTTTTCTTCTCATATTCAGTGGTTTCTGACTAATTGTACAATCTTCACTATCATATATTTAAAGTATATTTAAATATATTGATTGTGTTAAGTACACAATAGGATACAAGTAGAATAAATAACTTCATGAAATACCAGCAAAAAGCTATAATTCCACTTTCTAGAAAATATTATAGCTATTGCTATCTCATTAGTAAATCCTAAACTGACATGATTATTTGATCTGATAGCCTTAAATCTATTAAATAGATAGAAAGGCAATATACAAATATACACTAATATCAGTATGAAACACTGCTATTCTGATTTGCAGCTAAAAAATATTTTAAAAAAAAATTGGAAAAATTATAACTGATTTACATTATTTCTGCAGCCCAAGTCAATTAATATACACCATAACCTTATATTTAGTATTACTGTACAGAGTTTATAGAATCAGCACCTTTACTCATACATAATCTTGAGGCTGTGCTCTACAGCAAACTGTCATAGACTGTGAATAACTATTCTTTTGACTCATCCTTATAGTAGAGCAGCTGGTTGAGGACTATAAAGTTCAGCAGGTTAAAAGGCTGAGTAGGTCTTTTCAGATAAGGAAAAGCTAGAACAAGAGGGAAAGGAAGACTTACAGGAGAAGCTTTGGGAAATGCCGGTATCTGAGGATGTTGTGTGTGAAGTCTGAAAAAGCCGTATGTACAACTTTCCTTCAGGGCTCTTTCTTGCCTCCTTCATGAAATCTCAACGTTGGTCACTGAAGTGGGGAAAGACTCCTCTTTGTGAGTGGGTCAGTCAAGCACAGAAGGTGGCACCTAACCTAAGGAGATACTTCCTTTTTCCACCCCAGTGGACTATTTAGGCTGACAAGGCAGGGTGAGCAAACCTAGCATCATCTCACTGCTGTAACAAGTCCAACTCCTTCCGTTGTGCTCCCACCACTTACCCTGAGTTAAGAAGCTGAGTTCAGTCAGCTCACAGAAGGACCCAGCCTGAGGGGCAGAATGGGACCACAGCCAGGACCAGTGGCTGGCGACTGCAGGGGAGCAAGACTTCTACCTTTCAGCTGCAGAGAGCCATAGGATCAGCTGAACCACCAGTGAAAACAAAGCCTTCATCTCGCCACCCTGCTCAGTTAAAATATCTGAATAACACAGAGAAAGGAACAAATTTCAGTGAGAGTATTGGTATCTGAAAAGACTCCAGAAGTGTTCAAAAGCTATGTGCTCTACCAGAGAAGCAGTCTCCCCAGGATGCGTAGCCCTAGATGCACAGTATGCCTGAATATAGAAGTCTGTAAGTCAATTACAGGTCCAATGGAATCGGACAAGAGAAGGAAAGAAAAAGTTTTTTCCAATTTTATCTCATAAAAGTAGATAAAGCAAAATACTTTTATATTTTTTCAGTGGTCTTTCCTGGTTTTAATTTTCTTTTTTTTTTTTTTCTTTTCAATTTTTAATCTTAAATGAGACTTCAAGGCAACTGAATTACAAGAAATTATTTCCCAAATCATTGTGTGGACAATTTAGAAACTGGAGCACTGGGATCCTTCAGCAAGCATCCAGCCTCTCCAAAGTATGACAAAGATATTAGAAGGTCTTCCCATTTCAGCTGTCTGAGCCATGTGGAGAGCTAGTATCACAGAAAGCAAAGGAGGAAGAAGTATCCGGTCACTGTTGATCATCAGGAAGGATCTCTGGAATGCATTAAGAATGCATTGAGAACACTTGAACCCCCTGAGTTCTCAAGGGAGTTTTTGACATATCACAACATCTTTTGCATTTGCATTTTTACTAAGCCAATGATTATTTTTTCTGCAAAACCACCACTTGCATTATTTCTATTAAATGCAATTCAGCATGGGATTTTTTTCCATGAGAAAATGGCAATGATGTAAGGTGTGAATCTTAGCAGTTCTCATTAAATCTTTGCAAAGGGCAGTCCACAGTAACTTCACACAATCAGTCTTATTTTAAGTTAATTTAGTAAGGAAGGAGAACTCAGATGACACACACAGCTTTTCTCTGTGCTTTTCTTTTTGTGCCAATTTATAAGCTAATGCATGTGCAACTTCCTCTTCTAGGCAAGTCCTTCATTGTCTACTTTCCAAAAAAAAAAAAAACTTCTTTGCCTGTAGTATTTAAACACCTCTTTATAATTAGATGATGTTTTATTGCCTTTCTGCCTTTTCTGTATATTTATAGATATATGTCTATATAAATATTTTGGTAAATTTTCTATACCAAATACCACTGTGATCAGTTGGTATGTAATATTCTCTGAGAAAGATCCCATGCTTTGGACTTAACTGTGTTAAATTAAAATATAATAAATCAAAAATACATGAATCACTTTTAAAAAATATCGTAAATGAGAACAGTGAAAAATACATCTTATATTTTGTCCTGTGACTCATTCTTTGACAATAATTCTTCAGTGTAAAGGATTAATGTACTGGAGAATCAATATGCTTTCAGACAGCTACTACATCACTGTGCTTCCTTTGTTGGTCCATATTTTCATTATTAACAGTTTATGTCAGCAGTGGCCTCTGTGTATTTGAGGCCAATCAATCTATTTGATCACTGTGGCATTCTTGACTGTGTGAAGGATCTCAGGTAGCACAGCAGAGTAAGAAACCAAAATTAAGACTAATATATTGCAATTAAGATTGCCAAACTAAATCACATAGACTTGTTGCTGGATTTAATTGGATTGCTTTTAGTTTGCAAATATTTTTTTGTTTGTTTTCTGCTGTACTAATAAGCTTGACTAAATTATTGATTCCAATTTCATTCTAGTTGTACAATCCACTATTTTTAGGTTTTTTATATTTTATCAAATGAATGTTATCAATTTGTCAAAAGTCATCAAGCCAGAGGTAGTTTTGTTTGCTTTTCAATAATTACGTTGGAATGGAATCACAATTACCATGAAATTACGTTGTTTGTAATTTAACAATGACTGCACCTACACAGCAAAGAAGCATGCACTTTAGCAGAATATAACTTTAGGAGGGTGTTACAGATAAGCCCAACCAGATTTATATGCGTGGATCAACCTTCTCATTTCAGTATATCGTGGGAATATGTTCCATGCTGCACCTCCTGTGAACAACAGTCACAGTGCTCACATCATTTTGCATTTTGGCAGAAGCAAACCATGGCCCAAGACCCTTTCACTTCAGAAGGGCTAAATCTTTGTCTCAGTTACAATTCAGTCCCTGATGAGTTGTTGGGACAGTTAAAATATGTACTGCTCCCTATCAAAACCATTTGTGAGATTATAGTCTCTTGCCATTCAAGAAATGAATCCTAAAGTGTCCCTGGTTGCAAGCTCTGAGCTGAAATGCCTATGCCCAGTATAAAAGTTCTGACAGATATCGTTGTTGTGTATTTTTGGTGTGATTTTTAGATTGATTTTTATGCTACATCAGAATTTTGACAACTGCTGTTGTGCCTTGCCTGTTTGGTGGGGTTTTTAATTGTTTTTTTGTCCTTGAGCTTACCCTTCCGAATCTCCCAGAAGTCAGATATCAGTGAAACTTTCCACTGCATACAGGTACTCATGAAATAATAACGTTTCACTTTGTGCCCTTCTGCACTTCCATTAGTTTTGATTTCACAACCTTTAACAAGAGATCAACGGATTGAAGCACCAGTGCCAGTAAACCTGCCTATCATTTTGCATATTGCAAAGATTTAGACAGGAGGAAACAAATTTTTTTTCTTAACTCATGAGCTAATTAGCTTCTTCTGCTTATTCCAGTCGGATTTGTGGGTTGTAACCAGTGCACTTATCAGATCTAGTCTGCCTATACATAAGGCAAGGACTGTCATGATTCTATCTGCAAGAGCAATGATGGTTATTTCAGAACACCACACTCGCATAAGCAAGATCCCTTGCCTTCATATTCCAGTCACTGAGCTTTTAAAGAAACATAAACAATCAAGTAGGCAGAAAAAGGAAGGATAAAGGCAGATGTGAAGGTAGAAAGAAGTGACAGACAAAAGGGGGAAAGAAAAAGTGACAAGAAAACATAGAGGCTCGCACTCCAGTGGCATTTGTGAAAGGAGGGAAATGCATTCTGGAGTATACACAGTCCTTTGATGTATGCACTTTATGTAAGCACTTCTCCCTTAGGGATAGTCTCATCGTGAAGTGTAGAAATACATTTATACTTTTATTTTGCAAAGCTTGTAAACCATCATATGTTCCTAGAAAAATTTCTTCTCCCTGCTTCCTTCCTCCTTTCATTTGCCTCCAGTAACTAAATCATCCTTAAATAACTAAATAACACCCTAATTAGATGACATAAATTTAAAATCTCCAAGTTGCCATCTAATCCTAAAAGCAAATAAAGTTTGAAAGTGTCAGAATTTTCACCACAGAACTACAACTTCAGCACTTACTTTGGGAGGTTTCAGCCCTGGCAGAGTCAAACAGCTCTGTGATTAGCAGAATTAGATACCTCAAGCCCTGTTAGGATCTACAGATGAACAATCCTTTGTGCTCTCACAGGCCTTCATCTGAGATATGTGCTCAGAATACAGTGTATTCTAAAAAATGTAGTTTAGCCATGGCCATAGCAGTGTCTAGCATCAGTCAGGGGTTTAATTGTTCAACTTGGGTAGCAGTAGGTTCAATTCCTTTCTCAGTGTGAGGGTTCAAAACCCCAGAGTAAACACTGACCACCAGGAAATTGGCTTCTGATTCAAATGTGGAAAACTGTCTCATTTGCATGGCATTATATAGAAATTAGACAAGTAGAAGAACTGACCATGTTGTTTGGATGGCCTAGGGAAAAGAACTCTAGTCCTTAAAATAACTTTACTACCATTTTACATGTACTGTTATGCAAGTACCTGAACACTGTCTTGAGTAGAAACATGATTAAGACTATGCAGGAAATAAGGTCAAAATAAGAAAAAGTGGTTTATGAAAAAATGCCAGAAAATAATTAATTAAATTCATATCTGTTATCAGTTTTCTGATAAACTTTCTAACATCTGGTTTTATCCTTTTTTTCAAAGCATTTATTACTATTTTGATAGACATCTATATTCTCGTGTAAATGCAATATACAATTTCTGCATATTAGATTAATAAAATGATTCTGTATTTTTTAGAACTCCCACAGGATTTAAATTTTTATACACAGAGTGATATACTGCAATAGGATTTGTGTAAATTTCTGGAGTTTTCCTTGGTCTCCAAGCATTCTTCAGTGAGTTTATGAAAAACACAGATTGCAGAGTCATCACTACCTGTCCTAATGAGCTTAACTGAAATACACTGACATAATGGAACAGATCCTTTCCCACCAAAATTAACAGTTTTCTACTGACTGCAAAAGGGGTTAAGACCAGGCTCCGTGATACTTGTTTTTCTTATCTCTGTACAAAAATTGTTCCCATTCAAAATATTTTCTAGGTCACTCAGCTTCCTCTTAGGTCCTTTTTATCTGCTACTCTGATAATATTTAATTTGAAGTTATGCTAAAGGGGAAAAAATGAGAAAACACTGTACTGAAGGCTGTGATGTAAACTGTTTCAGCAGGCATATGAGGATATAAAGCAGAAAGTGTACAGTTTTCTAAATTTATCTATATTCATTGAAAATCAGACACTTAGAAAATTCCTCTAAGCAATGATCTTTTCCTAATGAGATGTACTGGATGACCTAATAGGTAGTTCTTTTTTGTTCAGTCCTAGACTCTCCATACAAATAAAGTATCAATAGATTTCAGAAATAGATTTACCAAGTAAAGAATTTTGCATATAATCCTCATGCTTCTTTACATCATCTTCATAATATTTGCAGATATTATTAAAGAATATGTTCAAATCATCTAAAATCTATCAAAACAATGTACTTTCTCCTCACTTTAAAAGAGGAAAAACACAATTCCTAGATTTAGGCATAACAATATTTGGCATTGATTTCCAAATTGTGACATTTCTTCTTGGATTTTTTTTTTTAATGTACTAAAAGCAGGGGAGGATGTATAGTTATTTAGAGTCCCTATATTTCTTTCTGAATAGGAAATAAGCATGTGAACTGCATGTGTTGTCTTGGATTTACTACATCTGAACACATTGCTTGCCTGTGTGGAGTGACCACATTTTTGAGACTTGTACATGCCAAACATTTGGAAATCTCAGGCAAATGCACTGAACTGGGCAGTTATCAATGGCAGTAGTTGAAGTCCTTTTGGCCTCTACTTCACCATGGAGTTGTTTACGTGAGACAGTGCTCCTGAATGATGAGTAACCAAATCAGAAGTGTTCATTTAGATAAAAATTCATAGATTAAGTTAGAATCATAGACTCACAGAATGGTTTGGGTTGGAAAAGATCTTAAAGATCATCTAGTTCCACCCCCCTGCCATGGGCAGGGATAAAGTTGATTATTAATATTCTGTTGATGTAAAAGTGTCATGTGACACTGAGTGACTGCCATCAGACATGAGTAATGGAAGCTGGACGTTTCATACAGAGCCATCTACCATCATCCTGTCATCCAGCACTTTGAAAGAAAAGCACTTTCAAGATCAAGGCATGGTTCGCTAATGTATAGCACAATTGTAATAATAATTTCTTCTTACTTGTTCAGGTCATGTTACTGTAGCTTATCTGTTTATTTTAAGTTACTCTTGCTCTTGGCTGAATACAGTATAGACAGGAATACATTCTGTCTTGATTTGCACCTTGCAACTGGACTAGTGAAAATGAAATTTTATGACCAGTAATTGTCTACAATGTAGCACATACAGCAAGAAGTTGTTCTGAGTCCTGACCGTTGTACATTGGCATAGCTCTACTGAAAGGATCATCTAGCCTCCAAATATTGAAGAAAATATATGTAACATATTTAAGCAATATTAGAAAATAGTACGTTCCTACTCAATTCCAATTTACTCGTTAGGACTTCAGAAACAACCTTGATTCCAACTATTAACTTTCATTTAATCAGATGAAATGATACTGGTGTGGTTTGGGTTTTTTCTTTTTTAAAAAAATAAATTATTCTCAGTTCCTCCGAAAACTTATAGCACCAATGAGACTGAATTGTATAAGATTCACTGCTTTACAGAGTGATTTTTAAAAGCTGTGGAAAGCACTACTATCAATAATTCAAAGGTGAACTTAAAGAAGGGGTTTGTTTATACCTAGCTCATATGTAAAAATAAAAGTATGACAGTTTTCTCAGTAAAATTGAAATCTGGGGACAGCATTCGGGTAGCCATTTATAGTTGGAAACAGACTGCATTTGGAAAGCAACAATCCTATTGTGTGTCTTTTAATAGAAACAAATTTCTGTGATGTTGCATCTATGAAAGCATTATCCAAACTGATGGAAATTTTTCATAAAATGTTTTAACAATTTTCTTCTATAATTGTGCATAAAAAGAGGGAAAAAAAATTGGCCAGAGATTGATTAAATATAATTTTAAGTGTTGCTATGAAATGTAGAAATTCCATGTAGTATTCATTCCAGAATTACAGGGAACAAAAAGTGAGAAAGAGTGTTGAGAGACTTTTTCCTTTCTATAAAGCCTGGGCAAAACTGTGTCTTCCACATTTTTTAGACTTCTGTTTTCTTTCCATGTGCCATGAATAATTCTGTAAAGATGGCCCTATAGGGAGGAGCACACTGAGATGCAGGATGTTGCTGCATTCTCTTGCTAACCACTGAGTAACTCTAGGTAAATCACCGGATCTCTGCTTCAGTTTCCTTTCTGTGAAGCAGGGACTGCTTCTACCTTTCTGTCTTTTTTTTCCCCTAGAAAGTGTTTATTCCTAAATAGTCTCCTACTGCATCTTTGTAGAAAATGCAGTGAAACCCTGACTTTAACTGGACAGTTTGGATTCACTGACCAAAGATCAAACACAGCTGTCCGGTTTTGCCAGTTTTAATTCCATAATTTAGACTCACGTCAATAATAAAGATAAAAAAAGAGGTAGAGATTAATCTCAGATTGTCAATAATTTTAAAATAAGTAAAGAAATGTGGTTCTCTAGGTGTTAAATCTTGCTTATTCTGCCATAAAAGCTTACAAGTTTAGAGTAAATTGCCTTCGACTGAATATGAGCCATTGATTAACAGCGTGTTGTGGGAACAAATAGATTTATGTTTTCCACTACTCAAAGGGTATTAACCTTTCTTTAGTCAGCCCCCTCCCGTTTGTGAAGTGAAACCATCAATACTTGAAGAAATGCTAACAATCTTTGAAACGTGCATGATCTAATTTTTCACCTAGATCACAGAGAACTGAAATTTGGAAGACTCAGAACCTAAAAATCACTGTTCTTCCCCCTTCCTTGGAGAACCTTGTTTTTTTAAAAAAATGAATATGGAATAAAAGTTCTCAGTTTCAAACAACAAACAAACAAACAAACAATCTATTTGCCATGCACTAATCAGTTGCAAAATACTGCTGCCAAAGCTAATTCTGCGAAAGAAAAAAAAGGCAGGGGGAGATAAGGAAAGATAGCCCAGAAAAAACTGCATACACATGGGTTGCCAGTTTTCCAGGACACTTATCTCTCAAGTGCATGCTGCACACTTTCGCTAGCCTTCTAGCTTTTAAACTCTCATTCTTTATGATGATAATGAAGATGGCAGGCAGCAGATGCTTCATCTTGACCATGAAAGAGAGGGAAAAGTGTGACTCTGGATGTCCTTAAGAAAATGAAGATCGTGATCAACAGACACTTGGGAGATTAGCAGAAACACTGTTCAAAGCACATTCAAAAATGTGGAGAAACTCATTAATGTTATAGCATATGACTACTCTCCAGGGTTAAAGAAACATGATAAAGTTTATGTAAGTGTATATACGAGTGGACTACCAAATAAATAACTCAATTAATTCAAACTCTCTCTCTCTTTTATTGTAAAGAACATCTCCTTTATTCCTGATGCATGCTGCTTTTTTCTTTTGTTCAGTGGAAAAACAAATAGCTGAGCTTGCTGAGCATGTGTTTGTTACCAGCATTTGTTATCTGTGAGCTAGTATACAAGCCCTCTGAAGCCAAAGAACATTAAAAGTGGGCAAGCTCTTCAACTCCCATGAAAATTAGAAACCAGATAGAAAAAGTGCAAGGGAAAAATAGAGAATGGCAGGATATATTTTGAAAGATGAAAGGAACCTAGAAGAGCAGCAGTCTAATTAAACCAGAAGTGGATATGCTACAACCAGAGCACTCTTCTGTAAATGATACATCGTTAAAAGACATTAAGCTTCGTTCCTCAGGAAAATTTGTTACTACTAAAATAAGATGATAAAAACATGAGAGGGAGAGACTAAATTAATGTTATAAACTCCAACCCCTAAGAATAAAGATAAAGGACTAGAAGAAAAATACCTTTTAAATAAACTAATTCTGGAAGACATCAGAGAAAACAAAATACAGACTATTAGAATGAAAAAATAGCTAGTCATAAGAGCTACAATGTTGATTACAATTATTGTCATATCTTCTATTATCCTATTCATATGATCAAAATATTCTTCATAAACTTGACCAAGGTGTCAGAGCACTCATAGTATTACATAGTAATCTTTTATTGATGCATGGGGGCAATAGAGGGCAACTTTTCTAAAGCAATCATAATTTTTGGATACTGTAGTTTTTAGCTACCCAACATCTGACTTATAATAGGCCTGCTTTCTAGGTGAGCTAAGTACTCCCTATTCCACCTGAAGTCTGCAGGATCTCCTGAGACATCTTTTGAGCTTGTGGCATTACTCTCTGGTCACAAAAAATAGATGCATCCACTACCTGTAGCCAGTTCTGCATCAGGGGCTTTAAGCTATGAATCACACAAGTCCATGGCAGGGTCAGAAGTGGAAGGGTTTATACCTACCTTCCCATTTTTATTTTTCACAGCTTGATCATCTTATTAGGTTATGTTATGGATAGGTGCATCAAAAAATTAGGAAACAGGTTCAGTAAAACATTGCTCTGAAGATGCTGTAATAGTGATATGCTTGTGCTTCCTTTTGACAAGCATATATTAAGACACAAATGCTCAAGTGTAACTGAACTATATGTGATACTTAAACATGTATTAGCAATGTGCAAAGGACTAGTAGATAACCTTAAAACCTGCAACAGGAATAATAGCTAAGGTCATTAGTAAACTGAGCTGGTTCCATAAATGACCCAGAATGAATAGTGATTCATCGAAAATCCATTCCAGGAAGACAGAAATAAATTTTCCCCCAGGTTTTTTTTTCACTAAAGCAGCTGTTTTTACAGTGTGGTTTTATTTGCTTGGATGAGGGCTTGCACTGCAAAACAATTTGCAAGGTTAAGTATGCTGAATGGAAAAGCAAGGGTGTAAAAAATTGTTTGTTGTGAAAACATACTAGTATTTAAAAAATTACATTTCCACACAGTTAATCAAGATGTGTTTGAAATTCAAAATAATCAAAGTATTTTGGCCCTTAGGTCAATAGAGGAAAAAGAGAAAATAAAGGACACAAGACCCTAGTCTCTCCCAATGTGATCTATTGCAGCATTATTAATCTCAAACAGTCCTTTCACAGCTTCCACCAGAAAAGATTATGGATTCTATTTTCTTAGATTATATATTTTTAAGAAGTGACTGGGTTCCCCTTGCTTGAGGGAGCCCCAGGGATCACAAGGTTTCTTAGTACTATATCCATGTAACTGATAAATAAAGAGTTGAATTTCATTATTTATGTTAATATAGAAATAAAGAAAAATTAATAGTAAAAACAGTAACTATCAAGTTGGCATTAAAATAGTAAATTTAAACCTCCACAGACTATTGCTATGGCAGATGGTGTTTGAAGAAAGACCAAACCCATGCAGAGTTTAGGCTTGTTGCAAAGGCAATATTCTTACTGTCAGCCAAGTCTCAGGAGAGCTGAAGATGAAACAGCTAGTTCAGAAATCCCATGTAAGATCATGAGCATATAGTTAGTCTGTAAACTGAAATGGCAGTTGTTAGATAGTGGGATGACCTACTCCATGTTCAGATCTTCAGAAGGTTTGCAGGAAGAAAACGCAATAATTTTGTCATATTACAGGGTAAAGTGCACAGAAGAGAAGCAGGAACAAGCAGACGAAAAAGGGATCACTACCCTCCACAGGACCTGCAGGAAGTCACATACATGCCTTTCCTGTGCAGGCACTATGGGAAATTTATCTTTTGTGGTCTACATTGTAGGTTCACTGTTCTGACCGTCTCCAAATGAAACTTAGTTTAAAATGTTATTTCATATGCAGTCTTAACAATTCTTAGGGAAGTGCTCAATCTTTGCAAAATACGAGATTGTTCAGCTCTCAAGTTTATATTCATGATCTTAGGACTAGTTTCAAGACATGGAGTTGGTAATTCCTCTTGTGTTACACAAAAATACCCTGATATTTGCCCCAGTATGAATGGATATAGTTTTTAAGAGTTTGAGTTTTGATATATTTCTTTGAGAAGCTTCCTTTTGCTTTTCACAGTAATTGCTATCTGCGTAACTTTCACAAGAGAATTTGATTTTAAACCGTTGGATATGACGTGGGTAAAAACCTGGGTCATGGGTAATACATTTGAATAGCACAGAAGCATACTCCAGCCCTTTTCAGCGGAGAAGTGGCAGCAGCGCATGTACTGAGAGGAGATTCTTGAGTCTCTGAAAACTGACTCTTAGCCACACTCTAAGGAGAAGTACTCACATCTTACCAGGATGCTCAGCATAACACATAGGTAGAAGATCAGTAACTGTCAGGCAGAGCCTTGGAGAGGAAAGGGTACAAAGCGGCAAGGAAAATTGTAACAAAAGCACAGGTAGGCAAGACAAAATCATTTTTAGACAGAATTTCCATCACCAAACAATCCAGGGAGAAAAAAAAAAAAACAACTTTCTTCAAGACCAAATGGACCCATGAGAAACCCTGACAAAAAGAATGGAGACAGCAAATCCAATAGTGATGAAGAAGTGCAGCTGGGGTCAGTTTATATTGTGCAACAAAGGTGAAACAGGCCATGGCACAGACTGAAATTGCAGTCAATTATGGAAGGAATCAATTCCTTCAGTGCTGCACTTATTGATATTAGTTCATAAAAGTAAAAGGAATTTGTTCTATTCTCAGATAATCCATCCTTGTTTTTTTAATATAAATACTGAGCTGCAAATGTTACTATTTAATACGTTAAACTGAATGTAGAACCGTTGGCCAAAGTAAGCCTCTTCCTTACACCACAGTGGTTTTCAGTGAAGCAGTTTTGTGCACATAAAGGTGTAACTGAGAACAGCATTTGGCCCATTGAGTGTAGTTTGCTGGGGATTCCTAAGGATTTTGAACAGTTATGATTTTTTTGCCAGATCAGTCATTTTAGTGCAGCAGAGTACTCTACTTTCCACTCGTGTAAAATGAATGCTTATTGAAGATTAAAAAATATTATTAAAGGTCAACAAAGGCCCCCAACATTTAGGTTTTAGAAATGCTTTCAGATAACCTATTAAAAAGAGATGGTGTGATTTTTTTTTTTTTTTTAATTACTTTTCTCCAAAGGAAAAAATACTATCCTGCTGGATTTGAAACCTAGTGGAATGTACGAAAAATAAAAAAAAAAAGCAGACAGGAAGTTAAGCCAAATTTGTGCTGCCTTGGATGTCCTAAGAATGTGTATCTTCTGTAAATGGATTTGAAGCTCTTTCTTATAAAAGTGGCATTTTTATTATATAGAAGCTCACTCAGTATATGAGTGAGTGTATATATCACTCCAAGATGTTATATTTCAAATTCTATCACTTTTTCTTATTGTTGGATGGGGGGGTTGGTAGGAAAGGGGAACAGGAATTCATTTCACGGAAGTATGTTATAATCTAAAGGACATTGCCAATCTCTCCAGGGGAAATCTAAAGGATGTGCACCTTAAAATGACACCTGGTAAGTCCTTCAATCTAAAATTCTTCATGATGCTTACTTTTCTAGTATATATTCTAGAATCTATAGTGTTAGTTTATCCTGATGCCCTGTTTGTTTGTCTGTAACTGATATAGAATAATACGGCTTTGGAGTGGCAAGGATAGTTAACGCTGTTAATTACTCCCTTGCGCTGTAGTGATAGGGCAATTGCTACATAGCATAATTTATCTCTAAGCACTTTATGAAACTGCGCTTTAGAATTGATTTTTATAATCAAGTAAGAAAGAAACATAGCCATAAGCAAAATCTGTTACTATATTTAAGTGGTGTTACCAAGGGGAATGCAATGCTACAGATCTGTGTACAGTGATTCTGATTCCTCGTTTCATTATATATTTGCTTTTGGCCAGTGCTGGCCTGAATTTGGGTCACGCTGACAATTAGAATTCACTTTCAGCTGATGGCTTCTTTTTCAGTCATCACAATTAACTCCTGTTTTAATCTAGTTTCTAGAGTGTTATATTCTCTTTATCAGTGGCCCTAATAATGGTATTTCTTATTTACATTATGAAGATTATGCTTTTATGTCTGGTCAAGAGTCAACCCCTTTGGGGGGTAATGCTGGAGAATGTGGGACTTGTCTTACTCTTGACAGGTTCTGTAGGGGAATAAACATCAATGGCCCCTCACTTGTACTTGCATTCTTATCTTTGGGGATGCAGCCTTCAAGAAGCAAAGAAAGGATCACACTCAACTGTTGAGACTTTCTACCTTGCCACCTATCTGGATGAAAGCAGCAGACTTGTCAGTCACAAAGCAAAAAAGGAACTGAGTTCATGAAATAGGGATAGCTAAGAACTGTCATTAACTATCTTCCTAAGAAGGACACAGACCATGTGTCAGACTTACTGTTGGCCCAATGCATAGGTGAAATCTTGCAATCAGCATTAAGAGGGGAGAAATGAAAGGGGGAGAAGAGCTACGTACAATGCCTTGTTACCTGCATTGTTTCAATAAATTACACTGTTTCTTTGTACAGATGGTAAATATTATCACATCTACAGCTTTTAACTATGCATCCAGTGCTGATGTTCATAACATGTCTCCTACAAGCTCAAGGCTGAATGATTTGTCATCTCATTAAGCCCTTTGGAGACAGTTATGCCTCAGGGGGCTCAGTCAATCAACAGCAGTAGAGAAGAGCTGCATTTCAAATTTTCTTATTTATAGGACTTGAATAAGCAATGAAAGTGGGTGCAAAACACTTTTAAACTAAATGTGCAATCATCATCATAACTTGGAATCTGAACACATGACATTCAAAGTTCAGCAAATTGCTTATGTTTCAGAAGACTCACCAGAGTTAATCGGCAATCAGAGATCGCTCAGCTGATATGCAAAACAGGAATGAGGGAGAAGGGCCGCAAAATGACTAGGAAAATGGTGGAGATGAACAACTGAAAGAGATCATTCAATCAGTAATATCACCAGCAAAAGGTGCAATAATACAGTTGCCATCAATTGTCTTGTGTACATCACCAGGGGAATACCCACAGAAACCATGACTACAGCGTGGTTATACTCTTTCTCAACAGGTATCCAGAGGACACTGCATATAATGTGCTGTGTCGGAAAATGAAGAACAGGCAGGACAAGGCACATGGTGTTTTAAATTACTACCATACACATGTGATACTGGGATGACCGAGAGAAAGCTGAAAAACATTGCTGTGTGGGATAATGGACTTGATATTTCTGGGATTGAGATTTCAGCTTCTTCTAATGACTGACTAAACTATGTCTGTTTGAGCCTTCAGGCCACCGCTACACAGTCTTTCAGGCCCTGGATGTCCGGCTCCTGCAAGACCATTTTAATCTGTATTTTTAATTCCCTGGCTTTTTGTGTATAAGAACATGCTAAATAATATGAGATATAGAATGAGTCCTTCTGTGCTCATTGTCCCCACTGTGCTTGGTAAATGTGTATCCAGAGCAAACTTATTACACAGAGCATGATCCTCTATGTAAAGGACAGTGTTCAAATGCAAAGCCTTTGCTGCTGCTGACACTTCAGTGCTGCCAAGCACTTCCACCCCGTTTTCACAGATCAGTTTTTATTCTGTATTAATGTGGCCATGTAAAAAATGGGCTGGTCAATGCATTTTATTCCTGCACAGTTCTATTGCACGTGCAGTGTTGAGGTGTTGAAGTCTGGAAGCAGTGGGTCATATCCTCAGACAATATACATCAGTATACCTCTAGAGAAGTCATTAAGCAAAACCTTTTTTATCAGACAGAGAGCAAGTAGTCCTTATCCAAAACCTGTAGCATGTGGATTGTGATTTCTAAATTGACAGCAATAACTTTTCTACTCAGCTTTTCTTTCTTTAAGACCTAGCCCATCTTAAATCACATGTGTGTATCCTTACAATTTTAAATACTGACAGCTGCCATTTCTGTTATTGATTTGATCTTCCCTTTATCCTGCCTCAGTAAACTATTCTTGTGGAAATTATGTTTTATGACATGTCTTAAGAGCACATAGGACAGTCTGAGGATATTAGTATAGTTTCTTCTAATCTGCAAAAATCAGGCCCACATCTAAGTGATTAAGTATGCAAAGCCCAAAACATTTTTCTTCTGTAATTATTTAGTGTTTTAGGCTTCGGTGTCAGAAATTATGTCTGAATTACTTCTCTAAATATTACTTCTTATTTAGTAATATGCCTGCAGATCCGTTCAGTATGAAAGCCTTAAAATCACATGATTAATCAGAGCTTTTTAAAATCAAAATTTCAAGAGTTAAAATGAGAAATGTGGGAAGAAACTCTATTATTAACATTGGAATACATATTTTCAAGCAAAAGCATTTAAGATCAATTGTTCTTTTCTGCAGAAAAAAAAAGAAGTATTTCCTCATTGCTAAATGTTATCTTCCAGTCAAGAAAACACGAATGCGAGACAGTCTGCTTTGGCATAGGGACAGCTCCACAAAGAGATATTCTAAAACAGGAACTGAGCAAAGTAGTTTATGCTAAGAATATTACTCGGCTGCCATAGAGGTACCTGGAAAACTCCCACTAATTTCAACAGGAGTTGAATTTGGATGTATGTTTACAAACCATTGCCAAGAATTTTAACTAAGGAAAAACATCAGTAGAAAAATGTGTTTAATACAAATGTCAATAGATGGGGAACACAATTGTATTCTTCAGTAAAAGGGAAACTTAATTATTACATCATTTCGACTGAAAAAGAATTAATTGAAATACATTAAATATATAGGAAACGTTAAACAAGTGCAGTACATATAATCAGAATGTGCCCCATTTACAGGTTGTTTACAGCTTGTTAAAGATATTTTTTAAAATGTCTCTAGAGAATATTTAGAAACAAGTTTAATAGAGTAACAAATATATAAGGTCTTACACTCCACTGTCTTATAGGAATGCACAACAGGCATAAAGTTATTGCTTTAGAGGAGTTATAGAAGTATTAAACAGTTGTGAAAGAAAAATCAGCTAGAAGTTAAGAATAAATACAGTGAAATTGAAATATATGAAATTGCCCTGCTCTAAGACTGGAATTTAGCCAGTTGTGAAACAGCCTGAAAATATATATTAAAAAGTCAGCATTTATTCACAGTTTAAATGTACATAAATTAGATTCATTTTCACAGTCGTTTACAGATCTACGACTGCCAGGATGTATGCTGCTATATGTTAGTATAGCTTCAGATATCATTAGATTAGAATTATTACCTTTGGGAAGATGGCCTCTGTACTGCTGCAGGACAATTCCTAGTTTAGAAAATAAGAAAATGGCATTGAGTAAATTAGAAAATATTCTGGAACATATGCATTTAAGCAATGGTGAACATGCGTTATATACACTTCTCTCCACGGAAACTACAGAGGACATCTATCTGCTACTCAGCTATATAGCATAAACATTCAGCTCAAGTTTTTTCCACAGACGTGTCATATCATCTTCCATTCAATACCTGTGTCAACCACTATGATAACAATCATCTAAATAAACACTATTATCCTTTTATTTCTGATGGAAGAAAATTATTTTCCTCAGATAAAACAGCAAAGCAAGGAAAGTGGGGGTGGAAGACACCTTACAGAAGTTATACCCATAGACCATACCAAACCAAACACACAAGACAATTTCCTGATGCCTACGCTCTCCTACAGGTTGCCTTCTGTCTATCACTGTGTTCCAGCTAACGTACAGTACTCAAGGCAGATCTGATAGCAATTGTCAGGATTTTGCTAGCAATGTCTTTTTTTTTTCTCCTTTTATTATTTCAACTTGCATAGATAACACTCCCATACAGAAATCAGTTATTACCACTTATTTTTTACAGTTTACAAAGTTTCATAGCTCCCACATGCAGATCACATGCAGGAAGTAATCATCACCTAATACCAGGTGTAAGGGACGAGGCCCAAGTGACTGTGCTGTGAGCACAGACAATGCCTCAAGAGAAAGCTCCAGAAGCCAGCCACGGGGAGGGGCCCGGTGTCACTATCCTTGACCGACTGATGTCTCAACCACTTCTGAAAGCGGCGTGAGAGAAGATTCCAGAAACCTTGGACTGGGGCCAATAAATAGGGGCGCACACGAGCCTCCTTGGGGCACTCTCCACACCAACACCCCCCATTGGCAGGTCTGACGCTGGATCCAAGATTGGTGATCTCTCTCTCTCTCTCTCTCTCTCTCTCTCTCTTCCCAGCTCTCTCTCTCTCCCCCCACCCCCCTCCTCCTTCTTGTTCTTTGCCCTTGATGCTGCTACATAACACAAGGCCTACCTCAACTTCTCATAAAGCCACTTAGCTTATGTGACATATTAATACACAGAGGGTTGATGCTTATAGAGTGTTCGTTCCATTAAAGTTGATGTTCGTGTATGGACCTTGAGTGTTACCTCACCTTAATCCACACCAAGGGGATTTGCGGACCTTGGTCACTCTCCCCTTATCATAGGTGGGATGTGACACCAGGCATACTCTTTCACCCCAACTCTCTCACCTGAGTGCACACACACACACACACACACAGAGCCCAGAATTGTGTCTGAGATGGGAGAATTAAAATTATTACCAACGATACTGTATGCCCATAAATAAAGCTTAAGATTTTTTTACAAAACAGCAATAGGTTCAATGCTGCACTAAAAATTGTAGGCAAAACCACATTGCAACGTCCTCTGAATAATGTAATATACTATCAAATCCCTTGAAATATTATTTTAATCCCAGACATTGGATGATGAGCTAGATTTATTCTTCATGTTGTCTAATGGTACGACTACCAGAAAAGGAATCCAAGTTCCTTGCCAAGAAGTCTGAGGTAACACCACAGTGTGAAAATATGGCCCTCCATTTATTTTTCTTCAGTGTAAGCACTGAACATCTTTCATTCATATTCAGTAGGAAAGTACTCCCCAGGCATCCAAACCTCATACCCTGATTCCAGTTTGAGATTTGATTATTCACCTTAATCCCATTAGACACTGATCTTTTAAACAGCAGGAAAATTGCTGACAAAATGCCACCAAGAACATTAAAATTGCATTCACAGGTGGAATTTAATATTACAATTAGTTGTAGTAGCAACATAAGCATTGTAATTGTTTACATTTATTTAGCTACTGAGTGAGAATTAAAAAATGTTGAAGGAAATATCAAGAGCAATTGTTCTATAAATGAAAAAATGGAGGAGGAAAGCAAAACATTTTCAATTTCTAACCAACAGGACTAAGTTCCATTTGTTTCTAACTTAGGTGTTGTTGATAACTTTAGTCTAGTTATTAGAAAAAGGGACTTTTTGCTTCTCTATGTAAGTGAAATACATGCATTTCTTTTAGAGTTCTGTTTATCAGAAACAATCCCTTAAAGAATTGTGTGGTATAAGGAAATCTGAAGTTTTGCATCATCTGGGGAATCAAGCTGATGGCAAATGCCTAAGGTCCATTTACAAAAGCAGCTGTACTGGACAGGATCTCATCTCTGCTTCCCTTTATCCCAAGATAGGTGCATCCAGCCCTACCTCTCTCCTGCCAGATGTTTGCCTAATCCATTTGAAACAACCTCTAATGATAGGGATTCCACAGTCTTCTGAAGCAACCAGTTTTGGTGCTTCACCCTCATTACTACCCGACTTGTCTCCCTATCGTCTAATCTAGATCCCTTTTGCTACAGCTTAGGCCATGACCTCTTTTTCTGTCCATCACGGTTATGGACCGTACATTTCTCCTTCCTCTGTGCATATTTGAAGGTCGTCATGCTGAAATGATGGAACGGACAGACAATAACCTCGTGAAGCTCCACAAAGACAAATGCAATGTCCTACCCCTGAGGGAAAGTACCTTCATACATCAGTGCAGTCTGGGGCCCAGCTGGCTAGGTAGCAACTATACAGAACGGGACTTGGCAATCCTGCTGGTTAACGCCTTGAAAAAGAGTTCATCCTTTGTTTTTTCTAGTCAACTCTTTCTGTAGATGTGTTTGTGTATGAAAAGGAGTTATTGAGAAGACATAGATGACTCTTCTGGGAAGTGCACAGTGGAAGAAGAAGGGGCAACAGATATGAAGTCAAAAAGGGGAAATTCCAGCTGGACATACAGACAATTCTTCTCCATGAGAGTGTTTAAACACTGGAACGGGTTACCAAGACAAGTTGAGAAATCTCCATTCCTGCAGGTTTTGAAACCTCAGCTGGACAAGGCCCCAAGTGACATGCTTTAAGTCTGAATTTAGCCCTGCTCTGAGCATTTCAGATGGGAATATGAAGTTCTAATAATAACCTTCAGCCAACTAGTAACAAGTGAATTAACATCCAGAAAATCCAAATGGTTTTAAAGGAGACACATGATATTAGTGTGCTGGAAAGCAGACCAAGAGCAGATAGGCTGAGAGCCTTCTAACATGCTGAACAAATGCACAGAATTCAAATACTTCAGCACTACAAGAATTTACCAACATATACATATTTCAAGGTATTTTATTCATAATGCACAATGTGCCTTTTGACATTAGCTTATAGCTATACCTTCTATCCTTGCAAGCCATTCCTACACACTGTTCTATGAAATGTCTTCCAATTCTGCAAAAGCGAGCCAAAACACCTTCAATATATTGTGCCATTATTTTCAAGATTCTATTTTAAAAAAATCTGGATTTGAAAAAAAATCAGAATATCCTAGAGTTGTTAAAAATCCCAATTTTATTCTCCCTGTTAAAAAGAGAGAGAGAGATTTTTAATTACTTCTTTGCTTTTATGTGGCAGTTGAATTTTTTCCTTCCTTATTTTTCTGCATTTAAAGACTAGCTACTTTGGTAATGAGCTTCCATGCAAACAAGTGGAAAATGTAGTAGCTGAAAGGAAATTCACAAAAACATGCATAAGTGTGAGCAAGTGTAAACGTAAAAATACACATTCATAGTGATGAGAGTTAGTAAGCCATCTTTAGGTGGAGTAGTAATTGAACAGTAGAATATTCAATAAATTATATATATATCCCCTATGTTTTCAGGTTTTTCTCTGATAAGCGGTATTTTGGACCTAGTGTATTAACTTTTCAGAAGAAAGTCTTAATTTCTTGCCTGTTTTTTCTACTCAGCCTTTCTGAAGATGTACATTGGTCCTACAACTGCCTACTGTACTGTAAGAAATCCAATTCCATATTGCAAACTATTTTTTTGGTTTTTTGTTTCCTGCATGTAACTTTGGGTTGGGGAGGGGTGGCTATTTATTTTTATACAATGTTTTCACTATTATAGGAGAGAAAAAAAGGGGGAAATTGAATGTGGGTGTAAAAGAACATATGAGAGATTTTATTCTGAACTGCACAGAATATTTTGTTGTGTCAATTCTGAATTGTATTTTACCAGACCTGGAATAAAATAAAGGAAAAGTCCAGCATGCAGTCTCTTCCTCCTCTTAATATGTTAAAAGATACATATTTTACAGATGACCCAATCAGGCTTACATCCCTTCCCCGAAAAATCCTTTCTGATCATAACAAGTACTTTAAGATGCAAATGTAGGAAAGGTCTGCATCAGTCTGCCATCAGTGACCACTGCTGACCAGAACTGAAAAGCACCAGATAGGCAGACATTTGCTGCCCTCTTTTGGAACATGTAAGTGAAGATTCAGCAGATGATTCAATGTGGGGTTTTTTTTAATCAGATGCTTCCCTTTGCACATTACTTGCAATCAATGGATTTTTAGTCAACTACTTGGCTTACTGGATTAAAAATTCATTGTTGGGTTAGGCACCTAAACTTCCACCAAAACAAAAAATTTTTACCGAGATGGATTTTTCCAGTACATAGGCCATGTGGATACACTGAACACATTCTTTAATAACTGAGTAATTGAGCATTTATTTTACTGGGTAACTCTCATATTTTTCTGTTACTTTTAATAAAAGGGGTTTTATGTAAATGTGTGAAGTGAGTGAATTGTCCTTCAAAATATAATAGAGTTGGTCTTTCTGTTGTAATAGAAAAAATAATTCATAGGTAATATCTCTTTATTAGTAATAACTCTTTATTTATTATTTATTATTTATTTATTCTGCCTTCACTTTGACCTGACAGACATGTCACTGAATATTAGAACTAATAAACTAAGAATCAAATAAGATGCAGCATAAAATTTTAATCTGAAATACTACAGAAGTCTAAATAGCTTATCAAAATTGTCATCACCTACAAACACAGCAAGGAAATTATCAGCAAGCTATCAGAGACCCTAACTGGGGCTTTAGGACAATAGAAACAGGATATAATACCCGTCAAGGTCATCAGAACTGTGCTAGAAAAAATGGCTGTTTGAAAAGAAAGCAAGGAGAAGTGTTTTGAAGCAGTTATGTCGCTAAATTAAGAAGCTTCTGCTAAGCAGGACAGGTTGCTAAAGATAACATTATCGTATGCACAAAGAAAAGTCCATTTACACTACAAACAATCACTGTACACATAGGTTAATCTGTACCAATGTTTTTTCCTGGATTTTTTTTTAATCATGATTGTAAAAGACAGACACCATTTTCACTGCCATTTAAATTTTTGTACAGGAAAACATCAATCAAATTAAATGACCCATTTTTATTCTTAATAAATACTGTCCTATATCATTTTTATACATGATAATTGTTTCAATGCTATGCTTTAATGAACATGCTATGTGGTAAAAACAGAATATGGCAATTCCTATTGTTATCAAACTCTCTATAAAGGTAATTCTGAATAGACTTCACTAAAATCAATTCTCTGTGCTACATGACAGGTCTCAACCCTGAAACCAGATTCTGAGTTGGGTATTCTCTGTGTTTAGGTAGTAACTATTTGACTTTCATGCAATGCCTGTTTTATGTCTAGAACAGGCTCTATCAAGCTCCAAATTCAAATGCTGATAGGAGTTTAAAATTTGTATCTCATTTGTGATCTGGCTGGTTCTAAGTTAGAGAATACAGTTACTGGGCTGTGAGAGCCTAGAATGAATTATATTGCTTGGTGTGATTTCTGTCATTGAGACTAAAGTAATTTAAATGTTGATAATGTTTTGTCAACATCATCAAATACGAACAAGAGGATTTTAAGTGACTGTGCATCTTTTAGAAGGTAACTATATGGTGACAAATTTGACACATTCAATGCAGTGGCATCTACAACCCCAATTCAGTGAAGTATCATTAAGCAAAGCACTTATATAGTACCTTTCCAAAACAGGGCTTACTTCCTAGAGAGGAAGTTACAAAGATACATAGGACTCTAAAGCTTGCTTGGATTATATACAGTGTTGAAGTATTTCTTCTCCATTACTTACCTGTTTATTAAGCTCTCAACCTTAGAAAGCTTTTGGCTGTAAAATACAAAAATTACAGTGATACATTACATGTTTTTGCAGTCTAAATATATCTCTTATTGCTCAGGAGCCAGGAGCTGGATCAACCCTTACAATTACTCTGTCATTTTCCTTGTTGATTCTGGACTTAGTGGGATTAACAGCCTACTTTTCTGTCCACCTTAAAAGTTTTGAACCATTTTGTCTCTTCCACATTTTGTTTTTTGCCACAGTCTTTTTTGTAGTTCTCAGCTAACAGGCTTAATTAAACTTGAACACCCATTTCCAAACTGAGAATATACCTAAAATGTTGTTTTGGGAAATCTGAAGCATATTTTTATTGGCCACTATATCACTGTTAACCATGCTTATTTACTATTCTTGGTATTGTGTGCATAAACACAGGAGCAGAAGCAATCCTGACCAAAATATATAAGGCCATTGACAGTACAGGGCTTTAACAAATCAGTGGATTCTTGTACTTCTTGCACAGTGCTTCCACATCTGCACTGGAAACCCCCAAAGAAACTCTCCAAAGAAACCCCTCCACAGATTCATGTAGAAAAATCCAATGTATCTACTACACATGACACTACGCATGGCATCCTATATTCCTCTTCATGCACTGATTTTTTTTTTCTATTTTGACAAAAAAAGTATATATTTCAGACTGAATAATTTTTTTTAAAGGGAGGCTGTTTCAGTTTGTTTTAATCTGGTAACCCAATGTCATGCCCATTATTCACAGAAGGATTCAGAGAACACTGGATGAATCTCTGTTACTGTCTTTAGAAACTCAGTGAATAATGTTAGTCTAAGCCTACCAAGTAAAAAAGTGCATTTCACCTACCACAAACATGGTTCTGTCTGATTCTGATCTAATCCTTGAAGTCAACAGAAAATTTCCCTATAGTAAGAGAAATCTAACGTGTTTTAAGTAGAGCCTGCAATGATTTATCAATCTGTCAGCAGCCAATATTAGAATTCTACCGAAGCAGATTTATCAGGTGCTGTAATAGAAGACAATTTTTATTTATCTTTTACTTCCACTTCACCTGCAGTACAGGAATTTGAAAACTTTCTTAGCCATAACTAGAGCATAATTTCTGCCAGCGGTGCTTCCAAATATGCAATCAGTCATTGTCATCCATAAACTATGATGACTTTAGAAAGTGGTATATGGGAAAGAGAGTTTAGGAGCCACAGCACTGATGATCTCGGACAATAGATCATTACAATGTCCTTCAGGGCCATCAATGAAATGGCTCATCTACTGTCTCTACAATTCCCCATATAGCTATTCGGCTGAACTGATTGTGATAAAGAATTTGTATAGGTGGCATTAGAGTTTCCATAAAAGATCTTAATAGCTTATGTTACAGTAGCTGTTACTAACCCTATTTTGAACAGATCTTTCCAGCTATACCTGCAAAAATCACAGTTACACAGCTGCATTTGTAAAAAAACCTACTTTTGTGCTTACACATAAAATCTGAGTGTGTGTATTTCTACACTTAGGGGTTTGTGTTTTTTCCTAGAGTGATGATAAATGTCATAATTACAGCAACAGCATCTACAGCTAGAATAGACTTACTATTAACCTGACATGTTCAGATTTTATATTCTTTCCTCCATTGGCCAAATATACCATGAAACTTTTTAAACATGTATTAACTATTATACTATGAAATTATATTTTTATTTATGTAGTCTGTTTTTAAGATTTCCCTGTTCCTATCAAGAGCTTGCTTCCCGTCCCCCCCCAAAGAGGTTAATTGCCTTCACAGTTTAATTTACTTAAACCATATACTGCTTGCTGCCTGATTACTATTCAATAGCAATCAGATTTCAGAATTCATGCAGACATGAGGATACCATATATACTATAAACTTGCACCACCTTAGCTCTTTGAGTAATGTGTTCATATCTTGAGGGTCGTGCCTTTTAGTAGTCTCAATAACCTGACAGAAGTAAAAAGGACATATATAGTGCACTTGCAGGGAACACATGATGAGTGCTGTTTCATCATATGCACAGTATGAGCGGTACCTCTCTCCAGAGATCTTCAAGGGTTTAGGATAATAGGAAGACAAAGAGAGACAGAGAGAGGTGAACCACAGCTGTCAGCTTTTTTATTCTCAGTTCTAGTTTTCTTAAGGGGTTTAAAACTGTCACTATGATCAAAAGCCTAGCACTTAAGACAGCCCCCAGGCAGCCAAAGGAGAACAACACTTTCATGTTTAGTGTCTCCTATCAGAATTCATAATATAGAGGTTACCTTTCACTACCACCATTGCAGCTTTTCCTAATTAGGTATAACAGATATTAGCAAATGTGTATGCCACCAAATTTCCTACAAACCTTCCTTCTATACCTGCCCATTAAAAATATGTGAAAATATATGCCAGTATACTGAAGAATACCATTTACATGTACATAACCTCTGAATGTCTAGTTCTGTCCAGCTGCACTCTGCAAAGGAAGCTCCACAGGACTTTATGTTCCTCTAATCCAGGAAACAATTGTACCCACAACATTGGTTGCTATTCCAGTCCCTCTATATTGGCAACCTGTCTGGCAAGATTACATTTGTGCATGCACAACTGCAAGACATATAAAGAAGGAATTTGTTTTTCAACTTACTCAAAATCCTCCATTACAACCATCTCCTTTTGTAATCCTCTGAGAAAGAGGTCTTCCTTTCAATTCTCACAGCCTGAAAGTATCCTGGACACGTGAAGTGAGTGAAGAAGTGCTCATCTTAGCATTCTAGACAAGAAGAAGTCTATACACACTTTTTGCATGTAAGTTGAGAGCAATGTGAGTTGAGAGCATTAGAGTATAAATGCTAATGGAATTGTGACATTTAAAGCTATTACAGTTGGAAATATACCCAGGGTACCTATGGAAGCCCTTTATCCCTATTCATTAATATTACTGCAGCAGTCTGTGGTCTAAAAGTCCCAGCTGATGGTTCAGAGCCTCGTTGTGCAAGACACTGTACATGCAGTGCTGTAAAAGCTTCCAGTGGAGACATGTGAGAGGTTACTGGCAATGCTATAGACTACAATAAAAGACAAAATGGGAGAACTGGAGTAGAAGCTCTAAAGAAAGAACATTGTGTCATGTGGCCCAACTGTAAAATAGAA
Organism: Aptenodytes patagonicus; assembly: GCF_965638725.1. NCBI lineage: Eukaryota > Metazoa > Chordata > Aves > Sphenisciformes > Spheniscidae > Aptenodytes > Aptenodytes patagonicus. The sequence continues at coordinate 19,362,849 of NC_134982.1, forward strand.
AAATTGCATGTAATTATTTCCCAAGCTGAGTGTGATGATGTGAAAGGGAAGAACTAATGATGATGCACTCTGCTTGTTAGAGGTTTTTCCTTCCAGGAGCTCAAGGTTACAAGAAGTGCTCTTCACTTGGATTATTTTTTTTTTTCTTCCTTCCACTAGAAATGTGATGGTTACAAATAAATTCTGTACACAGGGAGTTAATAACACTCCAAAGATATTGTGAAATAATTTTAGTTACTAATGCCAGACATACAGTCTTGGCAATATTTTTTTCCTGACTTCAGGCATCCTGTATTGATTGATTAATTATTCTACCAATGAACTAACAAATATTGACCTTATAGAGTTGAGTAGCATTTAGCCAAAAGTCAGTAATCTACATCGATCACTTAATGGAACATCAAAGCTCAGCATCTCTGACAGTTTTATGTCATTCAGCAAAAATCTGTCTATGCTTTGATGATACCTTGACCTTTCTTATTAGGCATCCTTGGCAGAAAACTAAAAGCAATAATAAAATTAAACCTGTGGATAATGCTTTGTTATCTGGAGTGAAACAGTCACTGCTACAGGATGCTCCCTGCAGATTTACCTACCAGCAGGGGTAGCATTTCTTTTTCAAACTAAAAGTATCATTTTCTAGTTATATGATTGGGCAGCATGATAGACAAATGTAATTTTACCACATCAGAGTATTAGGAAAACAATAAGGAGAAAATGCTGGTATATGTATTTAAAAAAAAAACCAACACATACACACAACTTCAGAATAAGACTGTGAAGGCTGTAGCCCTCTTAATGGCTAGGGATCTCTCTATGCGGCTGTCACAGCAGCAATTCAGTTCAGCTTTGTTTCTGCACAAGAGCTATTACTAACAGCCCTGGTCAGGTACACAGAACAGAGTTATTACTAACAGCCCTGATCAGGTACACAGAACACCCTTGCTAAGCTTATTTACCCTGCTTCTGGGGCATGTTTTCCACCTCTAAACCTAGCTAATGTGCGTTTTCACACACAGGAAACATTGCAATCACTTATGACTGCAAGCATAGACGTACCCCAAGGGGATTGGTGGGGTGCAGTAGCAGCTGAATGGGGAAGGTTTCTCACACAGCCTCCCGCTCCAGAGCAGCAAAGTCTCCAGAGCCTTCACTCTACATTAGTGCCTAGCACCTCAAGCCACCTCACTTCACTTCTTCAGGGTAACTCTTTGCCAATTGTTAGGGTGGTGAAATATCAACAGCTGCCCCAATATTATTGTAGTCAGGAGTAAACTTCATGCCCACACAAAGTAAATCTGTTCTGCAACCAGCCCTGGATGACAGGAGTGGTACATTGACAAAGAAAGCATCAAAGTTAAACTGGGATAGAAGGAGAAGATAGAGGATTATCACCTTCATTTTTTTAACCCCAGCAACTGAAGTAGTTCCTTCCCTTGCAAGAAACAAGTCTAGAAAATCCCCTTCTTCCAGTTTTCCCAGAGGACTCACTCTAATCTCCTTGTCTTTATTAAAGTACCACTTGCCTAGAGCAAGGTGCTGTAGAAAGCACTTTGGGAACTGGCATTTACTTACCTAAGTAACTCATAAGAGTCAAGTGAGAGGTGCTTTCCATGCTCTGAAACCCATTGCTTCACTAGGCTGGTTTACAGGCAAAAGTAGTCCAGCCATTCTTTCCCCTAACTTTCAAAGCTGTTATTTTGATCCCAGTCTAAAGGGCGTCAATATACATCACAGTGATGGCTCCTGCTTAATACTGTTGCAGACATAAATGTGTGAGTAGGGTCCATCTGAATTGTGAGAACTATTAGAGTTCTACAGTAACCCAAAAGAGACAAAGCAAAGACTTTCAGTCCCAAAGCTTGGGAAGGTTAGTAAAATCTTTCCTTTTTACTAACATTAAGTTGCATCCAGGTTGATTTTTGGCTTTGAGTGTCTGCTTTTCACTGATCTTCTCTTCTCTTTTCTAGCTGCATTGGTGATGATTTCAAATATTTTGCCAAGACTGTATTTTTAACTGGTTGCCAACTAAACTACATGCATGAGTCACCATAAGAAAATGGTGCAGTTCAATATGAAAATAGATTATGCTTTTGATTCAGTAGAACCCTGAGCATTTAGCTTCTATATCTGCTAATTATGTAGCCCAGTTTTGGGCACCTAAGAAAGAAACCAGATTTTTGAAAGTGCCCAATAACCAGCAAGCTTTTAAAAATTCATCTTATGGGGAGCTGAGCTTCTTTTGAAAATGATGGCATTCAGTCTCTAAATGCAGTCACACATACTTGGAAAATCTACCTCAATTTCCTCAGTGAAAGTCATTGGACCTAATATTATTGCTATGTAGCCTGTAAGTGTTAATTAACAGTTAATAAAAATCTACAGTGCTATAGAAATCCGCCTTCTACACTAACCAAGTACAAAAACAATCTCACTGTTTCTTACATTCTGGCTCAGGGGATAATTGCCTCTTACAAAACCTTTTCTAATGGAAGAAAATCATAGAGAAAGAAGGTAGGTGTAAGTTCATCACACCTGTCCATCTCCCAGCCTCAAAGCAGGATCAACTCTAATTTGGTTCATTATGCATAAATCCTAAGGGCTAAACACACATTCAAGGATAAAACATATAAAAAAGACTTAGTATCTGTTCAAGCCTTCTAACTGTTAAAGAAAAACAATAATAAAAGAGCAAAACCAATGCTGTTTTTACAAAAATTCAGAGATATTCTATGTTCTAGTTGCTCAAAACCAAAAGTGTATTGCTTTTGATATTTAAATTCATTGTGTATGGAGATATACAACTCCCCATTTTTTTGTTTCTATTGTATTTAAGTAAGACACCTTATTTAAGAGTTTCATCTGAAATGATGGCATGCAGCAGAACTCTGGAAAACAGACAACCTGACTTCATAAGTTGCCTATAATCTAGAATAATAACTAAACATTTTACCACACACGGTATAGATGAAATTGTATGCTATTATCAGTATCTGGAATAAAGGACACCATTTGTCTACTGCCCTACAACAGATATTCATGTCTGCACATTCACACACACACACACACATGCTTCCAGCTACAGAGCTGAAGAGATACATTATTTAAAACGACTTCCAAATGATTGAGGTATTTTTTATCACCCTGCCATCTATAAAATATGCTTTGTGCACAGAACTATATTGAGTAGGGAACTCAGTCTGAAATAAATTGTGTTGTTTTTCTTTTCTTGAGTGTTAATTTACTTTTAAATATTCTAGACGTACCCTCTTTGAAATGGTACATTCTGTTTCTATTTTACTGTATTCAGCAATCAGTGTCGATTACTCTTGGTAACCATGGCAACAGGGCAGCTAACTGTTCTTAAATCTTCATTTGTCCATTACTTTTACAAAATACTGTACAGTTAAGAATGCTTTCTTACTAAAGACATAGGGAAAAGCTGGAAGGGAGAAACGCATAACCTCTTTTAACTAATAATGTGACGGGAATATGTTCTGTAAAATAAACATTTATTCTCTTTGGGATTTAAACATTCTTCAGGATCCTATAGTAACAGCAATTTCACAGTTTTCAGGATCTTCAAGGCTTCACTATACTCTAGTAATGTTCATTTCTTGTCTGTACTTTAAATCTTCCCAGAGGACCTCTGGGATCTTTTCTCATATTAGGAATTTGCCTTCTGTAATAGTCTGCTTCTGGATTACTAGTAATACCGTAAGATAATAGCTAAAGAGCCTGGCACAAGCATAGTTCTCCTCTGATTTCTTTTGAAAGCCTCAGAGGTTAGTAATCTATACGATGGTACAGAATAATTTCAGCTGTTTCTATGATTCTCATGAGCTCCAGTCCAGATATAAAAAAGAAAGTCTTATTTGCGTAAAGAATCAGGGACTTGGGATGGACAGGGTAGATCAACATGCAGAGAAAATAAAAAATGCCACCCCATGAACTGAGAAGACTGGAGAAAAGGTTTTGTTTTCCTATAATCATGTAAATCTGTAATGAGTTATCAATAAAGCAACCTTTGGGGAAGGAAAAAAAAATGAACAATTGTGTGCATCAATTCTGTTTGGAGACAATAGAAAACCCATTTCTTTTTCAAATAAAAAGCAGTGAAAAAGTTTAGGTATCAAAAGGATTCTTTGACCAATTTTGGGGGTTTAACTCCTTAGGAACACATTATTTTTTTATCACTGATGATACAATAAATTAAGTAAGCTTTGTTGTGATATGTGCAAAACATTTCCTTATCACAACATTTTATAAAAATACATATATGCTCAGGATAGTATGTGTTTACATACAGCAAAGAGAATGCAGTCCAATAAGCCATTCACATTTTACCTTCTTCTTCTTCAGATATCTGCTTCCAGAGTCTCTCCTTCTCCTAGTCAGGCACTTTCTACCACTGTGCATTTCTCTTAACAAATGTTTGGTTTCTTTTCATATAGTGAGAAATATTTGCTCACACACACCCCAGCTGCCTTTTTTGGAGCTAAATTGTTACCTTCTCTACATGAACCTACAAAATATTAGCTTGCAAGATAAAGGACTGACAAAAACTGCAGTGAATTGAAATTGGTCTTTCAGAATGGAAACATTTTTTTAACCCTAACCAGACATTGCTACACCCTATCCCTAATAAATCTCACAGAGTACCTTGGATTTGGTTAATAGAAAAAGCACTTGTAGTTGCTGTGTCTCGTGATATTTTTAAGAGCTGTAGCTGCCTGGCAGCCCTATGTATAGTCGCTTTTTACCTATACAATATAGGAAAATGGGGAACTCTGCACAGAAATGGGGCACACTTTGGGCATAGGCTACTGATATACTTGAAGATTTGGTCCCAATTATTCTCTGTGCTCTTTCGGATTTATGTAAATCTTTTGCTGTGATTATTGAAAGTAGCTGTTAAGTCAACCAATAATTGCTTTCTTAGTATAACAAATCCCCATCATATATATCTTTAACATAAATTTGGGCATGAAATAAGATGTCATAAATTGCACAACTGCTGTGATTCTGCTTTTGGTAAACATTCAATCTAAGTACAATCCAACTCTGAATGAGCACTCAATTCTTGTGAAAAGAGAGACTGCCTTCCTACTGCTTCAGTCTTCCGAATCACATTACACTAACACGTTTCCAAATCTAAGTGTAACCATGTCTCTCACAGACTTTGGTTTCATTTACCTTCCTTGAATTTACTGTCATCAGAAATGCTTTCTCTGTGACATGAGGGTTAAAGAAAAACATATTCTAACAATATTTAACTTCTACTTTACTAAGATATTTTTTGTGTTGCTTTATTTTTTTTTTCCAAAGGGAAGTACGTATCTATGTTGTTGTCAGGCCTGTTACTGAGATTACTGTCCTACATTTGGTAAACTGAAAGGAATATCAGAGTTTTCCATCTATCAAGTGCTCCCTTATGTAATGTTACAGGGAAAATTTTAAACCTCCAGCTGGGCTATAGCTGAACCTTTTTCTATCACTGCAGCTGAGCTGAAGGCATGAAATATAATGGTAAAATGTACACTGGAACCAAGTAAAAGGCCACTATAACACTGCCATTGTCATACCATTACAAGGATTTTATAATGTACAGCTACTGCTTTTCTCAATTGACATCATATAGGTCTCAGCTAATGGAAAGAGACATGGAACATAATGCACCAACTAGATGCTGGACAGGAAACAGTAAGTGGATCATGAATCCAGGCCCCCTAGCTAAAGCAGTCAAAACTCTGAATAGCAGAAAGACTAATGTTTTTAGCCATTTTCCCTTCCAGACATAAGCCAAAAAAACCCAGCACTGAAGTGTTTTCGTTTTCTGGCTGCCCACCCTATTGTGAAAGCCAGCCAGCCATGCTCAAAAGCATTTGCTTTTAAATGAATCATGGCAATACAATAAAGATGCAACATGCAGATTAAGTTCAAATCAATGACAGAAGCTGGGGCTCACATCAGTACGTTCCAAAGTGCAAAAATTGCTCACAGTCAGAGAAAGTTCATCCAATAATGTGCCACAGGGGGTGCACAGAGAGCAACACGCCGAGTCCAGTGCGATGGCCTTGGTGCTGCTGCTGTTCTCTCGAGCAACTTTTGGAATTTAGTAAACCTGTCAGCATTGATAAAATTTTCACCCATACAGTGCGATGGCTGTTTAAAGCAGTAAATCTCCTGCTACATCTTTTTAGCTCTGTGGCTAGGTTACGTACTGTAATCGTCAGGCTTCAGTTCTCCAGTACACGAATAAACCGTGCTTTACAGCATTGCTGGTTTTAGACTGCTTGAAAAAAGTCTTTATTTAGAAAGAGATAATAATTGTGTAGTTCTCCACAGGCTGGAAGCTTATGAACTTTAAGAGAACTGTGGGGTTTATCTATAGCTTTCCTCAAGAATATGCAGGTTTCCTGCGGTACTGGAAATTTTTTTTTTTTTTTTTTGCTTTACAAGCACATCTAATTGAGCACATGAAATGTCAATTTTTCTTTAAGCCTCTCCCTAATGCAATTGCTGAAGCCCACAAAAGACAGTGCTGGGAATGAATCAAAGCCAGAGCTCCACAGTCAAAACCAAATTTCTCCATTGATGTTTCCTTTTTTTCTGACTGACATTATCTATATTTAAATTCTCTTCCAGGGGCTCACAACCAGTGTAAATACAACCCCCATTTCTTCAAATTTAAAATTGGGCACTTCAGTGATAAAGACCTTGGAAAAATGCTTGATTTTTCAAAGGTGGTGGGAATATAAAACCTCTGAAAATTGACGTGTGTCACATGTGATTCTAACCAGAAAGTTTTCAAAATTTGGACCCTAACTAGAAGGAAGTAATGATCTAAATAGAAATAATAATGGCACCATTGGATCATACTGACTCATATATGCTGCATTTTCCTGGAAGCTATAAACTGAAGCTTTAATTTGTCCCTAGAGCTAATCAAGGGGGAGAAAATGCAATTCTTTTTGTTAATAAATCTCTCTCTGAATAATGTTTTCATAATAAAATAAATTAAAGATAAATAGCACCATCATACTTCTTTTAAATGTATGTTTTACTTTCCAAGAAGGAAAACAGGTCTTCCAAAAAGAAAGGAAGCCTTTTCTTTCAGAAAACCGCCATGTTTTCCTATGCTGCTGAGTAATTTGCTCTGAATTTAAGCATCTGCATTAGCCCTTAGCCTTCCAAAATGTGTAATACACAGTTTACTGTATATTATAATGTCCTGGTTTCAGCTGGGATAGAGTTAATTTCCTTCCTAGTAGCTGGTACAGTGCTGTGTTTTGGATTTAGGGTGAGAACAATGTTGATAACGCACCGATGTTTCAGTTGTTGCTGAGCAGTGCTTACACTAGTCAAGGACTTCTCAGCTTCCCATGCTCTACCGACTGAGAAGGCTGGAGGTGCACAAGAAGCTGGGAGGGGGCACAGCCAGGACAGCTGACCCAAACTGGCCACAGGGACATTCCATACCATGTGACGTCATGCTCAGTACATCAACTGGGGAAAGCTGGCCGGGGGGGGGCCGCTGCTCAGGGACTGGCTGGGCATTGGTCGGTGGGTGGTGAGCAATTGTACTGTGCATCACTTGCTTTGTGTATTATTATTATTGTTGTTGTTGTTGTTGTTGTTGTTGTTGTTGTTGTTGTTGTTGTTGTTATGTTATTTCATTTCAATTATTAAACTGTCTTTATCTCAACCCGTGAGTTTTCTCACTTTTACTCTTCCAATTCTCTCCCCCATCCCACCAGGGTGGGGGGAGTGAGCGAGCGGCTGTGTGGTGCTCAGCTGCTGGCTGAAGTTAAACCACAACACCATCTATGTCATGCCCAGGTCCCCCACTTTCCAATACATTCCCATTAATCACCACCCCTTTTCCTGTCTTTTGATACATATACACAGATATTCCCTTAGTCTACGGCCCAGCCCTCTAAAATATTCGTTGAGTTCATTTCATCCATGACTTTGGTTAAACCACGACATTTCCATAGCACATTTGGTTTTTTAATGCTTGTGTTAGTAAATTTTACCCCTGCTGAAAACTAAAGGAATTGACTTTTTCAGCTTGCATTTACCTTTATCTTAAGTTATATTTATGGCACATTTTGCAGTCTCTGCTTCACTGCAGTCTGAAAAGAACAAATAACCCCAGTGTTTGTAGGGGTTTTACATTTACTTGTATTCAAAAATTTTCCACAATGCACCGTTTTGTGCTGCTTTGGAGAACTCAATAGAATAGAATTTACCTAAAAATATCTCTTTCCATGTTCTGTTTACTCCTTTATACATTGTTACTAGGTTGAAAGGTAGTGCCATTTTGTAGTAATCAATATAAAAAGCAAAAGCAAATTGCATTTCAAAATACAGAGTTCTAATCGTTCTTTTAAAATTAGACTGTAACATGTATACAAATGTTATATAAAACACACTGGCTGAACGCTGGCTGCGGTAAGGGAGAGCCATTTGGTAACGGTGATTCTCTGTTTCATAGATAGGCCACTAAGGGGCAGCAGTATCTGATCGCAAATCTATGTGTCATTAAAACCTGGTAGACCATTTCACATTGACCACAGTGTCAATGCTTTTGTGGTTTATAATTTCATAAATATGAAAGTATAAGTTATACTTGGAATATTTAATTCTTCAGATTTAGATTATAAGTAATAATGGATGGCTTACAGTCTTTGAACTGCTTATGTCATATTGCTTATAAACAAGGTCTGTGAGACTTGGAAGGCTTTAATCCACAAATAAATATATATTAAAAAAAAAAAGGAAATCTTTATAAAATCTTTATAAACAGAGGGATGTGATCAAATTGCATGGAAGTATAATTCCCTTTTTTTTCCAAATTATATTTCAGAATATATCAACTCAGATCGCATTTGGTTATGATCATGCATAAAAATAAACTATCGAGATTGAAAAAAAGGGACCAGTCTGCAGAGTTCTCTGCTTACAGACATGTTCTTTCTCTTCTTATATTAACCAAAGTACCTAATATCTTGATCCTAATTAGCTGTTTGTTAGAAAACTGTAACTGCTTCATGAAGACTTTCTTTGTTTTCTCAGAATTGAATACACTGTGTACATATCCTCCTGGGATTAAATGATCACTATGAAAAGTCAGGACATATGGTACTTTATTCTTTCTGCGAGTACTGGCCTAATTTCCCCTTATTAGGAATGCCTTATCAGATTGAGATGGAGTCTAACCTCACCACTGAAAAACACCTGTAAGATAATTTGGAGTCATATTACTAATAAAACTGCAGACAAAGATTTCCTCCCTAGAAAATTAGCATTTCCACCCGTCTCTGAATGAAATGACAGGAGGTAACTCCTCTGCATATCAGATATGCCAGACAGAGAAACCCTATTGCAGTAAATCTGAAGAAAACCCAGGAGTCACCACTGAGCTAATTGAATCAGGGATGATACGATCATAAGAGATAAAAACACATTAAACAAATTAGGATATTTTACAATATGCTACATGATTTAAAATTCACCTTTTTCCAAAAGGAGGTGAACCACGTAGCCTGAATATGGATGTTATATTACTAGTAAAGTTTTAGATTTCAAAGTGTAATTAAACTAAGAGGAAACCGCTTTTGAGTAGATGCTAAAAAAATAATTTTAAAACCTTATGCATCTTTTGCGTTCCTTTTCTTCCCACTTTTTAAAAATTTTCTTATTAAATCTACATAAAGGATAAAAAAAACCCTAACATTAAGCTACACTTTTTGGTAACTTATGATTTTTTTGATCTTTGAAGGCTGAACTCCCTACCCCATTTTCCCTTATTCTTGCACTAACCAGTTTCAATGAATCCATACATTTTTTGTTACATTTCCATCAGAATGTACCTATATTTTACAGACTGTATCCCTCTTCTTTGTTTTCCATTACTGTCATGCTTTATAATGTGATTACATTTATTCCTTGGTGTTCTGGCCCAGACTGGCCTTTCATAAAACTCCTATCATGCAGTTTCAGGTCCCCAGCCATCTGCTACCCAAAGTGAGTTTTCAGAGTAAACCCCAGATACGTGGACAATTCAGGCACACAGAGGATGGCTTTTTCCCATGCTAGAGAGGGATGTCTGAAAAAATAAGCAAAATAAAAATACCTTTCTCATCATTCAAGAAGCCCAGTGCTCCTTTGGATGATCATAGCTTTGACTGTTTCATTTCAGAGTGAGAAGAATCACTGGAAGACAGACAATGTGTCAGCAGGGGCATAATTGTAGCGAACTGTAGGAAATATCTTGAAGCATCAGAGTAGTCACGCAGGCTGTGCTCAGTTTCATTGTCTCAGCAGACTGGTATTTCCTTTTGGTAGCTAACCCTGCACAGATTATGAGAGTGAGGACAAAATGGGAAATTATTTGGCTCATAATTGTGTTTCTCTGAAAGCATCAGCCTAGAGATATCTAAATATTAAACCTGCTTCTTTTTTTAGGGGTTAAGTTTTAGGTGCTCCTTCTCTTCTGCTTGGGAAGGGTTTGGCTGTGTGGGGTAGGGTGGTTTTTTTCCTTTTAACCAAATACATTTCATATTACATACACACTAATTGTTGAGGAATTAAGATGTAAGAACTACTGGGAATTAGACTTATTATTTATAGCTCCAAATAGTTGCTACATCCTGTTTTCATATGCTTCTGAGTTAAATCCAGAAGGAGGCTACAGTTTCACAAATATCTCATCTTCACATTTCATTCTCTTCTTAAGAAGCAACAAAGACTGAGGCAGAATTTTGGCTTCTTTACTTCTTATGTTGCATGTTTTTTATATATGTTTGCAGGCCCAACTAACTGCAGAACAAATTAACTTATATTCCTAAAAAGCAAATGCAAGGACAAAAAATTAGGATGAAAATTCAATAAAATGTGGTGTTCTTGGGCATAAACACAGCATATTAGAGTTCATTTGCAGAGATAAGAACCTGGATTGATGAAGAAATAAAGAAATCCAGCCACAGAATTAACCCTGTGATTGCCCTGCTTTGCAGTTACTTATATCAGAAATAGCAACTCAGAAATAATAGCTATATTATCATGAAGCTAAGGTACCATGTCAGAATACCTGTATACTAATTATTAGGTGGAAAGAATAATTACAGTTAGCATTTCTTTTATCCTTATGGTTATGTGAATTAATGATAATGAAAATATATAAAAATAATAATAGAACCATTCTGAAATGGTGTAATTACATGGTAATGGACATCAGTGGAACATACTTGTCCTTCTGGGACTTATTCCCAAGTCCTTTTCTCATGGTATCACACAGGTCTCCAGTTCTGTGCCTGCCTGTGCAAATTTAGTCCAGTTAATAAAAGAATTTAGTCCATTCAATGACGGATGGCACAGTGCATAGGCATTTTATTTGCTCTGTGTTTGTACAACAATGCAAAAGGGTGGGGCAATGACCCTGGTAAGACAGCAATCAGGAGAAGGCTAATATCACTGCTATCTGCTGCACGGCCTACCTCAGCGCTCAATTTCCCAGGAAACAAACTTTTGGAAGTAGACGACAGATCACACGAATTCTCCTGGCAAGTTGCCTGAGGAAATCAGCCTGTAAGCCAAGAATCCCTGCTTCAAAGAGCAGTCCCTTTTCTAAAACAATGTACATTCAGAGTTCCTGAAACTTTCCATCGTCTACAAATATAAGTACTTCCCCGCTATCCTATCTGCAGACCTGCTTACAGCCTGGTCACACGCGCAGGAGCTTACCCGCACCTACAAATTTTTATGCTAGAGAAGTATAGGTGTCGGGACTATGTGTCAATCTGCCAAATCTCTCTTTAATTTTGCTCATGTTTGGATAAAGTTCAGATACAGACTGCCCTGGCACATTTGACAGATAGCTATGTATCAGCAGAACAAAGGAAGATGTTTGGAACTAATGATGCAGTAGATTAAATCCTACCTCTTTCCTCAGGTAAGCTTGTGTAGTTTCTATAGTGGCCACCCAAGAAGTGGGAAAATAAATCGAAACAAAACCCGTATTTACTCCTTTTTTCCACTCGCATTTTATTCTGGCATTAGCAACTCAGGTCATATAGTCAGGATATTTCTGACATCTCTTTATCTGAGTAGATTGGTCAAAAGATACTTTAATGCAACTATGTACATATTTTGAAGGAAATGGCACACTGTGAATACACTGTGAATACGTTTTCCATACAGCTAAAATAAAAAACAGTAAGTGCAAAAAGAGGAATATGCACATTTCCTTCATGCTTCAAACATCTGAACACACACACACACACACACACAGAGAACATGAGCACCTGAGAAATAAGAATGAAACTGACTGTCAAGTGAAAGGGAAAATAATCAGTTGGGGTTTACTTTCCAGGCAAAACAACACATAGAAAGAAATAAATACTGAGATAGATGACAAGAAAAACAGATTTTTTTCCCCAGTTATTTCTGAAGACCCTGAGTACAGAAATAAAGACAGCAGTGATTATGTGCAAAGTTGCTGAGTATTGTTGGTCTGATCCACCTTAAACTGACAATCTGGTCTTTTTACACTTTATTCATATTTTACCATTGCAATGAAGACTAAACTGCAATATAACTGAAGATTGGACCGACATACATTTAGGAGCATAGTCACCAAAAGGGAAGAATTTTGGAGCACACTGCCTCCTCTATCACCATATTGAATATATAAATACATCTTTATGTATATATATCTCTATATATATATAAAGTCTGTTTTCAGGTTTAGTGCTACTAATCTAGCTAACAATACTGTACCATACAGCTGTTGTCTAAACTAACCAGCATATGCAAAATATTTTTTGCATAAGTTTTGGAAACCAAGACTTTAGAGTTCATTGTTAAAAATGAAAGAATACACTGTTCCTTGCTAATTTACTTCCTTTATTTAATATGTTATTTTAAAGTAGCAGGTTAGACCTTAAATTAGTATACAAATTATTATCATGAACAGCCCGTTATTTGATCTGTAATGCTGGGAATACATGCCAGTATTTCCATATAAGTCATGGGATTCAGTTCGTAAATATTTTAGAAAAAAATCAAGAAAACTTTAACACTACTGAAGTAAGTAATCAACCTTCCCTTTAGGTAATGCTTTTCTAATGCTGTTTTCAATGCATTCTGTGAACTTAAGATCCAGATCACACTTTCCCTGATTCAATTTGCAGATCCATCTAAGGACTGAAGTTTGTACTACTTCTCCACCACAAGCCTCTGTCAGAATCACACCAGTTGATTCTGCTCAGTACAGACTCCTATGAAAATTTACAACCCAGTTTCCTTTTGCCAGAATAATCTTCCATGTGTTCAGTCTTGACACCTTCTGAAAAGATTTAAAAGCAAAATAGCATACTGAATGTACTTGATAATGCCTTTGAGGAACTTATCTCTACTGAAGGGAAGATGTGAGTGTGACACAAGCACAGAAGGTAAAAGAGGAGGAATACAAAAAACACTTCCTCTGAAACTGTCTAAATTATCTTTCCCATTGCTTAGGCTGTCCCAGAAGTAGCTAAGACACATGTACCCACCACTCACCAGCAAAAAAGTACTAGAGTATAAAGCTGTTTGTCTGCCTGCATTGCAAGACTGTATTGCAAGTCTTCTCTTCCCCCATCTCCCTGTCCCAGAATAAAGATCAAAGAACTGAGAAGATGAAAAGAGAGGGAAAATACAGGAAAAATCCATCTGTATGAAAGTTTGGGCTCAGCTGCATGAACACAAGTCAGTTAACTGAGCTGAGAAATAAGCGAGTGACAGAAGTCAAGAAAAAACACAGAGATCTTCATGCTCAGGAAGAGTAACGTTATCCAGCAGATAAGCTGAAGCAGCTCTCAGACGCTGTGTGCATTTAAAAGACCTCCTCTGGCACAGAAAAACAATGTCAAAACAGATGCACAGGCTAAGAGCAGAAGGAGCACACTAACAGTAAACCAGGTGTGCTCTAACTGTCCCCAAGGTGCTAAAGGTGATACAGAAATAAAATTCAGAAATGTTAATGAACCATTCACAGTTAGTCTAAGCTATAATATTCTAGAACATTCTTCACCAATTTAAAATTAATTGCAATACTTAAACTTGGCATATAACTTCTACATTATACATATTTCAGGATATTAATATGGGCCTGTGCTCTGAAATCCTTTATTGGCTGTCCTTTATTATGTACTCAGGTGAAGCTATCATTTATTCCAGCGGGACAGAGAAAGGACTGAGATATTCTTCCCTCTCATTGACTTCCACTTTCTGTTCTGTGCCAAAGTAAGACTTCAGGATTTGGTTTATTAAAACTGTTCTACTAATGCACAGGAATGTGTTAGGAGCTCAGTGCAAGAATTACTGTGTGAAATTATAAGGCTTATGTTACACAGGAGGTCAGACTAAATTATCATAATGGTCCCTTCTGGGACCATGAATAATCTGTGTCTCCATCCTAGCATAGACTGCTACTTTGTCTAGTCATCATCGTATTTCCAGCAGAGGCTAGCGCCTGAGATTTCAGTGGAAATCAAATCTTCTTTCACCCTTCTAATGTAACTAGATAATTACACAAGGGAAGAAAAATTTCTTCCCAACTCTTGTAGGATATCATACTATAAATGAAAGTAAGACACTTGTTTCCTTTCTGCTGTAATAATGTTTTAACCCATTAAAAATGTATCATTATTGTACTTCGTAAGTTATTAACACATGCAGCTGCATCCAGTAACCATTTAGTTGATAATGGTGGGGTATTTATGAACCAAACCTTAATTGGGAGTTTTGTGATGGAGGAAAATGTTTAGCAAGGAGGTAGCCAGGAGGAGTTCATCCACAGTTCATATAACCCTTCCACAAATTCATATTAGAACACAGCTGCACAGAAATGGCAGCCTGAATCTGAAGAAGGGTATCTTCCCTGGTGTATCACAGTGTCAGGAAAGCCTATACCAAGGAAGAATGCACAGCTTTGCTGTAAATATTTGTGTGTTCAAGGATTTTTTCATTTTCACTCTATTTTTTTACCCAGTGTTGGAATGCTTACATATCACACCCTCAAGACGAAGTATAGAAAAGCCACACGCTGAAGTGAGTTTTAGCATTTACAAAAATGCAAAGATGGCAGTGATACAGTGAGATCCATGCCCATAAAAGAGGCTAGGAAAAGGTATGAGATGAACTACCAGGCTAGTCAATGAAACAGGGAGAGAAGTGGTCAGCCAAATTAAACACATCTTCAACCCAGCTGCACCCTTCTACCATTCTTTCAAGACAAATTCAGGATGGGTGATTAGCTGTGCAAAGCCCTTAGTTAATTCTCTCAGCATGTCTTAACTCCAGGGATTACAAAAGATATGAACCCAGCAAGCTTGTTCAAATTGCACAACCGCAACCATCAGAGTTGCAGTGCAGAAGTTCCTATTTTTTCCTGCACGGAGCACTCTTGAAGTACCCTGGTCCGCTCAAACCGCTGCTGCTGTGTGAGGGAGAGTCCATACCCTATGGTACTGAAGGAACCTATGCCACATATTCTCTGTCAGAAACTCTGTTTTTGTTATTCTTTGTTTTCCTGTTTCTCATAACGCAGTAGTATTCAGAGCAAAAGTGTTCTCCTTACATCTAGAATGCAAACTTCGGGCATAGTTGAAATTGCTGCTTTCCTTTCCCTGCCATTTTCGCAGGACCCACTGAAAAATCCGTGATCTAGAAACCACAGCTAAACACAGCTATCAGGTGTCAGGAAATGTAATTGGACTGACACCCGCGCACAAAAGGGACTGGAAGGTAGGGATGAGATGAGGGCAGCCATCTGGACAGGGAGAGCCATTTCATTCTTTGTATAAAAGCCTGTGACACTAAGTCACACTAACAATTCCTCAATGCATGAAGTTTGGTGAGATCTGACTTCTAATTTCTAAAGCACGTGTTTATAATTACACAAAGAAAGTATTTCACTTCTACTGAATCTGCAGAGCTGCACCAGGAGCCAGCTCTGAGAATTCACAGGACTACAGGCTCCTTCTCTAACATATTTCTGTTGTTCTCTGTGCACTTCCAAATGCAGGGTAAGGGGTTCTAACCGCACCTTTCATTTGTGCAAACAGGGTGATTATGACAAAAGAAAGATAATATCACAGGAAAACGTATTTATAAACCTAAAACTACATTTCATTAACCTTCAATAATATATACATTTTTCCTATCCCAAATGTGGGCTTATATCATCCAATTACATTTTTTTTTTCCAAAAGGGTTCTGAAGCTAAACGTTCATCTTCAGATGTTAATGACAGCAAAATGTCTCATTTTCTCCCAAAATCTATTAAGTGTGAAATTAATACAATATAAATGGACAGATTTGACAGCCTCTCTTTTTTTCCCCTTGGACTGTACAATACAAATAAAATTTGGATTACCCATCTAAAAAAATGTATTGTCTGTGTGTGCGCGTATATCATTTCTCTATCTGATATGTATTTTAATAGTGATCTAAGGTCTTTTTGGAATTTATATTGCAAAGATCGGTTGTGAGTCATGATAATTACTTTTATATTTTGAAAAAATGATGTATGAAAGCATCAGTATTTTCTCTGTATACACATATCTATGAAAATATACATATATACTGACACACATATACACAGTCACACAGATGAAATCCATATTTCCATAATCTCCTTGACAGAGCCCAGAAGAAAGTACAGGTTTACTAAAAGTGAACATATTTAAAGGTGATTTAATAGTGATGTATACAGTTTGGATATTGATAAATTAGTGTATTTTAGTGTGAAAAGCTGCCTACCAATGTTCAAGAAGACATAAAATAGAAGCACCTATTCTTTCCAATGGCAAGAGAAGTAATTCTGCATTCCCATACACCCAAACTGAACTAGACCACTTCACTGCAAAGCAACTCCAAAATGATCCCCTCTAACAAGTGTGTACAATGAGCCATTGACCTGACCATCTTAGAAATCCATGCGTGCTAATGGAGAAAAAAGACTCGGATTTAGCTGGGGAAGTGAGAGAGATGGCCAAGAAAGCACAGCTGCATGAAATATGTAATACGGAGCCTTGGTCTCTTCTGGAAACCACAGAATCAGTGTGGTTTCTTTCTGCTTTCAGCCCAGCGTTCTGGGAGAGCTGCCAAAAGCAAAAAGAACTGTAGGATGATAGTGAGGCTGACTGGAAAGGAGGAAGACAGTTAAAATAAAATGGGTTTTCTCTCTGAGAGGGAAATCTGCAGAGCACATAACCTGCTGGTAGGATCATCAAATGACGAAGGAAATTTCTTGGGCCAATAGCACCTCTCCTCCCACATGGAAACTGGGGAAAGGATCCCATTTCCTCCCCAGTAAACAATGGCCAGAACTGTTGATTTTCTGGGCTCTGTCCTGGAACCAGGATTTGGCAAAAAATAATTTTGGAGAGGAAAAGCTTGGGATAAGGGTCTGGAATAAAGATAGCCAGGTGTTGGAAGGAGTACTTCAGGAAAATGAACTGGAACAAGCTGAATTTGGGGTGAACAGCTGCATCATAACTGATCGTGAAGACTCAGATGGGATGTGTGAGGGACAGACCTCTTGACTGCGGAGTGGGGGGTGCACTGCTCTGAATACCCACCCCATGTTAGAGGTGGTAAAACCTCTGCATGGAAAAGAAGGAGTTGTGAGGAATGGATGTTGACGATTAAAAGCTCAGGGAGGCTGTAGCTCCAAAAACAGGCAGAACAACATCTGCGTAACTGAATTGACCACCATAAGACAGGTGATTATTTCAAGTCGAGGAATGCAGGCAATGGCTTCATTCAGCAAGAAGAAGGGCAAAGTGCCTGAAACAAATTGAGCAAGATGCAGGCCCTAAGACTACTGCAACTTCTACAGCATTTCTCTTCCCAAATGGCAAACTGGGAAGGTACTGCATTTCCACGCTAAGCGGTGCTATTTGGGCTCTCCTGGAACCAGGATTTGGCCAAAAATAAGACACTAAAGCAACAATGGAAAATAAATGTTATTAAGCAGTCATGCTGTTACGTCTATTGAAGAGGTTATTAGACTCTAGAAGGCGATTTAGAAAACATGGTAAATGTTAATTTATTTTATATCTTTTGTATACATGGGGGGGGAGAAGGGTCACCTTTTTTCATATTTTTTTATTTCATTCCTTACTCCCAAGCCAAGGGCTGAATCACAGCTCTGTAACAAATTGTGCAGCACTGTAACGTTGAATCTGCAAACTCTATTCCAGAAGCACTTAGTACATGCATAAATCATTTTTTTTCTCTTAAACAAAAACAACCTTCTATGCTTCACTTGCAGAAGTTACATTTAAATAAATTCTGCAAAGCAGGATTTGGAGGAGAATTCAGCTGCAAATAAACACAAGAAATATTTTTAAATAAAAAATAATGAAAAGTATATTTTATTGACTAACACTGTATAGACCATAGGTACTCTTCGAAGAAAAAAGTAGATAATTTCTAAATAATAATTTTTAAATAACCATACCTAAAATAACTGCCAGAATTCTGATTTTTTAAATGTAGATACTGGAAGTGTGTGAGTAGGAAAAAAATCTATTAACTGTTAAGAAATAACTCTGATTTAAAATAAACTTAGTATTCAAGGAAATTAATAGCTGTATTATTATACCTGATATTAAAAATGTTCGTAAGAAGTTTTCCTCGTTCATGATTTCTAGTAGTTGTACCACAGTGGCACCACCACTCAGAGCAGAACTGCTGGCAGGGAGACAGAAGAGGAAGGTAGGATGGACCTGCAGGTGACCTTGAAGATGGGGGCTTTTGTCAACCAAGTACTTCTGACAATGAAACTTCTTTAAAAGCATAAGGCTCTCTTTTTCTATAGTGTTTGTCAGAGGAAATGCCGAACACGTTTCTAGCTGTTACATTGGCTAAATAATTTTGAAGTATTCCCTTAAACATTAAAAACTTTCATAGTCCCAACAATCCAATACTCCACTAATTTCAGTCACCAATCTCATTTATTTATTTCCAATTGTATAAAAACTGGCAGCGCTCTTATCTTTACTTAATTAGCTTCGATTTCTAATGTTAAATTCCTGCATTAGATTAAAAAGGCCATGGTAAGCCACATGCTGTCTGTAAATAAGATGAGTCTGTTGTGAAAGGTTCATATTCAAATGCACACTGTTGATGACTAGGAAAGCTACGGGTAATCAAGGCTGTAAATCTGTCATCGTGACATACAAGTAGTGCTTAGCACCACACTTAGCACAAGGGCAAATATAAAAGTGGAAAACTTGAAGATGAGTATTGTGAAGAAAACAAGCAAGTAATTCCAAACACTAATTGGAGATCTCTGGTTAGTTTAGGGGAGTTAAACCCTGCATTTGAAAATTATCAACTTGGATTCACTACAGATACGAAAAATCCTGTGACAAACCATTTGTCTGTTGAGAATCACTGTCAAAATTGATACTGCTAGACAATTATCTCATCAGAATAAGCAAGCATTTCAGTCGGATAGATTGGACAGATACTGAAAGGTATTTTGTATCTGAAAATCTTTGCAAATGGAAGGAGTGAATTTGATATGATGATATTCATGAGTCCTTTTTATTTATGACATATGCACACCTGGGCTCAGAGAATTTTGCTGTTTGCTCCATTTCTGTGCTTGAGATAACTGTTATCTTCTTCTGCCAAACCTACTAGTTTTTAAAGATGTCAATACTTACTCCCAGATTGCTCAAGAGACTGATTTGACTTTTATTAGAGTTTCTGCAATATAGATAGAGCTGAGTACAGCTAATTGGAAAGGCCAGTTCAGACCCTGTACATGCCACATAACTACATTTATACATTTATTTGAAGTCATGTTCAGTGGCTGAATGAACCTGTCGCGGTTTAACCTCAGTCGGCAACTGAGTACCACACAGCCGCTCGCTCACTCCCCGCACCCTGGTGGGATGGGGGAGAGAATTGGAAGAGTAAAAGTGAGAAAACTCATGGGTTGAGATAAAGACAGTTTAATAATTGAAATGAAATAAAATAATAATAATAATACACAAAGCAAGTGATGCACAATGCAATTGCTCACCACCCGCCGACCGATGCCCAGCCAGTCCCTGAGCAGCGGCCCCCCCCCGGCCAGCTTTCCCCAGTTGATGTACTGAGCATGACGTCACATGGTATGGAATGTCCCTGTGGCCAGTTTGGGTCAGCTGTCCTGGCTGTGCCCCCTCCCAGCTTCTTGTGCACCTCCAGCCTTCTCCGTCGGTAGAGCATGGGAAGCTGAAAAGTCCTTGACTACTGTAAGCATTACCTAGCAACAACTGAAACATCGGTGTGTTATCAACATTGTTCTCACCCTAAATCCAAAACACAGCACTGTACCAGCTACTAGGAAGGAAATTAACTCTATCCCAGCCAAAACCAGGACAGAACCACACAGTGCATCCTCTGTTAAAGAAAGTAGAGAAAACTGAGATTTGTGCAGAGTGAAAATCTGTTGCTCTCCAGCATGCTGCTATATTTTATTACATGCTTTCCACAAAAGATGTTATGATTTTGTATATCATGACAGCAGTGAAAATCCTAGCAGTAATAGCCACTGAATGAAGCTGTTAAAGCTGAAGTTTTATGACACCACAAGAATTACCTGTAGTAAGGTAAATCACTGAGAAAGGCAGAATTACTGGGACCTAATAAAATGCTTTAATGTCAGCCTACCTCTGGCCACTATATCCTTTGAGGGTATTCTCCAGTCTTATTTTACTTTTCAGCACCTTTCAGTTGCTTACCAAGTTCACTGGGGACTTTTTGCTGCCCATTCAGAGGCACTACAAAGTATCAAACAGAGGTAATACAAAGTACCTACGAAATAACAAATGAACAAAAATATTAATTAAAAAATCCATTCTCCTATTTGTCAGACATTGTCTATACACATACAAGTAGAAATTACTATGGAGTAAATGCTGAAATCCCCATGATGAAGAGTATCTCACACCTCAACTAATTTTACTGATCTCAGTGTGACTGAAGGTCACAGTCTCAAACTACCTTTTTTTGCTACTGCTACCTCACATAGTCAGTTTTACCAAAAACTTGGATGATAGTGTGCTCATATTGTTCTTTGTTCCAAATTAGTGATCCCTTCATAATTCTGCAAGCAAAAGAGTAGGAAGCAGCTATGAGTCATTTTGTGTTTGCAGTTTTGTAGACAGAAAGAAGAAATGTCCTGCTTTTGATTTACTTGAGGAGAGGAATGGACATGTCTCGGCTTTTAATACAAACACCAACATGATTTGAATACCACGTGCCACTTATACAATTCTCTAAAATTGCAGGATTGGTATTCACATTGAGGAGAGTGCGTGGAAAGACTTGCCTTTGAAATATTGTGAATAAATACTTCTGCAGTGACTCGGTTTTGACTGTCTCTGATGATTCAGTACGTTGATGGATATATAAAGAACAAGAAATAGGTCAAAGTCAAAGCAGGTCTGTTCCCAGGAAAGACTCCTGCGTGGACAAGGGAGCATGAATTTCTTCAGACCAAATAAGCATATGAGATTTCCACCATACTGACCATCTGAACTACTCAAATTATAATTTTTGTGCCCATTTCTAAGAGCAGTAGTATTGTAGGCTGAGCTCTTGGGACAACCATACTGAGATGAATCCTTTAACCAAATTACCTCAGATCTGACAATTCAATGATCAGGTCTTCCTGTCTCTGCATATCTGTCTGAGGAAGGTACTTTATTATCACCAAATGTTATCTTAGCCTGTCCTGAGACTCTGAGTGTACTTAAGTGATACTGGTGTTTACAGTGTAGTTGCATCCCTAAGACAGCTGCAAAAGAGTGACATGACAGATCAAAGCTCTGTGGAAGTTCTTCAGGTAATGTTCCTAATCACAGCCTATTAAAAGAAACAAAATCCTGTCTGACTCATGGAGCAAGTGACCTGTAAATGATGCTGCCTCGTGAACTCTATGGACAGTTCTCTGTTTGCCACACACCTTTTGCTTCAGAAAATTTAGGTCAAATAGCTTTTCAATTTTTTTCTAGCAGATTAAATTGGGTCATGTTCCTAGAGAAGTGGGTCATTTTTCTCTGTAAATAAACAGTTTCATGCCTGCACATCTTTAGTTCAAAGGCTCTATTGTTTGTACTCAAAACTGCACAATTCTTTTGCTTAGCCAAGAGGCAGTGATTTTTTTTTTTTTTCCAAAGGGCAGTCTTTAGCCTGACCCAGTAAGACACATGATGTTTTTCAGTACGTGACAGTGAAAAGTGCCCCTTTTCTGTCTTCCCATCAAAACATTGACTGTCGACAAAACCCTTAGCCAGTATTGATTGATTTGCGCCACTGACTTCAGCAGAGCTGTTCTGATTTGTATCATGTGGGAATCCATGCTAAAAAGATCAGTGTCCAGTGCATAAACATAGAGAAGTTTTTGCCAATTTTCTAACACACCACAAAAGCTTTTTCTCACATCCGTTCAGGTGAAAATAAGGACCTTTAGGGGGAGAACATGATGAATGTTGGAGAATGGAGAACATGGAGAATACTCTGACAGGGTATTCTACCTGTAAAGAGTCAAGCTAAATCAATGATTCAGCAGGCAAGGCTTAGTTGATTTATACGGGATGGTTCAGTTAATTGTTGTAACAAAAAAAATACCTAACAATATGATCTTCTCTCCTAGTTTTCTTTTCAATATTTAGGCTTATCAGTGTTATTATCATTTATGTCTTCATGAATGAAAACATAAGAACTCCCATACTGCTTAGATAAGTTTCCAAAGAATTGTGTACTTGTCTAATGTCCATAAATACAGCCAGTCATTTAAAGTTCACATATGCAAATATTATGTAAGGTCATGCTTAAGCCAACCTTTCCCCAATCCTTTGTGTTCTTTTTCACAAGTTTTTTCTAATGTCTAATATCTACAACAATTTCTTCTCTGTGTTGTTAGCCTTTCACTGTATGTCTCACAGAAAACCCATGGACTGAAACATTCTTTTTTTTAGTTCACAATTCTCTTGCTCTCAAACTGACATTACATGCATGTGCCTTACAAACCCCAGAACGTCTACCATCTTTACAAGCTAAATTCCTCTTCACTATTATGTTTCCATTATCAAGAGGAATGAGTTCACGTTAAATATAAACAAATCCAAGTTTATTACTATCTCAAATTTCAGCAAAGATAGGTAAATTAAGGATTTTAAAAGAGCATCAATTATTGAACAAGTAACTTATTTTTTTATCATAGGTATAATGTTTATTAATTTTTATTTTGTGGAAAATCTAGTCCCACATTATTGATATAATTTACTTTTTATCTTCTGTATTACTTTACATGCCCCAGGAAAGACTACATAATATATTTTAAGTGTAACAGCAACATACATAAATGTTATTCTTACTCTTTAGTCACAAATTTAGTCTAGTTTTAATATCCGATATAATTTCTGTATATATAACAGGCTTACATAAAGTGTTCTTCCAATCTGGTTTTCTGTGGTTTTTGGAACCAAACCTTTGAACAGAGACATACCAGCACTTGTTGGTTTGGAAAGTCCTTCCAGTACGCCCTAGAATTTCTTAGCTTCAGAGATACTCCAGTCACTCCAGGTGACTCAGCACATTTTCAAGAGACATGAAAACTACATCCAGATTTCACAGCATTTCTAGGTTTGCTAAGATTTTGTCATGGGTATCTTGGTATCTTTGGCCATATGAACAATAAAAAAACCTCTACTGTTGGCAATGTTTTCTAAATGAATTTGAAAAAAACTTCCAGCAACTGCACTGTGTCTCTTCAGTGATTTTACTCTTAAAACATTTTCTTAGCTACTGTAATGAACAGGAAGACAGTAACTAACATCAGTGAAACTCTGCTTCTGAAATGCTTCTGAAGAGAGACAAAACTAAAATTAAGTTTTATTCTTTGTCAAAAGAAGATTGTAGAAGAATAACAAAATATTATACATTTTTATCATAGGTATAATGTTTATTAATTTTTATTTTGTGGAAAATCTAGTCCCACATTATTGATATAATTTACTTTTTTATCTTTACTTATTTATTTTTATAAAAATATAAAAATAACAACCTAACTTTAAATGAGTCCTTTTCAGATTGGTTTTATGATACTGATAATCTTATTCTGGTGATTTTTATTCCATTTACTTATATGTGAAAGAGGAAAGGTGGCAACATCTATGAACATAAGTAGCTTATGTGGATTAGATTGAAGGGGAGTAATTCTTCAAGAGGAACACAGCACATCCTGCAGAGATCTGCACTGTGCAGCCTCAGATGATCACCCACAAATACAGACCACGGCAGCCGTGTTCTCAGGTGAGGTCCTTGACAACTGTTATTCATGTCATACCTTTGTTTACTTTGAAAACATGGTTCTGTATTAGTATTAAATGGGTTTTGCGGTTTTCTCACAATAGCATTGGACATTCTCATATCACAGCTAGATTACACATAAGATGTGTGATAAACTTAAATGAGCCAAAGAAACCAGATCTCATTCCAAAAGTATATGAATCAGTATTTTTATCTGAAAAATTACAGTCAGCACTAATATGAGAAAACCAAAGAAACAAAAATCTGCACACAAAAAAGACAGAGAGGGAAGTTGCACAGTCCTAAGGGCTAGCACTGGATTGTTTTCCAAACTTAGGGGTTGTACGCATCTATTCACCTAACTAACAACTAGCAGATTGAAAAGGCATCGATGTGAAGATACCAGCTCTTCAGCTGGATGCAGTGAAACAGAATGTAAGTAAAGTAGAGGAAGGAGATGTAAAGACAAAACGTATCAAAATGAGAACTCAAAATTTGCCCAAAATTTGCTTCTGGTTTTTGGTGGTGATTTATCAGAAAGAGAAATATAAATTCTGAGACTCTCTTCAGAACAAAAGTAGCCAGAAACGAAAAAACAAAGTAGTGGGAGAGAAAAGAGCTAAAAAGAAGGACTGAATTAGAGATACTTATGAAATTTTAAAAAGAAGTTCTCAGAATTCTTTGTAAATAGTGGATAACGTGTGATAGGAACTAACGGGCATGGGACTACATACTCAAAAAGATAAATCATGACTATTTTCCCTTGTGCTTTCAAAACTGGAACAAGAAAGGTAATAATCAAAGTAGTCTCCGGATATGAGAAAAGGAAAAGGAAGAAAAAGTAGGAGAATTATATAAAAAATTATCAACAAAGCAAGAGGAGATAGAGGTACCAAAGGAGCAGACTAGGATGAACCCATAAGCATGGAACAAAAATTTCAAAAGGTTAGTGTGAGAGACAAGAATACTCTTGGTAACCTAAGAAATTGAAGGGCTGGTACAGGAGAGATTTGGTAACTATGTAACTACATTCTTAATTCTGAAAACACACTGGGACTATCCACCAGTTTTGGTAATATTTGTGAGGTTTATGCCCCTATCAACACCATACAGCCCAGTGTTGACCAAGACCATTATTAACCAAAATCAAGTTATGAAAATAATACTAAGTCTCTATTTAACAGCCTGTCATAAAATTTATTTTAGTAGTACTTTTAGTCAACAGTCTTATCATGCTTTTACCAACAGTGTGATCAATATGAGCATTATATCTAGCCTACAATTTCACCCACCACTTCAAAAGCTTCATAAATCATCAACTTTTATAACTTCTTGATTACCTCCTAATGTTCGTACAAAACAAGGATAAAAACAAAAATCACCCTCTGATGAAAGCATGCTGAGCACTTGAAAAACTTTTATTAAATGATATCCAGTTAGCAACACCCTGTTGGGCCATCACTGTGTAGTGATGATTATGGAGTGCTCTTTCGCATAAACTGAATAAATCTCATAAATTGTTGATGGAGGTGCTTTAAAATGTCAGCTATTGACCAACTTTACCCCAGCAACAGAAGAGAATTGATTTAGTTTGCTTCTCTTCTAAGAAATTTTATCCCTTGCCTGAGGCTTGGGGATTGTACAGCAAACAGATCAATCCCATGTACTTTCAAGGGCTGGAGAAAACTGTTCATTGCACGTCTGGGTTTCCTGAAAGGTCTACATCTTGCTACCTGATTTAGTGATGCTTGCCCACAATATGACAAGAAAGGGGGATGAGAGTAACCCATCTTTAACATCAAAGGCAGTTCAGATAGGGATGATTAAAGCTAAAATTGTCAGGCCAGTTTTTATGATGAGGATGGGTCTACAGCAGATGTGTAATTGAATTCCAGTTCCACTACAGCCCCAATTCTCCCTGTCTCTTCCCTGCTCTGCCTTGGCTGTTCCAGGGAGTGTGCAAAGACAACAGGCGGCGTTACATATGACATATGTGATCTCTACGCATACAAACAGGCTTCTTGGGCAGTGCAGCTACACCCAGATTGCAACCTGAGGACAGAACAAAAACAAAACAGCATTGTAAAGGAGATACTAAGACCAGAAATGCCTTATGTTGCTGTTCCACCTCTACAAGGTTTGTGTTATAGATTTGTTCCACAATACTTTCTGAACTTGCACAAGGTATGGAAAATATTTTTGTTTGCCCACAGCCTTCAGTGAATTAAAAACGCTACCAGCATTTTACCCCAGTTCCTGTTAGACCTTTAAAGAAAACTCTTTTTTTGTTACTTTTTAATCACTATTGCAGATGAAAAACCGAAATGCATCTAGAGCTTTTCATGCTATTATGCCTCTCTCTTTCACACCTCTGTGATGCTGCTTTGTTAGCATACTCTGTCACCATACCGAAAAAATAATCCATGGAGAAATACTACTCACAAAAAAAGTTTGCTATGGTAAGATAACTAAACAAAAACAGATGAATTCAACTGCAGTAAGGAGTCTTATATCTCATCAATGTCGTCCTTGCAATAACATGATACCTTACACTTGGGTAACATCTCAGGAATACAGAAAGAAAGCCCCTTTAGACACTAAGTCTATAAGCACATGTGACAAAGACGATTGGCTTCCTTGGGATTGTCAGTGCATTTGAAATTAATGGACTTCTAAATGAGATGGCAAAAAGATGGACGTCATCTAATACCTGACTGAATTATCTCACGAGCTCTGAGGCAGGTGCTGAGCGACCTCTATAAAATGCTTGCATGGAATTCTTTTCCTTATAATACGGTCCACAAAAGTCAACTTATCCAGTGGAAAGTCTCCTACATGAGGCAATAAGAAACACCTAATAAATCCCCACATGAATGAGATGCGCATTCAAGCCTCTCATGGCTGTTTATTGATCCAGACATGGCATTGCCTAGAGACTTGCAACTCCTGTCTCACTCAGCTTGTGATTTTCCTTTTGCTCCCATCTTATCACAGAGGGTGGAAATAGACTTGAATTCAGCCTTTCAGGCCTGTGGGCACATAGAAGCATGACTTTCGTGATTACCTTCAATTTTACTGTATGTAGAAACCATTGATCCTACTTGAAACTGTTATAGCAGTAACACAGTCTGGTACTGTAAGGTGTTTCTTTCACTCAGATAACATTTTTAAATAAAGTGGCATCTCCAATATTATATTGTCTGATTCATTCTTTCTACATCTACATCAAAGGAGTTCTCATTTAATCAAAATAATTCATAGCTGGCAAAGGTTTTTGGCTGCCTTCCTCCCAGGCAGTTTAACATCCAGAAACTCCAAACCCTCATTAAAATATACCAGGAAAGGAAAGAAAACCAGCTCTATTTTTCTTCAGGAGTTCCCAGCTAAGGGATTAACCCAGCAAATAATTAGTTTTTAATTTTCTGTACTCCTTGAGCTAGGTCTGCCTCCCACCTGTGAATTAATCCTTCTTTTCCTCCATAAATATGCACCAGGTGGCTTAGGAGGACGTTAGGAAGGCCTGAAAGGGCACACTACAGAAGAGCTATAGTGTCACATTCAGGAGGCACTGAGTACTCCTTTGTGAAACCTACTGTCTCTGGGGTCTTGTTCCAGAAACTACCTTAATGCTGTGTGGGAGACTGGAAATTATTAAATTGACTGCAAGTCAGTAAACTATGTTGTGAATGGACATTAAGGGAAAGATTCTCACATAGCTATACAGTTACACTGTTAAGAGAAATGGAAAACAAAAACAAATATTTTACTGACCTGAAGGCAAACAGATCTGATTCTGAATATATAGAAGGAGCAAAGACGTGGTACAAAAAGGCATCAGCCATTTTTCATAGTACAACCGCACTCAGGGAGAAAACAGACAACTAGAGAACAGAGGCAGAAAGCATATTCTTCCAAGCTCACTTCTGCCAAAGGAACAGCATGCTATTTGCCATGGAAATGCTGCACTTCTTTTCCTCTTAGTGAGAATTATTTTTATTTCTTTAAACGTAGCACTACGACTAAGGCATATTTCCTCATTTGTATATGTCTATGACTAGTCTCTTTTACCCTTGGAGAAGCCATAATATCAAGTTCCTAGCAGGATCACAGTGAGGGAAGACAAGGTTTCAGGTTTAACAGGAGGCCCAGGCATATGGGGAGAGCACGAATAGGTCTGCTGCTCTGTTGCTGCTTGCCACAAGTCAGCTCAGCCTTTTTGTTCCTTATTGTAGGTATGGAAGGAAGAGAAGCCCAAAAGTTTTCAGTGTGCCTGCAGTACAGGAGCAAGAAGATTCAAGTTTTCAGCTTCTTAAAATGCAGCCAAAAGTTGGCTAATAATTTACAGCTAAGGACAGTTGACAAACCATGAAAAGAAGGGGCTTACCAATGCAAAATGTAATGGCTAATTCATTTTTTACTAGTATCATCTATACCAAATAAGGGGTTCTTCTTTCCTACTACATCTACCTTCAATAAACTAGTTTAAATCCAGCATCAGTTTTAAGAGTTTTTAATGGAAAAGAACAAAAACAGAATGAAATTTTAGCAAGCTACTTTAAAAAAAACAACAGTGCACAATATAGTCTGAATTAAAACTTTTCAATGGCAAGTACTGGGCTTCTGAAAAAAATCTGCTTTTTCTTTTCAGTATTTGAATAGGAGCCAAATTCTCTGGAAAATGTATTAGGATATTACCTTTCAAAAGCATTAATCAACTCCTGTTTATAACATTCATCTAATGAGCCAAACTGGAAATGATATTTTATCTGAATACTCTTGCTTTAATACCTGCACACAGCATGTAATCGTTAAGTAATTCCCCCTCTTCTTTGCACCAGCTGGTTCGAAATAAGCACATGCCTGCTTACACTTCACAACTTTTCAAAGCTGTTCACAGACACCTGTATACATATACAAACTCCATTAACAGGTAACGATCATAGAATCATAGAATGGTTTGGGTTGAAAGGGACCTCTAAAGGTCATGTAGTCCAACCCCCCTGCCGTGGGCAGGGACATCTTCAACTAGATCAGGTTGCTCAGAGCCCCGTCCGGCCTGACCTCGAATGTTTCCAGGGATGGGGCATCCACCACCTCTCTGGGCAACCTGGGCCAGTGTTTCACCACCCTCAGCGTAAAAAATTTCTTCCTTAGATCTAGTCTAAATCTACCCCCCTTTAGTTTAAAGCCATTCCCCCTTGTCCTGTCGCAACAGGCCCTGCTAAAAAAGGCCATCTCTTTTATAAGCCCCCTTCAAGTGCTGATAGGCTGCCATAAGGTCTCCCCGAAGCCTTCTCTTCTCTAGGCTGAACAACCCCAACTCTCTCAGCCTTTCTTCATAGGAGAGGTGTTCCATACCCCTGATCATTTTCGTGGCCCCCTTCTGGACCCGCTCCAATAGGTCCATGTCTTATGTAGGTACCTCTTACACACTCCGTAGTAAAATGCTTCCCTCTTTAACTGAAGGAGAAGGGGAGGATTGTTATGACAAGAAAAAAACCTGAACAAACAGAAAAAGGCAACTTGGGTGATGCTGTGTTTCAGACGTAAGAGGGGTATGGGTCACATAGCTAATGTGCAGATAAAAGTTTCCCAAAACTTATGAATGCTTTGAGTACAGGCCAAGGAGGTTCATAACTGAACTTCCTCAATGCTCAGAAATTTTAGAATGAATAGTTTGGGATTTGTCCATTTTCATTTAGTGCCTTCATAGGCACTCTGTGTCACATGACAAATAGGACAACACTGCATGCTCACACCTTTCAGAAATAAGTCTAAAGGCAGAACAAGCAGTCCTCCAATTGCCCATGTAGTAAAATTTAATTGTGGGATTTTCTCTTTCTTAATGTTTTCTTAACATGAGTTCTCATTCCCAAAATTACTCAGAACTGGTCATTTTATCAAGTAAGCTGTGCTCTGTCAGACTTGCAGATAGTGACCTGTAAATGCAGCATGAAGTGTTTTGATCTGTTACTCCACTTATCCTTACAGTCTAGTGAGAGTGCTAAAGGGAAACCATTATCTGAAAAGGTGTCAGGTCAGTGCAGAACTGAAAGAGAACCACTCTGAAACTTGTATCAGGGAAATGTGATGCTTAGTCACAAGAAATTCTTTTAATGTACACATGACATTTGCCCCCTGGATTCATATTGGGAATGAGGCTCACTAACATTTTCTAAACATTCCAGAAATTCTCTCCAGTTTAATTCATTGCAGAGAACTTGTTCAGGAGTGAACAAAACATTTTCTCAAAGTCTTTGCCTGGCACAGCACAAGGGAAAAAGAAAAAAAAACTAAAAAACTAAACCACAGCCTTAAAGGTCAATACTCCCATCTTGTGGCTGATGAAGAAAACGCACATATCTAAATAAAAATGAAAAAATGATAAGGTTCATGCAGATAGTTTATAAATAAGAATTTACTTGAATAAAATTTTTCTTCCATGTCATAATTAAATTTGGATCTTAGAACTGTCAATGTTCTATTCAGAGAAGGAGGGATGTGGAAACTTTTTCATCCACACTTAGCCACAAGGCATGGAGTTTCTGTAGCAAATTCCTAATTGCAGGAAGTTGAGAGGATAAAATCTACTTTTGCCATACTTTGAATTCAGCGGCACATGAATGAAGGCAGGGATGTGATGGAAGTCCACAGGCCAGTGGGGCAGTAGGTAGTACTAGCAGTTAAGGATACATGATGGAGCAGAAAGAAGCAGTTCGTTCAGCATCTGGAAGCAACTGATACAACTCTGATTTCTGCAATTCTATAAGCCTCAGAAGCAGGGGCAAGTCTTGCTTTTCCTAGGTTTTCAAAAGGATTTTTCTTCTTGATTTGTTAGCTATCTGCATAAGGCTGAAATGAAGAGCATGTGTCTCATTAACGGTCCTATGTGGGTCCTATGTTAGGTACCCATATATCCTACTTACACAAATCATTACTGAATAAACTTGTTTCCTCTATCATTTCATTGTGTCCATACAAGTCCTAAGATAGTATGTATCCTGATCTTAGATTAGCATCTCAAAGTAAAAATAGTGATCATTTATAATGTGCGCTAATGCCAATACCGATGTGAGAGCGCTTCTGCTCTGTTTGGAAGACACTGACACTGAGCTATTTGCTTTAATGTTTGGACATAGCCAGTTCCTGGGAAATGCCAAACATACAGTTTCAGAAGATAATGCTCCCAGTGGAAACACAGCTGGAAGTGTGGTTGTAAAGTTGGAATGGATGACAATTACAGAGATGACAAGTCAGGTAGTATCATCTTAATAAGAACCAAATATGGAAGGAAAAAACTTTCTAAATAAGCTTGAACATAATTTAAATATCCGGGGTCACATACTACAACTAAATACATAGAATGGGAACATTTAGAGAACACTAAGGCTCAAGCTCATAAATACTATGTTTTGGTCTCACCTATCTCCCCATGTGACTGAAATGAGACCAAGGCCCAGCCTATTGACTTAAAAATGGGACTACTTGGAAATATGTGAACCGTGCATGTAGTAAGGGGTTCTGTCTTACCAAAGTGGAAAGGGTGAAACAGAGCGAGCTCTCCTGCAGGTTAACAGCACTGACAGCAGTTGAAGTTGGCCTTGAGAGCAAGCTCAGTGCTCAACTGACATGACAGATGTAACATTTCAAAGCAGAAGATCCATGAAGTGCATTTTCAAAGACAGCAACAACCAGTCAGGAGGGCTCCAATTGTTCACTAATGAGCCTGCTGGCAAAATGTCTCAACAGAAGTGCTCAGCTAAGTTTCCTAGCCCAGGAATTACAACTGCTCAGGTGAATGGCGTTCTCTGTCTGCAAATGTGCTCATAAACCAGTCCCCCAAAGCAATGTAAAATTATGAGGGAGCACAAGACTGAAGTCAGGGTATGTCAGCCTCAGATGAATAAAATGCCATATTCATTGGATACAGACTGAAAAAGAGAGAAAAGACACAAGGAGAGCAGCAACAATAGCAACATCTTCAACTCTCTACACCACTGTGTAAGTACACAGGCCAAAACACCTCAAAGGGATTGGCAACTTCAGTTACTGTTTCAGTTTGTTGGTATGTTTTAATCTGAGTAAAAAAAAAGGAGTGTCCCTTTGAGGCAGAAGCTGTCCAGTGCTTATTGAAAATTGTGTCTGATAACAACTAAACTGGGCATGAGGGATGTTCACCATACTTAAACATGAGTGAGGAGTGTACCCTTGCAGTATGAAGATGAAACATATGCTGGGCTGTATTAACAACAGTGCGGCCAACAAACTGATGGAAGTGACCACGCTGCTGTACTAGACACTTGTGAGGCTGCATGTGGAATATTAGGGTTAGTTTTAGACACCTCACCCTGTACAAAAGAGATACTGATAGACCTGAGGGAATCTAGAAGAAAGCCAGCCACTAAGATGACCAGGGACTGGAGAACATGCTATTAGAGAAGCTGAGGGGACTCTGTGTGTGTGTGCCTGAAGAAGAGGAGACCTAATTGCAGATTCCACTACTGGAAGGTGCATTCTAGTGTTCGCTTCTGAGAGATGCATAAGGAGAAGAGGTAATGGTCAGAAGGTGCAACAAGGGAAATTGTAATTGTACATGAAGAAAAAATTCTTCTCCATGACAGTGCTGAAGCGCTGGAAGAGGTTGCTTGGAGAGGGTGTGGAACATACATTCTTGGGGGTCACAAAACTCAATTGGACAAGGCCCTGAGCAACCTGATCTAACCTTGACATTAGTCCTGCGTTGAGCAAGAGCCTGAAGTGACAGGAGTCTTGCACTGAGTCCTGCATTGAGGGCTGACCTGAGTTCTGCACTGAGCAAGAAGCCAAAGTAGAAGACCAGCAGAGGTCCCTTTCACCTAAATTTTTCTATGACTGCATATTTTAAGAGCTTAGGCATAATGCTATAGGAGATATTGTAAATAGAATAGAGCTTAAGTCATAGTAGGGAACATTGCAAATAGAAGTCATTGATTTGTCTACAATATAGAGAGCATCCTCAAAGGCAATTTGCACAACTTCTCTGCCAGTCTGGTCTAGTCTCACATAGATCATCAGAAATCACATCAACCACATCCCAATCCAACATGATAACCTTAGTCCAATGTGATGGATGTCAAAGATAAACTGAGGCTAATCATTTACTTGTTGACTATAGGCTAAGAATGCTACCTGAACAATTAAAAACTGTTTTTGTGGTCAGCAGAACTATTGAAGCTTTGCTTCAGAATTTGTGTTCTTTGCTCCCTCGTATTATTCAACACACATCTTTCATATCCTCACCAGGGAAAGAATCAGCAGTACTATGGCTAGTCTGAAGGACTAGCTGGCAGCCATCTACTGCCAAATAAAATGTGTAACAGTTGACTTCTGCCTCTACTTTGTTCTGGGGGCATAAAGACCTGGGTTCCACTCCCCCATCCAGATGCTGTATTTGTAAAATTTATAGAAACACACTTATTGTTGAGACTTATTCCCTCCTCTAAATGTGATTGAAACTAGCAATTAGGTGTACGAGCAAACTGTTGATTACACAAGCCTTGTTTGCTAGGCTCAATACAAATATTATATTAATATATATTTATTAATTTTAATCACAGCATTCATGCAATAGAGGCAGGTAAAACACAGCTGAGAAGAAATTCTGACCATGATTTTTTTTTTTCCCATTAGAAATCAGAACAAAAAACAATTCTGCCATGAAACAGAATTTTTCAAAATGTTACTTTAGGTCTGAGAAGTTGTATTTATAGCCTGTCATTTATTTCAAGCGACAAGTAATTTGAATTGAAGAAGAGTGTGTTTCATTTTCATATAGCTAGGAAATACTGAAAGATCAGAAAAAGTCAGAATGCTTTAACTCCCTTCAAGCAATTTTTACAAAGTTTTTGTCAGATTAATATATTCCTATAGAAAACATAGATTTTCATTAAAAGCTCTTCCCATAGAAAACTTTACATGAGAAAAATATTGCGCAACTGTAATGTGCTGCAGATAAACAGATCTTTTAGGATATAACAGTTGTTAGAGGTAGTAAGTGTGCTACATCTGTAACAGTGCAATAGATATAATCTTCAGCCTGAGGCAGCTTCTGAGGTCATATCTTCAAAATTTATGTGCATGACTTTCTGCTCCAGCTATTGTCGAAATATAGACACCAGGTGGAGAAATACATAATCACCAAATTAGCACACAACTGCTTCCTACAAGTACAGAATTCCAAAAGGCTTCCTGCTTGCTGAATCATGTTACTAACTTCTTATGCTAAGAATAGAAATTGGATTTAATTGCTAAGTAATACCATAAGGTTCAAGTCCAACATGAATTCTACATTACTAAACAGGAGCGTTGATACTGATATACAGTGTTAAAATAACTGTGTTACAAAAGGTTACATTGATCATACAGAGCCAGATTGTGCTTCCATGCAAAACATGGAACCAAACCTGATCCAATTGCTAGATCACCTGCCTTTTGCTTATCAGTTATGAAATCAGGGTCTTAATAATTCAAAGAAAAACTTTTGGGTTTGGTGAAATCTTCATGTCTATGTTCTCCTCGTGTGGGTGTTTTTATTTTAGTTTTGTTTGGGTTTTTTTCCCCAGAGGAGGAAACAAGTGTATTTGGTAGAACTTGAACTGACAACTGGCAATGGTTGTTCCTCCCCAACTTGCTACTGAGGATTTTCAGACTTGTTCACTCTTTGTCCTGACGTTTCAAAAAAAATGAAATGAAAAAGGTATGCCCATTTGCTTATCTGAGACAGGATATTTTGGGTGCTGAGAGTGGGGAGCAGTATGCCATACCTGTCTCTTTCATAATCACACTAGGCCAGCGTTCACTAGGTCAAGAAGTTTCACTCCATCAGAAGTTAAGTATCCAGTGACTCACAATGGCAGAGTGTCAACAACAAAACTGGAAGCAGTCTTCCACTACGCAAAGCTTATAGTCTACTAATGAAGATATTTCTTGGAAAGTGGGAAGCCTTCAGGCAATGAACATAACTGAAATGAGGACCCTAAGTGGGTGTCATCCTAACAATCGACTGTTGGGTATTTTAGCTTTGTTTTCTTACCAAGTCATGATTGTAGCTTCTCTTTCGCCTTTTGTTTTTTGACAGATATATAAACTTAATTTTTCATCTTCATGGCTTTGTGTTTGTTACCAGTAATGAAAATGGAAACAAAACCTTTCAGGTGTGACTCATTTCACCTCACTTCAGATTTCTGTAACATAGATTTTACATCTGAGCCTATCCTTGTAGGCTGTCTATATAGTCAGTGAAGAGAAACAGACACTTTTAAGACATGATTCATCTGACTCGTTGTAGACAACTATTTTAGAATGACATTAACCACCTCATTCCTCTGTGGTCATTTCACAGAGCTTAGGGTAGCTTAGATACAAATATATCTACCTGTACCCACATGAACCCTTCACGCTAAGGAAACTTTGACTAATAATTTCCATTATCCGTGTCAACATAATGTTATTCTTGGGCTGAGTAATTTTACATTATTCAATGTACTAATGGGGCTATTATTATCATACACTAAATGTTTGGTTTTATTACTGCCCAACTGAGCCTTTGAACCGAAAAAATGAGTTTGCACTGTTCTACCCTTACGCCATGTGTGGGTGACCATACTGTGTAATTTCTGCATCGTTATTAATTGTATTTATGGCAGCGCCTACATAAGAACAAACCCAGGACCATCCGTGGTGAAAATGACACTCTACAAACACCACCTCCGCACAAGCAAGACAAGTGAAAAGCTGGAGAAAAACAAATAAATAAATACAAAAAATATGCACTGTAACACTGCAGACTGCATATACACTTTACAGTTCAGTGGTTAGGTACAGAAGGGAGAACCTAAACAAGCAAAGGTAGACTAAACAGATGAGAAGAAAGAAAGGTATGAAGGGACTGAATCACCTAGCTGATCTGCTCAGGGACAAAAGCAACTAGTCAGAACTCTAGAAAACACTGTTAAGATCTGTTTCTGCTCTGTTTAAGCTATGTTAACGGCTGCTTTGTGAGTTTCATTTTCTGCTTGGTTCCTCCCTGCTGTTTCTTTCCAATATCTTATCTGCCAGACTGAGAGCATTGTCTGGGTCCTGATTTCACAATGATGTCCAAGACTGCCCAGACAAGACTGTATCTGAGTCTGGGATATTCCAGAGCAGTGGGATAGAATCATCCAGTCCCCATTTCAGCTTTTTTTTCCCTCAAACTCAGCAGTACAGCCTCACCAATTCCAGCAGCCACTTGGACAGATTTGGTCTTTAATTTCAGAGTGCATTACAAAATGACCAAAACTCAAATAGTCGCAGCCAGTCCTATATACAATAGAAAAAAACTGCACTCTGGTCAAGAATCAGCTGGCCAATTCTTGGCCATTGAAGGTACCAGGGCAAAGGAGGAAAGTGGCTCTTCTTGCCTGCCATCAGCTTAAAAAAGAGTTAGAGACTTTTTTTATAAGCAAAATAAAAACCATCCTAACTGGAAATTGTACACATTCTTCTCTCAGAAAGTAAATGCTCATAGCTGTAAAAAACACATAAAAACAGAAGAGTTTGCATCTACAATAGTCTACAGCAGTACTGTAGACTTCTGGAAAATCTTTCCAGATACTGTATTGTTCTATTTCTTATCCTACATAGCCAAGGAACTCAACTCAGCAACAGTTTCCTCCATCTGTCATGGGAGCAGGTCCTTCTGATGAGAAGGATGGGAATTTTTAGTACCAGTTGTGTTTTTTCCTTGGCTGAAGAATGAGACCTAACTTGAGGAGAAGCCCATGACCTATAGAGAGAGTCACAAGCCTGAAATGAATGCACCCTTTGCATCAAAATATAATTACCATCAAATCCCCTCCATTTGGAAAACTTCGAATCTTAATTGATTGTAGCTGCTGGTCCACTGATGAAAATAAAAAAAGCAGAGAATGCTCCAAGCACCAGACAGTCCCAAAGATGATGTAATAAATAAACCCAGTTTTCATGACAGACTACATATGTAATTAAAATAATGGGAGCTAAAAATAAAAGATCTTTCACTCAACCATGTAAAGATGATTCTATGTATGAAGGAACAGCTGAATGCAACTGCTGTTCAGCTACTTAAAACAGGATGTATGGGAAAGCCTGGGTGAGAGCATTTTCTAGGTCTCTCTTTTGTGGTGGCAAAATTTTAATCTATGATTTGAAATTTGCATCCATAGAAAAACCATTTGGTCTTCTCTTTGGGAATACCTAACTTTTATATCTAGTTCACACTCTTAAGCTTTCTCCTACTATTGTCCAATGTTATCCATAAAAAAAAAAAAAAATTCTGTCTCCCCTTTAAGGAACTCTGTAGAAATGCTGTAGACTGAAAAGTTATAATGCTATGTCAAAAATTAACGAGGCACATAAGCTTCTGTACTAACATATTCCATCAACCTAAATGGGATTAATATACATAGTAAGCAGCTTTTAATCCAAGCCACCCAGCAGCCATGTTTTAAGGAAGACATGTATTTTGAAAGTTTTGAAGAAACAGCATTTCAGATTCATGGATTTGCTGTGTTATCATTCCAGTCTGAGTATTTCTGATACCCTGCCATTATGAATACAATATTAGAGCTATTAGAAAAATAAATAAGGTTTTTTAATTGTAGAATTTTGGCCACTTTCAACACTACCAATAATAAATAACTTTCTTTGTCAACATGATGTAGCTATTAAGAAAAACTTGGTATGTAATTTGAACAATGGCAGGAAAAGAGCATATGTTGATTTTGTACTAAATAATGTACCTGGCCCTCCCCTCTTAGAAGATTTGTTTTCTATATTGCCGAAGTATCTTGCCACCAAAAGTAAGCAGTGAGGTAAATCGTGAATGAGATTCCATAGCATGGTAAAGTCTATATTGTGTGTTTGTCTCCTACAGTAAGATGAAACAATAGTTTGTGTGCCAGCTGAACATCTCCTCGGTATAAAAACATAAGAAAATGTTTACAAATTTATATTCTTGTACAAATATGGTGTTCAATGTCTGTCCATACAAATCTACAATTATTTGGCTTCTGTTTTACATGATATTGTCATTCCATGCTTAAATGCCTTAGTTGTAATATGAATTGAAGATTTTTTCCTTTTCTATCAGCAGCTTCCTGAGACACAGCCACTTCCTAAAACAACTTCTGCTGCATAATGTTTCCTTAATTTCTCACTGTCTGATATTGATCTGTACTTACATCTGTGTTAGATGTGCTTCTGTCAATAGAGAGTGGGACTTTGCCCTTCAGTTTCAAAAGCAAAAATTTGTTCAATGTTTAAAGTACAAAATAGTACCAAAACAAGTATTTTGGTCCTCTAATGGAATTTTGAATTGATAACTCAAAAACGAAGAGTTTTTTCTTCTCTTATGTTAAACAGAGATCTTCTAAAGCTCTCTCTTTATCCAGCATAACCCTTGATATCTCTTAATAGAACAAAAAACACTTGCAGGAAAACACTGTTGAGAAGTTTAATTAATGTGTTTTTACATAAAATACAACATGAAGATAGTTCATCCAGCAAATCTGATTCAGTGCAACACAATTTGGAGATTATGAAGGAATGGCTTCTCTGCATATTTGGCATATAATAAACAATAATGATTCATTGTGGTAATTTATGATTACTGTCAATATTAGCATGAATAAATTATTGCTCTAGAATATGGCTTGAAAGTTAATGTTGTTAAGACACTATTCTGTCACTATTTTACACTATTTTAAAAGCTAATTGACTTATTCAAACTGTTCCTGCTAAGAATAGCTACAAATACCAGAACAGATCTAAAGCTGGTTTCAGTGAGAATAGGTCTTTTGAGGTCATCTGAAGATGGACTAGCAAATAGAATTATATAAAGTATTTCTCAAAATACCTGCAACAGAATGGGATTCTGAATATTTGAATTATTTTACTGTTATTATTATGGTTAGAATGAGGCTATAGACTATCTCACTATTTCCATGCTATTTAAGTATTGTCAGTGATGCTTTAATGTCAGCATATCTACAACTGGACACCACAAATCAGGAATTCTGAACACTTAGGAATTTAAATAACATTTGCATAATCTGTTCAAAATTAGGTAATTAGAAAGGCCCAGAGATTCAAAGTCTCAGCATAGTAATTCTTATGATACTTTATTTATTTATACTCATTTTAATTAAGTCAGCATAGGAAAAGTTTCAGTTAAAATGGGTTATACAGTCTCTTTTTACTACTAGACAAATGTATGTCTGCACACATGATGGACATCACACTGCAAACCCCTCAGGAAAAGAGAGAAGATGTTAATGGAAGAGTTCAGCTTTCCAAAATCACATCTTTCTCATGTCTAAAGGTCTGCAGGAAGACCTTTCTAGAAATGTCTCAAAGAGACCTATGGGTCAATTATTCACATAGACCAGACAAATGCTTTACGCTGTGCATTGTCCTCCACTGATAAAGAAGTATGACGCACATGGTCACTGAACTAAATGGTTCCTCTGAACTAAATGCCTTTTTCATTTCAAGAAAAGGAAAAAAATATTCAAAAGGAGGATATGTGAGAAGAGCTAAAAAAGGGTATCTAAGGTGGGATCTACGCAACACTGGGACACATAAAATTCTGATCCTGAAGACATACAGTTTCTGTGTCATCTAAACATTAAAGTTGTCACATTTTTTAGTTCTCCAGGATTATGTGTGACATTCTCCATCGTCCCTGGACTGCTCTTATCAAAGTTTGAAATATGTTTAGGCACAAGAACAGCAGCAGTGCAGATTTCCCCTCCATGTTCTGTTTCTGTGCTTCACAGGTGAGACAGAAGAAGGGTGAGGAAAAAAGAATTTATCATCTCTGACACAGCCTCTGGTACAAGAGTTCTCTCTTCTACTGGGGAGGTGCCTAAAAACGAATACAGTATTCTGGATGCAGTTTAACAAATGCCAAGTGGAATGAGTATGAATATAATGGAGAATTTTATAAATTAAACCACTGAGAATATGACATTTCAAGTTACAGCCACAAGGTAGCAGAATAACTTTAATTTGAGCCACATATATGATGTAATGGATGTCCTAACAGGTAAGAAAAGCATATATTAAAAAAAAGAAACCACCACACATAGCTCTCTCCTCCCACCCTTAAAAAACAGCCCCCAGACATTCCTTAATGACGTAAACGGTAACATTCAGCTGTGCCTGGAAGTTCAGTGATGGGAAAATCTGGGTAATGTGTAACACAATCTCATTAAAGACAAAGACTTAAAATTTCTATTTCACAACCCATAAACTACAGTTCTTTTTCTCTCTTTAAACTCTTAAAAGGGAAACAAAGATTTTGGAGCTGAATATCATTATCAATCAATTCTGTTCTAGACTTCTAAGGAATACTAGCTGCCTTACTGTCTGTGCTTGTGCAAAATACTGCAGAGTGAAAAATACTTCTATTTAAGTTGACTTTTTTTTTTCCCCTCTGTTTTAGTTTGTACTTTACCTCATGTTACTATTGCACTTCAAAAGTAGGCTTCCTCAAGGGTCTAAGCTCTGAGGCAATTCAGATCTTAGATGACAGGAATCATCTTCTATAAGTATTTAGACACAGATTTTAGCCCCCATACAGAACACTTCACTTCCATGGACAGAGGAGAGTTCTGCAACTGATCT
The DNA here is from genome assembly GCF_965638725.1 of Aptenodytes patagonicus. Taxonomy (NCBI): domain Eukaryota; kingdom Metazoa; phylum Chordata; class Aves; order Sphenisciformes; family Spheniscidae; genus Aptenodytes; species Aptenodytes patagonicus. The sequence continues at coordinate 19,403,904 of NC_134982.1, forward strand.
ATTAAAATCGTAACATTTGATACAGGATTCTGAACTTTTAACTTGTAAACTCATTAAACTTTTTTTTTTTCCATATTTTACTAATTTCTTGGAATCTTCCCTGGTTCCCATGATCTGGAGTGAACAGGCAATTAGCTTCAGTCTGGTATCAATCTGCACAGGGTCACATGAACCCCTCACCTACAGGAAGTAAGAATTGCTGAGATTATGTTACTCATTATTTCTTATTATTTATTAACTTCTGGGCATAGACATATGGGTCCATCCAATCTGATCCTTGTGTGATGATATTTTATATGTATTATATATAGCATAAAAATCTTTGCATAGTATTTGGACATAATGGCAAGCAAAGACATGGGAAGCAGAAGGGCAACAGAATGTAATTACAAATCTCATGTGAGATTAGCTCAAAGAAAAGTAATAGGGAATTAATTTTTAATTTATTAATTACCTAATACTAATTAAACCTGCTGGCAGATTTTCATGCAAGAGATCATTTTAAAAGATATTTTATCCATCTATGCTTTCAATATAACCAAACTCATGTTTGCTGTCTGATTAAAAAAAAAAAAAAAAAAGGGAAGAAAATGACATTTCTACCTTATAAAGAATTACCTACATTTGAATGTGAATGTCAATGTTTTTGTGGCTATAAACCTTATACAGGAAAAGGGAGGCTTCTTCTCTTAATAAAAAAGGCAAAAATTTCTTTTAACTTTATATAGTTAAATTTTTGTTTCTTCATGGGATTTCCCATGGATGTATGAATAGCTTTTGATCCACTGCTAATACGGAAGAGCAGATTAAGCACTTTTGTCAGGGGCAGGGAGGGGGAGATTCAAGGCTGAGGATTCCTTAATGAAAACCCATGAGTCTTGATACACAGTAAATGTCATTGATGTGCCAGAAACCAGGAAAACACTGCTTTTTTGCACCTCTAATTACAGTAAGCTTAAATTAATACTTGAACTTAAAATTAAATGTGGGTAATTATTTAAACATTTTCATCCTTTCTGTGTGGCTGAGTCACTCCTGCACCGTGCTGCACAAAAACTTCAGAAAGAGTTGAAAAGTTTTGTCTAGTCATTTACTTTACTTATGTTATCAATTCTTTACAGAAAATGTGATATTTAAGTTTTATCAAGGTTGGCCAAAAAAAAATAGGAGAAAGTTAGAAACCCTTCTTTTATTGCCTGGTTGGCAGGGAAGAGAGATGAAGTGGTGAAGTGTTACACTAAGCAGTCTAGGAAATGGGGAAATAACGTCTGATTAAATGCAGATGCTGAACTAAAAGTTGCTGCTAATCACACCCACTAGATCCTGCTTTAAAGAAGGAAAGAGTAAAGACATGACCTCCTTCCACTCACCATTTACTTTACTGCCACATAATTCCTCATGCATAAATACTACAATGAAATAACTTCAGTCTTCTACAAATGTTTCTACACATAAGCAGGGTATTACAAGGACAAAATAGAATGACTATTTGTAAGAAGAGAATAAATCACAAATAGAGGAATTAGGGTCATGAAGCAGCAGAACCCCAGCAGACATTAGAGATGAATAATTAAAAAAAGAATAAAAGGAATCCATTTAAACATGCAGAATGCAGAATAAGCATTAAAATAAAATATATTTTAAGAGAGATCAACGTAATACTAAAGTACAGAGTTAAATATAAATTTTTATGCTAATATGGCCTGATTGTAAAAGAATCTATCTTTATTTTGTGATGACTAAAAGGCTCGTCCAAGACCAACCAAAATCAAATCAAGGTTCCCATTGATTTCAAGGAGTTTGGACCAGGCTTCAGAAAAGAATAAAATTCTGCATTTTTTTCTTGTAAGTTTTAAATATTAAAACTCGATTTTGTAATGTTTCAGTGAAACAAACCAAAGCAAAAGACACACGAGCTCTTCCAGAATTTGTTCTTGCATATACCAAATGAACAAGTACACATTGCTCCTTTGAAATGCTCGTAAATCAAAGAGTTCTCACCCCATAACGCATGGCACTGTTTATCATATCAAGGCAGAAAAATTGCTGAAGGGGTTATGGGATGCTATCAGAAAGGCATCCCAAATGATATATCACGACCACATGTTTTGTGTTTGGAAAACCTTCAGTGTGTTATACATGGAGCTGGGGGGGTTACATATTTGGAATCCAATCCCACAATTTAATCTGTATGGGTGGACCATTCTGCCTGCACTGATTTTCACTGTAAGGCACTTGGGGTTTGTCCATATGTATTTCATTTTAGGCTGGAGAAATGTTTTCTTTTAAAAAAAGCATATGTCATGTCACCAAAATTCTCTAATGCTTCTATTTTAAATGCCCCAGTGAAGACACCTGGTATTCAGAGAACTCTGATAACCCACCCTGGGCAAACGAAGTCACTACAAAGCAGAGCTTTCAAATTCCCATATGAAAATCTTACTTCTAAGCATCTTCAGTTTAAGCTTTCCTGCTAATTAAATTATGGTTCACAGGGAGACAGACAGTGGTACAATGAGATCACTATTCTTTCATGGAATATTACATCAGAAGAAAATGAGGGACTACACATATTTGTGTTATATATTTCTTTTTCAGGTAAGAAATATTTTATAGATTTATATGTTATATATAATGCATGGTAAATGAATTATTTACCGAATTCAGTAAATATTAAACTTTGATTCCTAAAACATAGGAACATTAGAAAGCCATCCTGGATGACAGCAAAAGTCTGTCAAGCCCAGAGCCTGGTCTCCAGCAGGGATCACAGGCAGATACCTAAGTATCAGTAAGAACAGGGCAAGGATATACATTGTCCCTCCCTAAAACCTTCTAGTCTTCAAGTATTTTCAGCTCTTCATGACCTAGAAATGGTTTCTATAAATTTAGCAATCTTCAATGAATTTCTATTCCATTACATTTCCATTTTCCTCTTGCATCTATGTAGATTTTTACTACCCACAGCATCCTTTGACAGAGTTGCACTCATCAGCTAGCTACTGCATGAAGAACTACCTCTTCTACTTGTTTTGAAACTGATTCCAATCAGTTTTCACTTGATCTTCTCTCCTTCCTTCCATCATCCTCCCTGTATCCTACAGCATTATCTACAGTCTACAGCATTATTGAAACTGAATTAATAATACATAACATAGCTGCAGCACAGTATCTTATTACACGTCAGCTGTTAAGGACTGATTGCTCTCATCTTTCAGAGGTAGAAAACAAGACAGCTAAAACTTTATGCCAGTGTAAATATATGAGCATTGTAACTACCCCTAAAATTGACTGTTTCTTAATCTATGAATATATACCAGTCTGTAAAGTCTATAGCGAAGAAATGACACATCCCCTGTCAGGAAACCTTCTGACTCTTCTTCACTTATTTCGACAGAAATGTAAATGAAAATACTATCTGCGAATTCATTCTGCAAAAGCATAGCAATTCCGTGAACGATTATCTTACTCCTCCATCTCAATCACTCCTAGGAACAGCACTGTATGAAACAGAAGCTTGAGAGACGTTAATTAATGTCGTGAAGTGGGAAAATCTCAAAACCCAAAATTACAGAGCTTGATAGCCACTGCAGAGGTTGGATCTTGCAAAGAGTAGGACACTGAGCCAAAGTGTACCGGCCAAGGATCTATGACCATTTGGTTTGCTTCCCCATAACTTTGTGTTGCTATTTGCATCAAGATTTTTACAGTATTGTTGCACAACAAATAAATGTACTGAGGCCATTTCAACTACAAAATGTGTTTAACATATAATTTTCCTAATGTCTGGAAATATTCTCCATTGTTTTGAAGGCCAACAAATCCAGGAGATGTTTTCTATTCCAGAAAACAATATTAACAGTGTAAGTGGGGAAAGGATAGCATTATACACAAGAACTGAGGGGGAAGGCACAAAAAGGAAATAGTTTGTAATGCTACAAGAGTGAAATGCTCCTCCCTGTTTGACCATACTAAAATTCCCCACCTATACCGATAGAAATCAACTTCCATTAACATCTGCCAAAGTGCTACTTTGAACAACAGCAAGATAGGATTTGAGGGTAATTTTATTTTGGGTTGATCCTATTTTACTTCGTTTGTACAGCTTTGTCTGTTTTACTATATTTTGCTCAGTGTTGGCTATTTAAACCAGGTTGCCTTGTTCTAGCACACCTAGCTTAGAAATCTCTTGGTTTGATATCATGTTTAGCAATTGAAACTCGTTGATCCGGCAGTGCTAGAAAACTTAATTTAAAAAGCAGCAGAGATGAATTAGTCTGCTAGAGAGATTAGGGGCTACCTTCTTACACATAGCCTGCTCCAACTCCCATTTGGAGCCAACGGGAACCTTTCAAATCACTTCAGCTGGAGATACATAAATTTTTCTCTCAAGCACATCATCAGCTTGGGAATCTGTGCCTAGATTTGGAATTCATGATGAGAAGAATGTCTCTGAAGCTGAAATCTGACCAAATTCTCCCCACAGATAGAAGCAGACAATTCTCAACAGCCTTTAAAAGACCTAATTTCTGAGACAGAATTACTGTCATTCAAAAGCTTTTGTATTTTTATTAATTGCTTCTACTATTTCTTCATTAGCATGAAGTTACTTTCACAATGAGATTTTTGTCTTGGCCTATTCCAAACCCACTAAAGCTAATGAAAAAAACACCCAAGTTCTCCCCAAAATTCCCATTTCAATTTTAGTATCTTTTGCATTACAAAATATTACTGTATTCTGAATTATTCAGGCTTATATTCAGTACTGTCTGTTGTCTTGTGGAAGCCCTTGTTTGTTTACTGCATTCTTTTATTGCTGTGTAATTTTGAAACCTGTTCTTGTGAAAATAATTTCTGTGAAGCCACTGCAACAGTGATACATATTTTCACAATGCACCTATTGCTTTTATAAATGGAAGTAAACCCTCAATTTGTTAGCAGAAATGATGTCTCTCCAGAAACCCTCAACTCCAATATGAATCCTAAGTGTTCTCTGTGACACCAGTGATCCTTAAAACAACCAAAGCATTTTTCAGTAAATCACCTTATACTCTTCCGTGATCTTAAGAATAGAAATCAAGACAGACAGAGAAAACCAAATCTATTACAGCTTCAGTGTTTGACTCCAAAAAATAGACCTGACTGAATTTTAGAAAGAGAAGACAGCGTTTTGCATCTCCTGTTTGGCTGAATGCTATAGCATAAGGAAATAACCGTCTAGTACTGAGAAAGTGAGGAGTCTCTCCTGTGTGTTAAATCACCAGAAAACAATTTGATTGGATAAGACCGTAATACTAAACAGAGCTAAAATCCAGAGTATTTGAACCTTCCTGATTTCATACGAAAAAGATGTCCATTGTAGTGGACTGAAGAACTGAAGTTCTGCCAAAAATACTGTAAGTGGACTACAAAGCCCCGTGGAAACCACAGAAAGTTAGGCTGGGATTCTCCAAAGTGTGTGAAATCATGACACCAGTTCTCTTTAATGGGAGATTTCCTTTCTTCCTCAGTTTAAAAAAAAAAAAAAAAAAAAAAAAAAAAAAAGCTGTAAATAATGTATTAGCTACCATTAGAATTCTTTGTAATAAAGATCAATATCCCAACTTTCCAGCTGGAGAAACTGAGGCATAAATTGAGTATTTGTGAATATCCACCAACAACTTGCTGTTATAACTGTGAGACTCATGAACACCCACTGTGCTGTTTATCTTGGTCAGTGCTGCCTTCCAGATGTATGGTCTGCTGATTTAATTTCAGAGGTCAGTTGTCATCTTAATCTTCCCTGTATATCTTCTAAAATATTAAGTAAAGCCGATGCTTCATTCCCTTTCTCCTTCAGAATGGCTTTGCCTATTAGGTATCTGCTAAAACCTTCCCTATCTCTCCTGCCGCTTCCTTGGGAGATCTGGAGTGGATCTGTCTGTTCTGACATTTTCACAGGCTTCAGACATTCTAATTTCCTGACCATCCCTGTTGGCAAGTTCTTATTTTTCTTCAGTATTTCTTCTTCTCCCCTTGGGAAATGAGTGTTTTTACTGTCTGTGCCTATATTCTTTTGGGAGTCTTTACTTAAATAAGTCCTTTTGTAAGTCTATCTATGTATACTTCTTTCTGTTAGTAAATCACATCCTAAGCTCTGCTATCTCTTTTAACTTATCTTTATTCCTTATGTAATGAGGAGAGTTTTGTTTTAGTTGGGCACTTATTTCTTAAATATCTTTCATTTCTGACTGCATTATAATTGTTTATGCTCAATCTTATCATCTTCTGTATTTGTTGCTTCATATTTATATCCAGCATGCTTCTTTTTCACTTCATTACTTTTCTTTATTACTGATTGTAGCTGTTCCAATTTCCCTTGCAGTAAACTAATCATAAGCTACCATGTGTCACCTCAGTGATACTTACTAATTGTAATGAGTTTGTCTTTATCATCTCTCCTTTATTATTTCACCCAGGATCTTCTGTCTTCTTCAATAAGTCATCACACCCAGATGCTACAGTTTTATTAGCCTGAAATATAACTCAATTAGATTATTAACCTCTGCTTTAAGACCACCCTCCAGCTGCCTCTCTAAATAATCATGTTATTCAAAAAAGAAGGGGCCATCTCAGCCTCAGGCCAATTTGGCCCTTGGCTAATGTTAATTGGGTCAACAAGGTTGTGTCTCAGCTATAACTGAGAGCAGAATTTGTCCCTGTGCAAACGTACAAACTACTCTGGGTTTATATCTCTATTTTCTTTGTATTTGTAAACACATTTTCGTGCCTATGATTGCCCATGCTAAAGATTCAGTTGACCTTTTCAGCTGCAAAATTCAGGGTAAGGGAGCAAAACTCTTTGAAACATGTCCTCCCCAGATGTTCCATCAAGAAAGCAAGAATAGGCACTACATGGTAGACCACAGGGACACTTTACAAACTCAATATACTTCTTGTCATATTGTCAGCATTGTGCCACATACAGTGCATCTTCCATGCAATAAGCCTGTTGGATTCATTCCTACTTTTTGGCAGCCCTTTGTCACAAACTCACTTTTACCAAGGTGTCCTCAAAAAAAACCAGCTAGGAGTATTCTACAAGAATCTTCACAAAGCTACTGGGGGAAATAATAGGCATTCCTCTGGGACTGTTCATTCCCCAATTCTTCCTAAGGGTATCCAGGAAAAAACAGCTGGCCTTTGAATTAGCTCTTACTGGTCAGAAAAGAGAACCACTAATTAAATTCTCTGAAAAATGTCTATTCGATGATTGGCTGAGGCACAAAATAAAATTAAAAAAATAATAATAAAAAAATAAAAACAAATTTAGGAAAGAAATGGAGAATAAAGGAGAAGCATCATTATATTAATGAATACATGAATGCTGTATCCATACAGAGAAAGTATTACACGGTGCTTGCTTTACTTCTAATATTCCTGAACTAAATGTCCTTGGTAGCCAGTCAGAGATATTTGGGTTACATGGCTTATAGGCCTCATGCAGAATATCAACCCTGTTGTTACCATCCGCTTATATACTAAGTTAAGATCCCCCACAGAAATGCTCGATCAAATCTTGAATAGATGTTTCAGAAGAAAGGTGTTTGAATAACTGCATCTTAACATATGTGTGCCACCAAATCGGATAGTTTTGTAACTTGAAAAATAGTCCTCTGTGTAACACAGTTCATACTTGTTTAGTGTGCTTCAGCTCTCACCCATAGTTTACCACCACCTTTACAACTTTCGAATTTAGCTGCTGAACATGGTTTTCCAGACTACAATGCTGTAAAAGACAATCAGTTTGCTTCTTTTCTTTTTAATACCAAGTGTTTTTTCCACTTTTTTCTTTGCAAACTCCTTTGATTGTTTTGTTTAAAAAAAAATCTTAATTATTTTTACTTTAGTTATGGTGCTTTTTAATTGATTGCTAAAGTACTGCATGTTCAATTTATTGAATTTCATTTCCCATTATTACTTTAGTTATAGTGCTTTTTAATTGATTGCTAAAGCACTGCATGTTTAATTTATTGAATTTCATTTCCCATGTTTTCTTTTGAAAGACAGGCATCTTAAACATTTTCAAATATTGATGCTTTTAACTGCCCAATACCTGTCTCTACTTTCTGATTGTTCTTCCCTCAAAACTCCTCTTTCTTTTTTTCTTTCTTCCTAGATCTGTTTCACTACTTAATATAATTTTCTTTCTGTCAACCATTTGCTTACTTTAGACAATTCTTCCTTCCTGTGTTCACTCATTGTATATATTACCCCCTTGTGTCTTCACTTCCTTTCCCATTCATTAAAGACTACCTGCACGGATTCCAGGTATCATTTAATTCACTACAAAAACCACGATTTCCATTTAGCTATTTCCCTCAAAATAATTCAAGCAACTCCTAAACTTCATGTCTGTGACATCAAGTTGGTCATAAATCCTTTCAGAGCAGCTCTTTTAATTTACTTGTGTTGGTAACGCCATTCACTTCATAAAAAAACATGCAAAAAACGTTAAGAAAAATATTTACTGTCTTCTCCATTAAACATACAGTCATCCAACAAAAGTATTTCTACCACATGCATTATTTTGTTGTTGCTTGGTGCTGTTGCTGTTTACCAGGGCTCAGAAGAGCCCTGCTGGAGTCCCAGATCTACATTGTTTACAAACACAGAAAAAAATTATGATCCTGGCTGAAAACGTCTTGCAGTCTACAGGAATCAATGGATGGAAAGAACCAGAGGAAGTAGTACAGGCAACAAAGATACCGTCTTACCATCCTAAGCAATGGTCTGCATGTCAGTAACGTAACAATTGCAGAAGCTTTTTCAGACATCACAAGGAAAAACAAGTAAGATGGGTTTGGCTGGAGATAGAGGCATTCTTGTCGTGGGAATCCTTCCAAACACAAATGGTAGGATTGGAAAAGATCTAACAGTGCTTGTTTGACAAGTCAACAATGGGGTAATGGCAGTTGACATCCTGGGGCAACCAAAGGTAGGGAGAAGCACCCCACCTGCAAAACAGATAAAATAATGGATAAACTGCTGTAAGGTGTTGCAGGTGTACCAGTTTGCCATTCTAACAGCAGAAACTCAAATGCCTGATGACCAACTTACATAGTTCTGGTTTTCTTCTGGAGGATGCAAGTGTTAGTTAAATAAGCAAGGTAATAATAAGATATGCTATTGACAGTTCACATGTTCCAGATCCACACGTTCAAAATTAACAGTCTCAAGGCTTATACCACAACTTGAAGAGCTCAGTTGTATATAAATTTAATGTATACATCAGAGAGGCAGAAATGACACTGGCAAGTAACAGTGGGTTTATCACAGCCCAGTGCTGCACGTTATGAAAGAAGTCTTCACATTGCAGCCAGCCTTTTCTTTCAGAATACATTCCCTTTCACTTGTTTCACACAGTGTTGGCACGTTTGTCATGTCCACCCTTTTCAAGTAAGCATTTTTATGTTTCCTCTTCCTTTCTGACCTGCCTGTCACACTGCAGCATTTTTTATTTCATTCTAAATAAAGACATCCAATTTTGCCCTGCTTGAGACACACCAAACCATGACTGGTTAGGAGTACCATGAGTAGTCTTCATGCTCAGTAAACTGTGAAGTATTCTCAGTGCAGAGGCATCATATGTACCTGAAACTCTAACAGGTCTTAGGAATCCATAGACCTCTCCTAGTCTGTAATCCAGAAAAGAAATTATCTTTTTGTGAATCACAGTTCCACAAGTTTAGTTCATTTGCTGAATCTTCTGCCTGCAATCCTATGGTCGTTCTTTTAATAGCAATTTTTTTCTTCCTCTCCTGATGCCCCCAGTATTAGCAGCTAGACAGCAGCTTGCTGTCTGTGCAGGTCATTGTCCAAGGAATTGTATCATATGGTTTCTCAGACAAATGTCCTTTAGAGTGTTTGAACCAGAAACACTGTTCTGATATTCTAACGATCAGAAACAATCTCCCTAATGATATGTTTTGTTTTTATTTTGGGAGGGCCTTGATGTCATTTAACCTTTAAAGCTTACAAGGGACTTCTTTCATAATAGGATTATGTGTGTAATTACTCCTGAGGCTTCTCCCCGGGGATTATCTTTTGTGCAAGTTTGTTAGATACCTCCATGACTGAATGGTTTGCTCTGCGGTCGATTGCCTGGGATCATTCTGACATCAGACTGTAGCTGATTTCCACAGGAATTTGCTGTGTCCCTTTACAGGAAACTAAACCTTGCTTCCTCCACTCCCCATTTGGAATGACTGAGAAGAACCCTCTAATAGAATTTGCAGAGATTTCCTTACCCATTATGCTGCACTGCAGGTTTTCCTGTAGGAGGGGCACTCAGACTCACTTCTCTCTGTTTTTAGTCAAACCATCTGTAACAATAGCAGAAAGTTGATGAAATAGCTGAGAGTGGGGAATGACTGCTGTTTGTTTAGTTTTCTAGCCTGTTATAGTATTTCCTGCACAGCATTAATCTTATGTTTCCAAGATGCGTAATACATGGAGCAGCACGATCATGTAAGCACAAACAGTTTTCCCACAAGATGTTCAGCTGGTATCTTCAAAAGGTCCAATCTGCATGCTTTCAACTTTTGCTGTGTTTGGTTGGAGCTGAAAGAATTCAGCACCCTCTGTTTCTGGCCTCTAAAATCTCAACTGCAATAGAGAAAGTCTTGAACAAAAATAATTTTGAACCTCACACCAGCTGCTATCAGGACTTGGAAATGTATATGAGGTGGCCACATGGCAGCTGCAAACTAGAACTTATTTGTCTGACCAGTAACAGTAAAAGACCAATACCCCACACCCCCAAGCTCAAGAGGCTTCACTTCATTCATTCTGCTCCCAGCACTTTTACCTAGAGCCCAGCCACACCATACGCAAGTGTAAATGGAGCTTCCAAGCCTCTCTTAAATTCCTGTGGATTGGGACTTAAAATATAATCTACCACTAAGCCAATACTGGGAATGTGTTTTCCACTACTCTCCACACTTTGAAATCCATCCACAAGTTTAGGTGCTTCACATGGTCTCACAGTTTTGTTTTCTTGTAAAATTGCTACCTAAATAGTAAGGTCTTTGGTATCATGCATAGAACAACAAGAAAGAACATTTCTTTCATTTGCCCTCCTTTTACCTTGACATCTTTTTATGGCCCAGGTAGTGGACCACTTTGGAATAAGAAGTACTTTTCTTTTGAAGCTGACTTCATTTTTATCATGCTTTTTTCCCTCATTTTTTATGACACAGCCTTATTAAACTTGATCCCAGCACTTACTACAGTGGCTGATGCACTATCAAGGAGAAAAAAGTTCTTAGGCAGCCATACTATCATGACAAAAATCAATCTTAGTTTTTAAGTCACATTCATTGTCACAGTTCTGAAGTTCAAAGAAAATGGCTGGACCAGATGCAGCTAAAATCTTCATCATAAAGACTATAGCACAGGCTATGAAGAAGAGCCTTTCTTGTGCTTTCATATTTTGAAGTAATCGTTTTATAGTGCCTGCAGAATTATCTGAAGAACTGTCTTAGGGCATCATCTTTTGATGCATTACTACAATAAAACGTATGTTTAGTTTATGAAGTAATACCATTTATTAGGTTTAGCAGTGTCACACAATCTAAACACAGTGAACTCACAATTCTTAATTTGCCAGGTGCAGTTTGGAAGGAATCTTCTCATGAAAATGAAAGCTGCTTTCATTGGAGTCCTGATTACTAAGATGTGCCTGAAGTTTCCTTTGGTAACGTGGAGTATGTGCAGCACACTGACATCTCTACTGAGAAAATAGCTGAGCCAGTTGGAGGCATGTCCTCACTCGCAAAGGTCAGCCAATGTGAAGTGTAACAGCTATTATTTTGGGCTTTCAAAGACTGGGAAGTCTGTACACATTATTTTCCCTTCTCTCCCTAGAGAAAGGATAAATACCAAATGGGCCCGGATGAAATCTGTAAATTTAACAACTGGAGATAGGGAATAAACGATCTCAGATCAGTGGTCACCACAGATTTTTGCTTCAAGACACCTCTTCATGTGGGCTTGTTTTCATTCCTCTTTTTCCCTTCAGGAATATTCAGCTATGGGATCGTATGTGGCCTCTTGCCCTGCATTTAAAATCATCTTTCTTCCTTAATTTTTTAGTCAGAGAAGTAGCTTTAAATTCCTTTTATGTCTCCATTGCAGCCTTGCTTGTAGAGGCTTTCTAGCTATTACACTGAATTAACACAGCTCCTATCCCAGTCAAGCCCAGAGTCTGGCCGCAGTCTGGGTCTGTGGTAGCTGTGACTGCTCTCACGATCTACTTTCCGTGCACATCAGAACACACGATGTGTCTTCTTACATTCACACTGTACTTAATCCTAAAATTTGTTGAGCCTTCAATTGCTCCTGTCCTTTGACAAATCTTGAGGGGCATAGTGGAGGCTGGGCACTTTCATTATCCTCTTGCTATTCAAGAAAAATGCTACAGTAGACGGTCCTGAGTTATCATTTTGGCATGCCTTGATGCAGATATTCTCATAATATTTGCAGCAGTAGTTTACTATGGAGGCATTATTTTTAGCTGTACATTTCCTAGTAAACTCAGGTAAATGTGTGTAATGTTGAACCAGGTTTGCAGGCAGGGTGGAGAGTTTTTGTGCTTTTTCAATTGGGTGAACAATCCAGATGTAGACAGTTCATTTTTGTGTCATTATTTAGACAAAACTTCCAACAAAATGCATAAGGAATTAAGATTTTGCTGTGTAAACTACACCTCCAAGATCCAACAAAGTGCCATGCAGAAAGATTCTAGCTATTATATCCAAGGAAGCACGGTATATTCAGTCTGAGAGAATGATTAATGAGTTTAGGCTACTGTCAATAATCCTGTTGAGCTGTGTCCACAATGCTCCAAAATGGCGACTGACTTGCACTATAGCTTTGTTTTGTTCAATAGCTTTGCGGGTATTGAAATAAAGGATCTTCTTAAGGTCTGACCTTTGAACTTGTCCCTTTGCCACTACTGAGATGGAGCTGAAGAAAATACGTTTCAAGGAAGGTATTTCCAGAAGAGAAAGAAAATTCATGTTTCAGTCTACAGTGGAAAAGATGCTCCTGATTTAGTGGCTTAAAGCTATGTTTTTCATTCAATTCTTCAACATTCTGCCTGTATAGCACTGCCAGACTTTTAACTGGAAAGTTTTGGTATGACATGAAGGCTATTGTTGACTCAGTAGAATTATCAATATACTTAACATTAAGCCTATGTATCAATGCTGTTTTGGGCAGGGACCTTAATATCTTAGCTCTTAAAGATAAGGTTTCAACCAGAAGCCCACCATGATAGAGGTAAGCAAGGGCTTAACTGCTATTTGCCTATGATATGGGGTTTCTACCCTATGTCACCACCAAGCTGGTATTTCATTCTATTTCTTTAGCTTTTGCCACATAGGCCACTCAGTGACTTTTATTTTCTATGACCTGGAAGCCATTGCGTAAAAGACATTTTGTCTGGGAACGTCATCACATGAGGGGAACAAAGGTTATTGCTGTTAGCGCAGATAGCTTCCAAAGGAGTAGGAAAGAAAGACAGCTGTGGTTTCCAAATCCCTCATAATCATCCCTAAAACTGTTTGACATGTTGAGGGAAATGGCACGTACCTTTCAAAGGCACAGAGACTTTCATACTGCAGGAGTGGAAAATTTCTCTCTACATAGTGCACAGGTAGTCATTATGAAGCTAAATACTCATAATAGTTTCATAAAACAATTACACTGTGTTTCTGTTACCAAGTGATTTCAAGGATTGCAAAGAAGAAGAATGAAAAAACCTTACTTAAATGCAAGCTCAATCACTTTTTATACAAAAAGCACCCTCAGGAAGAACACAATTTATATTCATATGTATTTTTTACCTGTCATTCCTTTAGCTTGATGGATGTCAGAATACTACATTTTTAGTAGACTTACAATTGCTGGAGAACTTAAATACACCCTGTGATTATATGCTGCAGGGCCGACAGCTGAAATGCCAAATGGCCATTGCAATGCTCCTGGCAACACTATTCTCCCTTTGTGGCAGAAATTCAGGTGCTTGTCTTCAGCTGCAATTACTGTTTGATGTTTGGAATAGGCTTTGTTTTCTTTCTTTCCCTCCCTCTCCCCTTCTTTCTCTCTCTTTCTAGGCCTATTGATACAGAAAGAACACTGCATAAATTATCATTTCAGCCAGGTCAGAAAGCAGGTTTCCTACTACATTATTTGATGTTATGGAATTGCTGATCCCCTTTCTGTTAAGAAAGGGTATGGCAAACTTTCCAAACTCATAACCTTAAAAAGATATCTAGGAAGTACTGGCAATGTATACATAAGAAAGAGTGAAATTAATATTTAATTGACTAGCAGGGCACCATTATAATTACCAATAATGGAGTAACTAAAAATAAAATGTTGCCGAATCTTATACCCCAGATTAAATATATATTATAGGTATAGATTATAGACGTAGTAAAAGTGACAACTGTTTTCTACTTACAACTTCTGAAAATTATTACATAGAAAATGTACAGCAAAAAAAAAAAACTTTTTTGTTGTTGTTCATAAGTAAAATAGAACCAGTAGATGGCAAAATAAGCATCTGTATTATCTGTATCTTTGTGGAGATGTCACATGGCCCTTTGTATTTAAAGAAATAAACAATCTTCATTTGATTTTCAACTTAATTCCTTGGAGATATATGAATTACCTTCTAGTCTAGCAAGAGCTGACATGCCAGTTCAGGGTGACCAGAAATGTCTACTGCAGTTCTGCTGGACAAGCTATTTTGTACTGCAGTGATATATATAACAAGGTATACCATGTACACAGATGTAAGAGCGGTTCAAACAGTTACCATTTGGATAGACACTAACTCACTCTAGAAGTTCCACTCAAAATCTTGTGCATGTTCTTGGAAGTTTTGTATCCCATATCAACTTACTAAAACCTTAACAAAATCAATTATGTATCTAATTCTGTATGAGTCACCTAAAGCACTTTAGCTAGACGGCACTTAACGATAATCAGGGAAAAACGTGTCTAATCAGAAACTCAGCACAGTGTTTGACTGTTCGCTGGTCTGACAGCATAGTCTAGAATATTTTACGCCTCCTGAGAGCACCTGTACTTGGTAACTAATGATTTCCTAAGTCTAGGGAAAACACAACAAACAATACCATCTTGATTTCTTCACCACTTCAATTCCCACTTCATTTTTAATGGCTCCCATTTTGGAAAAGCTGAAGTAAGAAACCAGTGCTTTATAGAGTGAGTGTTTGGAATACAGCTGTCGGATGTAAAGCAGAGACTACTAATGTTAACAATGAGTTTTAAGATGTGATCAGACCTAAATAGTCAAGAAGATGTGGACAGACTTAATCACCAATCTTCTGTAGGTTTTATATATCCTACTCTGAACCAGTTGGTTTTGGTTACAGACTGGACAGTGACATGGATTCAGTGGAGCACTGGTCTGACTTAGCACAATGGTTCCCACGTCCATTTTCCTGGTTTATTGAAAGGCTGAGAATAAAAATCGTAATAGTTCCTGGGGATCTGTATAAAAGCAAACACAGTGATGTACGACATGACAAATCAGGGCCCCTTCTAACATTTCAAAAATAATTGCATTAGTGTAATTTTTCTTTCAGAATAGGATTCCTCTGTAGAATACAAGAGATCAGCCAGAATCTAAGAAATATTAGGATATTTTTAGAGAAATTAATAAATACTTCAAAAAAGAAACCATACAGTAATAGCTATGATGTAGCATTGGCATTGGATCAGCAAAGGCATTTTTTGTTAGATTCGAAAACGTACATCCAAAAAAATCCCTGTTGAAATTGATGTCAGTGTGAATAAGGACTACTGCAGGGTCATTAGTAATACTTCCACTATATTAAGCCTTTTAGATATACACTGTGCATCAATATGAAACCTAGATATATTCAATAGTTGCCCAGAGTATTTCTATTCAGGATGTTCTTTATTCTATTCCCTGTTCAAAGTTGCAAGTAACTAGACAATCATGTAAAGTTGAAAGACCAATAAGTAATTGTGTCATATCTGTCATCTCCTGGCTTGACATTTTCATGGAATGATTAGCATGATTCCTTAATATATCATTTCTGTGAACAACATACAAATCAAAAGCAAATAAAATCATACCAACCATTACACAACAGTACCTGAAAATCCTATACCAAGTTGGTTCCTACACTTTCCCATCTGAAAAGCCTGCTGCTGCCCATGGCTTGCATCAGCAGCTCAGTGTATAACAATAGGTATGGGAGGCAGGAGAGGGAAATATCTAAGTCATATTTTCTACAAAAAACAAGACTGTCCCCTCACAGCCACTGAGGTTCTCCTTATTACTAACGAGGATACATTGATACAAAGGCATTTAAAGGCAAAAGGAGAATCCATCATACTATTCTTCTAGGTAGTTTTGTGTCTGTATTTTCTTTGCATTCCCAGGAAATGAAACTCGAATTCATATCTAAATACTTTCCTGCATACAAGGCACATGATGTGGTTGCAAGTGGAGCAGTGAGGTTGTTTAAAAACAAGGGCAGAATACCGAGTTAGCAAGGCTGACATAGACACATTCTAATATACACACAACCGAGGTTTTAGGGTAGACCTCAGTTCCCCCACTGCCATTCCAGGGTAATGCAATGCCATTGAAGTGCCATTCCACTGTTTGGTTTGGTTTTTAAATCTACAGCTCAGAAAGTTTCTTGCAATGGGTAAAGAAGAGGAAGCACAAACTATTGTAACTGCAGTCAGTTTCTCTGATGTAAAGTACAGAAGAAAACCAGTTAAGAATAAGCAGACTTCTGAACACTCTTTTCTGCTATAGATTGTAGAGGAACTGACACAAAAAGAACTAACTGAGCCTGGCTATTTACAATATAGCTCTCCACCTTTATATTACACTTTAACTCATTTCTCAAGGAGACATATTCTGACATGGCTGCAGTGAAGAAAATGTCAAAAAATCCGATGAATTTCCAGTTACTTTAATAAGATTTAGAACAGGTACCAAGAACATGGGAGTGAGGACAGGCCATTGCCTAAAACAAATGCACATCATCCCAGACAAACTCTAGACATGTTGCCTTGACTTAGCATTGTGATGCCTGTTAGCACAGTGCAATTAATTGGCCTTTTCACATACAGAAAAATTTGGTATTTAGATTGTATACTATTTCCTGCCAATGCAGACTCCTGAGAATCTCACTGTTACTGTAAGATGAGTCAAAATTCTAGGAAATAGTGTTATTCAATAATATTAAAGATAGACAAAATGACTCAGTTTCTCTGGATTACGTTCATAGTTGAGTCCGTCTCTGAAGCAGGACAAATTTACATGGACTAAGAACATAAAACCAATATATTTTCATGAATTATAGGCAAAACATTAATTCATGTAACTTGAACAGCCTGTTGATTCTTCTCCTCCTCCTTGAATGGCAATGCCCAATAGGATGTTGTTCATTTGTTAGCTCACACTTCTCTTCCATTCGTCTTATTGCTGAACTTCACTCATAACTCATTACAAGTGACTCGCGTAATCCTAAACTTCCATAGTATACATTGCCTCCCTTATAGCGTTACTTCTCTCTGTCCTTCCTTTCCTTGCTATTTTTAAAATGTAAACACATACTCTTTGGATCCATCATGGTGAAAAATTCACCCTTTGCATTCATCTGTTGATCTCTTCAAAGCCCAGGTAATACTGAACAGCTGTGTCCATGTACACTTGAATAATGTTATAATGGAGGATACTAAATATCTTTGCTTGCTTATTCTGGCTGGTGTGCAAAGCTGATCATGTGTGGCAAAGGTGATCATATTTATTTTGGAGTGGTTAGCAGACCACGAATAAATGTTAGCAGAAATTCTAACCTTTCCATGTTAAAATAAAAAATCTCAATGAATTTAAAATAACACCAGCAGCTCAGACATGAGATCTTGCATATTGAAGTTCATGTCAAAGTACTTTTGATGTGTGCATCACTATTGTAGCTTCATCATAGTTCAGAATGACAATGTAGGAATAGCATGGTATGAAGTTTGGGAATTTCTGTAGGCTAGGATTTGATGTCAGTGTTATCTTAGCAGTGTTCTTGCTTCTAAGCATTCTGTTATTGAGGAAATACATTTGATCAACTTCATCTCTCGACATCTGAACATGTGATCTACATTTTTTGGTTTAATGTTATAAGGGATGCACCACTTGACCATGTAAATGCTCATAACAAGACAAATGGGAAGTCAAATGGATAGCCTTAACTCTCAATGACATGAAGTATCTTTTCAAGCTGTGGTAACATGATTTTGCCTTACTGCTCAATTAGCGAAGTATTATGGGTGGGGCAACATATGAAGGACTAGTTTCGCTCATCACAGAAAGGCAGCAAACTCTCCACTTTTAGTAGCTTTTTAACAACACAGAGGAACACTGTAATACATTGTCTCTTTCAGTTTTTCCATCCATTCATCTTTTATAAAGGGAAAGGTTTTCTTTATCCACTGTTAGTATATAATCTCATCTATGATTAATATCCAAGTAAGATCTATTTTTTCTGTAGTTCATTTGCTCTACTTTTTAGGTTAGGGAGACATTTAGCAGAAATAAGGAGATGCTGCTGGAGTGTTTTCATATATATCTTAAAATATTTTACTCAGTACTCTAGCTCTGTTTATTTTTTACAGTGTTTCATACAGCTTTGTAGTTTTAAAACACCTATTCTGCCTGTGCTTCATTATCTCACTTTCTATTCTTTTACCCTGTTCCCATGCTAGTTTAAATGAAGCCTTTATTATTCCTCTCCTTATCTATCAATCTGTTTTAATAGTTTAATATTTAAATGACTTCATCCACTATAAATCAAAAATGGCTGATTTTATTACTGGTATATATCTTGAAGACAGAGATTTTGTATCTCCAAAAAATATTTCTCTATTAAGGGCAATATTTAGTGGACATGTGCTTAAAAGACTTTACTGTCCAGTTGACTGATAGCTTCTGATCACCCTTATATTTCTTCCTCTTTTCCCATTCTCTCCAGGGTGCAAATGGTTGTCTTCTATGGAAAGTCCATTAGTGTTCCCATATCTGTATTAGTACCACAGTAAGCCAACTGAATGTAAGATCTTATCTCCCAACCTTACGTTCAGCTTGCCACAGCATGTAGCAGAGCAGACAACATATACAACAAGTCTCAAGGGCTTTCTGATAACCAGTATTCTTCCACATCAGGAAGATTTCTCAACTTCTACATTAAAGAATCTCTGCAGATGCTTTATGCAGTCATGTCAGGAACTGGAGATCTGACCCAAAAGGGACTGCTTCTTAAGCAAGGTATTTTGAAGAATAGCTGGGTATTGACTTCTATTCCTTAGAGTGATTCTGGCTATGAACTGTTAAACAAGGAGTCTTTACTGATGCAGAGAAATATATATGTTCCATTGAACACTAAAACAAATTCTATTTTTTAGATCTGGGGTATGGCAATAGCTGTTGTAACTCCTGACAGAATTCCCTTGTCTTATGCTTTCCAGTTAATGGAAGCAAGGAAGCACTTGCTAAAAATGTAGCATTTCCTGCAGTCTGTGAACTGTTATTGAACCCAAGTTTTACATTGCAGTATTTTGCTGGTTAAACCTTGGTAATGGTGTACCTGAACAGAGTGAGTCTTCTGCTCAGCAGTGCAGTATTTTTGTACAAGCAGCTGGGAGGGGTCCAGGAAGTTCTGGAGGTGGGAGGGAGCCTGGGAAATGTCAGTGAGTTTTAGCAAGTTGGAATAGTTCAGTGGACATCAGGGTAAAGAAAATGGCTGGGAAAGCTTGGGGGAGTCTGTGGGTGCTCAAGATACTGATAAGGGACAGTAGGATTTCAGAATGTCTCCCTAGAAGGATGGGGAAAAGCAGAAATGAGTGAATTGGAGTTTCAGAGAACAAAGTGGGCTTTGTTAGGCGTTTCAGAGAATACTGCAGGCATCATTCAGTGTTCAGCGTTACTCACCTGTGCCTCACTCTGTCTCTCAGAAGGACAAAAGGTGTGAATTAGGAAATGCATTACTATGAGCAATAATGCACTAAAACTAATGTTGGTGTTTAAGATGTTTCCTGATTGTTTTCCTAACAAATTTGTTGTTCATACTGGAATTTAACTTTATCTAGCAACTGAGTATAGAAACTCCTAGATTTTATAACTGAGGCTAAAAGAAAAAGAAGCTGAATGTGAAAATAAGGACAACTAAGTAATGAAAAATGTATTTGTTTACGAAAGCCAACTCTCCTGCTAGCAACCAAAACAAGAGTTAGTACAACTCAGCAGGTACTCACAGTTACATTATATTCCTCTCCTAAGTTACAGGCTTGATCCAAAAGCTGGGTTGGGGCTGGGGGTGAGGGGGAGGAGAAGGAAGGGACAGATTCTCTAGACGTCAGCAATCTTGGTATCAGGCCTACTATATTGTTTTACTATTCTGGGAATCCTACTGACAACAGAGTGAAGAAGAAATACCAAAAGAAAAAGAAGTTTGGCTACTGTGTTGGTTTACCTGGAGACATACTCAGATTTTCATAGCAAAACTGGAGAGAGACAGACCCACAGAGGCAGTTAATCAATATAGCCCCGATTAATGTCACTGATTATTAAAGTTTTCTAAGAATCTGGCCTGAGACCACCTAGAAGTGTCAAAAATATTTTACTTGCTATAGACACTATTGTCATTCTAACAGTAATGATAATAGAGTCATTTTCCTCAATTTATTTAATGGATTTTTGTCCCTTAACTCTCTGCTTCATTGGCATCTACGTTTTAAATTACATTATGTTACATTACATTATACTCAAGTAGCATATATATATTTTAAAACAGTTAAAAATAAATAGATACTTCTATTAAAAAAAAAAAAAAAGCCCAACATTCAGTACTAAATCTTGCCACTCCAGCTTATATGAGCTGTCATTACTCTTATTAGCAGCAATGGTCCTGCTCAGGTTAAAAGATTTTGTCCTCATAGATTAAAGCAATTGTTATCTTCCTCCTGCTGCACAATCCACATACTGGCTTTTTTTTTGCTTTTTTATTTTTCTGGTTTACAGGCCCTCTGGGCTCTGAAGCTACCCTGGGCCCAGAAAGGAATCATTAGTGTTTCTCCTAGCAGCCTGGCACATGTTCCTTCACAGAACAGGGACTCCACAGACCTCAGTCAGTGCTTGCCTCCCCACTCAACTGAAACATGGCCTTCCTCATACAGTCCACCATGCCAGCACTTTGCATTTACAATTTAATAAGCAGGGGCATGAGTTAAGTATAGAACAAACTTTGTTTAGGATTCTAAAACAAAAGTATATTTATACATAATTTACATTTAATTTACATTTAAAAAATCTCACCGTAACCCATTTCTCTGCCTTCATTCCACACCACGCTAAAAAGAAATTGGGGAAAAACCAAAACAAAACAGCGGAGTGATATGAGGCGGGCAGGATGTGACCACGCATATGGCATCTCCCCAGAATTCTGGGTCCCTCCTCTGTCTCTCTCTCTGCCTCCCCCCCCCGGCACCCCCACCCCTGTTTCTTATTCCTCAGCTGTCCATCTGTCAAACAGGAACTTCTGCACATTTACATCATATAACATCCCCACCTCTTTCCTTCCTGACTCAAGCATGTACTATGGATCACAGAGTCATTGCTGACCCCAGCCAGTCTCTGGTGCAGAAAGCCTTACATCAGCCCTTTTTGCCTGACTTGGGGATTTTCCATTCTGCAAAACTATCTTTGCAGAGAAACGTGGTTGGCCTAGTTCACCAAATCTTTAGCCATCTATTGTCCCAAGGCATTTCCTCTAGATTAGGCAATTATAAGGCTTAATGATTGATTTTTGCACGCACATATAACAGCCTTGTCAGTTCATAGTAGATTTAGACATTGAGGCACTTAATATCTCTGGGTCATAATATCAAACAAACTCCTGACAGAGTTCTTGAACTATAACAGGTTACTTTAGGCTAAAGGACAAAGGATGGAACCACTGTTCATCTCTGAGCTGAAGGAGAGACAAGGAGAGGGCACAAACAGCCTTTCTAACACCCCTACCAAGAAGTACGGTGAAACACAGACTCCACCCAAAGGACTTGGGATTCCACCACTGTTGGCACAATGGCTGTCCTCAGGCATGGTACCTGCACAGTTCCTCATGGGGGACAAAACACTCTCTCCTCTATTCAGAGTGGTGTTTTCTTGACAGATATTTGGCAAAGGACAGAGGTAGAACAGCTTTACATTTTTGTTTTCTGTTAGAGCTAGCTAAACTAGAAACAGCCTGACTGTCCTTTAG
Organism: Aptenodytes patagonicus; assembly: GCF_965638725.1. Classification (NCBI taxonomy): domain Eukaryota; kingdom Metazoa; phylum Chordata; class Aves; order Sphenisciformes; family Spheniscidae; genus Aptenodytes; species Aptenodytes patagonicus. The sequence continues at coordinate 19,426,277 of NC_134982.1, forward strand.
CTCCTGATCTGTTTCCTTGGGAGCTAAATCCTAGATTTATCATTTCTTCTCATTAAAATGGTCCTCTGTTGTTTATCAGCGATATCTAGAGCTGTGTATCCAGGTCTGAAAAGTTTTACAATGCTATGAGAAGGGGGTTTGGAAGACAGGGATTACTACTTTTTTTCAAGTTACTGCACAGCCTTGGGAAGCAAATATAAATGGTACATTACATATTTCTTGATTTAATACATGTATTCTTCACTAAGATGATGCTGCCTGCCCTTGCAGTTAATTTCAGAAACACTTTTAATTACAGCTTCCATCATTCCAACTTTTGCTGTATTTCTGCCAGTGTCCTGCCAGAAATAAGATTGACTGTTAAAACAGCAAATAGCATTACCACTGAAGTAAACCACTCACAACAAAAACCCTATCAAGTATATTAGTCTCAGAATAAACAGAGGAGCCAGCATCCTGCATTACAAGGTTGTGGCATACAGAGAACTCCAGCGACCTTACTTTCTCTGTTCTTCCAGCAACCAATTTTTAAATACAAATGAGAGTTTCATGCAGTTTTGTGGTACTTATCCCTCAGTTAGCTTGTGGTGAACTTGGCTCAGGCAACACTCAGATAATTGTTGTATCAGTTCTGTCCATTACTAGATCACTTGTCAATACAAATTTGGTCAGAATTGCACAGCTGGCAAAATCAACCAGTCGCCTCTTGGAGGAGTCACCATCTCTCCTGGTACCCAGACTGCTCCTTGTTGACAGTGCCTACAGCAAGCAGTAGAGATGGAGGTTCAGAACTGAACATCCCAAAGGAAATATCCACTTCCATTATCTCATCCCTCACTCCCTAACTTCTCAGTATATCTCCATCAGGAGTAGTATACCCTTGCCTAGGTCTTGTACCTGCAGAAGGCATGGCCTTGGTGGAATTGGAGCAGTCTCTTATAGCGGAAGGCCTACTCTTACTCCATGTCCACAAGCTGCTCTAGGTCTGTCTGTGTCTGACATAGGATTCTCCACACGATACATTCTGGTATTCCTTGGCTCCTTCAGGTTCTAGGCTGATGGGATCAGAAATCACATTTTGGAAGTGGCTGTGCATAAGGACTCTGGAAAGAAGGTAACTAGTCTGACAGTCCCCAAGGTCCTGTATACCCTTAGTACGCTGTATTGTTGCTCATAGCTATCAACTTTAGACCTAAGAGCAAAGCTGAGCAAAGCAATCTGAAGAGCAAAGGCTACAAAAGTGGGAAGACCACCAGAGTAGGAAAAACTGAGGGAGAGGAGACGTGACATTTGAAGATTGCCCCTAAGCACTCTCCTTACTTGGAGGGGCATGAAAACAACATGCCAATGGGCATTAAAAAGGTGATTTGATCACGCAAAATCTGGCAATCCATATTCATCCCACTTCATTACAAGCTTTTTTGGGGTCAAAAAGTTGACAGTGAGCATCACAAATAAAAAGCAACCTCTGCTATTTGGATAGTTCTTAATTCAGGCTAACTGTGGCTGATGGTGCTTCACTCATAGAGAAATTCTGCTTTGGGTCAGCCAAGAACATCTGTGGTTCCACTTCCTCCCTTCAACTTGCTATTGTGTAACCTGGACATTATAGCAGAGGTGACTAGGGAGCTCCAGGAAGCATAATGCAAGAAATGACTGACAAAGTTCAGCTTCCAAGGAACCTAGACTGGAAGCACACTCCCACCAAAAAAGTTTCATATGAAAAATCTACCATAAAGCTGCAAAAAAGAAGCAGCTAAAAGAAGAAATGGGGAGGGAAGAATGTATCCACAGAAGCGTCTGTTGTGGCAGTCAGGTTACTGCATAGATTCTGAACATCTTTTTTAAGGTTCCTGGCTCCCAGAAGTTCTCCTCCTGCCTCTTCCCAAGACTTCACTCCTTTTGACTCTTCTAACACAGATACTTCTCATTCTAGTTTTCCTCAGTATTGCCAGCACATGAAAACTGGTCTCAGACATCATACCACATTCTTCCTCACAGAAGCTCTGGTGTACTCCAGTGTGATATCACTCTCCCAGATGTAGCTGCCCCTTACAGAGGAAGGGCTCTCTTTTGACTCCAGGGTGTTCATTATTGCCTTTGGCTTTCTTCTCAACACAGGGCCTGAATTGATTCAGATACCTAATAACTCCAAAATACACTATTTCATTTAGACCACAAAGTGACGTGTTCCTAAAAATTACTTTCCATCCTATTCCTGCCCACATTTAGTTATATCTATATATTATATCCCAGTCCCCAGCTGGGATCATGAAAAACACTTGGGAAATGAACTTAACTATTCTGCAGTGTCACAGGGCTCAGACTTCAGCTCCAACTGAGCAGCAATGCTTTTTTGTCAGCATTGTTGAATCCAGATGTTCCAGCTGTTTGTTAATGGGATTGAGGTGGAAAATAGCCAGAATCAAAGAAATAGAAGGCCCTTCCACATGCATGTCCTAGTGAAGATGTGGCGTAAGAGTAGTCTGAACAGAAGTGGTGGTTTTGGGTAACATCAAAGAAATTGTCACGGGGCAAGGAAAAATCCAGGTTTCATATATACTCAAACCATGAAACAGCACATGACTCTAAGCCAATCTATGAAAGTGTGACACCCTAAAAAGAGATTTATTATTTGGCTACAGCTTTGCTCCTTCATCCTTCATAAGCTCCAAGATGCAATTTACAGACAATGACATTAATCTTTGTGCTAATACCTAAGCACCACATATATTTAAATTTCACTCAGTACAAGAGAATTTCATAGTAGTCTTTATAGCCACCTGAAGAAAAGAGTTAAGGTTTATCCCATTGCTTATAAAGTTGCCCTCTACCTTAAATATGGATATAATTTTGTGGGATGAAGTTAATAGGAATCAAGTCACATTGTAAATTGTTTTGTTTCTTTTGGATGAAAACAACAATATATGAAAGTCTTTGTAGCAAACACACAAATCAATATGAAAATGTGAGAAAATCTGGTTTAAAATCCAGAAATTTTAAAATGTTAGGTTGCTTCAATAATCTTAAATTAATCATTGATTTATATCCTGTATAGATCCAAACTACGAAAAACATTTTATATTTGGAATTCAGTCCTGCAGTCTTTGATTACTAAAACGATATTTACTCAAGTGAAGAAATCAAATTGGTCTGAAAGGACTACTTGCATAAGCAAGAATTAATTCTTCCAAGTATAAATGCTCTGAGAACAAATAAAATATTTGTTAATTATACAACAGAAAGGACAAGGAAGTATATTGTTGTTGCAAGCTTGAAGGCCAAATGGTCTTTTCCACACTAGCATTGCAAAAATTATCTTGATCTATTATGAATTTTCTTGTTAAAAGGAAACTAGAGGTCATTACTTGACTCAGCAAAATATGATTCCCATGCTGCAGTCAGCAGTCAGCTAAAATGTTCTTGTTGCTTTTGAAGTTCATATGCTGTTTCAAATTATTATTTTTGAAGAATCTCAGTATTTTCAACTATGTATAAATAGATTATTGAATTATTATTACAATTCTCTAGAATAAAAGTCCATTTAGGGCTGAAACAAAATCTCTGCTAATTATTGGCATACCCATGTTCCTAAGGATGTGACTTAACAGGAAGACTGAAGGGGGGTGGTCCCATTGCTTAATGTTCAGACCTGTAGTGATACTGGCAGAAACAACAAGACCAATTCTTGAAGTTTTTTGGAGGTTTTTTTTGGGGGGTGGGGTCTTTTTTAAGTCAAAAACAAAAAAAAAAGCAGTCAAAAAAAAAATCCCTGTAATTTTATATTGCAGTTGTCCTTAAAACCACTGGAATTTCCTTATCAAGCCCCAGAAGAAATGATCAGGTAATCATCAGCCAAGCTGTAACAGATCCAGATGCTTTTTCCTCCACTTTTGTAAGGAAGTCCACCTGAACTGTGACAGCCAATGCGAGCTATTGAAATAAAACCTAAAGCACATCTTTCTCTGCAATAATATTACAACAGAAACTAACACAGCTTCTGAATGTGGGGCACAGCCCACACTTGGTTGCCAGAATGGAAGCAAATCATGATTTCCTGAAAGAAATGTCTGTAATGCCAGTCCTGAATCCCTACTCATATTAAGATGGAGATAGAGGTTTCTCTGAAACTTGTGTTCAGGGACGACAGTTTTCCGCTCTATTGGGTGAGAACCCTCACAGATAGGTACTTCATCTCTGAAATGTGCATTTTTTTCTGAATATGCACACTGATTTCTGAAGATGCCAGAGACTGTAATGTTACACAGGTTGGCCATGAATCCCTGTAGTCCGGTCAGAGAGTGACATGATGAACACATCAATAGGAGTTTCCTAGTATATAGTTCTCTATGGAACTATTCACAGAGGGAGTAAGAAAGGATTTACCAGTCTAAAAATAACATTGTAGCAGAGCTGTTGGCAGTTTTCAAGGAAGACAAAGGACATGGCTGTCTCCAATAAGATTCCTTTATCTCTGAGTAGAACTCCTCTAAGGGACTGGGTTAGTCTGGGGACAATGTTTACATGTGAAACAGACTTGTTTCCTGAAGGCAAGGAGAAGATTCATACTGTCAAGTTGTAACAGGGGCTAGACCTTTGGGGTGTAACTAATCTTACTAAGCATACCCATCTATACATCAGATGTCTAGTCCAATTCACTGTTTAGGTTCCTTCTGCGTACACTTCCAAGAGAGAGCTTCTCCAGAGCATAGGTTCTCATAGCACCTACTTTAAGATGGGAAGAATCAGTTCCTGGAGAAACTCTCCCTCTTCTTTAACTATAGAGGAAGCCTAAAAAACTAGCTTTCACTACATTCTCAGATGTCAAAAATTAGATACAATCAATCCTATTTTTGGCAAAATATACATAGAACCCTTGAGTCAGTCTGAGGCTGAACAAACCTGAGGATTAAGGAATGTAGTATTTTACCATACCAGTGTCAGAAAAATCTTCTCAGATCTATCCAAGAACTGAAATAGAAAAGACAATATTGCAAATTCTTGATGTTAAATGAGGAAATTCCTTTAAATCCAGTTCAGATCTCCTGCTTAGCTGCTTGAAAACCTCTCAAGCTCCCCTACACAACATCATTCTAGGGCAATCCAGCTTCTAACCACCCATGGATTAAATTAGAGTTGCAGGCAAAACCTCAGCAGATACACTTTTTATCTTGTCTTATCTTCAGTCTATTCGCCCATCTAGAAACCTGACAGTAAAAAAGAGCTCTATTTTTATTTTATAAACCACTGCAGCTCTACTCCTGGAAGACAAGCAATGAAATGTCTTTTTGCACCCCTGAATGTTGAGGCACCTGGGAAAAGGTGTGAAATGTTTTTATCCTGAATGCTCAAATACGGAGTTATTCACGCAGTGCTTTTTTAATGGTTAACAGCATGTGTTGTGTCATTTCAAAAACTTGCCGCATTGTTTATTTTGGATGGGAGGTTCACTCACATTGTGTTAAAATCATGTTAGTTTATTCAAGGTCATGCATTGTTTAGCTACTTTCACTTCCAATTTAATTAACTTGAACAAAAAGAAACACACCCAAACTTATGAACAATTTCCAAGAAAACATTCATCAACTTTTGATACTGAAAAAAGGATTTGAAGAGGAAAAAAAAGTACTCCAAAGCTAGAGAACTAGAGGAGGAGGAAACAAGCAATAAACAAAAATACCCATACATATCAAATCATGACCTAGCTGATACTAATGGATATCTTCCTAATAATAACAATGGTAATACTTCTGTATTCTATATAGACATAGAAAGTTAACAAAAGGTAGACTTCACTTCCCCTACCTTTAAGCATTTAAATGTTAAACTCTCAGCCTAGGATGGCAGGTAGGCTCCCTCTAGAGTTGATGGAGAAAAGAAGGTACAGGAGAGCTACTGTAGCTGTTCTGAGAAAAGTAGACGAGATATGGCTAGGGGGGTACTTCATTTCATTGACTGTAAAACGAGCCTTGACAAATGGCTTAGATTAGACAGACACTTTTTATATGCGGAAGATGTATCTTACCACAAAATGCAGTGGCGTGACTTACTAAGGAATCCTCTCCAATACCGAATTTCAGGGTCAGGGCTGTTTAGAAATGTAACAGAAATTAAGATCAAAAACCCTGTATCTGATATGCACTGTATTGGCACTAGATTTCATCCAAGGCTGAATCTAATTTATTTGTGCCTGGCTTTCAGATTTTGTGTCCCTTTTCCAGCCTTCAAAGGATCATATTTTTATTTCACTTGGTCGCATATGAGAATTCTGTTTTTTGCCAAATAATTTTATCATGTCAGATAAAAATTAACCAGATGAGACTTTATAACAATCAAATAGTGCACATTTTAGAGATAATTAAAGGTGAAGAATTACTTAACTGTTCAATAGAATGAGGACTTTTAAAAGCTAGACTGTCATTTTGAGGAAATAAGATAAAAAAAGTTATCTGACTCAGTAAAAAACAAAGCCAAGGAAATTTCATTAAACGGATTTTATCTCTTATGGGACATACTGTACAAACTTAATTCAGGAAACCAGTTTTTATATTCCAAGCAGTATGAAGAGCTTGAACTATCCAGTATATGAGGAGCATGAGATACAAATACAATTGTTCAGTGGTCTGTTTGAGAAAACAAATGCCACCAAACTTCAAGGCACTCTCTGCACTGACCTCTACACATTCTTTTAAATCCACATATCTTCATGTAAAACTCCTCAGTGATTTTTATTTAAATAAAAAAGACTAAACCTTGACCCTCCATTTTTCTAAGATAACTAAAATCCTTGTGAGTATTAGACCTGGGATAAAGAACTGAGGTTTCAGAGATATCATACAATGCATTGTCAGGAAAAGGCGTGGATAGCTTGCATACGAAATTTCCTGAAAACTATGTTTACAAGGAATTTGCTTTGTTATAAAGCTTTTAAATCCATTCCACTTCTTACTGAACACTGTTCTTTTGGCAATATACACCTCCCAGTGTTTTTGTTTCCTATGGCAAAATATAGTATATGGTTTTCCCTCAAATATTTCTGTTCTAGATAGAACTTAAGCTGGTATGAAAATTTGCATTGCCTTTCATAGTTGGGAAAATATTACCTATTAATTATTACAGCACCTGCTTTTATACTGACCTCTGTAAAAGGAAATAGAGCACAAGTGACCCAAAAAAGCTGATGATAAAAAGTATAAATAACACCTTGCTTTCTTGTTATTGTGTTGGCTTTTCTGCAGTTCTGGATGGCCTGTGTCACAATATAACTTGTACAGTCCTGCTGCAGAAAGACACTGGCGGAAATCTGTGTGTTTATGTGCGAGGTGCTGGAGAAAGAAGCTGTTAAGCTGGACCTGAGAATTAATTTTACAAAACTACTTCATTAGCTTATTTTGATAAGCAAGTAGTACACAAATATTGTTTAGAAATATGATACAACTCTTCACACCATATAACTATGTATTTGACTCATAACAAAAAATACATATTACAGTTATACCTCTAATTATAGATGTTGTACTTCAATAGTAAAAGTACTTCAAATTCAAATTGTGTAACCATTAAAAAAAAATCTTACTATAATAAGACTGTTGAAGTTATCCTATTCTTTTAATTCTAGATTCTCTCTTGCATTTTTTGACTTTATAGTGTTTTGCTCCCTATTTCACAGTGAAAAAAAAATCAACAGAGACAAAACCAGAAAAAAATCATGTATCATATATCAATTAATGACTGTTATTTCAAAATAGCATTTTTAAAATCCTATTAGATGGAACTGAGCATTCAAAGTATCTGATTTTTCTTCAATGTTATATGTATAAAAAACAGGAGGTCAATATCTCTTCAAAATTTTACAATATATTCTTGTTTTCCACAACAGCGGCTGGAAAGTTTCGACACCTTTTTTTCATTAGTCTACCAAACTGTTTGGCAACTCTGAACAGAGAGCTGTGCCCAGTCAGTTCCCAGATGTTGCCACAGAATTCCAGTAAATTTATCATGTTTCTTTTAATTGGGTTTCTTGTGAAGGGAACAAAACTCTTTCACTTTCAATATCTAACTGAAAGTTTACTTAAGACCAAAAAGGTTTATTGTTTTTGAATTAATTTTTTAAATACAAATGAAGTGAATTATTTGTAATCTGAAAAAAGAAATGTTCTATGAATAACAAAACTAATGAAAAATGGCTATTTTTCTGTGAGTTTGTCTTGCAAATCTCTTCCTCTAATGTGACGATCTCAACTTCTCCTTCCTTGCCTTCACCCACATCTCCTATCAAACACCTTTCCCCATGCATGACACAACAGTGCTGTCGCTACACTGAACTTTTAAGCATGATAATTAGCTATCCGGTATAATATATACCGCTTGATCCAGGCTCTAACATCATGCTACAGGGGAACTGGTGGAAAAGATGAGGCTCTAATTTACCCCTACTTGTTTGACTAATGCCCACACTTCTCACACTTCACACTTGTGAGACCATACTCAGTCCTCTGGTTCTCCCTCAGATGGAATCAGCTGAAACTGACTGCTAGGTTGAAAGATTACTCAGGAAAATGGCACATATGCAATCAAACTGATAAACTGACAGTATAATTGCACAATCTTCAACAATAGAAGGGTGAATAAAATCAGCAAATTAAAAGCTGAAAAAGGAATATGTTTGTCATCGTTTGAAAACACCATTTTCTTGACCAAATGGGGTCACCACAGCTACTCAGAATTATTCTCTTGCATTTTAGCAGGGTCCTTATAAGGACAAAGAAAAGAAAACAGAAAAAAATCTCCTTTAAGGGATACAACAAAAGATTAGGCACTATGACTGTGAATTCTATGTATGCCACGTATTCCAGTCTAGCAATATAGACCACATAAACATGTAAGAGAAGTTGAAAGGAAAATCTACCTGGTGGATTTCCAATGCCTTTTGCATATCATGACGCCCTTTATTCCTCTTCATTATTCATTCTTTTTTTTTTCTTTTTCTCTTTCTGTGACAGTAGAGCTCACTGCAAAACAACATTTGATCAATACCCATGTATTCCAAACAATGAACACTGATGCTATCAGCCATCACAAAGATATGTGAAAACAGTATTTTTTGTAGTTTATCTTAAAGCAAGTGGATTTTTTTCTCCCTTCCTAATTATGGTGACAAAACCTCCTTTGTCATCAACATATGCAGAAAAGATTGGTAACTACTATAGATACACATTGAGCACATTTTAACGCTGACTTATCTCCCTGAAAACGCCCACTGGCATTCTTTGAATAAATCATGTCAGAAGTGGTTTCTCTTTTTTCATGAATCTTTGAGCAAGGAAATCTCCATGTATTTATTATGTGGGCCACAATGTAGTAGAAAGATTTTCTCCCTAACGATGAACACATAATGAATGCTTGGCAGTTACATCAATTGTGTAGGTGGAAAATTAGAAGTAGAAAACCAGTCTTTGTAATCTTAGCTACCTTCCATATAGTGTATCCGTCCTTTTCAGAACCCATGTTGACATTCTGCCCCTAATGAAGCCATCAAAAGATTTGTCATGGATTTTTCTAAATTAAGGATTTCAGTCCCAGGATGGATTCAGTTCTTTAGTTTATATGTCTGCAGTGTAGACTTCTACATCTCAGCTATCCACCAGAGTGCATTACAGACAATAAAGAGAAAAAGGGTGTTTCAACTCATGAGTTATCTAATCTTTTTTAGACCTCTTACAATATGGTATCTTTCACACACTGGGAAAGCCTGTTTCTCTTCCCTGATTATAATAAAAGCCTAAAATGACTAGTTCAGGTAAAGATATCTCCATTTACTCAGGTAAATTTTACTCACAGGACTTAGTTCAGCTGCAAGTAAAGACAGCCAGTACTAATAAGTTCTTTGTGAACTACAAGTGGCACCTATCAATGCAAAGTGCATACTTCTTTGTAGCTGTATTTCCCTTCTTCAAGTAAAATGGTCACAGTTTTCCTCTTGCAACATCATTTTCACTGTCACTCCTGAGTAAACTTTGTCATTCAAACAAACCAATAAAAGAAAAAATAAATAGAATTCTAGTTCACGGGGACTATGAAGGATCCTTTCTGCTGCATGCTATGACTATGTGAATGTTCAGACTCCATTTTTTAGGAACTCATTTTGTGAGGTCATGACAGGAGAAAATGTTAGAATTATTCACTCTCTGTTGCATGCATGTCTGCTAATTTATTTCCTCAGCTGCTTTAATACGTTTCTTTTACATGTGGAACCCTGATAAACATTAACGCAGGTTAAGTTAATGCTTACAGTTGTGGCATTTTTCTTTTTATACTGGGGAGTGGATAGAAAACAGTTTGTTAACAGGAAACTAGATTGAGTTCATAATAAACACAGGACTAATGATGTTACTATTTATAGCTTAACTCTCTACCTCCTGCTATGTAAGACTATACTGCTTTGTCCTTTTCTTCACAGTATTCCTTATATTTTGAAGATATTCCAAAACTTATCCTTTAAGCCTCTCCCACTTTGAAGTCCCCAAGACCTACTCCAATCCAATCAACTTACAATTCCAGTCCAAAATATAGTGTCTATTCATTATATCTGTAAATTCTGATTTTGCATACCTCCTAAAACCAGTCAAACTACAGTCATGACTGAAGTCAGTTGTTAATAGAATGGAACATGTTGAGCTAACTTATGGATTGGTTGTAATAATTTCATGTAAAAAGCTGCATTTCAACAAGAACTTACCATGCCTTGTTATAATTTTAAGCACATATTTGCTCTCATAAACTGTCTGATGCTTGCCTTCTGAAGTCCATGAAAAAGTTGAAAAATAGACCCATGTCAAGCTTACCCACTGCCTGCTTAGACAAAAGTTATTGGCAATGTTCAGAGCAAGGATTTTAACAAATGGATATAAATGGCTATCAGTTCTAATTCTGTTCCTTTTTCGGTTCTCTAACTTCTCCTTCAACCCTACTCGTTTGAGCTGAAGCCCCATCTGAAAATTCTCAGCTCTGCTGGAAAACGCAGCAACTAATGGGTTGGATAGATCTAAGATAAAAGAATTAAAATTTGTCTATTAAACTGGCAGAATTGTATTTTGTCTAATATTATATAAATGTATTTCATACTTTTATCTGACCTAAAAAGAACATTAAACCAGAACTCCGTGCTCTACGGTAGGTCAGACTAAACAACCATAAGTCCCTTGGCCTTAAAATCTGTTCACTCTGAAACAAATTTTTGGCCATCCCACTGGAAATACAATTCCTCCACTGTGACAGGTTTTCTTATGTATTTTGCAGCCCTAGAGATTTGGAGAAAGTCAATAAAATATGTCTTGAAACACATGCAGTAAATTACTTCTGTAACATAAAATAACAGCATTTCAGGACAGCAGACAACATGGTATGCAAAATATCAAACTAATGGAATAGCTTGGATTATTTTAAAATTATATTATATATCAGATTTTGAGTGCTCAAAGAAAGTACAAAACTGAGCATTTACCTGAATTTAAAAGGTTTTTTTCCCACCAAAATAGTCTCTGAAGTCCAAACAGTACTAACAAAATGTAAACAATGATTCTAATACAATGTATCAAGAAGGATTAAATCAGTCAGTTTTATTATATAATGTTATTATTACAGTGCTTGTATCATTATATATCTTACATCATTATACTCCTTACTCTAATTCTACTAAATGAATGAATTTGCTATCAATCTGATTCACAAAACAGTCCCTTGCCAATTTGCCAATCAAGCTCTGTATGCAGACAAATTTTGGAAAAGTCAGTAACTAAAAAAAAAAATCACCAAGTTCAGAATGTTCTTGACATTAATTCATAGCTTTATTGGTTCACAAAAACCACATACTGATACCATGTGCAATATTACAAATAGCAAACTGGGTTTCATTAATTGGAAAGCTCAGTCCTTTTAGAAACTTCTGCTATGTACCTACACTGCTACTATGTACCTAGCTGCATAAATTCCTTTGGCATTGTGCATATGACTAATAACAGTAAAAAAATTTGGTCTCAGAGTTTCTTTCTCTTTTAGTTTGAGTGACTTTGTTTTGACAACTAGAAACCCTGTGACTTTTCAAGGCTCTCTTCTCCACAGCTTTGCTATTTCCCACGTGAAACACACAATGCTGATTCAGCATCGGGATCACTACTATGAATCTTGTTGCCATAGCTGCAGCTAAGATGGCTGTCTTCTCTTAGATAGAGAGATTAGATATTGTGACTACGAGGCACAGCAGTGTGGTGATGACTGTGGTCTAAATTCCCCTCTTTCTGCAGCTCTTTCTTTATCTTGCTACTTAGGGGGTCTCTATGCTGCTCTAAGTATTAGCTGGCTACACGGCTCAAACACCCCAATATAGCTAGTTTAAATGTAACTAGGAAACTAGTTATAAAATAATTCCAAGTGTGTCTACATGAGTTATAGGAATGGCTACAGTATAGACAGTGTAATCTACTGAGCTGTATGCAAAAATATTTTTCTTCTAGCTTTTTCAATCAGCTTTACAGCAGCCATAATTACTTAGCTGAGAACTGAGGCAATAGATTCCTAGAAGAAATAAAGTTTTGAATACGTATTCCACCCTGGCTGAGTAAAATACTTTCAGAAAAGGCCATGAGACTCTAAACAGGAGAGTAAATGGGAATGAGCATAAACATGGTCAAGGATATAACCATTCATGTTACTTTAATAAGAGCACTCAAAGAGCATTCATGAAAGCAAACAAATGCTGTTCTTCTAGCAGTCAAAACTAAATTATGTCCTGGTGACACAAGACCTTCCGTTAGAGCCTGGAAGCCTTCTAAAAAAGTTGAAGATCCCAGGCAGATAAATACATGTTAGGTGCACAGGTATTTGATAATGGTGCCAGACTGAGTTAATCAAGAAGCTGCAACCTATGAGTTCTGGACAAGGTCAAAAAGGCTAGTTTGGCCGCAGAGTTTGGGGGGAATGTTCTCCTCAGTTGCTCCACAGGGAGTTATTTAGATTGCTGAGCTAGCTTTAAAGCCTCTGCAAAGGGTGCTGACCTTAACCAAGGTCTTGGCTCTGAGCCCAGCCCTATTGGAGAAGCAAGATTTCCATAGACAGTAAACACAAATTAATCCAGGCATAACACTCATATCCACTGACTCACCAATAAGCACACTATTATTAATAAAATTAACTCTGCCTCTGGCAGATATGTTGGTTATTTTAACAGCCCCTTTGTGGTCATTCAATGCTTGGACTCTGCTATACTCTAATAAACCATCTTTGATGAAGGTGACACGATTTGTTTAAAGAGAAAGCATATTACATAGTCTGGAGAAACAGGTTGATTTATTCATGCTTGTTACACTGGAGAATATCTTGAAGATGAAGAAAAATTGTTTCCTTAGACCTTACAAATGTGTACAAAATAAGATTTTTTTTTACTTCCACCTGTGTACAAAACCCAGGTCACTCTGAAGCTGCCTCTATTAATGCTGTATCATCTGAGTCAACACTACCCCGCAGTAGAGCACTGCACATCTGTCCACAGTGATAACCATCAGTTCTGAAAATTTTCACCTAAGAGAGAACTTGCCCCTTGCCCCTTGAGTTTTGAGTTAGTTCTGGCCTCTAAAACCTGTCACAATTTTCTGCAAGCTGGAGGAAATATCTGCATCTTTCTTTTTTTAGATTATACCTTTACAACAAACAGAAAATATTTAGACATCACACAAATGGCCTAAGGATGACACATGTATAGTATAACTTCTATTAGTTTCTAGCCCTGTTGCTGATAAGCTAGAAAGGAGAATACTACAGCATGAGCAACTTTGCTGTGTTTCACAGAAGATGAGTTTTCAGCCTGAGAGAAAGCTACTGATCACAAAATCCTATTGTCAGAGCAGAACTTCCTCTTTCATTATGACTATATACTTTAAACAATTTCTAGAAGTCCTAAAGTTATATTTGTTACGCCCAAGGATCATTTTACAGAAATGGAACACAGCTGCTTAATTTTCGTATCAGCAAATATTGCCACCATTTGATTAAAACACTCTAAGAAATCTCTCTCTTTTTAAATTAAACCCAAAGCTATGCTTGCCCCATGATCTAGATTCCACTGATGCTAGTAAAGCAATTCCTAAATTAAACTGGGTACTTAAATCCAAAATTGTGATCTAAAACTTCTTCTTTCACCTCTTCTCTGAACTTGGAGATAACTATTCTGTTTGGGTACTAACCTGTTTGAGTCCATAAGGTTCTCCAGACATTTAGCATTTTGATTTTGCGTGGCTAGAACTGTGCTTCCAAAACAGTTTGGTGTCTGAATCAGACCTCCAGACCAGACATTCTTCCCCTCAGTTTTCCTGAAGAGACAGATCCTGTAGACACACTCAGAGTATGCTTAGCACAAATTGATAGGATTGGTCTCCTCACAAAATGCAGTTGCCACCACTTCTTTTAAGGCATGGGTGGAAGAAGAGACTCTGTCCACCTTTTCTGTAATAGCTTAATGCTTGCAGCATTCATTGGATTCACTTCCCTTCCCAGTCGGGACAGGTTCACAACGTTTTACACCCCAAGGAAAATGTCCCAACTTTTGAGTCCTTTGACAAGATGGCTAAGTTGCCATTGTGGTGATGAGAGAGAGTCCTGATCTCTGGTTCCTTCTCCTAGGACCATATGCATTCTATATGATGCTCAGGACACTCCTATGTAAGTGAACTAACCTAAAATGACTGAGTGGATCCAGACCACCAGAAAAACTCAGTCACATTTAAGGCCCTCCTCCTGGGTACCTGAGGGCTGTTTGGAAATGGTGACAGAGTAGGCAGCATACTACATGGATTGCCCTGGTAGCCTTGTCTTTTGTCACCCTCTTTCATGAGGGGCTGGCAGCACCTCTTTCATCATATGACCCCACGCATGCCTATCACATCTAAGATGCATGATATGCAAAAGCACAATTTCATGGAATATCTGCATTGTACTCATCTGACAGGACATATACATGTGTATTCAGTCGTGTGACAGGCATGTTAACATATTGGTTACTTGAGGAGAGCACATCTCATGACATAAAAAGCTATGTAACTCAGCCTGCATGGGTAAAAAAGGCTCATTGCAGTAGCTTCCAGGGTTAATGTTCTGCTACCCCTTTCTGGCCTGAAGAAACCTTAGTTCTCCAGTACACAGTACTAGTTTCAACAGAATGCTACAGCCCGTTAGGCAAAAGCCTGCTGGTTTTGACATGACTCTGGGAGATTGGAGATGCTTTTTTAAAAGTCTTTCAATGTGAAAAAGAACACCAGCTTATAACTCTGACTTTGAAGCTGAATGTTTTATTTGTCTGCTAACAAAATTATGTATATTACCTTCTCTGTCAGTTGTCCACTGTTTCTATAAAACTCACATTCAGTAGGTTCCAGACTCCAGCCTGGAGGTGGCTGGAGATGCCTATCTGTGTCTTGCACTAAAACACCTAGGTTTGAAACAGAGGTTGGATTTCAGACTTACTCATGTATTTGGTAATCATCTTACTTCTGGCAAACCCAATATAGGATAATAAAACCCAATATGGGCTTCTATATGAATCCCAGGACTGTCTTCTTACCAAAGTGACCTAACCACTAAGATAAAACCATCAAAGGGTTTCAGACCACAAAAACAAATTATTCAAATGGAAAGGAAGGTGGAGCAGTGGGATTTAGATTACAGGTCTCAGCAAGCAAAAATTACGGTAGCATCCCTGAAACAAAAAGTTATAGCAATCTACAGAAGCTGGAATTCCACCAGGAGTCTGGTTTGCAACATCCACTAAAAAAGTAGCAATGTGTTGCTCATTATAGAAGGATTGTTGCAAACTCGCAATTTGTCTTAAAATCACATACTTAAAAAATAAAAAGGTAATCATTGCAAAAGCTGAAATTTCTACACTACAGGGATATTTTTCTTGTGCATGTGCTGTTTTGGTTTTTGTTTGTTTGTTTGTTTTAATGTATGCCATAAAACATACACTGGCATCATGACCAGGCTCATGTTCCTGTAAAAAGCAAGATTTTTTTTCCTGATAATGATGATTAAAGGAAAGCCTGGGCAGTGATCTACATTTAAATGTTGCTTTTTCACTAACTGAGCAAGATAATAGAAATGGAAGAGGAATGTGTGCATGCATCAAGGAAAAAGGGGAAAGTTAATGTTTTTATCTATGTAGAATAGACAGAAAAAAATAAACTGAGAGTTTTCAACATGGCTATTGCAGTCACAGCTACCTCTTTTCTGTAACCAAACAGTAATAATTATATTATGCAGACCAGCTGTGAAGGCAATGAATGCAATGCAATACAATACAATGTAAAACTCTGCAGACAATGTAATTATTTTGAGAAATTATCTATTACCTATTTATATCTATCTAATTATCTAATTATCTATTAGTCTCCCTTCACAGCATGCTCAGTAAGTTATTCTTTTATAATTTCATAATTGAAATCTATCTGAACAATGAATAATATTGATTATGCAACATACCATGAGCAGCACATTAAAAAAAAAGACACTTAATTGTTAAGAAGCTGTAATAAAAAGAAGTGTGGGTGGAGTGCAGAAAGCCCAAGATAATAATAAGAATCAATTGATCCTCTGTCCCTAACTTCTGGCCTCATTTCAAATAATTTCATTTGTATAATGCAGTGGAGCTAATGCATTGATGGACCAGCATTAGCTGGGATGTCATATGTATCTTTAGTCAAAAACCTTATAAACATATTGCAATTTCTAGTTCAGCCCCTTGATTTTGTACAATAAAATATGAATTTATTTCTTTTGTCTTCCCCCACTTGAAGTTAGCAGTTCCATTCCCCTCAGACTTGATGCCATAGCTCCAATGACTTCAGTGCTGCAGAAAAAGTGCTCCAGCACAAGAAAGGCTGAAATACCAGGCCAGAGAGATCAGTACCTCATTCAAGTTGAATAGATAAACCACTTTGTGTTTTTCTAGCCTTATTTGTAGCGTATACTTTGAGGAAATATATATTCATGTTAAAGTCTGGTAATATACTACAGAGCTCAAAGATACATTGTTGACATAGTAAATAGATAACTAGATAAGTAAATAAGCAAGCAGAAAATTAAAACCATGTTGCAGGAGGAAACTGAATCAGGATTTAAATTGTAAGAGTCTGACTCAAAGGAAATAAAAATAACACTAGATATGATGAAAAGAGTAGAGGTATCATCTGCAGGAATTTTAAATTCTATTCTAATATAAAAATCCTTCTACATAAGTATAAAGTGGCAATCATAAAATAAAGAGATTGGTGAAAGATTTATAACAGTAAATTATGCCATATAAACATCTCTTCCCGGTCTTCCTGTATTTTTGTGATACAGCTAGTTTTGATCTCTACAAATTTAGGATGAATATTTAAAAAAATGCATCCGGAGAAAATGCAGAAAGCAAAGCAGCATGACTGAGGATGTGAGACACTTTAAATCTGTTAAGGAGAAAAATCAGACTATTTTCTTTTGGTAAGAATACAGACTGTGTATACTTTATGATAGTAGGTATATAATCCAAAAAGGACCAACGAAGAAGACATAAAAGATATTGCAGAGAACAAATTTAACACATGGCATTTTCCATAACATTCCCTACCAACATTAATTAAACTAACACAAGCTGCAAAACAAATTTCTTATGAAGATCCCTTTGTACAGTAAAAAGGATTTTTGGCACATTTGAACCACTGGTTAATACAGATGGAGCAGAAACATGGGCATTCTCCAAGAATATCAAGTATCAGCTAAAAGCTGAGCTGTAAAACATGGGAAGATTTATGCATAGAGTATTGCTGGAACCATACCAAATCCTGCAAGGTCTTAGTTCTGGAACTTGAAGAAGGAGCCCTCAGGCAAAAATAAGACTACAGCCCACAAGTTCTGCCAAGTGAATTCTAGCATGGTCCTAGAATCAGATAGGAAAAAATGGAGACTATGAAAATGAGCAACAGAGTAATCAAGGTGAAAGACAACTTGGAGACTGAGAATAAGCAAGTGTAAGAAAAAAATGTAAATGTAAATTACCACTAATCTACAGCACAATGTAAACCATCAAAGATGGTAAGAGCTTTCAATGATAAATCTTCACTTAGAAGCTATGTGAACAAGCTCTGTAGTATTTTCCAAGCAGTGCATAATACAGTGTAATAACAACAGTGAACATTGCAGAAACATGTTACGTCTCTCTTACAATTATTGATGTTGTCATAGTATTCCTTTAATGGAAGTAAGTTAAGCATGCTTCTGGCTATTTGAAGTCAAAGTCTTGCATTACTCATTGCTCTCCTGTGCTACAGGTTAGAGATCCTTTTCACCTAACAATCAAAATAAATTAAAATTGCTCATCTCCTCTGTAAAAATGGAAGAACAATTTCCATGGAAAATGAGCTCTATGTACATTATAGTCACATTATTTAGAAGACTGCTTGCCTTTGAAACTATTTGAAAACTTTAGTTCCTGTTCCTTCACCCCTCACCTTTAGGACAGAATGCATTTCTACTGTTTTTTGCAGGAATAAACACCTACTTGAAGGGAGAAGAATTGGGTCTTCCTGATATTTTTAATTTTTGTTGTCTTTTCAAAGTCTAATCCTTCAAAGTCTTTAAATTAATCTTTAATCATAAATACTTCTATCAGATTCCATGGAACTACTAGTGTACTTACTCTATAATGCATATTCTAAAATACTTTGCTGAAACTGAATTGGGAGGCAGAGTTCAAAATGACAAATCATGTTTAATTTATAGCACTAGGAAAAAAAATCCTTCCTCAGCATTCTGTGACACTTTAGAAAGGCATAAAAGAATATGCAAACCAATTATATTCTTTAAACTAATTGACCTTTCTGTTTTATCCATCATTATAAGTAATGATTTTCTATACTATTATGATCCACTGAAACCAATAATATTTGTTATGCAGATATTGAAATTACCTAATATCTTAACTACTTCTGGGCCTGAGTGCACCTCATCTAGGGATTCCTGCTTAATATACATGTGTTCCTTACTACTAATGTATAAAACCTTAAACTCCAAGAAGAGCATTTAGTGATATGTTATGAACAATTGCCTGAATGAATGCACCCAAAGCAACAAAGACTCTGAAAAGATGCAACAGCTATTCTACAAGCGATAGTTTGCTTTTTTCTGAATTAGTTTGGCATTCCAAAATAAATAATGGTCTGTAAGTCTGTAACATATTTTCCTTTTTTGAATGTGTGCAAATTAATAAGAAATGCTAGCTCAGTCCAGCAGTTCATCTTTTCTAACATCTTCCTTTTGACATTGCCTGATGCAAGATGCATAGGACACTACCACAAAAATAAATAAATAAATAAATAATAATACCAAGAATAATTTGGAAGAAATTAGGAATAACCCTACATCAGGAACATTTCTTTTTCTCGGTCTTCTTTTAGTTTGAATGCCATCTTAATTTCCTTTAGTTTTACGCATAAAACCTTTAGCTGAAAAAATGTGTCTAGTCTTTTAAACTGGTACCAGAGCTCAGATCCTCATTCAGCAAAAGTTACACATGCTTAATTTCATCAGCTTGGAGTAGTCCCACTGTGGTAATTAAATATATTTTATAGTGTGTAAAGGCAAGCATATGCATAAATTATTACTGAACGAGGACCTTTGCTCTTAAATCCAGCTTTGAAATCGTGCACTATTTTCTAAAATTTCCACAGATCTACGAGTAAAGGTGCACCCAAAGTGTTCTCATAAAATTAAGACAGAAGTTGGAAGATGTATTTGACTATTATAGTGATGATTAACAGCTGTAGTTTATTAGCCTCAGAGGAACTTACAAAAATTCCACTAACTTCCACTTCTTCACCGAATTCTTTGCTGCAATTCAAAGAAAAAATGGGGGATTTTTCTAGCAGCACGAAGATCTCCAAATCCTTAGAGTATTTTCTCTTTTTCTTGCTTGAAGGACCATGGGTTCTCTTGTTTTAGGAATGACAAAATTACTTTTCACCAGGTCCAGTGCAAAAACTCATACACTGCTGAAGGGATGTCACTCCACCTGAGCATCACTCCCATAAACACAAACAGTCCTGCAAGCTGCTCTTTTACCGAGTGTTTAATGAACCCTGAAAATCCCTACTCACAGGCCTGAATCTGGCTGATTATTACCTTTGTGATTTATTAGTTATTTATTAGTGAAGTCATTCAGGGGGCAGGGAAAGGGGGGGAAGGGATGCCATGCAAATGTTCGGTAGATGAGGGCAAAGGCAGTTGTCTGGTATATTCCTCTACGCAGCAAAGCACGGGGAGACGCAAAGACTCGAGAAAATCGCCCACTCTCTGAAGAGTTACTGCATCCCCAGAGCCGCTGAGAATGGGGAGGGGGCGGCTGGCTTCCTACTGCAGGCAAACGACCGGCCGTAGAGTGCGTTTTTAAGGGGTGATGTAAGAGAAATTAAACTTGACCAGCCAAACACACCCCCTACCTCAACGATGTGTTTCTCCTGCTGAGAAGGGCGAGAGAGGTGGCCGCGGAGCACGCCCAGCTCTCTCCTGCCCTACTGGGAGGGGGGGCTGGCTGGCGGGGGACACTTATTAATTAATTATGAGCGGGCAGATGTCCCTTTAAGGTCTGCTGTGCTCTCCGGGGGCTGCAGCCGGAGGCTTGGGCGGGGAGAGATTTGGCTTTATTTGTACATCTTAGCGCTGGGCTAGCTTTACGGGGAGGTTTCCAAAGCTCAGAGGTCTTCGGGGGGTGGGGGGGAGGAAAGTCGCAGTGTGTGTGCAGGGGGAGGAAGCTAAATTCTTCTTGATGCGAAGAAACAACGTAAAGACCGAATAACAAACAGGAAATGCCTAACTCGGCTGCAAGGAGGACGGGCGGTGCAGAGCCCTGAACTCCGCTCGCGGCGCAGCACCACCGGGCGCGCCGGCGGCAGGAGCGCTCCCGCCACCCCTGCCCTCGGCCCGGGCTCCCGGCCCCGGGCTCGCAGGAGCCCAGGCATGGCTGCCTTCTACTGGATGCTGACAGGTGAGGAAAGCCCCCTTTCTGTCTTGCTTTGAAGACCCAGGTCCCGAAAGCAGTTCTGCTGCCCGCGGGAGGGGGGTGAAGCTGTTGGGGGCTGGCACCCGAGGGACCGCGTCCCCCAACCCCGATCTTTCCACCTGCCCCTGGCCCGGGAACGCCCTGCCCGGAGCTGCCCTCCGGCTGGAGCCCGTGAGGGACTTCTTCGGTTTGCTTCTCTCTGGGAACTTCAATCCCTAAACCAGTCTTCGAACCCGGGGGGTGGGGGGCTGGGGGGAGGCTGCTCGATGAGGATGAGTGCGTGAGAAGAAATACTGTAATTGCATCTGGCTTGGGAAAAGAGGTGCACCTGGCAACTTTTTTTAAATCAGGGTAGCTTTTCTGTTTTCCTCCATTTGGCTTTCAGATGTTCTGAGTGGTAAAAGGGGAAGTGAGGAAGCGGTTAACTGCACCCAACTAACTTCAGAAAGATGAGTTCATCCGGAGATGGAATATGTAATATTTCCTTTTAGGGTTTCATTTATTGTTAGGGACTTGCATTTTTAGTAAAACAAATAGAGCAAGTAACAATCCCCCTAGCTAGTCAAGCTGTAGTAACATTTTGGATCTGAAATCAGGGGAACGCAAGAAGTGGGAAAGAGGTTAAGGCAATGCTGGGATTCACGTGCTTGCAAACTTTGACACTGAGCTCCCCGGTAGTTCTTGCACTGGCAACTAGCACACAGTGAACCCGAGGTGGTACGGAGGAAGAAATCAGTTTCATAAGAATTGTCAAAATGCAGGCGGCAGCAAGTGGGGAAAAGGCAAGACTAGGGTTTTTCCCTCTTCAGTCTGTGCTGGTTGTGCAAGAAAGAACAGATACAGGAAAATGTGAAAATCTGAATGTAGTACTTTGGCGTGCCATATTTAGCCCTTGTTCATAGATGTCTTTATTGCTTTTATTACACGGTGATATTCTCCAAAACATGCTTTTGTTTGTGTTCCTTCACAGAAGGAGGCTTTGTGAAGTGGCAACCATTAAGTGTGCCACAACTTCCCCTCAGAGTTGCAAAGTTGCCACTGGTACAGCTGACAAATAATTCACCAGTAATGACAAAAAGGTTTATTATCAGATAGGAAAACATCTCAAGGGTGGGTCCCATCCAGATCTGTCAGGGGCATACTAGTTTTTGTTGGTTTTTCTTTTTTTAAGAAGTTGGTGTGAAATAGAATACACTTAGAAATAAGAGGAGACATTACGGATACCAGGAATGGGATTCAAATTGTCTCAGATAAATAAGAGAAGTAGTCCTACATAAACAAGTCAAAATGTCGTAAGGACAAGGAGTTTTAGAATTACAGGGGAATAAAAAATAAATGCAAATTAATTACATGTTCCTTTCTTAAAAAGAAGAAAAAAAAAAGGCAAATAATCTGGCATGCACTAGCAGACAAAAAACAATCTAGAATAAAGGAGGTGCACAGAGGTGCATGTTTGTGTATTTATACACGTTTGTTTTTTTTTTTAATTCAACTTGGTATTGGTGAGGTCTCTAAGAATCTTGAGTACAGGAAGTCCGACAGATGCAGACAAACAGGCAGAAGTGCACAGAGAAGTGAGATGCCTGATAAGGGCTGAGGAAAATGATCTGTGAAGAAAGACTGAATGAGTTAAGCTTGTTTATCTAGAAGAGAGAAAACTAAGGGCAAAGTGTTGAGCATTTCAAATATGTATTTTTACCAAAGTGTTATTAGAGAGAATATTCTTCCAAATGTCAATGTTTTCTGTTTTGTGCTCTGTTTTGTGAGAGCACTCAATCATAACTGTCTGTATCACATATGTTGGTTTATAAAGAGATTGATGACTAGTTGGTTCTCCATGTCCAACAAAGCACAAGAGAAAATCAATGTAACTCGCTGTGCAAAAAACTTAGGGAATATTCAGAAGAACTTTCTTACTCTTCAGGTAATGAATTGCTAGAACAGGCTACCAAAAAAACCTACCGCTGCATAATCTCCTTCACTGAAAGTTTTGATAAAGTTAGATAAACACCTGTGAGGGATGGTTGAGGTTTACTTCACCAGGCCTCAGTCTAAGTGGTTTGAATAGCGATGTGCTGAAGTTTTCTCCAGCCCTACGTTTCAACAGAAGAGGAAGGAAGAAATCCAAAGGGTTCCATTACTTTTTAATGCTTCTTCACTTACAGTTTTACGCATAGCCTGCTCCCTCCCGGAATTCTCTCGTTGATGGTGATCATGTCATTGGTACTGATTAAGAGTACTCATCTTTATAATAGGAAAGACCAGTAACCGTAAAGACAGAACTGTATGCAGAAAATGGTCTCTGTCCAGAGCCTGCAAAGGCAGGACAGACACAGGATAAAGGCAAAACATGAAAAAACACATTTTCCCCACTTTCCCTCTCCATCTTTATCTTTTATCTTCCTTTGCTCTTATAACAGTAACGTCCAACATCTCTCAGCAGATTTCCCGTATATTTGAGATTCTTTCCCACTAGTTTTTCTTATCCAGGACTTGAGTGTGTTTGCATGAATTCTACTTAAAATGGCTATAGTATGGGGGAGAGGGCGTTTCCTATGAACATGACGTCTCCTTGTCTAAAATCTGTACACAACCCATCTTCGTAAAGCAGCCGATCAAAACTTGAAGATGTAGGGCAACGTGCCTCAAATGTTTTCAAAATAATCACCTTACAAAAACAGCATGGCTCCAAAATTCCTATGAATGTATGCTATCACCATTTTTATCTTGTCTTGTACTGTGCTTAAAAAGGTCTGAAAATGGATGCCAAATTGCTGCAATTATCTATAAAATTGTTTTTAAAAAGTGATAAATGGCAAGAACTGTCAGATTCTACACTTAATCTTAATCTTTTACCAAGACTGGAACAGACCACGTAATTTTAAACTTTTATGTTAAAACTGTATGTAAAAAGAATCCACGTGTTTTGGCTCTACTGGGGTCAAATTCATCTCTCTCCCTGACATTGGCAAAACTAGTATGAAAACTTACAAACTCAGTTATATGGTTCTTAAATTTTTGGAAATGTCGTTTTTCTTCTATTGCTCATTCTTTGACATTGTGGATACATCACTGAAGTTTACAGTTGCCTCTAAATACTTGTGGATCACTGTTCGTAACTGTGTAAAATCTCGTGATTTTTGTCTGAGAAAGGACTTCAGCGCATCCCAAAATTTCTCTTTCCACAACAACAGTCAATTTAGTATGTTGAGTGGCAACTTTGTTTCGAGGTTGTTGTTCTTTGTTTTGGCTTGGGGTTTTTTTGTGTTTGTTTTTTTTTCTTTTTAATACAGCAAGTCACCTGCTTGCATGAACTCAATGTTTATTTTCTACTGGATGGTACTGGATGCCAACTTGCAACCTTTATCTAAAATATATCTCATCTCCAGGGATGTGAGTCTGCTTGTAAAAATTAGACTGGAACAAGCAAGCAGAGAAAAGTTTGTAAATACACAGCAGTAAAAGAATAAAAAATAAAATAAATATTAATGTGGAAGGTAAATATGCACTACAGCTAATTTTTCTTGAAAGAATAGCATGAGGTCGACCCTTGCAATTTTATAATCACAAAGAATGTAAAGAAGAAAATTTCCCATGCAGCATTTACATAGATAAGTGAAAGGAACTCCTGAAGAAAAGCTGAATGCACACTCTCTGCCTAAGCCACAAAACATCAGTACAAAATTATGAGTAGGTACAAGCCCAAATTAAACAAACAGTTATTTATATGTGTGCTTATGTTATATTCCCTTGGGTGGTCCAGCTTCCTTCTGTGAAACTATTCATGCTAACAGAGTTAAGCATGTGTACTCACAGGAAGAGTCTCTGAGGTCTCATAAATAAATCCTATTATGTAATATCTGATAAAGTTGTTTTTACATCAGTATCAAGCTTAGGAACAAGAATGCGTATTACTGGGCCAGACCTGAGTTCAGTGTCCTGTCACAACAACTGACTAGTGCTAGATACTTGAGAGAAATTTATATGTACACTGTAATGGGAAACATGGGATGATTTTTGCTCACAGTAGCCTTGTATCTCATTAAATCCTCCAAAGCCTTTCCAAGTCAGCAAATTCCATAATCCACAGTATTTAAAAAAAAAAAAAAAAAAACCAACTAAAAGAAACCAGAAACGCCCTTTTAACAATTCTAAATTTGCCACTTTCTAAGAGGATGTCCTCTTGCTTTTTGGTTATCACACTGCGTATGTAGACCTTCCAAACTTCCTGTATCTGTTCCAGTTGCCCTGATACACTTATCATGGCACATTAGTTTGTCTACTTTCTTAAGTATTTTTTTGTTCTTTTGAATCATTCTTCATACAACCACTTTTTCTGTTCTCCATTCTTTTCATTTTCTTTTCCTGGTTCTTTCTAATTTGCAACATTCATTCTGAAAGGGAGTTTTCAGTGTTGTACAGTTTCAAAATAAGCTGCAGTACTTGCATAATGACATCTTTTTTTACATTATTTCTGGCTTGTTAAATTTGTCTAGGCTGCAAATTGAGCTGTGTCGTTATTGTTCAGGTCCCTTTTCTGTGCAAGTATCATTGAACTAATCTGTGTGTTTTTGCAAGGCATATTACTTACATTTGTCAACATCAAACTGCATTTGAAACATGCTTATCTGCCTCTGAAGCTTCTCAGAACTGCCCGAGTAACTAGTAAATTGAGGAAGCAGGTCAAGCATCAGTATAGGCTGAAGCGTAACTTGCACGTTTAAGCAAAAACTTTTAAGCTGAAGTTGAGTTTAAGAGCAATGTCAACGTAACAGTTCAGGTTCTGATGTTGCCTGGGTCTGGTTTCCATCTCCCTCGGTGACGCCCCTCCGACTCGCCGCCCCTTTCACGCACCAGCAGCTGCTGGGTAGTACCGCCTGTCCTCCCCGACGCCCAGGTACCACGGCACCCACCCACCGCGCCCAGACAACGGGCTACCTTTCCCGGTCTGTAACCGTAACCTTCCACAACTACAGAGTTTTGGGGGTTGTTTTTTTTTTCCTCTTCCCAAACGTGAGGGACTGTGTTAGAAGCCTTTGGAAGTTTGAATCGTCGCTGTAACGAGCTAGAGGGGAAGGACCGGTGCGCGCCCCGACCCCCTCCCGCCTCACTCGCGGAGAGGCGTTAGCGGGGGGACACCCCAATTTACAGTCCTCCCCTGCCTCATGGCACACAGGAGCCTCGCGGCTGCCTCCTAGTTCCCCCCCAGAAGGTTCCCCTCCCGAGATCCCCGTCCCTGCCCGCCCCTGGCATCCGGAGGGGGCACGGTGCTCCCGCCGGGGCCCAGCACGCAACGCCCGACCGGATGCCGCTTCTGCGCGTAGCGCCCCCCGCGCATGCGCCGGGTCTCGAGGCAGAGGCGGCGGGGAGGACGCCACCGTACGCATGCGCGTCGAGCGCAGAGGCGAAAAGGCAGGGGGAGGGGTGCGTCCTGCCGGCGCCGTTTAGGTCGAACTGTGCGCATGCGCCTTGGGGCGGCGGGCGCTACGCATGCGCGCCGAGCGGGGCGAGGAGCCGGCCGTGAGCGCTCGGGGAAGCCGCCTCGCCGCGCCTGAGGTTCAGCCCAGGCTTCGCCGCGGGCCCGGGGCAGGCCGGTGTTCGGGAAGGCCGCTCATCGCGGGGTAGACCGTTCGTCTGCCGGACGGGTCCCGCCGCTCGCCGGCTCCCGCCGCCAGGCCTCCCGGGGAAGGCCTGCTGGCCGCTGCCGCCGCGGCCGAGGGGAAGTCGGGGGAGCGCGGCGGCGCGAGGAGCCGCCAGGATGAAGCTGGTGAGGAAGGACCTGGAGAAGGATAATGCGGGGCAGGTGACACTGATCCCCGAGGAGCCCGAGGACATGTGGCACACCTACAACCTGCTGCAGGTGGGTGACAGCCTGCGGGCCTCCACGATCCGGAAGGTGCAGACCGAGTCGGCCACGGGCAGCGTGGGCAGCAACCGCATCCGCACCACCCTCACCCTCTGCGTGGAGGCCATCGACTTTGACTCGCAGGCCTGCCAGCTGCGGGTCAAGGGCACTAACATCCAAGAAAATGAGTATGTCAAGATGGGGGCCTACCACACCATCGAGCTGGAGCCCAACCGGCAGTTCACGCTGGCAAAGAAGCAGTGGGACAGCGTGGTGCTGGAGCGCATCGAGCAGGCCTGCGACCCAGCCTGGAGCGCCGATGTGGCAGCCGTGGTCATGCAGGAAGGGTTGGCTCACGTCTGCCTGGTCACTCCCAGCATGACGCTTACCCGTGCCAAGGTGGAGGTGAACATCCCCCGCAAACGGAAAGGGAACTGCAGTCAGCACGACCGGGCATTGGAGAGGTTTTACGAGCAGGTGGTGCAAGCCATCCAGCGGCATATCAACTTTGAGGTGGTGAAGTGTGTGCTGGTGGCTAGCCCAGGCTTTGTACGGGAGCAGTTTTGTGACTACATGTTCCAGCAGGCGGTCAAGACTGACAACAAGCTTCTGCTGGAGAACAGGGCCAAGTTCCTACAGGTAAGGAGCTAAACAGTCTCCACAGTGGGTAAAAAGAGGCTGAAGAGCTGTCTGTGATAATAGAAGATAATTATAAGGGTAGCGGGAAATAATTCACTTATTAGACAAAATAAATTTCTGTCTGAGCATCATAAGGAAACTATTCTCATGCCTCCCAAACTATAAGGTAGTTATGCAGGATGCAGGGATGGTTCTTTCCTGGGATACCTTAATGTGGAGTAGAGGAAGTATTAAATATTTCAAACTCCTTGTAAGGGCATATTTAATCTTCAATTAAGAGTGAAGTACAAGTTGGAAAATAGTTTAACTGTAGTGTTAATCTGTCATACTATATAACATATATGTTTAATAACAGCTTTCTAAAGCTTTTTAAAGAAGAAAAAAAAAAAGTACATGGATGTGATAGAGGTTAGTTAATTGTGGTGTTAGTTTTGTACTACATAGTTAAAGGTTTTGCAGACCACAGCATTTTTTCCTGTTCCTTAGTCATCTCATTGATTGAGTGGGTGTGGTTTTTTGCCTTTCACTGAAATAGGCAAACTCAGAGCCTAAAATAAGTTTTCCTTTTCATAAGGAGACTTGTATCATTTTTTAACTGTAGTAGGCCTGTAATCTATGCTTGCAAAAGGCAGGGGGGTGGAGAAGCATGCCCCAGCACTTAATGGTCACAACGTTTAGGAGACAAATTGCACCAAGAAGCCTCCTTCTGCATTTGTAGCAAAGCGATAATAGTAAGTGTAAAAGTTTTAATGTACTTCACAGCTTTGCAAGCATAGTAGCTATGCAGTTGTGCAAGACTTGATGCTGTTGCACTGTGGGTCTGCAGTCTTAAGAGGTCTTCCTCTCCTGGAATGCTTTAAAAGGAAGAGGCTTAAGTCTTAGTTTCTTAGTAGTTTCAAGTGGCCCTACCTTGAGGACTGCAACAGCTTGCATATTTGACCCAGTCTTTGAATAAGAGAAGCAGCTTTCCCGCACTTCGTAAAATACAGTTTAAGGGATTTGGTATAGGCTTTGGTTTGCAGGAGAGATCCTTTAAGAAAAGAATCAGGTTTCAAGAAAGAGGTAACTTTCTTGAATGATTATCAAGATAAATATTATGTATAGTGGAAGCTGTTTGTGATTGGCTAATCAAGAAAATGGTCCTTTTTAGTTAAAAAAACCAAACCTTTGACTTTTTTTACTCTAGGTCCACTCTTCCTCGGGACATAAATACGCATTGAAGGAAGCCCTCTGCGACCCAGCTGTAACTAGCCGTCTCTCTGACACTAAGGCAGCTGGTGAGGTCAAAGCCTTAGATGACTTCTATAAAATGCTGCAGCATGAGCCTGACCGGGCTTTTTATGGTCTAAAACATGTGGAGCAGGCCAATGAAGCCATGGCAATTGATACCTTGCTGATCAGTGATGAGCTTTTCAGGCACCAGGATGTGGCTACACGCGCCCGATATGTTAAGTTGGTAGACAGCGTACGGGAGAACATGGGCACAGTACGCATCTTCTCCAGCCTTCATGTGTCTGGAGAGCAGCTTGGCCAGTTGACGGGGGTGGCAGCCATCCTGCGCTTTCCTGTGGCTGAGCTCTCTGACCAGGAAGATGAATCTAGCTCTGAAGAGGATTGATAACAGTGAACTTCACGGTTTCTTTACCAAGTCATGTTGAAATGACATTAAAGACCCTCCCTTCCTAAATACCGTGTGCAGATGTGCCATGACCTGTAATTTAAGTTTTTGATAGTATTTCATACAGCATATAGCTCTGCTCAGCACACTAATGGATATCTGTTCTGTGGTAATGATTATTGGTATGCTGTGCATTGGAGTTGACTGTTTTTGCAAGTTACACCCTGGACCTCCAGCAGTACACGAAACTAATTTGACTCCCCAAAGCTGCTCATTCTGCATGTTAAGGCAGACTGGCAGCTTGGTGTTTTGGAATGTGTATGAAAAGATAATAAACTAAGAGGGAGAAAATTATGTCAGACTGTCTATTTCTGTTTAAATGCTTGAAAACAGTATTGCAAAACAAAGGTAAAGGTTTTTGATAGGTCATGCAAGACCTTGATCTTATTAGGAATTCACCATTCTTCCCAAGATGTGGCAAAGGAGTGGGATAACATTATCTATTAGGGGTTTTTTTGGTGTTATGAGTCTTAACTAAAATATTTCTGTGAAACACTTGAAGCAATCTTTCAGAAACCAGACCCTTTAAATTAACCATTTCCTCCCTGATATGATAGTAGATGCAAGACAAATTGTGAAGCTCAGTGCACCCATTTCAGTTACCTTTTTGAATGCTGTTATCTAGGGAGATTGTCCTGACGGCTAACAAGGTATGATGTATCTTGTCATTGACTGTGTTCTGATGAATTGGCATTGGGATTGTGTAACACCCAGTTCTGAGAAGGTATATGAAAAGGCTTACAAAATCAGGACCCTAGTTTTCATGAGGAATCTTTTGACAACAAATAGTTTAAGTAAGTTCATAATCTGGTATTTGTCTCTTTGTGTACGTCTTTAAAAACATACATAAGCTGTGATACAGAAGTAAGGATTACAAATTTATAAATTGAACTTCAGCTTAAGATAATGACAACTGTAAAAATCAAAATTACTTTTCCAATTATGTGATCTGCTCAAAGTATTGAGAGCCACTGAGTTTTGTTTCTTCACTGGACAATAAATCTTAGGCTGAGGAAGCAGAAACTGCTTTTGGATTCTGACATATCTGCAAGGGGATTGTTCAGTTTAAACCAATGTTTGATGGTGTAGGTTGTGTGAGTAAATAAGCATTTCTTTTTTTAAATGTGGGAGGGGGGCAACAGGAGAGACTTGCCAAAAATACATTTCATTTAAGAAAACCGTGGAAGACTTCTGAAATATGGAAAGGGACATAACAATGGAAGATTAAAAATAAAAACACACAGACTTTTAGTCTGGGTAGAATAATTTTAGAAAAAGCATTTTTAATGGTACTGTGTGCTAGCTCTGTGAACTTGATATTATCTATTGCTAGCTGCAACATCTGCCTAAAATCCTTGATAGAGCAGTACTTCTGGGTTAAAAGCCATCTCCCCTTTTCCCATCGCCCACAGAGTCTAAAGAATGCATGAACAGAACTTAATTAGAGCTGTACTTTATTAACACTTTGATTCTTCTCTCACTGAGGACAAGCAAGCCCATTAAGACGGTTGTTCAGAGTCAGCTTGCACAGATAAACTATGTTAATTTGAGCTTTACGTTGTTGTCTTGAATGGTGTTGAGCGCCACAAGTCACAGAATGCTCAGGTAGGCTTCCTTCAGCAGTTAGGACTGGTTAAATTAAAATTTCTTTTTTTTTCTTTTAAAAATCTGCCTAAGCTGATTATACACTTTGCCTGCTAGAAAGCACCATGATTCTTGCTGTGTACGGAGTTAAATGTAAAAACATAAGAAACAGGTAGAAGAATCTGACCTTCAATAAATATTATTTATATGCAGCAAACTATGGCTTTAAATAGGCTCATAATGTCTAAACAAAGTCATTAATTTCTTTAAGATAAGCTGGTATATTAGTATTTCCCTTCTTATAAGTAATGCTAATTTGTTGCAATTGTACACAAATGATGCTTACATTCAAAATTGTAATACAGCAGGAAATTCTTCATTTAATTCTCAGCAAACTGAGAGACAAATCAAACTGTTCCTGGGTTGTGGAATGGTTTGCTATTTTATTAGACCAAATTGATTCCAGTTATTCCATTTTAAAGAAGAAATTATGAAGAGTTTTTGCTGTGTACTATAAGATCACAATGGCAATTCTGCAAGTCTATGCTTTGTGCTTGTGGTGTGGTATCACCAAGGAAAAGAAGCAGCCATTTTGCTGCTTATTTGTTTTTTAAGGTATAACAGCAAACATCTGGTAAGAAAATATGTTCACAGTGATTCTTTTCATTATTTACACTTAGAATTAAAATTCTGCACAGACTTTACAATTTATGAGTATTTTTTTTTGTTTAGCTATTGCTATCATGGCATTAAGACTCTGAAAGAAATACACATCTAGTTGCCCAAAGTATGGAAGGGTGGGATTTTTTTTTTTGGTAAGCATTTTTGTAGTAAAATAAATATACAATCACTATGTAGACAAATGCATCCTGTTTCAGGAAACAGCTTAAGGGCTGTTAAGGGTATTAAAAGTAGCCTGTGTTCAGTAGTTGGCAGATGCTTGACCTGGCAAAGTTCCAGTGTTGCTAGTATCTTTTACATTTAAAGGAAGTTTAAATAGTTGAAAAGTCCATATTGACAAAGATGCTTGCTTAACACAGACCTTAACATCTGTGTGTAGATCACACTTACGCAGATGACACATGTTATCTGCAGATCAAATGAGTAAGTGCTAGAGCCATGGGAAAATATTTTTTGTGTCTTGTCTCTGGAATTAAACATACATGAACTAAAAACTGTCCACAATATGAAAATTGTTCTCTTGCATCATAAAGCATTTAGTAATTTTGAACAGTGTTTCGGTTTAGTTTCTGATTATATTCTGATGTAATTCTGTGAATTACTAGCATCGTTTATCTTCCAATTTTTCAGTTTTCAAAATAAATGAATACACATTGTATGACTTGTTAATGTTTATTACGTTTGGTAGGAAGAAAGCTTTAAAAAGTATCATGAAATCGGCTTGATCCTGAACCCTGCTGTGCTCTTAGCTTCAAAGTTTCAAATAAATTCATTAATTTAGGTCATGAAGCCACTCTTGCAAACTCGTACTTTGGAACAGGCTCCAGTTTGTTAGTTTTGTCACCTTTGGCATTTAAATCCAATTACTATTATATCAAATTTTTTTGTGGTTGTTTACTAAATAAAGTTTGGTGCAAAACATGAGGTCACTACCAGGAAGAGACCAAAATAATCCTACTAGTTATAAAGCAAAATAAAAGATAAATCTTTCAGTAAAACTGTAGAGCATTTAACAGTATTTGACCTGGGGAATTCCTCATTTCCCTCCTTCCTGTCTTCACCCTTGTACACTGTATGAGTAAAATGCTGGTAATAAATGATCTTTCGACCATTCCCTGACCAGCAGTGTAACAAGAGCCCATAGCTCTTCAGCTTAATTTGTGATGTTAACTAGCATGATGTTTTTAAAGCCATGTAAATGTCTGAAGTAATTTTCATTTGCTACTGTTTTCTCAAAGGTTAAGTAGCCCTGAATATTAAAACTGTCTTACTTACCCTTTGAAAGTTTCTTAGTTTAACTTCTGAGCTGTTGACCTTGGTTTGCCTTTTTCTATGAAGGTATAGTACAGCTACCTTCTCCATTGACTGATTTATAGCTTGAGCCTCTAATTTCTTTCTGGAAGCTGCATTATCCATCCAGAAAATGTGCTCAGTTTCATAAAGGCAAAGTGGGGATAAAAGGTGTAATCATGTGCATGTGATCTTTTTTAGTCACCCAGTCCATTCACTTTTCTCTCAGATTTTCATACCTGTTTTTAAAGAAAATAAGCCTGTTTCATAAAGGAATAGGTGTCTAGTTTTGCAGGAAAAAACATGTTCTCAGGATGTTCATGCTGTTGTTTTATCTGAAGCCACATTTGTGCAGTGTGTGGTCTATTTCTTCTACAAAAGATCTAAGAAAGCAATTTTTAAAATGTGAAACTGCAATTAGAAGGTCTGCAATTAGGAATCCTTGTTTATAACCCAAAATTGGAATTCGTGCAAGACACATAAGAACAAAAAAAATGAAGGAATGACGTCAGAAAACTACTTATCTTTGTACTTTTTAGATACGGCAAAACTTCAGACTTGAATTTTTTTTTCTTGCTCTCTGATACGCCAGTTGCTTTTATCAGTTGTTCCCCCCCCCCCCCCTTTTTTTTAAAGATAAAGTTAAAATGTTTATTTTGGAATGAAGTTCTTAAAATGTAGAGCTAGGTGCAGCTGAAGTGGTTCAGGTTGATGACTATCAAACAAAAAATTTTTTCTTCAAGCTGTGCTAATGTGGGGAATGATACAGGTCTGGAGTTGTCCCCTTCTCAGTTCTTGTTAATTATGCACCTGCAACTTATTGCAAGGTAAATTATAAAAGTTTTGATGCTGTTAGGATTTCTTAGATTTAGTTTGATTTGGCAGATGGTGGGAACAAAAGAGAGACACGGTGTTGCAGTAGATTATTTTGCAGTATCTGTGTTTCTCCTATAATGGCCACAACTTGCTTTTAGAGACTGTTGTATTCAGATTTTGTGTAGCAAAATAGTATTTTGCAAACTCATTATTCTGCTAATTTAGAGTTAAGAAAATGCCTAACCATTTGGGTCTTGTGATGATTCTTATAATTCTTAACTCAGGCTCTGACATGGGTTGAGCCTGGGCTTTTTCAGTAGTGGAAACAGTAAACATAGGCTGTAGAGCTTCTTGTGTGACGGTTGCCCAAAGAATTGCTTAATAAGCATGATGTTTAGTCCTGCCACATTTTTTATGCTTGACTCAAGTAGGGCATTGACTTTGATTTGAGGATAACTGCTTGCATGATACAGAATATAAAGGAAAGAAATGTCTCCAGTCTAAACAACCAAACTGTAGTGCATATTCCCTGTAAACTTCTGAATTTGACTGTTTCAGAAATGCGGTATAGCTTTTATGTGAAAAAATTGGCTCCTAAGGTGTCTTAGCCTAAAATAGAGTGTGAGAAAAAGGTCTCCGAAATCATACTTGTTTATTCTGTTGTCTGAAAATAATTCTTCCTCTTGTCCCACTTGAGGGCTGTACAAGAACCAGAGAGGGAGGCTGATATCAGACCAGGACTTCCTTCCAAGTCAGTGTCTTCTGGGAAACGCAGCACGAAGCAGCAGCTTTCAAGCTCTGCCAGCTCTTGTCAGATTTTGCTAAATCGATCTCTCATTTATTGCCCTTTTTTAGGGAAATGCTGTGTTCACAGCTAATGTAATTACTGTCCTGCTGCTCTAATAGTTACTTAGAAGTCAAATTAGAGCTGATCATGAATCCTCTGACAAAATAGCTGTTCCTTTAGAGAATGTTAATTAGTTGAAACCAGCCCTCCTTTTTAGGAATGTACATACCAGACTTGATGGGAAGTTTTTTCTCTGGTTCAAAATGGAATTTCTAATCAAAGCCAAGCTTAGAATAGCAAAGAAAGAGTCTAGGGGTTTATGGAGTCATATGGGACAGAAGATAGGAAGCTTAAGACCCTTTTCTGTTTCATCGTTAACACTAGGCTAAAGATGCTCCCTTTTCTGTCAGTGTCTTTGGTAAGTACTATTCCACATTGAATAAGCAAATAAATATTTTGGCTGAGATTGCTAAACCACAACTGTCTCAGATGTGATATCTCTTGGCATGTGGGAGACAACTTTCAGATTTCTGATCTGAATGGGACAGGAGAGTGACTGAAAGCTGGAACTGTTCCTACCTAACACACTCCAGCTGTAGTCTTCATGTTTCAGAAAAAAGCCCTGGGTAGGGTTCCGTATTTCAAAAATATTTTGGACCTGGTGGCAGCCAAGCAAATCTGCTTTTGAAGACAGGCAGATAATTTCCCCTGCAGCCTTAATATAAACCCTTAGACACTCACATTACTTAGAACAAATGTTTTTAGCTGACTTCTTACTGAAAGGACTTCAGAACAAAGAAATGAAACACAAAATGTATGGAAAGATAATATATGTGTACGTGTGTAAAGATGCCCTATCCTCAAAGAATGTGGTATCTTCACATTAAAAAAACAAACCTTAACTTGACTCTTTGCTTGTAGTTGCTTTGGTAGCTGAAGGAATGACTCAGGACGCAGGTGTGATAGTTATCTTTAGGCCTCAAGATTACTTTATGGTAGGATGAGCTTGGTAGCAAGTGCTACTTTTAGGATGTCTGGCAGTTGGTTGAATGCTCATAAACGTCTCCTTCAACGGTTTCGGAAGCTTTGAAAGCTACAAGCAGGTTTTGCTGAAGAGAATTGCCCTTTCTTTGACCTGCAGTGTTCAGCCTGGTGACTTCAAGTGTTTAATACCGGTACAGGTATTTTGGTTAGGTGTGAGAGAAATTAATTAATTGCATTTGTTTATCTTACCCGAATAGTTGCCATAAGACCACTTCTACTCCCTTTGGTAAAGAGAACTGTTTATCCCATATAATATATTCCTCTCCTGAGTGGAAATTGCTGTACTGCAATAGGGTGGCTAAGAGAAGCTGAGATGGACTTTCTTCAGATATGCTGCTGGGAGAACATCAGCCATCTGCCAGGACAGCTGTGCCTCCTGGGGCAGGGGCTGCCCTTGCTGCAGGCTGTACCTAGTTGCTGCTGGGACAGCGGTGGTGAGAGGCAGAAAAGGAGCAGCTGCCTCATGAGGGTGCTTTTCCAAGTTCCAGAGCTGTGAGGAAAGATGAAAAGCTATGGTTCAATGGAAAACATGAGATGCTGTGTTGGGCACAAGACCTCTTCCCCAAAGAGACCCACCATGGGTGTTTGAAATACCTGTACTCAGTTCTAACAACTCATCCTCAGTTGAGGGTAAGATGCTAGCTGATGTGGTTAAGCTTGTGTCTGAGGGAGAGGAGCCTTGAGCCTGAGGCTGAGACTTGAAATTGAGATACTGAGACCTTGCTAATCCTGTCACTATGGAGTAAGTAACTTCTGACAAGCCTGCTACGCCAAGTCTCGCATGTGCAGTCATTGCTGTATCTGAGGCTTGTGAAAGTCTGTCTTTGTCTTCCTTTCATACCTGTCTGAAAGCGGCCTTCTTTTACAAAAGCAGTATGTAGTGCTTTGTGAAACAAACACCTTGATGTATTGCGTTGGCAATCAGCGTGATAAGCAAAGGAAAAATTTCTAGTCAGACATTTAAAAAAACGAACAACAGAAGCTGATTGAAATAAACCTTCCAGAATTTTTGAGGAGGTGCTTGGTAAGAAGAAACAGTAAGAGAAAGCCAGAAAAAAAACGTTAAAAGGTTTGTTGGGGTTTTTAACAGTGTTTCAGGTTGTTTCAACTAAAGCATTGTTTTTTAAGATAACCAGACTAGTAAGTCAAGTCAGTCAAATGGCAAGTTTTTAGACTTTTTCTCTTGAAAGCCTCAGAAATCAGTTATTAGAAATCTATTAATACACAGTTATGCATTGTGATCTTGGTAAACAACAGATTTATGATTGCTTGAGCAATTGCAAGCCGTCTGCATATGTTTTATCCAAGTCTAGTTAGATGGTCCTGTGTATTTTTGTTATGAAACAAAAGTCCTATTAAGTGTTCAGAAAGAATGAAATTAATGTTGACAATTAATGCTGACAACTGTGTGTCTAGCCTTTCCTAATTTTGAAGACTTGTCTTTCTAGCCTAAATAGGTTATATAAATTTACAATAGTCTTTTTTTTTTCCAGGGGAGAGTATTGAAATTGTCACTGAAAAATGTTTAGGGCTTTAGGCAGTAGTATTTTGAAATTGAAGTTTTCACTTTTACTTCTAGAACACTTTTAAAACTACTTTGTTCCCTAGCTTAAGCACTTTTATTTTGACATAAGAACTGGCAAGAAATAAATGTATGTTGGAGAGCGGAAAGTTCCTACTACTGGAAAAATGAGAAGTTGGAACGGCCTTCCAGTCAGAAAAATCAGAGCAAAAGGTCGCTTTTATATGGAATTTTTTTACCCTGAAAAATACGATCTAGTTGCCAGCAATAG
Source organism: Aptenodytes patagonicus (assembly GCF_965638725.1). Lineage (NCBI taxonomy): Eukaryota > Metazoa > Chordata > Aves > Sphenisciformes > Spheniscidae > Aptenodytes > Aptenodytes patagonicus. The sequence goes on from NC_134982.1 coordinate 19,463,513, forward strand.
ATAGGAATCAATTCAGCAATCCTGTACCCTATGCTCTGAACAGAAGCAGAGTGCTTGCTGTTGTTATTTTAGCAGAGCATTGTGTTGCCCTGTTTATATCAGTCCAATTCTTAGCACATATGTTCGCACCACATCCCAACAGACACACCAGATTGCACCACAATACTGACCTCGTGTAAGACAGGGATTAGCCGTTCTGAACTGATGCCAAGATGCTTAGATTAGGTACCTGATAGGCGTTTAATGAGTACTTTACTTTCGATCTTTGCCAGTTTGATGTCCTCCAGGAGCTTTAAAGTTCTAATAAATAATTTTTGAGCGTTTTATTTGTAAACAGGCATCAGACTCAAGTCATTGATCATTAAATATGTTTCCTTTAGAAAGCATGTTTTGTCCAACAATTCTGAAGCGAGCAGCTGTGAGGTGGTCCTCTGTGTGTATCGGCACAGCTTAGAAAAGTCAGTTTCAGACACAGGCAATAAACCAAAGAAGAATAAAAACAGAGCACAACATCAGCACTGCTGTGCTGCCTCGTAGCTGGGCTGGAAGGAAAAGCTGGGAGTGACCCGTTGCCACTCTCTGCTGCTGAAACTGTAGTTGAGATGCTACTTGCATAAAGCTGATCTTAAAATCTATGGTAAGGTAGCACGTATTTGCAGAAGGAGTATTGTGGGACATAAGGTGGTGGCACAAGGTTCTTTTGTGCCTTTTTAAGAGGTCCTTTTTTAACCCTTGCAGCTCCTGTTGACTTTAGAAGACTGAGCCACTCTTAAATAACACCAACATTGACCTTAGCTTTGCAAACTTCAATTTAGCCTGGACAAGTGGCATCTACACAAGAAAACAAAATTTCCTCACTGTTAAGTTTCCATGGTACTTTTGTGAAGTTGATGCAGATGTTTGACAGAAAGAGTAACTGGTTCTTCACGGAACTCCTGGTAACACCAGAATACTTTCTGAACAGGACTGAGATGGACAGGTATCTTAAAATCACGGGTGTACTTCATGTGCCGTGGGTGGGAAATGTAAGTTATTAGCACCAGTAATTCATGTAGAAAGTTCTATCTTAAACAGCATCTAAAAAACAGGATGTTTTTCTACCTCTATAGTCCAGCTTTTATTTTTTGGGGGAAACAAACCTTCCTCTTATAATCTCTTCACGGCTAGTTCCAAATTTCCCTGAATTGTTTATTGACCAGTAAAAAAGAACTTTTGCAGTAAAAAGACCTGGGATTAATTCCATAGTGCTTTTGACTGGTTTACCAGTAAAATCCCTACACCAACGGTACAGCAACACAGGTGCTCGTGCTTTTACTGGCACTTGAGTGTCTTAGTCTTTAAAAATTAGTAGATATGGTTGATGATGTGTATTATTATGCTAGAGTTTTCAGCACATTGCTATTCAATATTGATAATTCATGGTGTTATACTGGCTTTTGGAGAATTTATTAACTTTTTAATTAAAAAAAAAGTATCTTGACTATAAAAATATACCATATAAGAGAAGAATATTAAATCCCCATAAACTGTTACTGCAATTTTTAAAATTACTTTATTTCCCAAACTGGACTGTGAAATGGCAATGGTAGAGGCACTGATCTTGATCGTATTCCACTTCCAACATGTCACACATGATTATTTCAGGGAATAAGTTTCTAACATACACTAGAGGGGTATCTTTCATTCTCATTGCAGCTGAGCGATACTGGTGTGAAGTTGACATTTTGGCTTTGTCAGTTTTTCTGATGATCTCAGGTGAACACTGTATGCCACTTCCTGACTTACTGGTACATGAATCCATTTATAGAAAGTTCAGTTTTATCTGTTGCCTGTAAATTATGTTCACCTCACAGGTAGACTGGAGATTAGCTACTAACATATAAAACAGCTAGCCTGTGAAAGTCCTTGTGGTTGTCTTAGACTAGAAGATGAGTAAAGCAGCTTAAGTAAAATAAATACATGTAGCAGCAGTCTATGAATTGCCTAGTGCAATACCAGTTGTTCTTGTGGTTTGTTTTTTTTTTTTTGTCCAAATGAACAAACCTTTGTATTGCTGATCTTCAGTTTTTCTTAGGGTGCAGTGTCTTCTGTGATGTGTATGTGGTGGTGGTTTTTGTAGCCTTTTCTAGATTAGGCAGCTATTTTATGGTTGTTTATGTTGGATTTAATGACCACTGTGGTCATTTGCAGTCCCACGTTCTCTGCTTGGATTTCTCAGTTAAAAATGTAAAATGTACGTTATCACTGAGACATATTCTTTAAACTGTCCAGTGCAAGAAAAGATTTCTTACCACAGTTGACAATTCATAGGCAGAGAGAAGTAAGGAAACAGACTGGCTGAGAATTATCTTCTCTTTTAGCAGTGAGCAGTCATAAGTTTCAAACCAGAAGATCTCTGTATGTCTTGGTAGAGAGCTGATACCATGATTACCCGTGCCAGTGCATGCTTGAGACAGGCTCAAGATTTTGCTAGTGAGCAGGTCAGAGCTGATCTGTGCAATCAGGCAGTGCCTGCTACCCCGTGCTCCGGCGGGACAGAGCTGGCGTTCCCTGTGGGCATTTCACTGCTGTGCGGCTGGGGATGAAGAGGCACTTCCATCTGACCCCATGGTGTGAGAGCGCTAGCAGCTGGGGACCATTCATGGTGGAATTCCAGCATTTCAACAAATATGCTACATTACTGCCTGTAGCAATCTCTTATCACCTATATTCTCACTGTAGTAATTTTTCTGGTTATTGATAGGAGAAAAAAATAAAAAAAAAAAATCTTGAACATTATTACTGACAATACAGTTGATTCATTGCAAAGAATTAACATATGCAATAGAAAAGAGGAATTGTTTAGATGATGGTTCATTTTTTTCAGTCTGAGCTCAATTTTTAAACCTTTCAAAATTTGCTCTTAGCAACAGTAGGTTTCATCCCTTACTCTCCAGTTCTGCTCTCAGAAAACTGCAAGTGTGATTATTTCAATACAAAAAAAATTGGTTTAAACTTTACTAGGATACTTACGGTTGTAAAAGTGTTTTCTATCTTAGACTGTTGTAGTGTCTCCCTGTGCCATTTAAATGGAGTTCAGTTTCGTAAAAATCCTTTTGATTTACATTTTGCTGGAACCTGTTAGCTCTATATAACAAATTTGTCTGAAAAATAATGTAAGTCTTTGTGCTAAGAAGCCATTTAAAGTTTAAGAGTATTCAAGTCCCTGTTGAAGCATGGGAGTACATATTGTGAACAGGGAAACATGGAACTCTATTTTATGTAGCCATGACAGCAGAAGCTGGAGCAACACAGTGGTTTCCTCTTACTGTTCTAGAAGATGGCTCAGATAAAGAAAATGAATGTTCTGTTGTGTTCCAATGAAAATTATCATAGACGCTGTATTATCAGAAATAATAGGAAAGGTGTTCTCTATACAACTTGACTATAGTTTGCAAGTTGATCTCTTTTTTTCTTTTAATACACACGTCTGAGATTGAATTCTGAAGCGTGTCCATCCCTGCTTGGCTCTGGAATTTTTGCGTGGTCAAGCTCTTTGCTTGCTTTTGGGGTTTTCTTTTCCCCCAAATCACTGCATAGCAGAGTTGTATGGGATCAAAGGAAAAGACAGATATTTGTAAGCTTCCATCTTTTCCCTTCCACTGCGCTTACTGCAGTTTCTTGGATCACAGCTGAATTGATATTGATGCATTTTCTGGACATAAAATATGAGCTATTGGCTTTTAGCATGCATGTTGACTGCATATGGTTTTGCTGTACTATATAAAAACTGGCTTGGATTTAATTTCTGTGGTGCTCTGCCTAGCTGGATGTGAGAGGGTCATATCAGGATATTTGCACTTCCTTTTAGAGGGTTTCTTCTCTTCCTGAAGCCTTGAGTGGTTCAGTTGAGAGTGAGCCAATGATTATGCTCAGCATAAGGCAACGAGAGACAGGAGATTGTAGCCATTGTGAAGTAAAGAAATGGAAAAAGTTGCTGCTTTTCAGAAAGCCTTTATTGCCACCAAAGCATTTCCACTCTGATTTCCACTCAGCCTTAAGACTTTGAGAAAAATTACCCAACAATCCCTGAAAACAATTGAGGAGAAAATTTAACGAATAATGATACCAAGTCAGGAAGGCAAAAAAAAAAAAAAAAAAATTGTCCTTCATCTGGTAGGGAGATAGTAACATGAGTTTTCAGCAAGGCATCATTTTTTGCATCAGTTCTTGGATTATCGCATTTCCCAGAATGTTTAAAAGGAATTTCTGTCCTCCTGGGGCGTTTTATAGATGGGTGATTCTAAATTTGATGGGGTAGACTGATGAAGTCTAGACTGATCAGATAGACTGATTTTTTTTTTGTGTGTGTGTGTGTGTGTGCTATGATTCACGTTCTCTGGTTTCAACAAGGCTACACAGTGGAAAGCTTACAGCAGCAGGACATCAGCCTGCAAAACTGGGATTTAGCATAACTGGGCAAGTAGAAAGCTTGTGGAAAACCAACTGAAACATCATACTTGACTCTTCCTGTCAATCTAGAGGAATTCTGTGCAGAGGAAAACCTACAGGTCCATGAGCAGTTTTGGAGAGTATGGTGAAGAACACATTTTTCTTTAGGTTAAAGAGTCCTTGTTTATTCACTTTTTGCATGAAACTAATCTCTTGCTCCTTTTTAAGTTTCTGGGGTTTATTTCAGAAAATAACATACACATTCATTTTAACCATGCTTTCTGTGTGAAATCCAAGTTAATTATAGATGACTATAAATATCTTCTATCTCAAAAAAAAAGATCAAGAGATGAAGGGTCCTGGGGGCTTATAGATAAAGCTAGATGGAACGAAACAAAAGTTGTAGTGGGATATTCAGGAGGAAGTGGTCTTTGATAGCAAAGGAGGGTTGGCCTAGAGGGGAACACAAAGATTGTAGGGACTTGAATGGAGTTAAGTGTTGATGGAAGAACTACATCCAAAAGATGGACTGGAGATCACTGGAGGCAAGCTGAAACATTTTCTAGGAATTGTTTCACTTCCATCAAGCTGCTAAATTTGCTAAGCCTCTGTACATCTGTACAAGTCCAGTAGCTGACCTCACAAAGTTTTCTGTATGTGACTGCATATTTCTAAGGCTTTTTCTCCCTTCTGTGAGAAACTGCTAAGTGCTAAGAATTGTGCCCATGAGAGGACTACTTTCCAAACTTTGAACAAAATAGTTTTATTCTGATGACTGTCAACCGAGTAGGGCACATATTCTTGGTCTCTGCTATTGTATTTCCAATAGCATTTGGGACCACATTACAAAGCATTGATTCAGTATATTTTCAGGCTTGACACCGCATTAGAAAGCTATTTTCCAGTACAAATTATTCAGTACAAACCCATCAAAGGAAGCTTTATGTAATGGGTTGTACAAAGCATTTAATTGGTTTTGAAAAGCATGTGGCTACTGAATCTGGAACCACTTTCAAATATATATTTCTTTGTCTTTTTGGGATATTTATCTACTTTTAATAAGAAGTCTTTTTTTTAATTATTTGGTCTCATTCCAGGAAGTCAGTCTTTTGCTCTTCAAAGGTTAAAGATTAAAGAAAAAAAGCTGGAGGGAAAACTATACAAAGGTTCTTTTGTAGCCCTGAAAAATAAAAGGCTTGATTTAAGCCGTACTGAAAAAGTTTCAGAAGTTGAAACTTTTTTTTAATATACAGTTTTATTTGAAATACGCTGATATTTAGCCAGCCAGAACTGAATGCAGCAGGAACTCCTACCGCAGCCTCTTTGGCCTTCTGCAATAAGGCCAGAGCACTGTGGCCCCTGAGCTCACAGACAGCAATTGTACCACGCCGTTGTATTTTCTTCCGCTTGGGATGTCTGTGAATAAATCTCTTTTTCATAAGACAAGACTGTATAATCCTGCAGTGACATTATCGCAAATGAAGCAAAAAATAAAATGTGAAGATTCTCCCATTTGCTGGTCCAGCAAAGAATCCACTTTCGCATGTTTGAGCTATGATTTCACAAATAGCATTTTTATAGGTATGTCTTTGAAGTAAATGCATGTTTAATCTTCCCTTGCTACGGGACAGATGCAGTCCAGCCTTGAACCCAAATCCACAGTGTTGTGTTGATGCAGCTAAAAAGATCCAGCTTTCAGGAGGTTTTATTTGCTGGGGCTTAGTGCTGCACTTACTGAAGGACACAGTTTGTCCTCTGCTACTGGCTTGATTCCAGCTAGCTGAGAGCAGCAGCACAGACTTGCACATGCTAACACTCAGTGGTATCAATTTCCTCAAGTGAAATAGTTTTCTAATTGCAGAGGCTAATACCATTTGCCACCATTTTGAAAATAAGCTTTTGTGGGAGGCCAAGCCAATGCTCCCAGTCCTGCTCCCCTCACTGAGTAACTGTCACCAGCATCCCAATTACTTCCTTTTATGCCATTTGCTTCCTATGTTTTCTAAGATCACAACAGAGACAGGTAGACTTTTGCAATATCAGCATAAAATACTTCTAAAGGCAATCAGTTATTGCCTTATAAACTAGGACATCCTTCCTAATATCACTTAACTTTCAGTAAATTTTGATCAGGTGCACTGTTCTGTGTTGCTGTATTGCACTCCTGTGTTGTTTGCAGGTCTTTAAAATATCCTTACAACATCATTAGTTGCAATATGTGCTGTACAAGACATTAAAGCAATATTTTATGTTATTTTTTTTATTTTTGCAAGAGGTCCGGGTATATGAGAACGCCATAAAACATTTTAATCTTATTTTAATCTTCAGCTTAAATTCCTCTATCCTCTTTTATTTTCCAGGATGGGAGCAATCTGGGTTTTTTTTCTGCTAATAACTTTTCTTGAGTTTCCTGATATTTTCCAGTTGTGCATGCTTTTGCAAGACATATCTACTTGGTTTGTTGTCCTCCTTGATTGCACTTAGACCTGCTTTGTTTCAGCCTCTTCTTGCAAAATGCAGAGGAATTAATAAGGACACCTGAAATGCTATAGCAGTAAGTATGAAATGGAACAAAAATAACACTTTTACCACATGCTGGTGGGGAGAAGTAGAGTGTGGCCAACATGTAAGCCCTGTTCAATGCAAAGTGCAAATTTGTCCTTTCCCATTTTTGCAAAACACATTAGTATTTCTCAGAAAAACCACCTTTTAGAGAGGATGCAATTGTCATTTGCTACAGACCATACACAGATAAAATACCCTAACTGAGTTTACTCTCTTCTCTTGGCTAAATCAGTCTTCGTGATGTCATTTATTGTGGGTGATTTGCGGTGATCTATTTTTCATCAGTAAAGAGCCAGGTGTTAGGCTTTGTTGTACAGTTCGGGTTATGTTTATATCCATCTGTTCTAGCAAAATAAGGGTGCCTATTCTGCAGTTCTCTATTTGCAAAGGTTAGAGTGGCCAGGCAATATGCACATGGACAAGCGCCAGGGAAATCTAGTTTTGCACAGTTTAGAGGCAGAATAACCAGGCAGACAGCATGAACATTTGGTTAAAAGATCTCATTTAATAAAACAGAAAAAAAAAATATTAGTGGCTACTGGACAAGTATGAGCTACTACTCTATGTTTGTAATAGAAATAATATTTGGGTTGTTGTCTTGGTGACTGAGTGTTAACCTTTCACGTATAGGTACAAACTGTGCTCAGCAAAGAATGCCGCATGCATCAGCTAGTGTTCTCCTCAGTTTAAATCGGCAGTGAGAGGGATGTTGTCCCAGGTTTTCTACAGTGCCTCATTTGTTGTAGAACATGAAGTTAAAAGCTGGAACTTCAGTTTTATCCTTTGATAAACATTTATATTCTGCATTTCTGATCAGTGCTTTGATCTGTATTTTTAGTCATTCTGTTAACACAACATGAAATCATTCAAAATCTTAATTTAACTTACCTACATTAATTGTGATTAAGTATATAGTCAAATACTATGTACCTTACCAAAAAAATGGGTTTTTTCTCCTTAATCCCCATAACTCTCAAAAGAATCCTCTCCAACTTCCCTGTAGCTCTTCTTTTTCCACTGCTTCTGCCAACAATCTTTTTAATTCATATACACAAGTTTGCTAGAAACGGATGAGAATGTGTGCCTCTTAGACAGAAACTGGAAGTTTGGAATAGTGCAAGCTAGATTTTGTTATACTAGCATACTTATATATAGTGTGTATTTATACTATAGTGTATATCTAGAGTATACTATAGTGTATATATATACTATATATACTTAATATACTTTATATTAAGTATCATTTTCACAGTCACAATCAGTGATATTTTTAAATGTTCTGAATTGTCAGCTCATGTGTACAATGTTCTTTGTACTGAAAAATGAAACAAAATGTGAAAGCCAGGTTGCCGTAAGTCAGTAGATTATTGTTAGTTAACAGTGTAATGTGGGTCACCGTAAACTCCACTTTTCCATTTACCATCTGCAGATTTGAACGTATCTTTAACTGGTAAGATTTCCTTTTACAGAATCTGTGGAAAATGTAATAAGATACCTTTAAGTCTATTAATTGTTTATGAGTTAATCTTACACTGCTTATCATGACCCTTCTATTCAAAAACATGCTCATGATGTTTCATAGCACATGGAAGCCACAGAAGGTCATGTAATACATTTGCATATTAAAATATGCCACACAGTTTGCATATGAAGTCAAATTTCAAAGCATCTGATTTTTGGCTAAGATAGAACAGGAAGATCAGAGAGCAAAAGGATAGCCATACTGGTCTATTCCCTGCTGTGTGGAGTCACCTCCTTTTTGTTTCTGACCAGTCTGGCCCATCTAGCTTCTTTTGATTCCTCTAGCTTTGTTTTTTAGAAGAACTTTTATTATTATTGCTCGTTCTAATTTGACCTCACTCAGAAGGACAAGGATTTGGGGGGTTAGTAGTAAATAGCTGGCATTTTTTGTCTTCTAGTTTGCTTGTTTTAGCATTTCACATTTTCAAACTTTCTGTTACAGCTATGAGGATTAGAAGTGTATTCTTTAAAATTACGGGATTTGAGTGTATCACATAACAGATTCCAGAAACTCAAGACCATTTAGTATAGTGAATGCACAGTAAAAATCACCGTAGTTGTCAATACTGCATCATTGTGAAGAAATTCCTTGTCTGTCAGCAAATGATGAAATGATGATGGAGGGTATCATGATGGAATGTACAGAGCACAGAGTGCACGTGTAACCTTAAGTAGCTTTAGGAGGAAGTAAATTGGAAGAGATGAGCTGGAATCTGTGACCTTTAATATTTCATATCATAATATGTTTTAAATATCATCATAAGGTGAAAAAACCATGCCTCTGCAGACCTCTAGAAGGATGTTCTGTCAGTCTTATTCAGGGGCTAAAGTAAACAGACTTCTGGAGTTCTTTAAAAGGAAACTCGACATGGAGAGATTTTGCATCTGCCTTTCTTCTTCAACTAAATAATGAACTCAGACACTTACTTTAGCAGGCCATCTCATTAGAACCATTTCATTGTCTAGGAGGTAGGTTGGGAGTCTAAATGACGTGGTCTGAATCCCACACACGGTGTCAAAAATAATAATAGCAATTATTTTTCCTCTGAAATTTAACAAAAGAAGATTTGAACCAGTGATAACTTGACTGAATTTTTAAAAATCAATTCTGTTGATTTTAATTATGCTTTGATTGACTGAGAGTAGCGGAGGAAAACACCTATTGCACATGAACAGGCATAGCAGAATTTCTTTAAACATAAGCGTTTAAGGAAGACAAAAGATGCATGGACTTTTCCAGCAAATTATTTCCTGTCAGACTGTCAGCCATGAATTTTTTTCTTATCGCTTGCAATGAATCTTTTCTGAAGAACAAAAGTAAACTCTGTTTTAATTTGTTCACTTCTTTGTATTTCCTGACTCTGACTGGAGGAAGAAAGCTAAAATAACACAAATGAAACTTTTCCTTTTTTGCTGTCCAGTGAAACTGGAAATACCTACTAAGTGATAAATAGTCTCTTGTGATAATTTTACTGCATTAAGCAGGAAATAAGATGCTGAGAGAGACAGATTAGCATTGACCACTCGGGAGCTTAATTATAGTAACAAGCTTTCTATGAGAATATCATCATCTCAATGGTGAATAACACAGATGTGTTTTAGTAACTGGACATTATTTAGATGCTTTGACATGCAGCAAGTATTATGGATATGGGTACTTTTATGTAGCTATTAAATGTCAGCAAATGATCATGAAATGCTTCTTTGAAATGAAAGTTTTGTATAATTGTCTTTTTAAGTAGTCTTGATGTTCTACAAATTCAACTAATTTTTGGTTATTGTGTATTAAATACACAGCTCTGCAGCAGCAGAGTCAGTGGTTGCCTTTGAAACTGACTTTAACAGGACAAAGATGGAAGAGATCACTATATGAAATAAAAAATAAAGAGAAGATAAATAGCCTTATTTTTTTATATAAATAGTAATTTTGGCTTTTTAATGAGCCTCATGGTGGATTACAATTATCACTTCAAGCTGGAGTTTTCACCCTATATACACCATTTTTCTGAAACTTGCTATACAGTCACATCTTTACAGTATTTTCCCTGATGGTGATCACTGAGCTCTAGGGTATGGGAAATCAGTCTGAAGAAGCATCTGCTCTCATGACTGATCTCATCATAGTCCAACACCACTGTTGTAGAACAACTTTTCCTAAGTGGGTAGAGTTGGATTTCTGCAAATAGACACATACAGGTACTTTTGAGATAACAGCATCTGGTTACATTAAAAATTTATTCTGTTCTTTTCCAAATATGAAAGATTTACAGGTACTGTAGAATAGAATTAAGAGAAAACTATATGCTTTTTTCCTCTAATATAGATTAAAATTAAATACATCTGAAAGCTTTTCCTTGTTCTTTTCCTATGTGTGTCTTCTGCAAACCATTGAAAATCAGTTAATTCTCAAATTTATGAAAACTTGAGAACGACTACCTTGAATGATGGAAGGAACACTTTGTGTAAAATTCTTACATTAGAAATGCATGGAGCTAAAAGGAGTAAAAATATCTAAAAAGTTGTTTTATTTACTATTAAAGGTAGTAATGTTATTTGAATTGTGATTTACAAATGAGTGATGGACTTTGCAAAATACGTTTTGGATACAGAAGTCCAGTTGCTAACATCTCTGAATTTAGCTGCGTATGTATGTGCGAGGAAGTACGTTTTAAATCTCTTCCCAGCTGTGATAAATATGCCCAAAACGCCACTTTCAACTCCTGTCTTGTACCCTCAGTTAAGTCATAATTGAACCTTGATTTCTTTAAAGTCTTGGGGTTTACGTGTATTGCTACATTTTTTTTTTTTTTTTAAAGCTCTCCTTCACCTCGTTGGCTCTTCCAATGTTGATGTGAAAAATGCAATGACCTTCAGTGGGCCTCTGGAAGACATGTTTGGGTACACAGTCCAACAGTATGAAAATGAGGAAGGGAAATGGTAAGCTATTTTTCTTTTCTTAAATGGAAACTCCAAATTATCAGGTATTCAGTGACTCAGGTGCTGTATTATTTGTAAGTATGCCTGATACGTAAGGGTCAGATTCTGTCAGTCATATTTCTTAAACCAATGCACAGTCCTAAGGAAACTGGAAAGAGTGGGAGACTGAAAGATCCAAATTTATATCTACATTTGTTTCCTCAAAGACATAAATCAGTTCACAAAATGGGTAAATTCCCTGGTTGATGGAGCTGAGAAAGTTTTGTGTTATGCCTGAGCCCTCTTTTTTCCATTTACCAAATGAAATCATTATTTATCTTTTCCTTGTGTTAATGTATTGGCAGTGAAATTTCTCCTGTTTTGCCTAACTAATCTGCATTATGTATTTTTTTTCTAAAGTTTTCTGTCAGAGATTGTCTGAACTGAGGTTTTTAACTGGTGGGAAGATTTCCCTGTCAAAATATTTATTAATACAGTACTCTGCCTTCCCTTTTGGAGGGCTAATTATGTCTTGCAATGGGTAATATATTCACATTTGGGACTTGGAGCTGCCTTCTTAACCTGTCTTTTCCTTCTTGTTGTTCTCCTGAATTAGAAGTCATTTTGGCGTGCTTACTGGTATCATTGCTTCTTGGTCTTTTGATAAACACCTGCTTATGCTTTTCCCTGTAAGAACAAACTTCACAGGCTAACCACTGGCTGGAGGGCTGAAATAACGGTTGACTGGTAAAAGGTTTGGGAATCCTGAGATCTCCATCATTCTTTGCAGATTGCTCTGGTTTCCCCAGAACTTTGCCAGTAATTTGACATTCTTGGTAAACCTAGGAACTCTTGCGGGCATCCTGGGGTGATGGGCACATGGCTGCATGACCGCCAGGTCAGACTGTTCTGCAGTGGCGGAGCAATCCCCCCCGCAAGCGCCGGGGCTGTCTGGCTCCACGAATCTGTCCACCACTGCAACACAGTGTTCACCATTAGCCATAATGGATGTTTACGGAAATGAAATTGCAGAGCCTGCTTTTGAAAATGCTAGCTCTTGATTGCCCAGGTTGTAGGATGTTTAAATATACATCTGCATGAGGGTCATGGGAGAATAATAATGACCTTCTTTGAGCTAATTTAGACCTTCAGGAAATGGTATCCATTCTAGGAGCTGGGATTTTGCAAAGTAAGCTATATTGTTGTAAACTGTCCTGAAACCTTTCAAGAGCAAAAAATAATATAGAGCTGGAAATGGCAACTCTTCCAGTAGCTGAAGGAAGACAGGAATCTAAACTAGTGTGCTAGATCTAAACGTCTCTGAAATTAAACTCCAGAGCTGCTATGAAATTGTCAAGCTTTCAAGTTGCTTTCAGCAGAGCAGCATCCAGAGCAGGAAATCTGTAGGTTGACAGTTAAAAATAAATATACAAAGCAGCCTTGTGATGCTTTGTCAACTGCTATAACGCTACTTAGATACCACAGATAGAGCTTTTCAGCAACAGATGTTCTGCAAACCTGACTGCAGTTGTTTCTCAATAAAACTGGGGTCCCCTAAAAAAATCCCCTGTGCAAAAAAGACAAAATAGCCTTTCAGACCACTTGTTTCTGTTCATGGGGCTCGCTCTTTCTGAGAAAAGAACAGTACAGGGACATAATCCTGCTGAGCATTGATCACCTCCTATGGGATGTCAAGCACACTCAGCTTCTCTACAGTTAAATGGAAGTCAAGGATGCATGGTAGGCTGTGGTGCCGGTTTCTAAATTTTGGTGTAAAAATTACATACATTACAGCATACAGCTTGAAAGAGCGGTCAGATCCAGTATATACTTGGAGTGTTTTATTTTGCTTTAGAATGAATTAATTTATTATTCATGAAAAAATCTTAATGGATCACAATGAGCTGTTCCAGTATGGTTTTTTAGAAGCTGGATTGTGTACTGGGTTTAAATTCTCCTTTCTGTCTTTTTTAAACCTGTAGGCTGCATTTTACCTGTTACATCATTCTATTCCAATATCTTCTGCCTGGACTCATTAATTTCTGATTAAAGGTTGAAATGGTTCTCTCAATAACTCTTCACAATCATCTAAGTGTCCAGGAGCAAATCTTACTGAACTATTACTCTTAATGGCAGGATTTCTGTTTTCAGTGTGTGCTGTGAATTCTAATTTAATCCAAGTTCTTCCTGACATATTTAATGGAGCCAGTTGTTATCTGCTGGGTAATGCTGGGCTATTTAATGTAGCTAATGAAGATTTGAGAACAAAACCAGTGTCCATCTCTAAGCAGTGTTTCCTGCTGAAAACTGGATTTAGGAGTGGATGCCAATTTGTGGTGCTTTGATCACGCCAAATTTTGAAAAAAAAAAAAAAAGCACAGGATAAAAATCCTTAATATTTTAAAAATTTGAAACTTATTAAATAACTCTTTTAATAACATTATTTTTTATTAATGAGAGGAAAAAATTATGTATTTTACACTGCTGGCTCACATTACTTAAGACTGAATTCTTCTTCTGGGTCCTTGTGAGCTTCTCCTTTGGCATTTGGTCTCTCAACATTGAAAATACATTTTTGTCTAAAATATATTAAAGATCAAGGAGATATTAAATAAAACAGATATTTCCTTCTGTATTACTTTTAATACTTGTCATCCACCCACCAATATTGCTTTTATTTTCCACTGGAATTTTTTAAAATGTTGTTCTATTGTGTAATTTGGTATATAGGCACATTTCCTTTCTGTGTCCTTATCAAAGAGGAGACAGAATGGCTGCTTTTGCTTGTATCTGAACTAGCATGGTAGATACTTTTCTTGCTCTCCATCCTGTACTCTTTGTATGGAGCTTGCTGCAGCTGTGCTGTAAGTTTTATTTGCTGATTTTCATGCCTTTTAAGAAAGAAGAAATTTCAGGTGACTTATTTCATTTGCAGGCTACTTATTGGTTCACCATTAGTTGGCCAACCTGAGAAAAGAACAGGAGATGTATACAAATGCCCTGTAGGAAGGGACAACCAATCACCCTGCATAAAACTGAACTTACCAGGTATGAAAGAAAATAAAGCTGTGTCATGTGGAGGAATAATAGAGGTCAGATCTTAGGAGATGTTTAGCTAGTAAATATGCATTAGAATGGTTTCTGTAGAGAAAATTTACTTAGGACTCCAGAGCTAAATGTGAAGGAAGTTGTGATTGTAACATCAAAAATAATTTTATTTTAAAGCTTCTCATTGTCCTAAAGAAAATGTGCTCATAATTTTAGAATGGGCATTTGGCTGTGTTATCAAAACTTTATTATGACTGGCATTAATTGACTGTGGTTGGCAGTCCTGGCCACGGAGCCAGAAAGGCCATGGAGCATAGATTCATGGATTACCTTTTCCAAAGCTCTCTGAAGCCAGCAAGAGCCTTCATAATGCCATCAGTAAGCTTCTGATGAGAATGTAACTAGCCAGAACCAGGCTGATACATCTTAATATGATACAGGTAAATATTAATCATTTTCTTGCTCATGTGAAGAGATACATGATGTAGACAGGAAGAGACTTCCTGTTAATATGAATTTCACTAAATACACCTGTCGTGGTATTTTTTATCTCCTCTTTTCCCTTGAAAGCCTAAATGTCAGTAATGTAACATAACAGTAACAAATCTAAAAGCTGTTAAGTCATTTATAGCAGGCTAGGGTAAAAAATGAATGTTTGTTTTCTAATTAACAAAACTGTGTGAACAGTAATCTCTTGCTTTCATGATGTGCTGTTATTTTTACTTTTTTTCTTTTTTGCGGTTCAAGAAAACTATTTGAGACAGCAACCCAGACAAATTTTCTGGGATAAAAGCCAGTCTCAGAAATTTTTCTTGATTGTTGCAATTGAAGGAGGAGGAGGAAGGGTGCTAAAATATTTGACGAAACTAGTGTCAGTCTGGGTTTTATTTTAAAAGCTGGAAGCTCCATGCTAGGATACATATACTTTAATATTTTGTTTTCACATTCCCAAATACTTAACATTTTAATCTATTTATAGCTGCTACTTCAGTTCCTAACATCGTGGAAGTAAAAGAAAACATGACTCTTGGAACAACCTTAGTGACTAACCCAAAAGGAGGCTTTCTGGTAAGAAAGGTCTTTTTGCCAATTTTAGAAGTCGTCTGTATTTTTCTCAGGTACCATAACAAAAACATTTCACCCTTTTTCATCTTTTAAAGGCATGTGGACCACTTTATGCTTATAAATGTGGGCGTTTGCATTACACAACTGGAGTTTGCTCTAATGTCAGCTCCACTTTTGAAACCGTTGAGGCGATTGCTCCATCTGTGCGAGGTAGGCATGCCACAAGAATTCTCTTGTGTGTCCGAAAATGCAAAGTGCCAAAGACGACAAATGTATACGCACAGGCATACCAAAAAGTATGAACTGCTTAACTTAGCTACCAGCATTACCAAGTTAAGTAAATGTTTTCATTGTCCCTATATAACCTAAATTCTTGCTACTTTTGGAATTTATCTCAGTGTAAACAATCATTAGAGTGCTATGTGACATCCAAACACAATTGCTAAGAATAGTTGCTTATGTTTTTTACTTATGGCCAAAGGACACTTTTTAAATAATGACGACATGTTAAGACCTAATACAAACCCAATTTAGTAATATAGATAAAAATCTTAAAGACCCGGTCCTTTGGGAAAATCGAAGAGGAACAGATTGACATTGAAGAAGGTAGGGGTTACTAGTAAATACTCCAATTATATGGTCTTCTAATTCCATTCTTAAATTTCTGTTTACAAGAAAGTGCCTTGCTGATAAAGGGAACACAAACCATGTAAAACACGATGCAAAAGTTAATGAATGACAGTTGGTGTCAAACATGTCAGTGCAACCCCACTGCAGAAGGATATGCATTTGTTAATAATCACAAAAGTAACTGGAGCTGTGAGATATATCTGATCCTTGTTAGTATCAATTCTTATGTGACAATTTGTGTTGCAGAGTGTAAAACCCAGTTGGACATCGTCATAGTCCTCGATGGGTCCAACAGCATTTATCCATGGGAGAGTGTCACAGCCTTCCTAAACAGCCTCCTGAAAAACATGGATATAGGTCCTCAGCAAACACAGGTAACACGGTGGATATTTTATGGTTGTTTAGTTTGCGAGGAAAAAAAGGATTTACAGGAAATGGGATGAGAGCGTCGTCTGTAGAGCTCTTCAATTCCAAGAACTTACGGCAATGGGGTACTAAAACAAAATAGCTGAAACCACAACAGTGTCTGCCGCCAAGTAGCAATGTCAGGGAGGCTTTCCCTCCCCCTACCGCTCAGGCAGTCTGAAGAAACCGACTTTCTAACCTAGAGACATAAGTTAAGTGCGTTAAGTGAGGCCGTTTCAACATTGTCCTTTCCCACTTCCTTCCTCTCCACAACCACTTCTTGCCTTCTTTTGTACTTCATAGCACAAAGGTCATTTCTGTTCCTCTGAGGCACACATGCATGGTTCAGACAGCCTTTGATTATAACCTTTTTGGAGCAGCTTTCAATATTTTCTACTGTAGAGCATGGAGCATACAGCTTTCAAACATTTGAAATCATAATTAATGAGTGGCTGTTAAGGTGCATGTTATTAATGGCAGAAGCTGCATTTATATAATAAGTGGGGAGGGCCAAATACCCAGCTGCTATAAATCAGCACGGTTCCACCAGAATTAACAGAGCTACAACCAATTACCTCAGCTGGGGATCTGACATATGTTTCATAGTCTGCTGAACAGAGTATGTAAATAGCAATTCCAGCAGAACCTGGGGAAGGGGGAAACATGGAAGCTGGGATACATTTTAACACGGAAAGCTTTATTAACAGCAACAGAAGAAACCAGGTCTTCTTTTCACTGCTCCCTTTTCCACCTCCCAAAATCAAGGATTTTCTGGGATCCTGTATGATATTTGATACGCTCGAGGCCAATACTTAGTGTTTTTGCTACTTCAGGTTAGCTCCTAACATTCAGCTCCAGTCTTAACAAGGGAGACTGTGAGGTGTAAAGGATACCTCTGCAGAGAGTATCCCCATCATTTTCCAAGTTAATTAGGGTTTGTGAGTTACCACCCAACTCCTGTTGGCTGTACTGAATACTGGCTGATAAAATTATTACTTATAAACTGTCAACTTTACAATCATGTCCTGTTATTTTAAACATGATGTTCTTCCAGATGTTTTGAGGAAGAAGGACAAACACTTTGTCAAATTTAACAGAAAAAAAAAAAAATCTTCCTGGTGCCTTAAGCTGGTGATTACTCAGACATGTACCATCTTGGGAGAATAGTGAAACCTGAACTTCCCAGTATGGGGCAATGGCTGCATGGAAATCATCACTGCCTTCTGCCCAGGGGGCTTCATGGGAATAGTGCACAGGGCAATCAACTCTACTGCACCCTCACTCCTCCTCCTCACCCTGCAATTCCTGAATTTTTACATTGCCACACCTCTGTTATGTTTGGTTTTGGAATCCTGCCTTGTCTGTGCGGCTCAGCTCATGCACAAATGGTTCCTTGCTGGCCTGCACTCCAGCAGCCCACCATCTCCACCCACAAAATCTGTTCTATCCACAGTTCGGCATAGCTACCCCTCTTCTCACATGTACACTTATTCACTCGAGAACGTCAGCTTTGGCATCTGGTTGCTACAGAGCAGAAACATTTGAGAGGGAGATAAGAATGGGATAAGGGGGAGAGAGGCTGAAAAACTGGAAATGGAAGGCAAAAGCTATGTGGACTTTTCTCGGTTCATCTTACCTTCCCCCCCCCCCCCCCCCCCCCCCGCCCCGAACACATCCCATCTCTCTCCTCTCCTCTGCGCCCCCTGCTTGGGAAACCTGGCACAGCCAAAGGTAGTAACGAGTTTGTACCATCTCCTCCACCCACACTGTTGCCTTTCTCAGAAACTGTGTTTAAATGACTATTGAATGGGGAAGAGGAGAAATGACAGAGCAGGCTTATTTCTCCATTCTCCTCTGGGAGCACAGAATAGAAATACAGGAACAATTGGTTTCTTTCTGTCTGTTTAAATTGATTTTTCCTTGTTCTTCTTTTGGGGATTGTTGAGCACAGAAATTCGTGGACTTTCACTGACTTCAGATTGTTTTCCTCTTGCACGGGAAAGGAATGAGGTGATTAGAGAAGAAGCCCTTAGCTGCTTGGGTGTGACTTGTTCAAAACCGTGTTTTGATTAGAGGCTTGCAAGATTTTTTTTTTCCATTTACCCCCTCCATGAAGAATGGTCATTAGATTTGTGGCAACTCAGAAGAGAAATTCCTCAGTGTCCCATGTTTGGCAAATCTGTAAGTGAAAGCCAGAAGGTTCAGATGCAAAAAGCCAAAGTTTATGGTATAATTTTTTCAGAAGTATTTCCTTCCCTTCCTCTTTCCGTTCTCCAGAAAATCCACACCACCATACTGATGGTTAAGCTGCACATCCTGAGCTTAGGGATAAAAGAAGTAAAGGGAAAGTGATGATAGAAAAGTGGAAAAGGAAGAAGGAATTAAATGAGAAAAAATGGTACAAGTAGGAACAAAATATTTCTCCCAGCCTTATTCCACATTTTAATGTAACTGCAAAGCAAGATAGTTTTTTTCCCTCTTTTTTTTAACTTTTGTAGAGATAATTGCCTTTTTAATATGAGGAGTTTTTAATCTTTTACATATGAGCAACCTTCTGTGGTAGAAGAATATCAAAAGAGAAAGCAGAATACTTCGATATGTTCAATTCCAGCTTTAAGGCTATGTTGGAATGGTCTTCAGAAATTTTTAGACAGGTTTTATTTCTCCATTAATATATGACATAGGCAGTTACAGGCATTTGGCCTGTACCTTATTGTATCTCCAAAGGGATTGTAT
The DNA here is from genome assembly GCF_965638725.1 of Aptenodytes patagonicus. Taxonomy (NCBI): domain Eukaryota; kingdom Metazoa; phylum Chordata; class Aves; order Sphenisciformes; family Spheniscidae; genus Aptenodytes; species Aptenodytes patagonicus. Next base: position 19,482,830 of record NC_134982.1, read on the forward strand.
CAGTGGACTAGTAAGTCATGCCATGTTATATCTTATGATCAGTTTTATCTCCAGAAGAACAGAAGTGTATTAAAGAGGTATTAAAAAGATTCAGGATGAACGCAGACCTTTGCAACAGTTTACAAGTAATTTGTGTCTGAGTCCCTGGGAGCAAACAAAATGTAGCAGAATTAATTCAATTTTGCTTTGATTCAGGTATCTTTAGCAGGCTCTCTGTATGATAAAATGTATTATCCATTAGTGCTTCCCAAGGCATCTCTGCTTTTCTTTTACGTTAAATATGATTTAAATACAACCAAAAATATTTCTGATTTTCCTCCACATCCCAATGGTGAAAATCCTAGCATATCATTTCCATGTACTAAAGGGTTTTCGTTTCAATTTGGTTGTTGTCGGTGGTGGTGGTTTTTACCAAATAGATTAGCTTAATAATTTATTGGGAAAGCCAGAATGTACTTTCCAAATAAGGGGCTGTATTCACTTACAGAACAACAATAAATAATTGCCCTCAGAAATGTTTTGTCCCAAAGTGGAACAGTCCTTCACTTGCCTGTTCCCTCATACAACACTTTTTCACAGGAACTGTGGACAATTAAAGAATTATTCCCTTGTGTAATATAAAAGCCATGGAATGCTAGGGAAGGGAACAAAAACTTAGGAATTACAAAGATGTTCAGTAGATTATGGTCAGTAATGCTGGGAAAAATATTAAGTTCTCTGGAGTACAGCAGAATTACATCTGTGTAGTATTGCATTTTCCAGATTTAAATTAAATAAGCAAATCAAAACATACAGTGCCTGTAAGTATCATTCTTAGGGTCTTGCTGAAGTTATGCAGTTTGAACAGGTTTATTGTCCCATAAAGGCACATTTGCATCACATAGATGTGTTGTTTATAGTTTTCCATTAGATTAAAAGGCTGCAAAAGTTCAAACCTTCATTGCTGTCTAATAGAATAGAATTCTAATTTTACAAGGTGTGTAAGGATTCTGTAAGGATTCACAAGGATTCTGTGATCCTGTAGGAGACTGGAACATGCAGCCTAGTAGTATTTTGTCAGTTCTGGGAAGCTTTGCATTACCCTTTTTTGAGGAATGGCTCATCTTTGATGCCATGAAATATGTAGAACATGATGATCAGTGTTTTCAAAGCCACTGCTAAGGAAGGGTCCCAGAGAACAATTGTATCCCATAAGATAAACACATGCCCCCCTTCCTTCCTGATTTACAAGCTATGCAACATAGTGCAGTTTTCCAGACTCAGATGTTCTTCCCATTCACTTCCTGAGAAGGAAATGCTCAAAATGTTTACTTGCTGTGATCATGGACAACGTTTCCTTTCAAATAGGAAATGATACAACTCAATGTCAGCCTGTAATCTTTTTTAGGAAAACAACACCACCAACATGGGTCTCTAGAATCATGAAGGACTGGCAGATACTTTTCACACTGGCAGCAGTCAATAGTTGATTTAATCCTTGGTACTAATAAAATCCTCAAAGCTGCAGATAAGAAGCCCGTGAATCCACAGCGGCGGGCTCCCTGGCATACAATTGTCTCTGGCTATGCTTGTGCATGGTCCTGGAATGCTCAAGGCACTCCTCCTGCTCAAAAAAAACAAAACATAATGAAAACCTCTTGTTTATGACCAGTTAATGGCAATCTTTTCAAATGACTAGCAGCATCCTGTTCAGATTATGCTGTATGTCACTTTAGATGCATGCCACAAAATAGCTGCCTTGGAGGGAACGGGTTAAAAATTTCATGTTCAGCTTGGGGTTTAATTGGTGCCACATGACTGCTCTGAGCAGTAGTACAGCGTGGGCCCCAGCCTGTTGTGTAAACACTGTGCAGGATTAATAGGCTGCTGCCCGTGAGAGCATCCAGCCTCTGGATGCTCTTGGCTGCAGGTGAGAAGGGCATGCCTCCAAGAGAGAATTAAAATGTCTTGAAAGGGAGCAGCTTGTTGTAACTTTGCACTTACATCAGTTCTTCCAGATTTGATTGTATTTTCAAAAGGATACAGAAATTAAGTGGGATTATATACCATCATAATTATAGTCCCCTAATAGTATGTAACTAGCTTTTCATAATGATTGTGATACTGTTGTTTAGTATCAAATATTTATCCAACTCTAACCCTTCTACTACAATCAAACAAACATTGTGCAGAATCTGAGAGGCTATGAAAGTACCTCAAAAACCACCTATAAAGCAATTGCAAAGTACATACTAAGCCATTTCTAAAATAATATGATGGCATAAACATCCCAGAGGTATTATTGATCTTCAGTACCTAAATGCTAGAGTGCTTTCAATAATAGATGAGTGAGACATAAATATGCCACGTAATACTGCATTATCCTAAATAACACCTATAAATTGCCGTATGTAACATAAAATTGAAATATGCTAATGGAACATTGTGTGGATTCTTCCCAGTAAAAGCTGTCAGGAACCTGCCAAAGCATTAAAACTGGCAGAGATGAATGAGGGAAATTAATTAATATTTAAGAATATTGCTTGTCTTTTTATTTCACACTTGTTTTTGCAGCAGGTTCCCTCAGGCATTTCTGGTTGGGTTCCAATCCCATGCGTTGATCTTTCACACAAAGACTTGTCCTGCTGAGGTCATGTAGAGTCTTTCCATCATCCTCTCCCATTCCAGAAGCCACCATTTTATTCACGTTGACCCCTCTGGCACTTGTCAGGTGTCTTACTTTGGCTCTCCTGCTGGGAGAAAGGCCATGTCCTGGACTGCCCCGCTGTCTTCAAGAAGATAAGGGTACTTGGGTCTTCCTCTCACCCTGAGGGCCTAAATTTGTCATTGCAGTGCTGTTTCTAGGCTAGGTTTAGGGTAGAAATATTATATTTGGATGGAATTAAGAGAGTTGCGAGTGAACCATGGCCTCATATGCTATAAGAAAAACTATTTTGAGAAGTTGTGACTGGTGGTTAGGGCATTGGTCTGCCTTGGCCTAGAGGAGAGCAGAGCTGTGGCACAGATTACTGCAAGTCAGGAAGAGCAAGGAGTTGAGCCTGCTTTTGGCTTTGTTCCTATTTTTAATAAAAACAATCTAGAAATTTCAAAATGTTTCATGAGATTGAGTGTCTTCTAGCCAGTCTTGCTCAAATGCTTATAGGTGTTTCATACAGGGAAACGCACAGAGTTAATTTCTTTTCCTGTCTGTAGGTACAGACAGGCATATACCCCACTGCAGGAGACACAGATGTTTTCTTTAAGGGCAGTTGATTTTTAACATGGACTGTGTGTTTCAGGTTGGAGTTGTTCAGTATGGACAGACTGTAGTCCATGAATTTTTCTTGAATACTTACTCGACAACAGAAGACGTGATGACTGCAGCCACGAGAATACGCCAGCGGGGTGGCACACAAACTATGACAGCCCTGGGAATAGATACGGCAAGGTACATTCACAAAACATTGTCCTGCATATGGTAGAAGCAAACATAAACAGATATGGTGACAGTTCTGATTTTATAAATTAAATATATGATGTGGTTGACATCTGACTTCATTTTAGCTAAGCAAACAAAATTTAGGAGGAGGGTGGATAAACAGACTCTGTCCCGCATCTAGAGCAGTTGTATATGGCACCCTGAAAAGGCAGCTGTCTCTTGAATGGAGGAAATAGGGAATGAAAAGAGACATGGAGCAAGGTTTGTAGGCCTAAGCAAAGGGCTGACAGTCTTTGATGTCCACACAGAGCAGGTAGGAACTGTGTGTGTTAGAGGGATGAAGGAAATTAAGTTTTTCAGAGGAAATAGGAAAAAATAGAACTTTTTAATGTTAATTTGTCTTCATTCTGAAGTTAAGATTATAACAGGGTTTGAGCTCACACTTGTCAGAAAGCCTAGAAATTTTATATCCGAAGTCTTTGAAGCTTCTGGATCGTTGGGAGATTAAAGATCTCTTGTAGCAATAGCATTATTTAGAAATGCTTCCTTTATGAGAAAAATGAAATCTGACTTTTGTAGAACAGACAGTAAATGCAAAATCTCTCAGAGACTTTCAAACTGTATAATGTTGTCCTGGTATCTTTTTTCTTTTCTACTTTTTTCCAGCATGACAGCATGACTTTGTTCCGTAAAAGGTTGCATTTGCCCTTTCCAAACAACCATTTAGTGAAATATGAAGCATCTTTCTGATGAACTATTTGATTATCTGACCAAAGTTTTGTTGATATAATGTCTTAAATCCAATGAAATTCTTACATATTCACCAGTAATGTTTTCCTTAGATACAAGTAGAAGCTTGAGGGAGTCTGAACAAGTTCATGAAAGCAGAGCCAGCTGAGAATTGCCAAATACTCAGAAACCACATGTGGTTCAGAAGGTCCCTGTGCACCACAAACTGTTGCAGGCTTGTATTTACAGAAACTATCAGCAAAAGCTTCCTCTGTTCTTGCAATCTTCCTATCCATCCACTTTTAGCCATCATCTGCGGTAGATTTTAGCTTTCACTCATGTAGCCAGTCTTACAGTTCTGCAGTATTTTTCTAAAAAGAGGAAACCCTGCTTCCTTCCTTCTCCTCCAGAGCCCTAATCCAACCTCGCCTTTTCTGGTCCACTCCAGAGTCCGGGTGAGCAGCTGCCCAAAACCTCAGTGCCCCTTTGCCCATCTGCGGCTGTAGAATTCAGCCAACCTCCGCTCACCTGCAACCTACTTCTGCCACATCCCCAACACCCAGTTTTGCTGTAGATGTGCAGAGGTGTGCTGGTAGCTGAATACTTTGGCCACTTGAAGTGCTGCCATAGGGTGGAAATAGGTGGTTTTTTTGTATGTGGGTTTCAGGATGATGGGGGGGTGGTTGGGTTTTTTAAGCTGCCAAAAGCTGTTTTAAGGTGCCAGAAGTTTATTTGGAGAGGGGAATAATTCTTCACTATCCAGCATTGTATTTTCTGCTGTGGCTCTTGAATGAATAATGAATGAATACTTGTGAAACTCTTTGCTGTGAAGTGTCATGTAAGTTCCAGTTGTTGTTGTTTGTATTTGTTCATGGTTAATATTAATCTCCTTTTCCTGCTCCTTAGTTAATATAAAGTCTTTTAGTTTATGGTTGGCTATGCAAATATGATGCACGTGCTAAATGCTGACATTGCCTTTCTCCAAACGCTTTATGCTCCATTTAGGAAAGAGGCTTTTACTGAGGCTCATGGCGCGCGAAGAGGAGTACAAAAAGTAATGGTTATTGTGACTGATGGGGAATCACATGACAACTACAGATTAAAAGAAGTGATTGATAATTGTGAAGATGAAAACATTCAGAGATTTGCTATTGCTGTAAGTAAAATTTAATGGGAAAATTCAGAATCTTAAAAGCATGTTTCATCTTCCAAATGTAATTTCTGTTTAAAAAGTTCATTTCACAGAATCTTTATGGAACTATAATCATTTCAGAGAGGAAAAAAAGAAAGAAGCTGAAAAAAAACATTAAAAATTTGCTTTCTGATTTTTTTAGCACGTAAGAAAAAGCAATCTATCTGTCTTCCTGGTGATGACAGGTGTGTGTGCATGTGAAGAAAAAGGAGAAAGAGTTTGAGGGGTAGTATAAAATCAAACCCTTTTTGTTAAGAGCAATATTAAACAGAGTGGATTAGTTCAAATCTTCTGAGCATTTTCTATAGATACATTAACTACTTCAAAAAAAAAAAAGCTGTTCCAGTGTCCAGGAATTCTAGAACATGGGAGTTTGTTTTTTATTTCCCTCTCAAAGCAAGTTAAGTGTATAGAGCACTTTTTTCCTATGAAAAATGCTTGTCGGTCTGGGAATTGGAGAGGTGAGTTGTTTTGTTCTGAGGCATCCTGAGTTTTTACAGCACTGGTGTTAAAACTGCAGACCAAATCTAAAGTCTTGTACTGTGATGGATTTGTTAACACTGAATGCAAGTGTTGTTGTTGTATGTATTTATAGGGCAAATCTGCACACAAAAAAGAATTATTCTATGCCTAATTAACATGTCATTAATTGCTCATATATCATATTATAACGAGAACTGGTGGTACCTATAGAGAAGCCAGTGCAATTGTGTATTCTGGTTTGGGGGGTGTTGTGTTGTTTTTTTTCCTAAATCAAGGCCTACTTCAACATATCATAGAATAAATCATTATAATTTTGTGAAGAAGGGAAAAAAAGGACAGTTGAGGATAGCAGACATGACACCATACAGTTGCTTTGTTTGCTATTGTTGATATTTTCAGGAAAAACAACTGAGCCCTCATACAGTTCTGTTCTCATTAGAAAAGAATAGTTTCAAATCAATTTGAGGGAGGTTTTAACAGAAAAAATGAAGGTTAGATATCATTTCCCAGTATTCTCTGACAACCTGCCTCAAAGGTATCTTTTAAAACAGGTTATAAAATGTATCCTTGACTTCTTTTCTTTTAATTCTCTTCAGATTCTGGGCAGCTACAGCAGAGGAAATTTAAGTACTGAGAAATTTGTAGAGGAAATAAAATCAATTGCCAGTAAGCCTACTGAAAAGCATTTCTTCAATGTCTCAGATGAATTAGCTCTTGTAACTATTGTTGAAGCACTTGGAGAAAGAATATTTGCCCTGGAAGGTATGACATTATTTAAAATTTTACTTCGTGCGTGCATTACAACTGAAGCAAATAGAAGACTACCTGCTTTTATCTTCCTTTGCAATGTATTGTGCTGCATAAAATGTATTATGCAGGTATTTTTTTCATGCTGACCATAAAAATATTTCACAATAGACATCAAAAACGTAGATAATGATGTGAAATATATTCAGATGGGATAGAGCTTATGGAGACAATAGCCTAAAAGGGTAAGTAACCATTACCATTTTAGCTGGGGTAAATGTGAAGTTGCCTTCTCTTAGGTAAAAAAGCATTGCCAGACCATATCCTGATTAACCCATGATAATGTGTTCATCTGCCTATACTTTTAGGTTCTCTTTTTGGTTAGTTATTAATTACAGCATATTACTTTGGTAAACAAGTGAACATTACTTGGTGTATAGAGTGGACAAGATATATTTTTCCTTTGGAAATGTTCATGATACTCAGATTTTAGCACAGAAAAGTCATTCTCTCATAATGTCTGCTTACATTCTCCATCCAAATTAGGCAACGCTGTCCAAATCTCTGTCTGTTTCAAGCACACTACTGGTAACAGAAGAGACTGAGTATTAGTTATAAATTATACTGGCCAACTCTGAAGGGATTCGTGTCATACAAAGAAAACTTCCATCTATTTGGACTTACTTTTTTCAACATCTCAACTTTCCAAGTAGCTGGAATAGTGTAGTTTCCAGCTGGAACAAAAGATAATGTTGACTTGAATGTCATGAAATAATACAAATGTGAGAGAGTATTTTAAAGTTTTTTAAATTGGAGCTACATTTTTCAGACATATTTAGGGGTTTTTTTTGGTGTACCATTTAGCTTGGTCAAATATTACTATTTTCAGCTGATTATTACTAAATATTTTTTCCAGTTTATATTTTCTTATCTTTTTACTTTCTGGAAGGTTTTGTTTCCTCACTGTTGAAACAAATTCATTTGAGAAGAATTTAATCTCTCTAAAGCCCAAAGTTTAGCCTCCTTAAGCTCATTGAGTACTTCAAAGTTCATTGGATAGGGGGCTCTTTTGTTACATCCCTGTTTATTGGGAAGAATACACTTTCATAGGAAAAATAGTTGTTCAAACTGAAATTGAAAACTTAGTCTTCAATTTGTGCTTTGTACTTCTAGAAAAGTGAGAAAAATCATTGTCTTTCATTAGTAGAATAAAATCTGTTAGTTACACCTATTAAATATAATGGATATAGAATAAAAAGTTAATCAACTGCTAGTCATGACAACAGACGAAGGATGTAAGAGCTAACATGACTGAGTTTCTGGATATCTGTATACTCAAATTCAATGTTTCATGCCATAGCTCAACCCTCTGAACAGCCAGATGCCACTGGAAGAGACGGTTTCACTTTGCCACACTCCACCTTGTCCCTTTCAGCAATCAGTAGCCATTAGTTAGTGCCTGCCTGTCACATGAAACCCCAGCCTCCAAACAGTGGAGTAAATTGTGCTGGCTTGAACGCCCTGCTGATGGGGACTTTATATCATGAGCTCTAACCCATCCATTGGCTTTAGTAATTTCATTCCTCTAATCATAAGAAAAAATTACAAAACATTTGAACATTAAACAAGTTCTGTAGCTTAATAAACTATCCAAACAAGTGTAGTTATGTTGATGGTGATGAAACTAACTGTTTGATTAAATTGTAGAAGTGTTACCTATTTATATGACAGTCAGCTCTTGAGGTGACTAATCCTCGTCATCATGTCCTTCAGTATTTTGGTACTTTAAGCATATTGTACCTCTTTAAGTATCAACAAGTTCTGCAGTACTCCTCAAATTCAGCTTTAATTTTTTGCAAAAGGTGCAGTAACAAATATCTACTTCTTGGATATTATTACTTTTTATTTAACATAAACCTATTATAAACTGTTAGGATATTTGCACCTTTATATATTTGCCTTATTTTCAATTTTTATTTTATATAGATTTGGCTGTATTACCAAAAAAAATGTATTGGAAGCAAAAAATGTGAAAAATTCTTTTTGTCCACACTGTAAGAGGCAAGCTAGGTAATTTCACCACTCCCAAAAGGCTCCTTGGTTTCCAGATTTTTAGTAGGAACTCAGAGTCTGTGCTAAGATTTCTGTATAAGAGACCTGTGATATGAGATAAGAAATGTTATCTCCGCCACTTGTGAAAGTCCCAGAAATCACATAATCTGGCTGCGAGGGAAGTCAGAATGGAAACTGGAAATGAGATCTTAGCTTTATGTCAAAACATAACAAGGCTGAGTTGCTCCAATGAGTTGGTAAGGCTGAAGCTAGAAGATGCTGACTAAATCAGTTTCTGTTGATTCTCCACGCATGGTTTCCTGTCCCTCCCAAAGCATTTCAGGAGCTATTCTACATTTGCAACTGTGTCCATGGACACATTATTGTGGCGGGGAGAGAAAAGCAGATTAATTCTGTCCCACCCAGCTTTCTGGTGACAATCCAGCTTATTGGATGTGTGCAATGTAGAAAAGATTAACCCTATACACTGTAGCTGAATTAACTCCTGTGCATAACATGGAGGTCACAGGAACTTTGATTCTTGAAATTCTGTGTCTGAATCTGTTTAAATTCTCAATCTAAATAGCCTCCTGGTAGTATAATAGCACACTTGATTTTTTTCTTGGATTTCTTGTTTTCTTTTTGGTTTTGACCTTTAAAAAAATGCAAAGGAAAATTGAGAGTTGAAAAATCAAATCCAACAAAAACCCACACTTGACAGCCAGTGGATTTTTACCTATAATCTTTTTCATATGCCTGTGTGTCTCATGGCATAGACTTCTGGTTTTAACAGCAATTTTATGTTTTATCCAACCTGTAGGCAGGCACAAATTCACAAAATATCCTTTGTAGGATGCTTGGCAGTCTGAAACTCAATGGAAAGTCAGACTGGGAGCTGTTATCTAAGCAGCATTCAGAGCTGCACACACCAACAGTACTGGCATTGTCCTCTGCCTTAGACTGTGAGAGCCCTCTCTCAGCTTATTAAGGAGCATCCTTTACTGCATGAAAATATTATCAGCAAATGTGCAACTTAAGAGTTTTATGCTTAAAAAGGACCATAATTTTTTCAGACTTAGCAAAGCAGCTACATCTTGTGAAACATGATGGCCAATGTTTGTGTGTCAAACATTTTGTGTTTGAAATCATGTCTCCTTCCTATGACTGGCCATAAATCCCAACAATTAGCAAAGACATCATGTCCCAGGGAGCAGCCTTTGTGGTTTAGTTGCTGAGTATCAAAAGTTCAGTATTATTTAATAATCCAGATGCCTGAAATTCATGCAGCCATGGCTTGCTATGCCTCAGTTTTATTCACACAGTTGGAGGTTTGCCTGAGCACTCAGCTGGTAGCAAATTGTGAACTTTTCCTGGACAAACATCAGAGCAGATTTCATAGTTCCCCTCTACTGCCTGTTACTGTATCGTGTTCTCAAGGAGGAATCAATATGCAGAATATAGTTACCTTACTTGTGGTGCTTAATGTGGCAAAATAGTCCTTGAGTATTGCTTTTAAGTAGAGGAAAAGGTAGACCTTTCTCTTCCCTGATGATATTTCAAGTGTACCTGGGAGCAAAGCAGCCCATCAGAGTTTCATAACTAGCACATGACTACCTAACAAGATACTGAAACTAGTACTAAATGACCTGATACCTTTTTTATTCAAAGTCACTTTAAGAAAATCAGGAAGACTGTAATGTAACTTTCTGGGCAGGATTATGGTTCCCAAGCCTTTCCCTGAGGCTTATGAATCTTGGACAGCTGAGATTTTCCTATGTTGTTTTTTGCAAAGGATCATACAAACATCAAGTGTTTCTCATTTAAAGCTCTACCAGCTGCCTACGAATTTTTAGTTGCTTGAATACAAGGCCAGGGTTACATGGCTGGTGTTTTATTGTTCACTTAGCTCAAGTGGAAAATGGCTTAACCATATTAATCAAACATTCCAAACATATTTACCATCAGCCTGAGGTCAAATCTGGTCAGTTTTAGCCCAGAAATATTTCTTGGACAAGTTCTGAGACATGATCTTAAAATGGAAACTCACGTACTTAATGGTAGCATTTAACACAGTTCTTAATTTCTGTATTTATTATAAAAATCTATGGCAAACTATATTCACTGAATATTCTAGTTAATTATGCTATGCTTTACTATCATATGAGCATTTTTATTACACTGTTCAGATACTTTTTCAGATTGAAATCAATTTATTTTTGAAAAGTAATTTTTTCTGTTTAATAGCAACAACAGACCAGCAGGCAGCCTCATTTGAAATGGAAATGTCTCAAGCTGGTTTCAGTGCTCATTATTCTCAGGTAAACAAGCTGTTTGAAAATAGGTTCTTTTACAAAGTAGATTTTTGTTGGTGATGGCATGAATTTGGAATGAGTTTTTCAGAATTCTTTGTACAGTCCTGTTTGCTGTTGGACATTTCCCACAATCAGTTGTTTTTTTGTAAATATGTATGTAAAGAATGATTATAAACAATGAAAGCTTAAGAGAATAAGTACCTTTTTCACATGAACTCTAAATTTAATGCTCCCATAGCACTTTCTATCAGGAGAGTAGTCTATAATATGTTAAGGAAGACAGAGGAAGACTTTTTACCAGGGCCTGTAGTGACAGGACATAAGGCAATGTTTTTAAACTGAAGGAGGGTAGATTTAGATTGGATATAAGGAAGAAATTTTTAAGATGAGGGTGGTGAGACACTGGCACAGGTTGCCCAGAGAGGTGGTGGATGCCCCATCCCTGGAAACATTCCAGGTCAGGCTGGACGGGGCTCTGAGCAACCTGATGTAGTTGAAGATGTCCCTGCCCACGGCAGCGGGGTTGGACTAGATGACCTTTAGAGGTCCCTTCCAACCCAAACTATTCTATGATTCTACGAACTATAAAACTGTTCTCTCTAAATATTAATGTATAAATTGATATTGCATTGTGTTGGTGAAATTGAGACAGAAGATATATAAAAAGGATATTTCTGTCATGGATATGATCTGCATTATTAGTAACACAACGTATTCTTAGTTCTGTTAGCACATTGAATACCTTAGTTCTCAGGGGGTAAATATTTATTAAACTAGGATGCAAAAATCCCTGGGAATTTCTATTAGCAGAAAATCACTCTCTATGTATTTTATTTACTCTTGAAAAGTCAAAACATATCCATTGTGATGATCTGCTCAGAGTACAAAAATGAAATTAAAATTTAACATGAGATCAAAAGAATTGGGAAGACTTATGCTTTAAAGATATGAAGAAGTAGTGACAGTGGAAAAGAACACAATAGGAGAGCAATTGAACTGAACAAACACCAAGCAATCCAAGACAAACTGACATGCATAGGAAAACCTTTAACATGGCTTTGTATACAGCTCAGCATATCACTGGTAAAAAAGAGAATAAAAGACCTTCAATATGATTTAACAGAAATACTTTATTACAGAAGTACTCTCCATTCATTTTTACTCTCTGCACTACATTACACGATTCTTCAGATGGTGTATCACACCTTAGAAACAAGTATTACCCTGATAGGGAGCACGAGGATTATTTATAAGATTATCTATTTGGTAGAGCATATTCTTGAAGTTCACAAACAACTGACCTGCTATCATCAGAACCTCACTTCAGAAGTGGATCTTCAGTCCTTGGTGCGTTGACAGACTCAGGGTCTCTGGTGTCTGTCTTATCTAGAAGGCTACGTGCATGCCTTTAGGCAAGAAAGGTCAGCAAACCATTTCTCATTGACAAAAGGCTCTTGTACAATATACAAGACAACATACACAGGTTCAACAGAGAGAGGTTCAAGTTTCTGAAAATTTGTCTGGGGAATGCATTTAAGTTTTGTATTCTCTGATTAGCTTTGCTAAATCCCTTTTGTCTTTCTATTTGGCCTGGAATGGTGGGCTGAAGTTGTAGGAGCTGTGTTTCATTCTGCTGTTTTTCCTGAACAGCCTTTTTTTTTTTTTTTTTTTTTTTTTTTTTTTTTTCCCCAAGTTGCATGCATTTTTAACAAAAAGTGGGAGACATACCATGATTGTAGGAGCCATACTATAGTAGGAAAAGCAGGGCTAAATATATAAGTATACAGGAAGCATTACCCAAATGTGAGCATCATGATCAGTGAATGTCTAAAGATGGTTCACATGGAGAACAGGCTTTTTGTTTTTCTCTGCATAAGGATTGGATCATGCTTGGAGCAGTTGGAGCATATGACTGGAACGGCACAGTGCTCATGGTGAAGGACAGTGGTATTTCAATGCCAACTAATGACACTTTTCGTGACAGGCTTTCAGAAAAAAATGAACCCCTTGCAGCCTATCTAGGTAAGAGAAATAGCCCATCTTAACGCTTTTTGACAAATGCTACAAGATCTCTCTCAAATCTCATTCACAAAGAGTATCTTACAGAATATTATCTTATATTCCAGGAGCCTGGGAAAATTTTTAATGTATGGACATGTCTACTGTATGATTTTCTTGTTCTTTTTAAAAAAAAATTACCATTTCCACAATCAGAAAACTAGTCCAAACACTTACAGACCTAAGTATATCTAGACTTTCCCCAACAGAGATGTCTAATCTGTTAAGAGAAGATTTCATAGATTCCTCTAGTATTCTTCTCAAGTTTTTCTATGCCTTAATAGTTAAAAAGTTTTATACAACATTGAGTCTAAATCTTTGCTTAAAATTAAGCTGATTTCTGTTACTCAGTGGACAAGAACAACAGTTTACCACTATCTTTTTTATAATAATGTTCTGCATAGTGGCAGGCTATTGTTTCCCTCTCAGACTTTTCTACCAAAAAGCATCAGTGGCCTTGCTCTCTCGTCAAGGTCTTGCTTTCTGCACCCCATGGTTCTGTTTGGTCTGTTACCTCATTTAAGCCACATTTTCACTAATCAAGAGTCAACACTAGAATAATTTCTTTTTTTTCCCCTAAGTACACTGTTTGTCTTCTTTGCAGAATGCTATTAGCTATTTTTTTTATGTATCAAATTTGATAATTTTAAATTTAAATCCTATCTTCTATAATACTTGCAACCCTGCCACAGTTTTGATTCATCTGCAAATTTTTTAAGTCTTCCTTCACCCAAGTTGTTAAATTGTTGTTAATACTAAACAGAGCTAGGTTTAAAATGCCCCCAAAATTGCATTTGGAAGACTCCATCAGTTTGACAGTGAGCTGGTGACAACTGTTCTTTGAAAGTAGCTTTTCAACCAGCTGTTCATGAGTTATTTCATCAGTACCATCATATCGCACACTGTGTGAGAATAGCAAAGTGGACGTGACTCACCAGCCTGTGAACTGGTTTAATAACACAGCGGTGCTCCTGACTCTGAGACTGTAGGCAAATACACATCCAGCCCTTTTAATTAACTCTGCTATTATTCTCTAGTATAAGTAGGGCTAAACATGTAGTTGTAGAATTAGCCTTAAAAACGCCCTGAATCACAGCAAGTATTTCTGATGCATTCTGTGTGTACTACATCTTGACTTCTTTTCTGCTTCCTAGGATATACTGTGAATTCAGCGTTGACACCTGGAGGCATACTGTACATAGCAGGACAGCCACGATACAATCACACTGGCCAAGTTATCATTTATAAAATGGAAGGAAGAGAGGTACAAGTACTTCAGAGGTTAAATGGAGAACAAGTAAGTATGCATTCATGATTAACATACAAGAGGAATATGGCATGAGAAATAGAAATAATGATTTCAAATGAGAACTCTGCATCAGAAGAGCAAATGAAACTGCGACTTGTAAGCAAGATCAGAAGGAAAGGTTAGGTAGATTCTCTGGTGTAGTAAGTCATGGAAAGTGGACCCTACAGTAGTCAGAGACCCTTGGAAATTTTCTCTTTGAGGGTTAAACCTTCAGCAGTGTCAAAGTGGTTGTAGCCATCTCTGTACTTGCAATTTTCTCTGTCTGCTGAGTGGAAGGGGTATGTCACTGGCAGGAAACGGGTGCGACAGCAGGGTTCTGTGCAAAAGCATCGGTTGGGATAGCGTGAAATATTGAATAGTTGCTTGTTATATTGAGTAGCAGCTCACTGAGAGCTGTTCCTGCAGGAAAAAAACAACATGTAATCATGTAATTAAAGATGGTAGTATAATATTATGCATATGAGGGTTGAAAGACCTGCCTACTCGGGTCTCCCTAGGCTGCAGTACAAGCTTCTTTCAGGAGAATTCAGGTTGCCTAATTTTCACCTATAGCTGATGTCTGCAACTCAGCTAATCAATCAATCCTTTTAGAGTCAATGAAGGAAAGTGGGCATTTTTAAGGTTTGAGGGATCTGGCCTACTTGAAGCATCTTCTGTGAGACAAGATGCATCTTGCATTAGAAGGGACTGCTTCTCATGTTGAGTGTAAAGGAAATGCAGGGTGTCTAGCTTAGCTGTGAAGTGAATGTAATCAGATAAATCCCACACCTTGTACACAGTCTATGAACGTATCTAGCTCTTTGTGTAGATCTTGTTCCTCTGCATTTAGTGACAACTTGGGAATTTTGGAGACTGCCTGCACTGTGTTGTCTCGGAGCTTTTGTCCGCCTTCCTAGCTTTTTCCCCTGGCAAGCCTAAGACTATTGTTTTTGCTCCTTCTATGTATTATTGTTGGGACCGAAGAGAAAACTAGCTTCCCCAAGATACTTCTGTTCAAAAGCTGTCTTAAGAGGTCCTACTCCCCTTAGCAGGTAGAAGGCACCATTTGTACCTTTCAAACTCAGGAGAGCTGAAAATTGAATGTACCATTCTTAAATAAAAAAATCTGACAACAAACCCTAAAACAGAAAACAAGCTTCAAAGGCAAACAGACCACAAAGATCATCTAGGTAGCAAAGAAAATTTCTGCCTAGTGGGTTAACATTTGGCATTGTTGCAAGCAACCGTAAAACAGGTCTCTGAATAGGAAATGTTGCATGATGTTGCTGACTCTGTCTCTGATCTATACCTTATATTTTCCTGCAGATTGGATCATACTTTGGGGGTGTTATTACCACAGTCGACATCAATAGGGACTCATTTACAGACCTTCTTCTTGTTGGAGCTCCTATGTATATGGGAACTGAGAAGGAGGAGCAAGGGAAAGTATATGTTTATGGTCTGAACAAGGTAAGGATGATATTTATTGACCAGGAGTAGAACATGCTCCTTGCTGTCTTCATGTCCTTATTTTAAAGAAATATGATAATTTGAGCTGGGGAAGATGACCTGTTGAAAACAGAGAAACATGATTTTGACAACTGAGAGTATAATACAGATTATTTTTGAAAACTTTCTTCTCAAACTCTTGTTTTCTCATCTTTTTTTCTAAGCGAGTATATTATATAGATAAGCATTATATCCTGTAAGCTGCAGTATGGCATAAATGCTAATTTATAGGATTAATTTTCTATCACATTTTCTTTTTGCTTTCACAGATTAGGGAACAATAGGGCTCATCCATCCTAAAAGTGTGTGCTCCAGTATCCTTGTGACTTGCTTACCAACCTAGAGCTAAACCCCATACATCCAACAGCTCTTAAACGTGTCATGACTAGATTGAGGAATATACCAGCTGCACCTCAACTTCTTAACTTGATGTCTCTCCTTTCAATGTCTATGCATACTTTTTCTTATTTTTTTCTTCTTTTAGTCCTGTACCATTGTGTATCATTATAACAGTTATCAAAGTATGTTCTAGCAACAATGGTCTCATAAAACACTATTGCAAGAAAAGGACCTGAAGAAACTGGATCCATTTGACAAGGAAATCTTGCAGTTTCTACACGCATGTTGCTAACAACAAATTGCTGGTGAACAGGGTTGGCGAGAAAACAAGAATTCCATGTCCTCCAGTAATGTGAGGGTCTGAAATTTTTCCTGTGCTTCCTTTTATCCCTCTCCAAATAAAGGAGATGCAGCAATTACTTGTTGCTGCTAATCTCTAACATGGAACTCATGGGGCCAGTCTCTTGGAAAGATTGGTTACATACCATCCTGTATGTGTGGTTTTGATCTAGGATGCACACTGGACCAGAAGAATATGTATGTTAGGCCATGGAGTATGTGTCTACTGAGGACAGAATTCAGTCTATGTAAGAGAAATGCTGTCTTTTGTTCTGGAATAACAGTATTGCCATCTGTGTTTCATCAGAAACTTGGCTTACTTCTCAGATTAAGAGAATGCCTTTAGAAGAACTCTTTACACTATCTTAAGAATGAAGTGGTTTACTTACAATAACATCCAAATATTGTTATGATACTACACTTTCCTGTGAACCTCTAACTTCAAGAAATATGCAGAAGCATCTAGATGCAGAAAGAGAGGGAGCAAGAATGTCTTTCCCATCCACTGCTCAGAAAGAGCATTTGAATTATAGTTACAGAATCACAGTTTCTACAGTGCACTCAATGACTAGGAGTAGGATGTAACTGATTGTAATTTAATTCATCAGTTTGTCTTCTGGCAGGAACTCTTAAAAGCCTGCATTGCTAATATGTTGATGGAAATCCACAAATGCTAAATCTGTTCTTTCACAGACAAAGTTTGAATATCAGATGAGTCTTGAACCTATAAAGCAAACATGCTGTTCGCCGTTAAAACAGGACACCTGCAAAGTTCTTAAGAATGAGCCTTGTGGTGCACGCTTCGGGACTGCGATTGCTGCAGTGAAGGATCTCAACCTTGATGGATATAATGATATTGTAATAGGTTCTCCCTTAGAGGATGATCATCGGGGAGCTGTTTATATTTATCATGGCCGTGGCAACACAATCAGTAAAAAATATTCTCAGGTATGAAGTAAAACTTTACAGATTGGCAGCTGCTATAAATGTATGTAGCACAAATCCTGTTTTCCATGTGTTCCCAACATAGAATCAAACTGTACTTCACCTGTCATGACAGCTTCTTTTTTAAAATGCTCTGTACTTTTAAACTCAGTCTGATTTAACTGAATTTGACTCTAATAATGTTACAAATATACTTGCATGTTTTTATTAGAAACCTTCTGAAATGTTCTGTACAGCCAGAAAAGTAGATATTTTGCAATTCTGAAAATTTATGGTGTGTTCATCACCATGGTAACCCTTTTAGGAGAATTGTAATGAAAATTTAATATATTTAAAGAGTCTAAAAGCCATCTAACTGCCAACAAATGTGTCTTGAATGTTCTTATCCTTCAGTATGCACTGCATAAACCTCTTAATGCTTTTCACAGCGTATTGCATCAGGTGGAGATGGGGAAAAAGTGAAATTTTTTGGCCAGTCTGTGCACGGAGAAATGGATTTAAACGATGATGGGCTGATTGATGTCACCATTGGAGGCCTTGGTGGGGCTGCCCTCTTCTGGTACGGATACTCACAGCAGCTGTCAGGCCAGAAAATAACCATTTGTCTTGGGATACCGATGTAACTTGCATGCACTAGTGTTTGGACTGTTGTGAGAATACTGGTTTCATCTCATGCTTTGACACTGGCTGTGAATCTTCATATTTTCATATATCTCTGGAGGAACGAGTATAAAACTTAACGGATAACAGTAATAAATATAAGAATGTTTTAGAAACCTTGTTAGCCTAGTATGAAGACCTTGCCCTCCTACACCATATTCAAAATAGAAACTGATTCCACTTGTGGCACTCAGTAAAACAGAAAAAACCCTAAGTGTTCTCTTTTTCACACTATATTGCCTATTATCTTATTAGCAATATCAAGGACAGGTTCAAATGTGAAGGGGACACTGAGAAAACTCATTTGACTTCCTACTAAGAAAAGTCTACTTTGACTCCCTACAGAAGATCTTGGAAAAATTTAACTAAACTTTCTGGTTAACAGTGAATTCATTTTCCTTACAAAAAAGCATGATTCAGATGGCATAATGAGCAATATATTTTTTAAGGGAGAAGAGAAAAATACTAGTGAGAGAAATAAACAAGGTAACGTAATCCCTCACGTCTAAAGCACAACTAAAACCATTTCTCTCTCTGGTAAGGCAATTACTAAGCCAGCTCCTTGCTTTCCCTGCCCTGCTGTTCCACCTAACTCACCTGATAGGTGATCAAGTTTGTCAGGTCTTGCTACCATTCTCAAGCTGCCAGCTTCTCTTCACCTTCCTCTGGTAGTTTGTCTTTCTAAAAGCTCTGTGTGTGAATGCAATGAGATTCCCCTTCACTGCATTGTTTAGATCACAAATCTGAAGAAAGCTATTTTGCCAGCTAAATTTTCTGCTGGTTTAGTACACCGGTGTACTCCGTCTCAAGGCCAAAAGGAAGCTAAGCCAGAGCAAAGGGAGAGGCAGGAATGCATTGCAGGGACAGGGGCAAAGGGGACTTAAAGTGAAGCAAATTGGTAGTGAATCTCAGCCTGTTTATCTACCCACAGCCTAAGAGATGACACACTACCCTCCAGCTCATGTATAGTATGTTCATCTGTGGATACCCTCAAGGATGGGCCTGGGCCTTCAGTCTCTTTTAAAATGGGACTGGCTGTATAGAGTTGCTTAAATGCTTTTGAAATATTTCCTTTCATCTGGTATCTGTTGTGAAACAAGTACAGCGCTGTGGAGAAATGCTGTGACCGCTTTCTCTGTAATTTGTTGTTTACTGGTACTATATATAGAGTGTATAGTTAATTATTTGTCTAGACCATCACATATGTGTATTTTAATGTCGAATGTTGCACATTTTGTAAGTTCATTCTTAAGTTAAAAAAAATTGCTGCTATTATTTTCAAGGCACTTTCTCTCTTTGTGTTTTTGTTAAGGTCTCGTGATGTGGCTGAAGTAAATGTTTCCATGCAATTTACACCCAAAAGCATCAATATCCAACAACAAAATTGTCAGATAAATAAAAGAAAAACAATATGCATAAATGCCACAATTTGTTTTAAGACCAGACTGAAGTCGAAGGAAGATATATTTGAATCCAGTAAGTAGATAAGCACTAAGCTACGGAATCTTTATGCTGTAAAACTGCTATGCTCGCATTCGTTTATTTCTCCAAAAATGGAATGCATCTCTTCTAAATTCACTATTCCAAGCGCATTTAAGATACCGGGGGAAAAAAGAATGTGTAGAGGCAAATTGGTTCGTAATATTGATCTCCACTTCCTTTGCAGGTCTACAGTATTGGATTACTCTCGATTCACAAAGGCAAATACCTCGAAGCTTGTTCACAGAAAGCCATGAGAGGAAAATGCAAAAAAATATAACTATCAAAGGGTCAGAATGTATTAAACATAACTTCTACATGTTGGCAAGTAAATCATTTAAAGTGTTTTTCTCATGTTGACATTATAGTAACCCAAAGGTATTTGATTAGTTACAAATTGGACAACAAAATCTGCATCCAGAATTAATCTTAAGAAGGGTACATAAAGTTTGTTTACCACTTAGGATTTATATATTTGTATATGTATATAGATATAAACTATTTACTTACCTGTACAGTCTATTGCCCTTTGTCTGTTTGTGTCTGTCTTTAGAAAGAGCATAACACACTTAGTGGAACAAAGCAGCTATCGTGGTTAGTAGTTTAGGTGCATTCAAAACTCAGCAGGAGCATATGAGCTGGAAGTCTAGTTTGCATATTTGCAATTCCTCCTACTAAAATATAGTAAAAAAATTTGCAAATTAGGTTTGGGATAGAGAATACTTACTGCGAAACAGAAATGTAATTAGCAACTGTGAGTATGAAATTGCCCAGATTGTAACTAATGTGCAGAGTGAATGGAGGTGTATATTATAAGCTACCCACATTTAAAATGTTTAGTGACTTCACAGTTGTATCATAATTCAAAACTAATGATAAATGATGCCCAGATTTTGCTTGAATATGCAATACATCTCCTAACAGCAGGCCTCAGTTTGACTTCACACAAAGTGATACTGCTGCTGTTCGTCTTACTGATCTCTTAAGCACAACTAAAAGAGCAAAATATATGAGTTGTCTGTTCTGAGACATTCTTAAATGAAACTGTGCTGGATAAGCTCAAGCTATGTGACATTTTTATGATGAGATGAACTACACAAAACATTAGTAGATATTTATAAGGATTGGCTTGCCCATTAAATGCTTTATCATCAATTGCAAGCATTCGAATGCTTCTGTAGCAAGGATTGGCGACAGTGTGACTGAAAAATATTTTACCTCAGCATTGTTTGGGGGTTTTAACCTCCTTAGATATTAAAGTGAATGTCCATAACAGCAATTTTGTTTTCTTTATGTTCTAGGATAAGCCTGACTTTCAGGACTCTGTAAAGGTTTTGCTGGAGTTCAATTTTTCTGATCCAGAGAGCGGACCTGTTCTTGATAGCAACCTGCCAAATTCAATATCTGAATATGTAAGTCAGCAAGATTCTGTATTAATAACCAAAGTATTTAAGGTAAAATTCATAGCCCACAGAAGAGCTGAAAGTATTGTCCACAAATTGGCGAAAGAGGGAGGGTCATTGAGCCTGTCCAGAAGATATTTCCTCTGAATGAGTCTTCATGAGTGAAAAGCTTCATTCAGTGTGCTTGGGAACCAGCCTGGGGTTTTAAAGCTGTCCAGAGTTAACTGAAGATAGAAGAAAGTACAAGCAATTTTACTGTCATTTTTTACATAGATAGAGCAGGGGAATGTTAGTCATATACTTTGATGGTGCTTGGCATCATTCATACTTCTACTATTGCCTCTTTTTCTAATCTAGATGAATCACTTAGAAGGGAATGAGTAGAAAGGTTATGTTTCATCTATGCATTTTACAGGATATTGGCATGTCTAACTGATTAATATTAGGGAAGACTTCTTTGATTGTCAAACAGAAGACCTTATATAAAATTAGATAATTAATTAAAATGCAAGTATTTAATTTTAATAATAAATGTAATAAAATTGAGAATAAAAATACTATTGTTGCAGATTCCTTTCACAAAAGATTGTGGAGCCAAAAATAAATGCATTTCAGATCTTGTTCTGAATGTAAAAGCAAGCATAGCTGGAGACAGGTAACTACACTGGGTTTATTGTATCACTTGATATCTACACAAAATTTCTATGTAAATTATAAATTCTGTAGTCTAATAAGATAATGCTGTGGCATAATTTCCAAATCAGAAACAATATAGTCTGGACACTGAAAGAAGTTCCTCTTTATGTTAAAAACAGATTCAAAAGTTAAGATGTCCAACATCCTTACTTTATTTTACAGCTCTTCTCCGTTCATTGTAAAGTCACGCAATGATAAGTTCACCATCCAACTCTCTGTGAAGAACAGAAAAGACAGTGCCTATAATACCAGAGTTTTGGTTCAGTATTCTCCAAATATTATTTTTGCTGGCATTGAGGTAGGAATTTTTCACATTATCACATTTATGATAACCTATATTGCTAGAGAGATCCGAGGAGGTCTTTTTATTAAGCCTGAATTTCACTGCTCTGGCATCATCTCAGTTGATTGGAAGATATTCCCTGGGAGTGCTGTCCTTGCTTATACCTCTAAAAAAGTGTATTTATTTTGACCTGAGTGGACTCTTGCCTAGCCTCCGTTAACTACAGACGCAAGTTCCACAATGACACTTAGACAGTAAGTGCCTGCATCTTAGATGAACGTCAGCACCATGAATCATCTGTACATCTGTAGAGCCAGAAATACCTTGTTATTCGTCAGTACAGCTCCTGAGCCTCTAGAATTCTCCTTTTGCACGTGTATAGAAAAAGCACTCTCTTCGTAGGGCAGCATAGGCAGTGCCTGCCTCATCCCTACCTCAGACAGCATTTCCAAAGTAGCTGTTTTTCTGCCTGCCTCAGCAGATATGCTATGAATTCACCTTAGTTCAGGTGGGAAACTTTAGGAGAAGTTTGGTTTCAATCTACAGTCCTGCTGTTGCAGATTAGGAGAAGTCAAGGATCCATAGCATTGTTGCTGACCCTGTGGCAATAATTTATGAAGTATGAATGTCACTTTTATTGCCAAGTTAGGAACAGATTTACAAAATTACATGTTAAAACTGTGTACTTATACATATGTTGATCTGCTAGACCCCACGACTAATTTGCATGATGTCCAGTTTGTATAAAATTCCTAATGTTCCAAACACTTTCACTGGAAGGGAATGATGGCTACTAATCGATGTAGATGTCCATAGGTGGAAATTGTTTTGTGGAAGTTGTGGCTTCCTATTTTTGGTCCAGTTCAATTAAGGCTTTGACTGTTACGATGTTTTGACAATGATGGTATATATGATCAACAGGCCCTTGATGCTTAGTCAAAATTTAAAAAGAGTTTGCACAAGGTCATGATTTCACTTTCTTTTTCCTTTAGGATATACAGAAAGATAGTTGTGAATCTAATCACAACATCACCTGTAAAGTGGGATATCCATTTCTAAAACGTGCAGAAGAGGTAAAAAGTCCCCCTGCATGCAAGGTCTTCTTGCTTCATGTTGCTCTAAGGCTAGGGCAGTCCCTATCACCTCTGAATTTCTTTTCTTTTGTGTTCACCCCAAAACCTGTCCCAAGCTACCCTTGATATGAACTGCACTGAGCCAGATAGGAAAACATCAGGTCTTCAGTACCTGGGCAGTCAGCGGTGGTATGTGAGGAGGTAGAAGGTGCATATTGCCATCCTTGACACTGTCAGAAGGCAAGTGGCACACCTGGCCAGAAGGGTCTGTCTCCAGATAGGATATTGGTTAGGATATACTGGTAAGACATTAGATACTGTGGTGTTCCACAGGTTGGAGCCTATGACTTTAGTTATTTTGTATATAAAATTTAATCAGATGGTTGGACAGAGAATAAGCTGGTATGTGGAAATGCTAACCTGGATCTGCCAAAGCCAGAGCTCCAGCTTGAACAGCTCCGGTGGTAAGTCTATATCTTCTGCTGGAACAGAAAGGGAGCTTTAGCTAAACTTAGCCATTGAAAATATGCATCTAAACCTCACTTAAATAGTTCTGATATTGAATTGGGAAATATCAAATTGCATTCAAATAAGACCAGCTGTCTTTCCTGGCAGTTTCTTGTCTGTTCCTCTGTATGCGTAACAGAAGGAGGATCAGGAGTGATGTCCTCTTACATTGCCTCCCACATACATGTTCCAGCTTGTGTCTTGGACTTGTAGGAATTAAGTCAGCTGTTAATTTCTTGCAGCCAAATAAGCATACTACCCAATGCCAGTGCCCACACAATGCTCCATTCCCAGCTTTACTGGATTTTTCACGTTTTCCTTTCAGGCTTTGATTGTTAGTTTGTCTGTAGCTATAGATCCTTAAATTTAGAAATTTCATACTCTTCTTTGCATTCAGAAATCAATTAATCTCTGATTCACTGATAAGCATCCCTAATACGTTCCTTTTTAAAGCCTCTTCCTGGGTCTTTTTTTTTTAATATGAAGAAATATCTAAGACAACTTTCTCTGGGTCACTTTGTAATAAAGATTTGTGCATATTAAAGGAAAAATAAAAGTTTGAGCTGAAAAATCCTGTACAGTAACAAATAGTAAAACTTTTGCTTCATATAAAATTACCCTTAAGTGTCAGGCTATAAAGAGGGACATGTTTGGGACAGTGTTCCCGAATTTCGTGTAGCGCCAAATTGTGATAGATTTGCCCTAGTTATAATGAGTAGGGAATTTTTATGACACCTAGTAGTCATTTATTTACATTGTAAACATTTCTGTTCGGTAGTCTAGGTGTTTTACTATATTCCAGCAGCCTTCTATAGGCAGCTTATCTCCACTGTAGTTGCCAGGCTTTGAAGCCAGGCTTTGAAGCTTTGTTTCTTCCTCACTGGAGGAAAAAAATGGGTTCGATAAATTGGTTGCAAGACCAGTTGGCTTCCATTAAGAATTACTTAGCTACGTATTTTTAATATACTACATAATAAGTTTTACTGAGGCTTGTCAGTTCTGAAAATTTGAGGCTTCTGTTTAATAAGTGATAACTATTAAGATTTCCTTCTTGGTTGGGACAAATTCAAAAAAGTGGATTCATTCATAGAAAAGTGTTAAAATGTGAGTAAGTATTCCACAGATAAAAGTAGCAAAATTTTGCTCATTTTTCGTCAGATCAAACCTTATTAGTGTGCTGCTTTTTCTTTTCTTTTTTTTTTTCTTTTAAAATGTGTAATGTATTTCTCCAAATAGATTTCCTTCAAAATATCATTCCAATTCAATGCATCATATCTCCTGGAAAATGTTACTGTTCACGTATATGCAACAAGGTTAGTTGCAATCATTGCTTGTTTATCGTCTGATTTTTTTTTTTTTTTTTTGAAAGCTCTACAGCTTTGTGTATCACAGCAAAACTAGGATGACTTTTCTCAACTCAGAAGTAGTTTAACAATCTGTAGAGCTGACAGCTTTACGGATGTACTCAGCAGTGGACTGAGTGGACTAAATAAACAGCTGTTTGTCTTTAGAGCCTGAGAGTCACAAATGAGTCATAATTTCCGGTAGTTTTACCCTCAGAAAAGGTTTATTCTCTTACAAAATTACTGCATACTTCAGCATGAATCACAGTCTATGCTAAACAAAAAGGTCTGGCCTTCAAAGAGCAAGAGCATTGCGGAAGTTGTCTGTGATAAAGTAAAGGAATGCACTTGCCCTCAGTGTTTGCTGTCCCTGCAAAATACAGGGATGGTGTGAGAGTAGTGGCCCTTACTTGGCCCATTTTCATTCAGTCAACTGCAGTCTGTAATTTTAACAAAGATGCATTTCTGAGCTGGGACTGGTGCAGGACTTAACTTTTTAGTTACTAAAAATAGTCTTTTGAATTTATTTTTAGGAGATAGTAATTAACTGGAAATGGGTAGTGTGTTTTCATACCCAGAGCTGTAGGTATTTCAGTTTCTTAAGACCCCTTCCCACCTAGTACTCATGTTGCATGTGCAGATGACTATCACACTCTGATCTGAGTGGCATACGTTGTTTTATTTTAGTGACAGTGAAGAACCACCTGAGACCTTAAGTGACAACAGAGGACACGTTACAATTCCAGTAAAATATGAAGTGGGATTAATATTTGTAAGGTATTGATGCTTCTCTGTACTTCTGTTTGCTAGCCCAGTAGACAGCAGGTGTTCAAAGAGAATATGGTATTGTTTTGTTGTTGAGCTGTGCTCAAGTTAGTATCTACAAATGACAGCTTCTAGTCTCATGAACAGGAAGCACAGGCTGCATTGAAAAGAGCAGTTACATGAAATGGTGGAGCAGTTATACTGTCCCTATCTTGCTGTAGCTCCGTTTTATCTATTTAAATTTGATCTGCAGTTTGCAAGTACAACAGCAGCTTTTGTTGATTTTTGTACTTTGCTCTCTTCATTCAAAGGCATTTCAGGTACATAAGAAAGCAAATACTTCCAGCTTCCTGATGGCCGTGAGTTTGTATCACTATAATACTGCATGGTGTGGTGTTTGATTTCCAGCTTCAAAAATTAGCCTTAATTTTAGATTCTCAGAGGTTTGTTTTTATCAATTCAGACATAAATTTTAATGCAGGTCTTCTAGTACAATTTATTTTCAGAAATAGCTAAAATTCAGTTAAATTCCACACCTGAAAAACATTATAATTATTATCAGTAGAGTATATTGCATGGTGTGCAGGTGTAAATAATTAAGTCTAATTCATTTTGGATGCATTTCATGGTTCAAATCCAGCCTTTGTTTGTCCCATAGGGAATAACGTTGAATTTAGAACATGTTGGTTTTGTTCTCTTTTTACTTGGTTCTGTCTTTTATAGGACCCTGCCTGTTTTACATGGCAATACTCAGGATAAGGCACTGCACAGCTAGAATAAGAACAGCAAAATCAGGCCCTGATGTATTACTTTTGGGAGCAATATTTGCTCATTCTGTAGTTTTATCTGAACAAAACATTTAAAATGTACATAATGAAAAGGAAGCACTACTCAGAAAACGGATGAGTTGAACTTCAGTGGAAGTAGCAATGCACTCTTAATTGCAAGACTAGTCGTGGGGGATTCATGAAATAATGAAAAGACCTGTATTATTAACTGCTAGAGTTTTTATGAAGTTTTTGTGCTTATTGGTTTTTTTTTTTCTTGTGTTTTTTTAATCCACAGTGTTTTCAAAGAGCACCATGTTATAATTGCAGCAAATGATACCGTCCCTACTGCTGTTAACACAACAGAGCAGATTGGGGATGAAGTTACTCTGCATTATAGGGTAAGAAACAATTAAAACTGCATGATATAGGTACTGGCTTAATCTTTTTTTTTCATCTGGTTTGAATCGCTCAGTGCGCTAGCCTATTACTTAAATAGCAGCTATGCAATATGTTAAACCTTCTACATGGGTACTTTGTGTTTAACACTGGTTTTTTTCTTGCTTGCTTTGGAATAAGGTGAGTCAGAGGTTCTCAGAGTGGTCCATCTCCCACAGAGTAGTTCAGGTGGTTTTTAGAGCTGCTGCCCTCAGCCGGGGAAAGAGTATGCCCTAATAAATGAGAATTTGACGTATGCTCACTGCAGTTGAGAACAGATATTTCCAAAATTCAGTCAGCTTTGAAAAAGGCAAATGCCATGCGCCAAGAACATTATCTTCCTAATGGAATGAATACTGCAAACTAAAATAACTTGAAAAAGATATTTAGTGGACTAGAAGCCCAGCCTCAAGTTGCAGTAGGACTGAATTTTGTTATCTTGAGAGCATCCTTGTTTCCCAGTGTCAAATCCAAAGCTGAACGAGGGTCCCAAATACAAAGGATAAAAGTCTCTGAATCAACCTTCTCTCTGTAAAAAATGGGCATGGGAAAGCTCTCGCTCTCACTAAATAGCAATGGCAAAGGGGGTTTTCATATTTTTTAGCCCACCTATAGTTTTTTACTCAGCTACTCTTTTTAGTCTAAAAGTTCAAATCCAATAATCTCGAAGCTTTTTGTGGATGTTTAAGACATTATTCATCTCATTTCAGAATCTTTGCTTTCTGAATATAATAGCTGGTGGACTGCAGAGTATACCATTTATGATCTCATAAGCACAACTCATCTCTGCAAGCAGCTTATCAAAAATAAGTAGTTAGAAGAAAAAAGTTAAACAGGTTCTTGAGTATTTATTAAGCTCGTCCACTTCAGAGACAGGATCACCTATTCTCCTGCCAGCAATTCCACCTAGGCATTTTCTCCATCCTCGGCCACAGCAGGCATGTTTAGAAGGAGTAGCATCTTACAGATATGTCCTGTGATCTTCTCAGGAAACATGTGAGAGGAGCAGGTGAGCAGGAGGGCTGTTGCCTAAGCACACCTGAGGAGGAACCAGCAGGAGCCACCGCTAGTACGGTGGCTCCTCTCGCATGTTAAAGCATTTTGGGGGCTTTATTAAAAATTGAAATGAAATTATCTGAAGTAGAAGTGTCAGATGATAAGAGGATGCAGCAAACAAGATAACAAGAAGGAATTTATGTCAAAATGTCCCCTTTCATCCTGTTCATTTGATTTCCTTCAATAGAGTATTGTATTATCAAAGACCACAGAAGAATGCGTCTGCTAATTCACAACAGGCTGTTCTCAGGGGGAAAAAGTAAGAGTTCGTCACACCACTTTTTGCATAACTGACTGTGGAAGTGTAAAAAAACCACAGAATAAAAGAAAAACACAGGAAAGGAAAAAACTCACAGTCAAATACCAACAAAATAAGGAAAGTACTAATCAAAACTTTTTTTTTTTATAGATTGAAAAAGGTGAACACTTTCCAATGCCAAACCTCACACTGCAGATCTTATTTCCTGATGTAACAACAGCCAAGAACACTCTTCTCTACCTTACTGCGTTGTCACATTCCCAAGTAAGCTAGGAATTTGTATTTTTATGATTAATTTAAATTTGAAATTTTTGTTGTAAGGAACTGCAAAATGCAAACATTTGGGATTATACCTTGCTTCAAGGTAGATATTGCTTTTAGTCTAAAAGATGAAATGCTGGTGTTTTAAGAGTATGTACAGGTGTGCATAAGAAGACAGAGAGATAAATTTTCTTAAAAGGAAACAAGTAAATTTAAAATGGTGTTGAACAATAACTGGACTAGAACAAGGTTAATTTGATATATTGCCAAGTGATGAGAGGTCCAGACTGAGATATGTGTGGCGGGAGTTTCTTTCTTAGTTTTGCCTACTGAGCCTCAGATTATCTCCATTGTCAGCAGTGCTTACTGCAAATGCTCTAGTCCTGCTGTGTACATCTAGAGCTCAATCTCCTGTTCAGTCCTCTTCTTTCTGTTACTGAAATTAGCCTTCCTGCACGTCTGCTCTCCAGCACTAGCAGTCCTCTGGCTTCTTCCTTCTCTGGGGCACTGAGACATCTTGAAGGGGATGGTAGGTCATGTCTTTCAAATGCTCTTCACTGCAGCCCTCATTTGAGTTTTTCCATTTCACTCTTCCAGAGCAGCTGGAGGAGATCACAATTCCAGCAAATCCCATGATTCCAGATCTGTAGATATTAAAACTAGAGCTATATCAATAACTGGATGGCTGAAGAACCCAA
This sequence comes from Aptenodytes patagonicus, assembly GCF_965638725.1. Lineage (NCBI taxonomy): Eukaryota > Metazoa > Chordata > Aves > Sphenisciformes > Spheniscidae > Aptenodytes > Aptenodytes patagonicus. The sequence goes on from NC_134982.1 coordinate 19,511,929, forward strand.
ATATCACTAAATGGTGACCTAAACCTCTTTTTTTTTTTTTTTTTCCAATCTTTCCCTCAGAGGCACACACATATATGCACCTCTGTCCAAATATTTCACTTAGTTTTGAGGTGTTGCACCACTGAAAAATAAACCAAATGGTCTAAGTGAAAGCTCAAGGTTCACTTTAAAACAAAAAAATCCAAAAACCCCCAAAATATTTCATGTTTAGAATAAAAAGAAATTGTGTCTGTTCTTAAATTCCTTCCCTCATTATTTTCATTCCTAGGCAATCACCATATTTGACCCAAGTTTGCACATAAACTCAACAAATCTGTGCTTTTTCTGTCGGTAAAATTCATCTACTGCTAGCTACACCCTAGTGATAGTAGTGTGCCAAAGTGCACTGCAGGGGATTTGCAATCCTCTCCATGCTAGCAATCTGAAAGTGAATGACCTGACTGAAAAAACAAATTCCCCCGCACCGAGACACCAAAGGATTTCCCAACTGCCTTTGAAGGAGCCATGGAGATCTAACAGTGCTCCAGCACCTGCTCCCCCTTCCTGGGCGCTGCAATGGAGGCTCCTGAATCCTGCACTTAACCTGCCTGTCTGCTTGCTAAGGCAGAACCTCTGCGGATTCCCATGCAAAAGCTATTTAGCTCTTTTAATAGCCAGCTCTTGCTGGTTCATGTAATGGTCATCTTGCAGGAAGCTCTTGTTTGCTTCTACAGATGTTTGAGTAGCTGGATAGAGTTTAGGTTAAATTATCTCATAAAAATCTCATTTGTTGTTTGAATAATGATACTTCAATACCTACACCATCTGAATTTCCTATTCTGCACTCTTGCAATATGCAGTTTTATTGCATTTAGCGGTTAGTAAATAATATTAATGTTATTAAATATTAAATATTATTTATGTTGGCTTGTTTCCAGAGCATTTTTTTTTAATAGATTGCATATTCAGACAATAAGAATAATATTTGTATTTCTGCTAACAGAATGCCATCTGCCAAACTAGTTACCCTGTAGATCCCTTGAAGATCAGCACTGGGAAACCATTTGTGTTGCCAAAAATAAAAGAACCTACAAAGGATACAATTATGGTAAGCCTACATATAGTACATATATTCATCCCAGATATCAACCCAGATCTTTGAGCTGAGTACTTCTGCAATAAATATTTAAAAGCTTCTCTCAAACTGTATCCTATGGAAACTCACTTTGTCTTAATAGCCTGAAAAGCCATTTTTATGTAGACTAGCTATAGGTTTTTTTTGGCTACAAAACTGTATGTGGAACTGAATTTGGTTTGGTTTGGTTTTTTTTTAAATTTAGCAAATGTGTAAATAACAGCACATTTGACAGCTGAGTAAATTTTCACCTCCTATATTCCCATTGTAATTAATAAATAGTAATATTTTAAAAGCTTCTCATGTCCCTTGCAACTTTTTTAGACATTCGGTTGAAAATACTTTCAAATGCTAACACTCTGATCTGACAGATTTTCCATGCAACTGGCAGAAATGTAATTGATGATCCCATTTGGAAAGGATTAGCCCCTCACATTTAGATGGAAGAGTTGCAAAGTAATTTTGCTGCCATAGTTCTGTTGGCACGTCAGGGGGAAAACCATCATACTACCTCCTCAGCATAGAGGTATGAGTGGAGTTTCTGGTGCAAATGAAGTCATGCCATGAGAAGAGTATTTTGTCACGCTTATCATAGTCCTTCACAGAGGTGATAAAGGTCTAGGCTAAGCAAAAATTTCCAAAGTGTTTCACATGGTTCTGCTGTCCTGACAGCTGGCAAGTAAAGATACTTAAATTTTCACACAGACATCCTGCCCTGCTTGAAAGATTCAGGTGTCCCACAATTTGAAAGGATCAAGAAACACTGCGGAGAAGCCATAGCTGTGTTGGCAGAAAAACACTTGCTGTTACAGGCTGTGCCTCCTTTAGGAGCTCTGCTGATGCCTTTTGCTGCATACCTACAGTTACAGAGCTTCCTCAAGGCTAAGCGAACCTGCAAAAACTGAGTCTATTCTACCACAGCATGAATATCTCAACTCGTTTTATATACTGCAGTGTCATTTTTACATAAAAAGCCCCAGTAATTAGTATTGGTTTAATATTGGTGTCATAGCAAGTCTATGATCTGTATATATAGTAGTTTACATATTTTTGGTTTAGTAATGTGAAAAGTCTCTTCCTATTAATTCATGCTTGTGCCTTTTAAACAGGACTGTGATACATACAGCTGTGCATCTATTAATTGTGCCCTGGTCCCATCTGACATATATCAAGTGAATGTTTCATTAAGAGTATGGAAACATACCATCATAAAAGTAAGTAAATCCCATTTGTATTCAGAATACTCTTGGCTTTGAGAAACTTAAGCCAATGTTTCTAATGTCTATTAAAATTACACCTTTCATTTTCTTAAGTCTCCACAGCCCCCTAGTATTTGAAATAATTTCTCTTGCTATTTTAAAATTTCCTCAAAACTAAGTTACATGCATTTTATTATCCTTAAAGTAAGTACTTAGAACTTAGCAGGAATTTCAAATCATGGTAAGAAGACACCCCTTACTTATTCTGTATTGATGGTCTTTTTTTTAATAGCTACTTATGCATCTACAAATTCTAATTTGGCAGATGTAAGGAGGGGTACATAGAAGCATATAATTTTTAAATAACTTTTAATCTGGAAGGATTTCTCAAGTCTATAAAGGATTTTTTGATCAAAAAGAGCAGAGGAGAAAGAGTCCGCCTCAGAGCACACCTCATTGTGTGAGGTTGTATTGTCTGATGGTTACAACAATGACCAGGCTGTGGTCTGTTTTGCTCAGTTGATAAATTTCTGATACTGAGTTCCTGTTTTGTGTCTTTGTTTTTCTCTGGAAAATAGCAGGACAAGAGGGGAGATACAGCAGAATTTTAGAAAGCCCAAGTCTGTCCCTGTGGCCAAAGTAGTATTCCAGGATTGATTAGTATTTCTTTGAAATCTCCACTCTCTACTCTTTCAGGACTGTTTTGCTGTCTTGTAAACGGTGATGTGTGTGCTGAAGGTGACATGCATGAGCAGCTTCGCTGACTTTCACATTTTTCAGCATCTCCCAGAACTTTAGCATTAAGTTTTGCTTTCACCCTTCTCATTTCTACAAAGCTTTCTACTTCAAAATACCTAATTATAAACCACAGCCATTTCTCTCTTCTTCCAGGCAAGTATTCACAGCTTAACCCTTGTTGTGAAAGCATTACTTAGGAGTGAGAACTCATCACTGATTTTGAGAAACGACCATCAAAAACTGGAGGTAAGAACATGATAATTCATGGGTTTACTCTTCATGGGATTTATTGTGCTACTGAATCATTCATTACTAGTGAACTGATTGTTACCTATTGTAATGTTTTATCCTACTCTAAATAAAAGTGATTTCATATCACAGTAGAAATGTCAGAATTAGTCAGATGATGATACCAAAATCCCATTACCCACCAATGTACCTGGGTGAGAAGTACTGTCTGAAGTATTTCTGCCTGCTGCAGTATAAATGCTTCCTGCATCTATGTAAATTAAAAGCATAACTAAAATTCTTTTAAGGAATCAATAGTATTTTAAAAATTGTCCTGGGTCATTTAGAAGTGATCTCACTTTGTACATTGTATTTTCTTTATTATTTCTATATTTATTATTTCTTTCCACTTCATTACCCAGGATATATATTTGAAACAGGAACTTTTATTTTTCAGAAGTTCCCTGTCATTTTCTTAGATAAGAAAGTATATAACATTATAGTAGTGGTGTCAGGTATAAAGAGAAATGTCTTTAATTTTGTTAAAGTTGTTATTTATCTTTTAATACTCTTTATTCCAAGACGTTTATAGTGGTTAATGCATTGCTTTTCTGTGATAACTTGTATGTGCAGGGGCTTACTTACTACAATGTACATTTTTAAGCAAAAGTCCTACTATGTGCTGTTATTGTTAATATCCCCAAAATTTAAAGCAAAGTAATATTCAATGTGAATTACATCTTGTGCAAAATATTTTTGAAAATACAAACATCACAGGTCAATTATTAGTTGGTATTGTATCCAGGCATTTCTTTTAAGTGATAGTTCAAAATTCAATCCAGGAATGAAAACACAGCTAAGAGGCTTGCAGATAATGAGAGCTGCCTTTACAAAGAAATTCAGAATTAACTTTTTTCAAGATGTAATTTCAATTTGAATGTTTAGTATTCAGCTCTTCAATGCTTTTTTGAACTATAAAGTTGTGTCTCTAATAAATTCTTAAGTTAAAATAATTCAAACTCCTATATGGTCATGTTTATTTAAATGTGAATATTCCTTATTTCAGTTTAGTTTACACCAGATACACCTGGTTTAAAATCAAATTAGTATCTACACAGCCTTTTACACTTATTTCATTTAATTGGTTTAGAAGCTTGTTAATCACTGCCACCTTTCAGGGAGGCAGGCATTGAGTGATGAAGAATAGACTAAAGAAACTCCCTAACATACACTTCAACTACTCATGGTTTTGGTCCTGTATCCTTTATAACAATGACCACTGACTTACAGCAGGGCCAACCCTCATGAAATGAATGCACTTACAAAGTGCAAGATATTATCTAAATATGGGGTTTCATGTTGGAGATTATTTTCTCAATTCCCTCCTACAAATTCCTGTAGTGGTACCCTTCTGGTGCATACTGATAAGTGTCATGCTGCTCTGTTGATATTTTAGAAGGACAAGTTATTTATTGCTTCCTTTCTGAACACTTTGCAGACCATGATTAAGATTTCCAAAGAACTCCCACCGGGTACAGTCCCCTTATGGGTTATCCTCCTGAGCATCTTTGCTGGACTCTTGATTCTTGCACTGCTTATATTTGCTTTGTGGAAGGTAAGCTGCGCATTCTTGTCTTCATGAAAATAAACAAATATGCTTAAATTCTCTGCCATGTCCTTCCCATAACTAGAACTTCACAGACACTAATATTATGTAATAAGTAGAGTGAAATCTTGTAGAAATGACAAAATAACACTACGTTTTTCTGAGGTAATGTAACATGCAATGCTAACCAATTGAAACCTGTATTGCCAGTATGTTATGAAAGGAAAAATAAAAAGATATTTTAGTACAATTAAGGGTTTATTAAGGGGGTTTTTTAATTAGCTTTGGCTGTGGCCTTTGATAACCAGGTTTTCTCTTTGTGCAAGATGCTAGGCCTGTGGTGTAAGTATTGCCGCAAGTGGGCACTCTTCTCCAAGCTAAATATTTAGTTCATACTTGCGTTAGAAGGTTACAGTTTATAGATTTCAACATGCATAATCTCTTGAAAAATTCGACAAGTATAAAAGGAAGTATTATTTATTCAATTGAGTAGCAAATATTATTAAGCATTTTAGCCTTTGACATTATGTGAGCATAACAATGATTCGGCAACCATAACAATGATTCCACAATCGCTTAGTATGTATTAACTGTACTCTTTTTGTCTGCTTTCGTGACATGTGTCTTTGTTTTTCCTGGAACAGAATAACTAATGTTGTACTTCAGTGATAAAATATTAAACGACTTTTTACTGTACTGAAAGTGTTAAAATAGTAGTAAGAACCAGCACATGAATGCTACCAATACAGGTTGCATGCTGTGAGCAGTTCTTGGTCACTTTTTTCTTTTCTGCAGGCTGGATTTTTCAAGAGACCACTAAAGAAGAAAATGGAGAAATGAAGAAAAAAAAAAAAAAAGCTGAAATTTTTGCTCAGGTCTGCCTCAAAAATGTTACTGTAAAATTAAAAACTTAGATGCAGTGGTCACAAGGTTTTCTAAACTCTGGCACGTTAAAAAAACAAGAAGCAGAACAGCAAGAAGCAAATCAAGCACACATGCAAAGGAATGATGCAGAGGAAGAATAAACAGCCTTATGGCATTTTGTGATACTCAAGGACATGCTTTCAAGTGTTACTCATTTTTGGAGAGTAACTGAGTTCTAAGATTCTAATGGGTTTTAATATGGAAAATGCTTAATCATATTTTTATATACCTATGTATGTGGAACCATTTTTCATTCCAAATTGTGCAACAAGTCAGCTTGTATGTAGCAATCCCAGTCTCTTTTATCACCTTACGATTTTCAGAAGGAAAAAGCATAATTTTAAAAATTTCCTCTTTATGTCAGTTCTGTGAAAGCAGACTGTCAGTTCATGAAGCAGAACATGCAAACTTTGAGAATGCACCAAATACTGTATGGTAACTGATGTAATGACAAATCAGAAGATAGAAGCACCTGCAGAATTTTGGGTGAAGATTACTGAAATACCTTGGATTTCTCTTTCTGCTCGTTTTAGCGTGTCCAGCTGAACCCCGGATACTCCAAGAAAGAGATTTTTATGGTCAAGCAGACCATAAAGGATTGATCCATTAAATTTCATAACTGTTTGAACTTGAAACAGATTTTTGGCAGGCCTAAGAACGTATGCACAAAACATTCAAGCCCATCTGATTGCACACTGTATTCAAATAAGCAGGGGCACAATTGTATCTGCAAATTAAAATGTCCATATTTATGCAGAAAATGTTTAGAGGTACCCTGAAAGTTTGACTCTTGCTGTATATCTTGGAGTAGCCAGGAGGGTGCTTCATAAACTGTCACTGTAAATTTATTGTGTAGCTATTTAATCCAATGAGTTTAAAGTGTACAAAATGATAATTAACAAAAGAGCACGGATAGGAAATTCAGCACTGGCAAGCTTCTTCTAGTATTGTAAGTCACACCTCATCTTTGTTACTTATGAATTTAAGAAGTGATGAATAATTTGTGTACTAAGTAAGCACTTAACAAATGATGTTTATTTTGTGTCAAGGATTAAAAGTTTATCTGAGAATACACTGAAATGTAGATAGCAAAAGATTTCTTTAAGAAATTTTTTCTTTCTCTTTAGACTATTCAGTTTCCTCCTTTCTTTCATGCACTTGTCTTCCTTCCATGAGGATCTCTCCCTGGGGCTCTTGGGCTGTGCCTTGTCCTTGAGAGCTTCCTATATTACTTGCAGCCACACAAAATTAACAGAAGAAAAGGGAGGCATGCTGGCAAAGTGCAACGTTGCCTCAGCATGAGATTACTTGGTATTGATTGCCAATAGATCAGAAAATGTTGAGGAGACGTACTAAGTTCTATAAGATGTACTTGTTTGCAGAAAAGCTTTGCCTTGCCAAGGAAGCCAGGAAAATTTGTTCCTCCTCTTGGTACAAATGTCACTGGAATGAAAAAAAAATCACTGCAGTTTTCCAAAAGGTTTTAACTTAGCACTGACTTTATAGTAGTAGCTTAAAAAGCAGTAATATATTTTATAAAGACTTTTTTTTCTTTAAGAAAAGACCACAGATTTGGTTGAACATGCTGGCAAGTACAACTCTGGAAGTGTGCAAGAAGGTGCTTTATTGTTTGAAAGATGCTGTCGCTGTTAAGTCCCTTCTATTTAGTTCCTAAATTAGAGAGAGTAGTTATTGGGAAAGGCTGAGACTTATGTGAATGCAGCAAGTAGGATTAAGTTTGAAAGTGCTTGCAATTTCTCCTTGTGTCTGTGGGAAAGGTGGTTATTTCATAACAACAGTCTGCTGAAGGTAGCAGCATGACTCAGAAGAGAGGGCAAAGTCCTCCGTGGGAACACTGTGGGTGGCTGTGCTTTGCAGAGCCTGGGAGAGCCACCGAGTCGGCAGACTTGCTTGCTGTGCTCGTCTGCACGCTTGAAAGTGCACCTTATCTGAAAGGGTACGAGGTGAGTTGCCCTGGTTCTGAGCACAGAAGCAAGACTTGAATGGAAGCAAAAAAATGGCATAGAGGAGTTGTGGATAGAATCCCTGCTTCATTCATTGTGCGAGTTAAATTGTCCTCCAAGGAAGGCAAAAATCCATTTTTTGAACAGTGAAGATAAATTAATATTCGCAGAGGTGTTTTCAGTCCCATGTGAGATGCAGGTTTTATTTTAAGAAAATGTATGATTTTGCCAATTTGTTTGAAAGATTTAAATGGCACTTGTCACTGCAGCATCTGAATGCCTCAGAATTGTAAATGTTTTTTTTCCTTATAGTAACTGTAAAGGCATAGCAGTGCTGTTATCCTATTATGGTTTTGTAAAGGAACAGAATTATGAAGGAATTGTGACTCACCTATGCACACATAGAAAGTCAGTGGTAGAAGAGGAAATACTTATATTTACTATTATTCAGCCAGTTTGTAACCATGAGGTCATTTTTCCTGGCTTCATAAAATTACTCACAAGTTGTGCAAGCCACACATCATTTTTATGCAGCATACTTTTATTTTGTTTAAGTGTTTCACTTTTTAGTTATGATAATCTGTTAACCAGAGCTTTTTACTTTTCTGATGACCTTTCATGTCTTATTTTAAAGCATCAGCCTAACTGAAAAAATATGTCAATAGAACAGTCTATTTCCCTAGATAAGGACTATGCAAAAATACATACATATTTTATCAATGCAAAGTATGTTTGAGATCAGTTTTCCATTCTTTTTAGACTTGCTTTGTACTGTAAAAGCAGTAATAAGCTTCATGTAACCACACTGCTTTCCTCTTTGTCATGATGCTTTCTTCCTTTTCACGTTTGTCCTATTATCAGATTTCCAATTATGATATCTATTTAAAATATTAAGTATGCAAAGGGGATACCACTATAGCACATTATTCTTACAGAGGCTAAATTAATAAAATCACTATTTTTATCCATAAGAGCCTTTCCACACAGCACTGCAAGAGCAATGTTTTACTGGTTTTCACTATATACAACAGAAAAGCCTACTGAAAGCAATATTGCAAACTTCAGTAACATCTTACTAAAATTTGGCAGGCACAAAAAATGTCAGAACAGCACGTAATCTGTTTTGTTCCTATAAAAAGACACATTAGGGTTGTAATATGATTCTAATAACTAACAAGCTGAACATTTTTTCATTCAAATAAAAGCCTGTAAAAAAATAGTAATAATAAATTGGGTGTATGACCAGAGCTTAAGCAACAGAGGGAGTCTGGCCCAGCTCAGTTCCTAACTTCAGCACTGAAGTAGCTAATCTTAGAGGGAATGGACAAGCTACATTTCTACAGCATAGAACTTCTCTGGAAAGGAGCAAGAGCTTTAAACCATCGCTCCTCCTTCAATTTGAGGCTGTTGTAGAGGTTGTTGATCTCGTATGTAATTTTAGAAGACTTAGAAAACAGCATCTACATTAGAGCAAGCTCCTGGACTGCTGCTTATGTTCCTTTGCTTGTCTGGTGTCACTCTAGGTCTGTATTATGAGCCCTTGCTACAGACAAGAACCCACCTGTTCTGACCCCTTACCTGAGCCCTTTAGTATATATCCTGTGCTGAGTCATTTTGAGCATGATGTTTCTCTTCTGCAGAGCTTGAGTCAGAGGAATCTACCTTCAACTGGAGCCAAGGGTTTTCATCTCACTTGGCACTCAGAGGCTGGAGTTAGGGTCACACTCATCTAATGAATTCTACATACTCTAATTGTTTTAATTTCTTGAATTAACTATTGTATAGGTGATGATCCCATTCAAAAATAGAAGCAGAGCAAGAGAATCAGAATCTACTGTTGTTAATTATACCACTTAACAGGAATAAGAGGGAATTTGCATCCTTTTTAAGAAAATCACAACATTCTGCATGGCATTTTTTTTCCTGTAAAATTATTCCATGTGTTTTATTGATTAAAAAAAATTAAAGAGTCTAGCGAGCCTCCTTTGTAGTTTGTTTGCTTTTCATTGATATAAGAATAACATAAAGGGATCTCAGTACCTAAAAACAAATCCATCTACCTGTCAATAGAAAGCTATTGTAGAATTAAGCATTCTTGCACAGCTTAACATCAAGGAAAGCTTGAATGTGGTCAAGCTGTCAGAAATACACTGCCATTAATTGTATGGATACTGTACTTACAGCCACATTTGAAAGCTTTTCAGAGGGCCGTATGACTTCCTGACACAGATTTGTTTTCATGACATTACATACATGAAAGTTGAAGACACAGACATTCATCTAACCATTCCTCCTATCCAGTGATTTTTCTGTACAACTTACTCCTGTGACCCAAATAGTCCCTTGTCTTGCATAGTTGTAAATGATTCACATCAGCTTCCTTAGAGCCTAGTAAACATTTGTATCAAAACTTCCTAGAAGACGAAGATGACACCTTTTATATCACAGTTAACTTTTAGAAAACATTACAAACCATGTAATTACTTAACTGTTATCTCATCAGAGACTACTTTGATGGTGAATCACAATTCTTTAATAGCAACATCCTGTCTAGTCATAGGGGAGTGCTTACCAAATGTCCTACTCTGTGTGTATCTGATCCTTACAGTTTGCTGGACATTTTCCATAGGAGTATTTCAATGAAAATCAGAAAAAAAGCCACTTCTGTTTTTGTTTGTCTGTTTTAAAGTGCTTTTCAATTGAATTAAAAAAGAACTAGAATCACTTTCTCACAGCAAGGAGTGTAACATTATGTATCATTTGCACAAAACTGGATTACAATTCATTGCATTTAGCAGAAGCAGCCCTAACACTTCACAGTTCAAAGGCAAAACAGTTCATGCAGTGGGTGTGGTTTGAGCCCTGTGAGGATGAAGAGTCACAAAGACTAAAGCACTGATGAAGTTTTAGTAACAACTGGCTGATACCACAGTTTAGACAGCGCAACTGGATTCTGTTTAAAGAACCGGATGATAAAGTGAGCTATCCTCAATACCATCATGTTTTAATTACAAAGACTGAGGGCTGACATCCCAGAGATATCGGACTTTGGTCATTCAGTCAAAAAAAAAGGGTGAGTAAAAGACCCTCAGGCAGATTTTTCTTCTGACTCCAGTACAGTGGGGCATGGTGCTCCTTTACTGCATTTCCCCTCGTGTGCACTTACCCTTTCACCCTTCTCCTTTTCTCAGTGTTGTAAGTCTTCTCAGAAAGGACAGACATTCCTCAAGGGCTTACTAAATGTTGCACCTCCTAGGGATTTTCAAAGAAATGGGAGAGGGAGCAGAAGTATTCAAAGTGGATTGCACATTTAGATCTAGCAGGCCAGTTGTCTTGGCACACTCTGTCCATCCCCTTCGCACACTCTCTGTTCACTTTCAGCAGTGGCCATGGTGAAATCCCACTTCTCAGCTAAGGTTCAGCTGGATTTGGTGATGGAAGTTATTATTTATTGCAAAGCTTCACGTATCTGGTTCAGTATTACATATGGTCCTTAAGGTTTATTGATGTTAAGGGTGCCATTGTTCTTCCTCCCGGGGTAAAGGAATAGGATCCCTCTCTCCAGTGAAAGTTGCTTCATATCATCTTCCATTACAGAGCCTTTTCATCTTATCAGAGAGCATAAGATGAAAAACAGAGGATCCCCTCAGTTTTCCCTAAAAAGCATTTGAAGTTTTACAATTTTGTGACAGTAGACATAGTCTGAGAAAAGTAACTCATTTTCTTTCCTTTTGGGGAATTGTATACACAAACCTTGCTGAGTATTCTCATCTCATGGCCCAAATTAATAGTCATTAATAGCTCACTTCCTTGTTTGCCAGCTAATAAAACCTCACTGAGAAGAGCCTATTACTCTGGCCTCAGTCATTTTACACTATGCCACAACAGATGATATTACATCTCAAAACTTCTAGGGTTCAGCTGAAACTTCTCGCTCCCCTGTTAGCCAGAAAAAAAAGCTCTGGTGGTATTGGTGGTGTAGGTTTTGAGACTCTTAGGAACCTCAAAAACTACTGAGTTGCTTTTTGCCATTTATTTGAGGGATCTGCCAAAATTAATTGACAGTCTCTGGCCTCCTTCATGTCATGAATTTCCAGCATTGGAACAGATGCCTAGAGATCTCAGCAAACAGCCATTAGCAAGTATATTTAGAGAGCAATATGTGTCTTATAAGATACTGCTGCAACACAGTTCGTCCCTTCATGCAAAGCACCTTCAGGTTTCATCCCAGTTATTGAGGGCTGGCCTGTTTGCCCCCCCAAGAGAATTTTTCTTATAGGATGAGTAAGATTTCTGCAACCTGATAAGGAACACTTCTGTACATCTAGTCAGTTAGACGACACTTGATCCTGTTACCACATTTTATCCCCAACCTACCTGTCTGGTATTTCCTCTTTAACTCAAGTTTTAGTAGCTAATGGTAGATGGTATGTAGCAAATGATCAGTTGAGAACAGGTCCAATTCAGCAGTTACGTATATACCAAAAGGTATTTTTTTTATATTCAGCATTATTTTTGATTAGCTTAACACATTTAAGCTGCAAACAATATACAAAAGAATAAAAAGAAAAAACCCAACAACAAAGCAATGCATTAAGACTTAAATTCATCTCAATTAATTTAAAATTCAGTGAGATTCAGTGGGAATTGTTAAGGGAGTCAGGTTTGCTAAAAAATGCCTACCAAACAATTGAGCAAAAAAAGGAAGAATGGATAGGTCTTACTTCCACAAATCAGAAAACTGCTATGTTTTCAAAATAGAAATGGTCAAAAATGTAAATAAAGGCATGTTCCGAGGAGATAGAAGTTCTTGTCTTCTCATCATGTACTTGTAACTCCTGTCTGAGAAATATTTTTGAGATACCCACTATTTTTATGAGTTCAGGTGGTTATTGGAGCTGTATCAAGGTTAATGCTTTGGTAAATAGGCTGAAGCTGCTAGGGTAGCACACCGGCTGCTCTAGAGAGCATGAAATTACATGGGCTGCATTAGCAGGCTCCTGTGTAGGGCCTCACTTCTGGGGATCACAGGTGGATGGGAACATTTCTTCATTGGCTACCTTATTTCCCATTAATATAATTTCCCCATGACAGGCACAAGCTTTGCTCACCTGGAAAAGGAATTGGTAAAAATATGTGTATACTCTGTGCTAGGTAGGACATAGTTCAGTCAAAACAGCATGGAATAGGTAAATGCTGGTACGTCTACAGTAGGAAGCAGTGCTGTGCATCAGGAGCAGGACTGGAGAGTGATACAGCTATTGCTGAGGATATGATGCCCGCACTATATGCCTTTTGAAGGTTTTACTTTAAACCCTGTCTTGAATATCAATTTCATATTTATTTTTCAGATGACAGCCTTACTTTAAAGGACATGAATATTATTCCTGCAGGACTGCTCTTCAGATCAAAACACTGGCATACTTGTCTTTGCCTGTAGTGAAAAGGAGCATTAAACTACCTACAGCTGCTGTGTTTTCTCCCTGAAATCCTGACTTCTTCAACATTCAATCCCATTTAATTCCTACAAGGTTCGTATTAGCTGGTTAAGAAACCAAGTGCATGCTGACCCAGCCGGACTTTCAAACATTTTGCCATGGTCTGTGTTGAGTCTTTGTCATCTTTATTAGCCCTTTTCTGTTCATTTTTAACAGTTCTTGTGGAAAACAGGATACTTGGTTTAAAATTTTTACTCTGGGATGGCTTATGTAACAAGGTAGGTTACTCTTGACCACCATGTAAGAAAATCAGCTTCCTGAAGTGGATTTGGATGATTCTCAAAGGGTTTGAGATGCATGGGGAGGTAAAGGAGGCAACTCCACAGATCTTAAACCAATCTGCCTTTTGTCTGCTTTTGTAACCCATCTGCAGCTTCCTTTGTGTCTGTCTGTGTGTGTGTATGCTAGTTTTCAGCCACACCAACCCCCTGACGGCCTCCTTACACCCTTGTACAAGTGCTAGTGCCACCACAAGAGGTGGACTAAGGGTATGCACAGCCGGGCAAAGAGGAGACTGAGTCCAGACTTACCTTGGTTTAACAGCATGGCCAAAGAGTGAGAGAGAAAGAATACGTCACCTGTGGCAGGCGTGATCCATTAACTGCTGTACCTTGTGACTTTTCAACGGGGAATGCTAGGCTTGGGACAGGCACTAAGCGGGAGGCTCGGTTTGCCTCACAGGGGGTGTGGATGTGCATGTGCCTGGGGAGGGGGCTCGCCGTACCACTTTACACATGACTCTACATACTGCATACTACTTCAGGTGTCTGACACACCAGTCCTCCTGAACTATATGCCTGCTTTTCCCTTCAAGTCAGCAGCGTAGGTATTTCTGAAAACTACATAGAGAAAGTCTTGCTGCCTGAATTAGCTGTCCACCCTTTGCATGCAGAGGCTTTAAAAGGGAAGTGAGACTAAAGGATATTTTCAACTCACTGATCTTCTGCCCTAATTTCTACTGGGAAATGCAGATTCCCAGTAGGGGAAAGCAACTACCCTGTTAATCTTACAATATTAAGAATACAGAAATATATCTATTAAAGTCAAATCAGCCACGATATTCTCAATAATGGCTTGGAATTAAATCATAGAATGAGCTAAATACTAAAAATAACCAATCCTTATACATACTAAGAAGTCTGTCTTCCTGATTATTCATTATACAGATTCATTATAATTAAATCAGCAGAAACACATAAAAGAACCAATATTGGGTCAGACCAAAGGTCTATGCAGTACCAAGTCCTGTCTCATGTCAGCCAAAGCAGATACCACGGGAAAAGCATAAGACCAAGGCATGTAGGCAACCAGCTTCCCACAAGCACTCTTCCAACCTCCAGCCATTTTGCAGCTCAAGGTCTTCATAGGCTGGGAAGGTTTCAATGTGTTTAGCAATCCTTGGCAGATTTCTCTTCCCTGACCTGGACTGGGAGCCCAGGTTAACTTTAAACATCTGCCACTCCACAGCACTGCGATCTGCACTTGCGTGCTCCCTGGGAGAAGAATCATCTTCTGTTTGTGCTGACCTTGCTACCTGGTAGCTTCATCAGACATCCCTCCCTCACATATTGTAAAAGAGTACAACTGACCCCATCAGCCTGATCCATGCCCCTTCTAGTATATATTTACTATGTCCTTTTAAAAGCATCGCTTTTCCAGAGCAGAAAGTCCTAATCTACATAATTAGCCTTGGTATTGAGGCCATTCCCCACCTTTCTTACTCTGTCTCAACTTTTTCTAGTTCTACTGTAGCATTTTGAGATGACTGAACCAAAATTGCACAAAATGTTAAAAATGTGTGGTTTGGACAGTAGCATAGTGAAGTGTTGTTTTATTCTCTACTCATTGCCTAAGTAATTCCTAAAATTTCATTTGTGTATTTTTGACCTTTTCCAGTTTAATTCTGAAACTGAATTATTACTAATGTCTAAACTACATCCTCACAGCTAATTTTAACATTTCCTTTTTAGATTTGATTTTTTTTTTAGTAGCTTATTCTTTTTTCCTTCAGTGCAGCCCTTAACATAACATTTTTGTTGTAGACATCATGTGTCTGCCAAAAATAATAACTGATACTTGGTAGCCCTTCCCTCTAACACCTTCAGACAAATAACGTCAAAGGGGTGACCTGGAGCCATACACCTTGGCTTCCTGTGTGTAAATTGTGCACCTTTGCAAGAGCCCCGCCCAGAAATACATTAACAAAGAACTCCTCAGTTTGGCATACCACAGAAACTCTGATTCTGTGGCCACCCCTCACAGATGACAAAAATGGAAATACCTGAATATTTTTCTGGGAAGGTTGGCATTAATTGTACATTTTGTCATCACATTAAAAACCTAGGATAACACACATTAGTTGTAAAATTTCACAATAAAACTGATTATTAAGTATGTGTTCACCAGAACATCCTTTAAAAATCAAATATTTGCTCAGTATCTTCCCTCTGCAACTTTTAATTTTTCTTGAAAACGCAAAAATTTTAGTGATCTTTTCATAGTGGAACTGATCAAGCTACTTGCTTCCCACAGTCCTTACCGTGAAGAAGTTTGTTTGGCCCTTGCCAACAAAATAGTTTCTTCTAACATGCAAGTAATCCATATTTGCATAGAACCAAGCCTGAAACTTTGCAAACCAGCTCAGGCAGATATGGTGTTTTTGGCAAGTGTCCCTGTGATCACTGACAAGCAGACACAACAGGGTGCTATAAAACACATCGTTAAACAACAGAGACATGTAAAGCAAAGGCCCCATTTTAAATTGCAAAGATAAAGAGCACTAACCAAACTGTTCTCTGAATGATTTTTTTTTTTTAATCAGTGTAGGTGAACTATAACAAAGAATTATTTTTCTGAATAAGTGTAATATTATAAAATAGCTGAAGAGAGTCAAAAAGGTGAAACTGCACAATATAGAAAATCTTTTCTGTAATATGCAATATACAGTTCAGGATTATATGGGAGGGTTGTTATCAAATGCCTTATAATCTATTTAAAACAGAAGTATTCATCTAAGGGAATATTGTTAAAGAATACAATAATTCTCACAGTATTTATTCTCCTATGACCTATTCTTTGTAGACACAGACAAATGTTAGTCTGAGAAGCAACACCCTGGGAGACAGCCTTTGTGTGTGAGAAACTATTTTTCAACATTGTGTCTGGGTGAGGAAGATAGTTTCATATCCTTAGGGTATATTTATAATTAGAATGATGTAACTGAATCAAAGACATTGTTTCTTAGGAAACTAAGACATCTTAGTCTGCAGAGGTTATTTTAGGGTGGGGCAGAGGGGGATTCTACGTTTATTTCATCTATTAAGAAACCATTTTTCTCTATGCTGTGGATTTTTTTTTTTGTTATTGTCTTTTCATTAGTATCCATTAATTAGTGTTCTTCTTCCTCGTGGAAGTACAGATTTTCCTCCTTGTCCCAGAGCTGCACACATATTTATACACTCAGCACAGATGGGAAGAGGAGCGGCTAGAGCTGCTCTCCCGATCACAATTTGCCTACTGGTCACTGGATCGCACTTCGTACTGAAGCTGACGTTTCTGCCTTAGGGAGCCGCACCTTGACGTGTGTGTCTGCAGGGCCTCAGTGACACCACGAAGAGGAAACCCAGGGACAGCTCTGAGAGACACGTGAGTCATTTCTGGTAATGGTTGACCGAGGGCTTCAGAGTTCGGAAGTGACGGTGTCTTGGGAAGTGCTCACAAACAGTGAGTCCATGTGCAAGTTCATGCATTAGGATGAGTAACATGTCTGTGTGTCCTGTAAGAGTAAACACATGAAAGAAGTCAATGTGAGTTACACAGGGACAGGTCCCCACTGTACTTCCGTCAATGATTTTAATGTCCTGGCAGAGCTTTCTTGAACTGCATGATGTCCACGAGGAACGAATGTCCAGATAAATACCTGTTGAACAATCCCACCTGTTGACAGGCTTCTTCATTTTAACTTACAATTCAGATTCAGAATGTTAAAAAGAAATAATAAACTGAGAGAACACATGTACTTTTATAGCACTCCTGCGGCACTTTGCACTTCTTTCTGATTTCCTAGCAAGTTGAAGTCGTCGCCTCCTTATTTTCACTGGCTTCAATTCACGTTGTCTCCCTGGATATTGGCCTGGTACCTAAGCCAACGTAGGCAGTATTTTGCGCAGGCATCCTCACCATCATTGCCAACTTCGGATCAGTTGTGTGGCAAAGCTCCTGGATCCTGTTGCACTTCTGCCTAGCTGAGGGCATATTCTGCAGGAATTTAATTTAAAGGAGAGGATACAGGCTCAATGTCATTAAATGTGCAATTTAGTACTCGAGGAAGACAGCCACTCTACGCTGTTACGTAAATTCACGTTTTACCACGATTCTACATTTTTCTGACTCCAAAAGCCGGGAAGAGGCATACCCACCCCTCCAAAGCGTTGCCTGAGGGTACCCCGGCCTGAGGCGGCGGTTCCTGCCGTGCCTGCGGCCGGTCCTCGCTCCGCAGCCCTCCTTCCAGCGCAGCGCCGGGGAGCTGGCACGCAGCTCTGGGCAGCGCCCGCCGGGCGAGCGCGGGTGCCTCCTCCAGCGAGTGAAACTGGGGGAGAATCGAGGGGGACAACCCGGCTGCAGAGCCTGCAGGGGATCGCCGGGACCCCGCCGGCGAGCACCGAGAGTGCGGGGAGGGGGGAGCTGCCTCCGGCCGCTCCGCGCCCGGGGCGCGCAGTGGGCGTGGAGGAGGAGGAGGAAGAAGAGGAGGAGGAGGGGTATTTCGGGGCGGCGAGGAGCAGGTGGCGCTCAGTGCCGCGCTGGGAAGCGGCCAGCTCGGGAGCGGCACCGGTCCGGCCTCCGCACCGCACCGCGCCATGGGCTCAGCGGGCGCGGCGCTGCCGCCGCTGCTCCTCGCTCTGGGTAGGTCTGTCGGTCTCCCCGCTCGCTCTGGGTAGGTCTGTCGGTCTCCCCGCTCGCTCTGGGTAGGTCTGTCGGTCTCCCCGCTCGCTCTGGGTAGGTCTGTCTGTCTCCCGGCTCGCTCTGGGTAGGTCTGTCTGTCTCCCCGCTCGCTCTGGGTAGGTCTCCCCGCTCGCTCTGGGTAGGTCTGTCTCCCCGCGGGCGAGGGGCGCGGGGGTCGGCCTCCGGCTGCGGCCGCCGCCTCTCACCGCGGCGCCGGGGACGGGGCAGAGCCGGGCGGTGAGCGCCCGGCTGCGGGCGCCTCTGTGGTTTCTGGGCCGGAAGCGTGTGTGCCCGCGGCTGCGTGTGGACTGCGGTGCATCGGCGGCGTTTTTAAAGCAGGTTAAACCCCGAAACTCCTGGATTGGCATGGAGTTCACCTTGCCATGAAATGGAGTGTGTGGGCGCTGGGGGTGGGGGGAATGGACGCAGTTTGATGTGTGAATTTACGGTTATATGGTGATTATGCCATTTTAAAAGGGAAGATTATATTCTTCATTGTGAATGCTGTTTCTAATTTGCAGGAGTCCTCTAGGTCTGTTCCCACCCTGTTGGGCAGATGTGACTCCTTGGAAAAGGACAGGGAAACTTGAACCATCTCCTCCTTCTCTTGGCTGACCAAATTGCCATTACATATGTTTTCCTGGGAACTATAAGCCATCGTATTCACTTGCCATGAGCAAATTCCCAAGCACTTTCAGAGTTTTAATACTACGGTGTACTCTCACAAACCCTTAATTAGCAAGTCACTGAATAAGCAGCATAAAAACAAGTTTTCACTGATGAGCTGTTCCAACTTGTTCTTTCAGTAAGTATAGCAAACGCTGCAGTGGAATGTGCGGCTGCAGGGTATGAAATCAAATACAAAAATATTAACCTGTGATGAGATATATGGTATGCAAACAACCGTGTAATTTTTTATAAAAAGAAAAAGTTATAAAAGTATCAGTGGGCAAAACTTTCGCTCTGCACTTTTGCTTAATCCATCCTTTATTCTCCCGGTTACAGTCACTGCACACCAGGACCATTAACGTGCCCTGTAATTCATGGGGTCTTAGGACTTGCAAAGGTTTGTAGAGCAGCGCTGAAAGCAGAAGATAAGGACTGATTGTGAGAGGAGGATTCCCCTGGCAATGAGACTGACAGAAGTGGGACAGGTCTACTTTGTTCAGGCGCTATCCATGATTTGTCTTCATTTATACAGTTGAAAGCTGTCATAATTTTGATTTCAGATGTGTCATGACATTTGATGTTAGTAGATGTAATTGCTGACTTAATACTCACTTAGGCCTTTTTGATCTTGTAGAAGTAGCAGGGAAAAGAAAGTTTCAGGATGGGAGCATTTTCCCTGAGTGATTCGGAGTCCTGCTGTGGCAGTACTGTTGTAGCTCACCCGTAATCATTTTCAAATTAGATTCTAATGAACTGTTTTACTTTCAAAGGCAGTATTCTTGAATTTAATTGGGCTAGCTTAGCTGAAGTAGTCAATACTTCAGAAAAATATTCCAAGTTTATTTTGCACTTGATTTTATGTCAGTAATGAATTATCAGCTATATTAAATGGACCACATTGGGGTATTGCTTTGTTGTGTCTCCAAATTCAACTAATGAATTATCAGCTATATTAAATGGACCACATTGGGGTATTGCTTTGTTGTGTCTCCAAATTCAACTAATGAATTATCAGCTATATTAAATGGACCACATTGGGGTATTGCTTTGTTGTGTCTCCAAATTCAACTAAAAGTAATGCAACGGTTAGTAAAGGTGTGGGTTATTCATTGTTGGTGTGTATTTTTGTGTTTGGAAAGTCATTAAGACTTTGTAGATACTACAAGAAGACAGGAATAGAAATGCAATAGAACCACCATTTTGATAATATGACTTTGCTACCAACTTTGTTACTTGTTTACCAGAAAGTATATAGCACACAGAAGTAATTATGTTAAGAGGAGTAAGTGAAGGACTTAATAGGGCAACCTGTACAACAAAGCCTGATGCTTTCTGTTGTAACACATTGCTCTTAGCTGCTTATAGGTTTGCCACATCTAGTTCTTTAAATTTACATTTTAAGCACCCATTTTTTTCCTTAGCTTGTTCTTAAAAATCAGGGCCAAAATAGCCCAGCTCTTTCTGAGAGTGAGGCCAATGGAAAATACAGTAGCTTTCCTGGGCTCAATTCTGGTAACATTTCCTTTGGAAAGCTCTAGTGCCCTCATGCTTCAGAGAAGGTATTTGAAATTTGGCAGGAACATGCTATTTGCATCGTCTTGAAAATCTACCTAAATTTGGCCAAGTAACAAACCTTTGGAAAATTGCATTCCTCTGAAAAGAAACCTATTTTTATCAGCTTGATTCTAACATAAATTCTGTTCATCCTTGGTGTGGAGTTCAGTCAGACTTGCTCTGCTATTGGAGTTGTAGTGGGGTGTAGCTGTTTCTGTGTGAGGTCTAGGTCTACGCCTGCAAACATAGAAACTCTCTGTCTTGTATTCTCATGTTACTTGGTATTTTTACAGCAATCTCCATTATTATTTGAGGCACTCTGCTTTCCAGTTTGCTTCTGGATCCTGGTCCGCTCATTGTCCATACTGCATGCTGTTAGCTGATTCCTGGGCTCTGGGTGAATCAGCTTGTTCTCCCTTTTATGAGAATAATTCACTTCAGAGTCAGTTCTCAAGTGATAGTGTTGGAGGACCATGCCAAGTGGAGGAAATCAAATTTAGCGTGGCCTCACCTATACTGTTTTAGCAAGCCTTCACACTGAAGCCCACCACGCGCCTTCCTCCAGCAACCCAGGACGTGAATGGTATAACTCTGGTACGTTTTTAAAATCCCCACTCTGTGAACCACACACCCCTCACACTATTTAAGTCTGAAGTGAAAAATCACAGCTAAATAAGGGTTATGCCTTTTGGGCCACAGGTGTACCACTTGAGGACCACAAGTCCTCAAACCTCCCTGTGGGACCGAGGCAGCCTGGAGGAGAAAACAGCCCTATCTGAAATTGGGAGGTGGGGGTTCTGTCAAACTGTGGATAGAAGCCAAAATTTCCAAGTGTAACCACTTTTCTGTTTGGTACATATCTGACCCTTGCTGATGAAAAACACCCTGTTGTCCTGGGGACCTTGTTGGCAATGGGCTGTAGAGCTGTATAGAGGTATAGGAGAGGACCCCACTAACGTAGTCTTTTTCTTCAGATCACTTCTGTTTAAACTGGGATGAAGGTTGTGATAAAAGAACAGTTTAACATGCAAAAGTTAGGAAGTGCCCGGAATAAGTTAGCAACCTGGATTTGTCCCTTCTGCGCACCAATACATCACGCGGTCCCTTGGGTCCATATGCACAGCCTTGCTGCTGTCGCTGCCTGCGGACAGGGGAAGGTAGTGTGATCAGAGAAGAGGCTGGGACTCCTGCCTTGCTTAGTTTTGAAATGACAAGGTTCTCTATGAATGAGGAAGAAAAGTAGGATGACGAGAAAGGAATTCTTTTCTCCCCCTTGCAAAATTGGATTCTTTCTCTCTTTTTTTGTCACAAAAGCCGAGTGCAATTTCAGGCGAGTCATTTAAATCAAATCTTTGACACGTGGTTGGACCTTTTGTGTTACTCTCTTTCTCTTTGCTCAGCCAGGGGTTCTCAAAACTGAAGCTGCATTTTCACGATCTGGTTAAGCTGACCTGAATGTGGGGCTGACGCTGCAAGGACATTTCGTCCACTCCTGATTGCATGTTCCCCACCAGTTTCCCTGTGCTACCACTGGGACTTGGTCTGGGGAACAGGTCAGGGAACGATTTGCCTAATAATTTTTCACTTTTCTTTTGGCCAGGTCAGTTTTGGAGATGAGCTAAACTGATCCTGTTCACCTAAGCAATTTATTTAATTGTTAGCACTGGCACAGGGGGACAGTCAGAACCGATGGCCAGAGGAGGGAGGGAAGCTGGAAAAGTCCTTTTCACTGGTAGCCAGCACTTCCACTGGCTTGAGCTGGTTGTGAAAGTGTATCTTGACATGCAAAGCTGCTGTGTGTTCACAGCTGTGAAAGAAGTCAATGGAAATTGTATTTTGAATGTGCTAAGTATTCTGAAAAAATGTTTTAGCTGTATCTCTAGATATCCAAAAGTGGTAAGTACTTTTGACCTTAATTTTTTTTTTTTTTTTTTAATGGGGCTAAGGATGATCTCGCATTTCACTTGAGTGTTGAAAAATAACTTCTCTGTCACTTGCAAATACTTAGATGCTTATGGTCAAGATATGTAGAGATGAATCCAAAAGGAAGCTGAGCTGCTAATTCAGTAGGTTAAGATAGCATATATAAAAAGTACAAGGCCATGTACTGAGCAGCAGACACTAAACTGAAAACTGAATAGCAAGTGAAAGTTGCACATTTGGTGCAATAAATGAAGCCAGAAGTCCAAGTGAATATGCAGTTTATGATCATAACACACATACACACACACCCCCCAACTTAAAGCTGTACAACCCATCTTACTTTTTGCCTTTTTTTTTGTGATCATCTGTTGTTACCTTGCTGTTTTATTACCATATTTGTGAGTAATGTTAATGTTAAAAATAATTCTAAAAATCTGGAGATTGTTTGAAACCAGGACCCAAACATGAACTCTTCTTAAACTAAAACTCTCTAGTTTTTCCTACTTTAAGGGAGTTTGTCAGGTAGTAGGAGTGTTATTATATATTATTTTTGGAGTTTTGCCTTTCACAGCATTGCTCATTGAAGTAAGGCTTCATTCATACTGTATTACAGGACTTGTATTTTGTACAAATGATGTTTATTTTAGAAAGCATACAGGGTATTACCATCACACTCCTAAACACATTAACAGTTAATATTTTTTTGTGGATAATTTGGGCAAAGTAAACATGAGACCTTACCAACAAGTTTTAACTATGTGCTCTCTGGCTCTGGAAAAATTTTCGATTTGTTCTTTGTTTTTTTGATTCAGTGACACAGAATTTTCATTTAAGAAGTCAAAGCAGTAACAGGACTGATACTCCTTGGTTTTATTGTGTTTCTTAGCCACTATATAAATGTCTTTCATTGTGGTCTTTCTTCACTATTGTTAATTTTGAATGAATGAAAGTGAGGTTTTTCATGTACTTCATGTAATGTATTTTCATAAGGGCTAATAAATAGAACTGCCAATGTAATGGCTTAATGTCCAAACAGCTAAATGTGAATCAAATATTTTCCTTCAGGGTTAATACAGGTAAAAGGGAGTTTATACATCTTCAGATGAGTAAAGCAAGTCATTTTCCCCAGCAGAAATCTTGGGCGGTCTCTATCCAGCGTTGTTATTTTCATTTAAAGGTTTCCTTTGTTAGGCTCTGTGCAGGCCGGTTCCCATTTCCATGGTGACCATGCCGAAATGCAGACGGGACACAGGCTGGATTCTCATCGGCGTAGCCATGCACTTGCATACCAACACATGTTATCTGCTTGGCTTAGGGCATTTCCATTAGCAGTGTTAATGTTTAGGACTTCTTTTTCACAAAGTGATCTCTGGTCCTGTGATACTGCACTGTGTTAGGATTTCAGACACTGTACAGTGGGAGAAAGCAAGTTGATAAGCTTATTTTTTGTGTAACTAAATTGGCTGAACTGTTCCCATTCAAATTAGTCAAGGACATCAGAGAACTGTCTCAGCCTTGGTTTTTGTTTCTGTTAAAGATAATGGAGAAGGATTTTTATTTATAAACCTTTAGGTGAAAGACTGACACATATCTGTGCTAAATAATTATATGAACATACCCCCTTTTCAAGGCACTGATAAAAGGATAATAAAAATAAATGAATGTGAATTACATGGGATAAATGATACCTTCTGTCTATATTAGCTGAGTGTGAGCGTGTATCCCTGTAAAGGAATATGCGATAACGTTCTTCCTGCTCATGCTGCACTCATTTTGTGCAGGTGGAGAATATTAAAGGCATCTAGTGGAGTCAACATAAGCTGTGTGAGCATTTCCATCGCTTCCAAATCAGGATGGGAGTTCTGAATTACCAAATAAACTCAATATTCTGAGTGCTAGTAATTGTTATTTTGAACTAGTCCCTGAATAGCATTTCAGGATCTTCAGAGGACTAAGTTAGTTTTATTTTCTCCTGGAGATGCATATTCTTTAAAAATCTAATAAGACTTGCATATTTTTCAGGGCTTAAAAAAGGAACTATGCAGGCAAAGAAGTAAGATAAACACAGACTCTTTGAATGCCATACGAGCAAAGACATTTTGTGTATAACCGAATGGCATCTGCATGGTTGAATGTCACACATGATGAATGTCACGGATTCTTTTGTCCCTTTCAAATTACTGGTAGACAGGGCGAAGGGCTTGGAAGTTATGCACAGCCCTAGTGGAACTCTCTTGCCTTATTCCTGATTTATTTTGCCCTTTTAATGTTGCTTCCAAGTTCATCATTCTTCTTTTGTTTCATAAAGGATGGGTTTTTTAATTACGCAGATTTCCTCAGCTAATATGATTGGTGGTTTCTAAAGAACAGACAATAAAGAAATCTTGAGGAAAATTACTGTTAACAACACACTTCTGGAAGGGAGGGTATCACACAGTGGCAATACTTAAGGAAATAATGGAGTTTGAGGGTGGGGGTGATGGTGGGGAAAGGTTACATTAGGTTTTTACCTTTTATCTATCTGCCTGTCTAGCTACCTGTCTCAAATACAAGTGACCCTTATACAAGAAAGCTGGCAGCAGTTGATGCTGTGTTAAGGCTGCGACCCAAAGCTGTATGTAGCAGTAAGACCGCACATGCCAAAGCTGCCTGACCCACCAGACTACCCAGTAAAGAACTACCTCAACCGACTGCAAGATCAGACTTCTTATCTGAATGAGGAATAGTCGACCCGTGCTTGGCTCACATGAGCTTAGTACAGTGGTGGGTGCCATTACGAGAAGTGAAGCCAGCACTTTTTTGGAGTATGCTTGTGCCATAATCTATGCTGCCTGGAGTAAGGCAGCTGCCCATAGGTAAACCAGCTGGATTAGCTAACGGGTTGTCTACCTTTTCCACATACACAGCAGTCACTTCTCATAACTTCTCAGTTCTTGTGACTGTTGTGTTCATGTCTCCCTTCATCTGTGAAAGCACACCACGTAAGAAATTCTACTTAATTGCATAATCTGCTAAAAACACAAATCAGTAAAGTACTGACTTTAAGCCTAAATTTACTCTTGGCTGGTCCCGTTCTCTTAGCGAGCTAAATGTCTGTGTAGGTGTCCAAATCAGGGCAACCTGTGTCAAGAGTTAGTGGCCTGCTTTCTTAATAGCAACATGCTACAATAAGGAAAGTAAAACGTAGAAGAATCCCCTTGATAGACACATCTGAAGCAGAAGCAAGTGGGTTATCTTGTCCCCATGCAACCAGTGTATCCTAGATGGTTATCAAATATCATTTCAATGGAGAGTGTGCGACTCAAATGTTTCTGTGCCTGTATCCTTGCTTGCATTTTCTATTTGAGGAGAATGGTAATTGCTCAAATAGCAAAAAGGCACAACGTTTTATTAAATAGCTTTTCACCGATTCTACTTTCTTAACTGTAAATGCTAATAAGACAATAAGAGTAGTGTTCTAATAATAAACATTAGAGCAATTTAATCCAGTATTCCTACTGTGTGGTATAAAATTCAGTTATATTTATGTGCAGTACTTCTGATGCATATAGAACTGATTGGATGTATAGATTAAACTCAGATTTAGCTGAAATTTCTCAAATGAGAATTTAGCTAACCTTTCCTAAGTGGAAAAAATGTAAGTGGCCTGACACTTCGTCTAACTATGCCCAGCAAATAGAGTTCCCATTTAAATATGCCTGAAATACATATAGATCAAATTTAGAATAGCAGAAATGACTGAAAATTAAATAACTTTCTTAAGATGGACAAAACAACAGAGAAAAAATCCAGCAGCACTGCTTGAGTAGTAGTCCAGTAGTACCTCTGCTAATAATAGTTACCCATTTGACTCTAGCCAAATATCCTTTCATTTCACTTCTTCTACTTTCTCTGTTTTTGTTTTCTTTTCCAAACTGCCCAAAGCCAGTTCATCATATTGAACAGTAAAAAAATACTTTAAGAGTCTCTGGAGTTGTCTTTCTGAGAAGTTGACAGCTACAATAGACTTCACTTCTCTGAAGACAAAAAGCAACTGTTCTGCTTTTGTGGAAGCAACTATTATCTCCAGAAAACTCTTCTTAAATGTACATGGGCCCTTCTCTCTGACCCCGAGGTGTACAATGGCTGCATTTTCCAAAAAAGATAACTTCTTTCTGAATTCTGACTAGAGATAGCCTGTCACCCAGCTGACCACAGGCATCAGGATTTGCCAGTCCGGTGTGCAGGCTAAGGGCTGGGAGAGTGCAGCCTGTTTTGTCTGAAACCTGGTCCTCCTGCCCCAGAGTGGAAGAGTTATGTGGCTTGGACTCAGCAGAGACATTTAGGCGCTTTTAAAGTGCACGAAAAATATTTGCTTGCAAAGCAGGAAGGCTCAGGAGGGTCAAGGGGAGTGTTTGAACTCCATCCTTCTCAGGCACCTGCATTAGGTGCCTTCTTTCCTTGAGGTCAAGGGTGGGGAAAAGTTTTGAGCAGTATGTGTCTAGTTCAGCTTTTTTTCAAGAAGTAGCTGCCTGAGAAGTGATGGTAATAGTCACCTGGGAAACGTGGGCTAAGTTGTCCCATGAGGTTCATGGCGATGTAGACTTGCCTCTCAAACTTTTCCAGAAGTGTTTTTGCTACCAGGCAATGAAGCGAAGAGAAGCGCTCTCTACCTCTGCTATTGAAACCAGGTCTCAACTCATCCCAGGATGCATGTTCATGTTTCCAGGCAAACAAGCAAAGACACATCTTGCCTGTGGCCTAACACCTGGGGCACTTAGCTGGGAGGAGAGGAGTTCTGAGTCGGCCCGTTTTGGACTGCTCATGCAATTCACATTTGGTAAATAGGCAGTGCATTAAAAAGAAGTTATTTAGCTATTTAGTTAAATCATTTAATTATTTAGAGCAGCAGTTAATTAATCAGGAAGCATTCATCACCTCTCGCCATGATATCAGAGTGGGTGTACAGTAGGGTAGGATACCTTCCTCTTAGACAGGGGTGCTTCTACACCTGTATCATATTCTAAATTTTTATGCGACTTTGTGCTATGAAACCTAGGTTACAGATAATTTTAAGTTCATTCTGGGTTAGGCACCTACTGAAGTTTGGGCTTCCTGGATTGTTTTCCTGATTTTAATGAGCCCAAATTCTACCTAGGCCCTGTCCGGTGCCAAAGTTGATCATTTCAATGTGCATTAAAGAGGAATTTCAGGTTAGTGATTGGGACCACCTACCTACCATTCAGGCTGCCAGGCCATGAGGTCCCATTACAATCAGGGGAGAGAAATAGTCATTAAGTCTGTTATAGGAAAACAAAAGTTCTGATAATTATAGCTCTTCCAACTATTGTATTATATATCCTGTGGTGCTTTTGAGGTTTTCTTGTTGCAGGAAGCTGATGTAGCAAACTTTTTACAGCTGAGGCTGTTCTTGTTTCTGGGGCTGTCTGTGTACAGCACAGAAAGCTGAGCTCCAGGCTAGCTCTTGAGAAGCTGTGAGGGAGGAACAGGGTCCTAAATACAGTGTCCTAAACGGCGTGATGTCAGGGTCGCTCTCGAGCCACTGCAGTCCTCACACTGCGGGTTGCGACACTGGAGCAGCAGAGGGATTGATGGTGAAGGCGAGTCCCTCAGCCTTTTTCTAGTTTAGCCTTTTCATGTCACGTTTAACAGTGATATAATATGATATAATACATTAATATGTTATAATACACTGACATTTTCATATAGCGTAGAATGTGATATGGGTTGGGAAATACAGATGCCTTTGGTTGCTTTCCCATCTTCTTGATACCTGTGTGCAAACATGGTTCCATAGCAGCTGAGACGAGCAAATGCTGCAAATAGGGTATAGAGAGAGCAGTTACATCGGTTTCTGTGTGATGACATGCATTTCCTCTCTTATAGTTGTAACCATGGCTCATGCTTCTCTGACTATATTTGGAAATATTGCTGGTTTAAAAAAAGGGTTAACCACTGATAATGTGGACACAAGGGAAGAGAATTTGCTGGACTAAAATGCTGCATGAAAAGTCGGTTTTATCACAGGGAAGCACATGAAGGTTTTTTTATTACTTGTGAAGCCAGGGACCTAACTGCCTATAAAACATGTAACTATGTACAGCTTGTTAGCCTCATGCACTTTTAATCTCTTTGTGGTATCATTGAGAACAAATTGTGGTAGTCTAAGGACAAGGTTGGAAACAATCCTGTTTGTTATACCAAGATTAAAAAAAAAAAAATCTGCAGGTCAGTTTAAAAAGATGCAATTTATGTGAGTTTTCTGTAAAAGAAAGTTTTCCCCACTTAACTTAATGATGGAAACATGCCAGGGTAATAAATTTGAGTAGGCTTGAATTCTTGCTGTCTTTATTAAAAACACATAGGAAGTTGTCTGTCCTGCAGGAACTGCTCTTAAGCATTACTTTGGAATCAGTCCTTGTGTGTACAGTAGGTTGTTGAGATTTCCTAACTCCAGATGAAGAGCAGCTTATTTGTCTGCTCTGGGAGCCAAGGAGGGCAATGTGTGGGCCACAAATAGGGAGTTAGCAAGAGAAAGACATGTCTTTCGGAGTAACTAATGCAGTTGTGGGTAAATTTAATTAGATCTCTTACTCTGCAGCAGTGCCAGCACAGTAAAATAGACAGCACCTAGTCATGTTATCCGTCTCTCCAACTTTTCATTCACAATTTGAGTGTTGTGTCATGTTTGGGTTGCTTTTATAGCACGTTATTGGTAACTCTTCGGTGCAGCTTCTTGGATCATAAACAGTTGGAAAGGCAGTGACTCAGGCTTTCACACACTTGGAGGCTTTCAGGCTGGAAGCTGACCTACTTCCAGGAAGAAGCAGTCGGCCAACTAAGCCAAGAAAACTTGTTGGAGGGAGGCAGAGGAGGGGAGGAAGAGGGGCGGGCAGGAGGGAGGATTTGTTACTAAATGAGGCATTGTTTTTCCTTTCTTCTGGGTGGTTTTTGTGGTTTTTTTTTTTTGTGGCTATAACTTATTTCTACACTAAATGTTATAATCTCTGGTAATTATTAAATCGTTTGAGATATTGTAGCTGATGTGAAGAAAACGTTAGTCAAGATAAAAGAAAGTAAAACAAATAGATGAAGCAGTAAAAAGACTTCCTTTTTAAGGCTTCTGTAGACATAATGAAATATCAACAAAGTAATTGAAGTGAGGATTATAAGATACTCTGACTTTTAGTACAAAAAATCCAGTGTTTTACCAATTGCATTCTTTGCTCCTTTTGATGCCTGTCAGAGATTCATGTTGTCTTTATTTAGAAGGTTGTTCTCAATAAGAAATGTTTGATTTAAAATAAAAACAGATTAACTGTGATTGTAAAACTGCTGTTTCAGTACATGAGCTGAAGATATCTACTTGCCATTGTGAGTATATACTGATGAGGTTGTGCATATTGAAGAAAAAATTACAAAAAACAGAGAAGTAAATGTACAGGAGAAAATTAATGAGAAAATATTTTTCACTTCTATTGACTGCATTGGGTAAAGGTTAATATACCTTTCCAGATTGAATTATAAGTAGTCCTCTCTTTTCCCTGCATTAAGTGGGTTGGATTCCACATAGCCCTGACCAAGTATACTAAAGATATATCAAAAAGGTGTTTTATATTTATGCACATTTACAGAAAATCCTCAGGTGCAACCAATATAGAATTACTTGGTTTACATGAAAAGAACTTGATTTGATGTCATTATTTGTGCATGCACACAATGCACGTACCAATACAGTAAAGCGGATCAGGCTGAAGACTAATACGTTAACAAAAAAAAAAGTGTTCATTTTTGGGCAGATTTGCTCCCTAAACAAGCTTATTGCACTGAGACTTGATCAGTGGCTTCTGAAAGCCACAATGAAGAATGTCTGTGCTGCAATTCAATAGGATAAAATAACTGCATGCTGCTTGTTTTGTTCTTTATGTATTCACAGTCTTGTCAATAAAACCATCAAAACAGTGTATTATGAAAGCTGTTCAAATTACGGGTTGTCCATTCTGTAAGAACAGTTGACTAATTCCAGTTGGATTATTGCTTTGATAACATAGGTTCTGAATAAGGGAGTAACTTCACTCATATCAAAATGTTGTTGCCTTTTTAATAAAAAGCAATAAAGTAACACTAAATATATTTAATATGAAGCAAATACTACTTGACTGCCCTCTTTCATTAGTTTATTACTTTCCCTTCCTGCCTTCATTCCACCTTCTGCCTAATATTTGAAGGACAGTAGGTGACTATAGTATGAACGGTATCTGTAGGTGCCTGTACTCCCTTACTAACTTTGGAACCTGTGAGCCAATTTCAGCAAATTTTTGCAGAGGCATGAAAAAAATAACCAATTGGGTATTGGAGTGAGACAAAAGCGCCTTTACAAGTTCCCTGACAACTAAGGAGATCCAGTGTGACCTTGCACAATGCAAAACACCAGAAAATCCATCCTGAAGAGAGCCCTTAGAAATGCTTCAGTCATGGAGAAAACTTGAACTAGAGTGCGCAATCTGCTGTGAGAGGAAGCCAGCGGAAACCAAGAGTTACGAGTTCTCTCATCCCTCCCACCCCTTTCTTTTTCTCTGCCCCCAGCGGGGTCTGACAGGCTTCAGGGCCCTGCCGCTGTGTGCTCTTTGGAGGAAGAAATCTTTGAGACCAAGGGGAAAGTTTTCTTTGTGGAATTTTCAGTGGCTCTCTTGGAGCAGATTAACATAAAGGGTAAAGTAAAGC
Organism: Aptenodytes patagonicus; assembly: GCF_965638725.1. Lineage (NCBI taxonomy): Eukaryota > Metazoa > Chordata > Aves > Sphenisciformes > Spheniscidae > Aptenodytes > Aptenodytes patagonicus. The sequence goes on from NC_134982.1 coordinate 19,543,011, forward strand.
CATCTTCTGGAAAGAACAGATACTTTAAAAAATGCTAGCCTGAGCAATTAGGGCTATGTAGGCTGTACACATCTTACTGGCTGCCAATCTATGAAACTGCTTCAAGCAGACAATAATCCAGTAGGATTTTCTTGATATTTTTTTCCAAAACAATTTATGGACTAAAAAACCCATGCAAGAATGCATGTAATACTGTCTTGTTTTTACCATAACGCCAGGTCATGGCCTTGCTCTTCTTTAGCGACTACATGCTTACCCCTCCACCCCAAAATCCCGCAGCGTGCTGATGACTTTGGGTTTGTCAGCATCCGCTGCCCTGTTGGAGACGGCACAAGGGGCAGCGGTTATAGCTGTGGCCATGCTACCAAGCGGAGGGTCGCTGCCCACAGGGGCTCTTTCTGTTCCTTCTCCTGGCGTCGTTACTGGCGTGAATGCTCACTCACAAAGACAAATGGTCGCTTAGCTGGATTATATAACAAACATCTTCTGTTTTATAGCTAACAGTCGTTCAAAGAAGAGAACAACATACTGATAAGGAAAAAAGATGATGAAGTTTCCTTCATTGTAAAGTTTCCTACCGGCAAGGTTAACACTAGATAAATGTAAAACTAATGCTTAGCGTGAGGTGGATCCTTGTAGACTCAGTGGTCAAATTCCAGCGTGTCTTATTTTTTCTTTATACTGTTATGACTAGACCTGTTTGATGCAAGCTGTAAATAACAGCAGCAGTGAATACCTCTATTTGACTGGACGTTTTAATGAGAGGTGAGATTTGGCATAACTGAGTCTGCATGATTATGGGATTCTGTCATATGTTGCCATCTTAAATTGGAGCATCACCTTTGCAATGTAGTATATAGTAATTGAAAATTTAGTTCTACTATTTAGACTGAAAACAAAATGACACATTTATTATGACACTTACGACACAAAATGCAGACTAATAATATTTTTAGTATAATTTATTAATTTTTATAAACTTACTTTACAAACCAAGTAATCAAACACACAAAATTTGATTTCATTTTTTCTCACCCAATTAAAGAATTGTTTTTGTTATACTGATTAATCTGAATAAGGGGTTACAATCAGGCAACTATTATAATCATGACATTAAATGATTGATTATCCAACAGACATTTTCTGCTTGCTCACTTTAAGCTGTGAGCTTTGCTTACAAAATCAAAACAATTAGGAGCTGGGTGTACCTAATATGAGCTATTACTTCAATAAACTTGCTTCAGCTTGTACTTCAACGGCAGCAAACAGAAGGCATTATAGCCATCATTAGGCATGTCATATATAGTTACGAAAGAATTCCCACACGTTCAGGCTTAAAGGTGCACAGTCAGAACATGTATTATTTTTCATCTTCCTAGGAGCAAGAAAATGGTGGTATAAAAGCAGCTATAATCCTGCACTGCAGCTCCTGTGGTATACACTGCAATAATGCAGTTGCTGAAATATGGGAATTCCCAGAAAAAAAATAACATGCAAAGAGATATTGGAGTTTATTGGAAAGCTTACTGTTCCTTTTATCCCATGAAGGATTTTTTTCCTAACTTTTCTTGTCTGAAGCTTATGTTGGGAGCTACTCTGCTCGATGAATCTGTCCTCTTTAAACCAAAGTGCCTGTGCCCCCTACCCAGTCGGCGGAGAGGAACTGCTGCTTTTGAAATATTCTGAGGGGCCTTCAGAAGCTTTAGGCTTGTATCTGGCTTCCTTTGTTCCATGCAGTCTGTTTATTTGACTGTAAATAAAATGCCATTGACAGGCAGAAGTTAGGAAGTGGATTTTTACTTGCCCGACTAATCTCTCATCGTGATCGTTAGGTCACAAAGTAGAAGTCTGTCACCAAAAGCTATTAAAATCCAGATAGTGAATTGGTTTTCTTTATTTCAAGATTCTTAAATTATCAAAGTTCATTGCCTGAAGGCAGCAACAGATACTGAATCTTTCCAGCCTAGAATATACAGTACTTTGAACCTAGATACTTCAATGATTGGCACCCTTTTAATGCCTAAGAGACCCTCTTATTCTGGCACAGGCTTAAAATAGGTTTGAAGCAAACTTAGCATTTTCTCTTTTTTTGGCTACAGATGCTTGAATTTCTTGTTCTGAATACTGTATTTAGATAGATATACAAAATGGATGAAAGATGTCATTATAGTGTAAGCACTATATAAGATGGAGGAAAATGGCAGGAAAATGCCTAGTATATTATTGCAAGTGTATACTTGCTAGGCCCAAACCAAGAAAGATTTGTGTGGAGTAGATCTAAAAATCAAAAACCTGCTAATGATTATAAAAATGTGGAATTTAAAATGACTGTGATTGAAATATGTTGAAACTATGGTTCACTTGATAATGTTCTCGGTGAGTCAGAGTGTATTTGCCAGCTTTTCTACTTTGATTTTGCAAAGCAATCATGAATGAGAGGCAAAGCTGATCCACAACAATATTGCAGATGACAGCGTGTCTTCAGAGGCAGGGTTTTCTGGTTGCTTTTTTGCTCTTTTCTTTTCACCGTCCTTGACTGGCTGCCTGGCCAGAAAGTGAGGATGGTAGAGGCAGTTTTGAGAAGAGACCTGTGGTCTGGCAGACACTTTTGCCGTTATTCCCGGTAGAAATTCTTGCCCTCAGAGAACAGTGCTCTGATTAAAATGAATAAAAAGAATAAAATTAAGCCCCAATGGTAAATGGGAAGGACGAGTGAAACAGTTCAGTGAGGAGACGGGATGGGAGGCTGGGAGAAAAAGAGCATTGCTTCCCTAAGCCATGATGAGGCCCAGAGAAACCGCAAGGAGCTGAAGCATCCCTGCGCTGGGCCAGGCTGTGTCTGTGCTCATTAGAATCAGCCCCCATCTTGGAGAAAGCAGGAGCACAAGAGTGGCCCCGGAAGGTCCAGGAAGGGATGCTGCAGCACCCATGGGAGGGCAAGGGGAGAGGTGGACAGGCAACGCCTAACCAAGCATGTGTTGTGTTGACCCCCGTCTGACTTGTCACAGCGCCCTAAGGGGATTTTGAACCAGCATGGGGACTTCCCTTCAGGCTGTTGGTTGTGACATCTGGTCTCTGTAGTTTTATCCAGTTCTGGAAATTTTTGCCCTGGCTCTAGTGTTTAATAAAACTCCCGCCCTGGGCACAATTCGAAAGATCTTCAATGCATTGGCACCAAAGTTGGCCAATGCACTTAGACAGGAGACGTTTAGCAAAGTTACAATTTGGCTAGCAGTGTGATTTGCTAATAACTGTGTAACTGAGTTCAGGCAGTCGAGTTTTTCTCTAGATGTCATTGGATTTGGGATCAGACTGGAAATGTTTATCATTCTAGGATACTTTTGGCTATTCATTCAAAAGTCAGGGTTTATTTCCATGTGCACCATATAGCTTGGAGAGTTGTTATTCCTCTGTATTTACACGCAGGATGGCATTGCGGTATAGTCTCCTGTGGCCTCTGAGAATGGGGCACTGCTAAATTGTGCTTGATTTCTGACTGAGGATAATATAAATTGAAAACAACAGACCCAAAAATAAACCTAGGATGTGACATGAGCAAAATATTTTGGTAAAATGCAAGTATATTAGATCACAAAAAAATTACTGCCAATAGTCAATATCTTTCTCAACTCTTTTCCCTCTCCCCAAAACCCAGACTTGAACTATGAATATATGTGGTTATGTTTAGTGTCAGGAGTACTGCAAAACAGAGTGTTATGTCTGTACACATTCTCTTCTCCAGTATTAAATAACATGATTCAGGAAATACATTTATCTCTAAGGATGTTTCTCAAGGAACTATACTTTTAGCAAAGGGTGATTGCTTGCTTTCCAGAGGCCAGTTGTAGATAGTGGTTGTTTGAAATAACTAATATATGATTTCCTGTTTTGAGTTCGTGGTAAAAAAGTAGTAACTGAGTGAGTTGTATTTACGTCTTCTGCTAGTAACGTTCGTGTTTTCTATTCTATGGGCAAAGGTACAAAAATCATTGAAATTTTTTACATGTCATGAACTTTGCCTGCAAACCTGTGGTTGTGATTTTAATGTTCTCACTATGATGTTATTAGTGTTATTACTATTACAGCTAAGCTACTGTGATGGGCTGTTTTATGCTGATACAATCCCTGTTAACCTCTCTTCCAAAACTGGTTTTGGGACCTGGAAGAGAGTGATACCAACAATGAGCTCTCTGCCCATCAAAACAAAAGAAACGCTTAGAATTTAAGGTTATATTTTTAAGATGCCAAAGGTCGTCACATCTCTCCTTAAAGGGTCCCTGTTATAAGGGATTATCATAAACGCTGCCACTTTACTACACAATGACTCATACTAAATAACTACGGTGAGGCGTATTTTGTGTGTAGAGCAGATAAAACTCATTCTGTCCGGGCACACAGTAAGGGAGGGGAAACATGAGGGATGTTGTTTAACCCGTGAGCAACTCCGTGAACCTGCCTCACCTGGAACCTCGGGCAGTAACTGCACGGTGCAACCACAGGTCATGATTTCTTCCATCGCTGCCGTTTTTGGAGGGTTGTCAGGAGCCCTGAGGTGTTCCTCAGCTGGGCTGTAGCTTGTTCCTGGGATCCCAGTGTTGTCTCAGTCTTTCTACCTCCAAGCTGGGGGAGGAATTATCTACTCCTGGCTATTAGGGGATTCTGCCCCTTTTCCTGCAGCTTCTGTAGTGGACATTCTCCTAGATGTCCACCTACAACTCTTGATCAGAAAGAAATCAGGTCCTTTATGAATGAGGAGTGGGCCCCCATGCCCTGCAAACTCGTGACACTTAGGACCTTGTCCCCAGCCCACACCACCGGTTCCCCCCAAAACGGCATGGAGTGGCATACCCTTATTCCTAGGCACACAAGTGTGCAAGGAAAAGCAATTAATACCATGACCACAGCAAAGTGGAGTTTCAGTGTTAAGTGTCATGATTTATTAATGCAGTTTTATCTTGCATGTTTGCATTTCTAAGTTTTCCTGTTTGGACAACTGTTCAGACTGTTTGGACTGAAAACAAAGGCTTCTGGCGTGGTAATGAAATGACTCAAAAATGTAGGTTTTCTGATGCAGTAGATAATCTGATTTTTGTTCCAGTGCTTCAAACATTAAGTTGCACTAGAATACAAACAGTATTAGCAGTTACAGTCAGTGCGTTTTCATTTTAACGTACCTCAGCAGGCCGTTGATGTGTTTGCTGTGCCATAAGCTTAACTTATGCCTTAAGGTAAAGGAGGATAACAGACCTCTGAATCATATTTCTCACCTCCCTTCAGCTAAAACATTCCCATTGGTAATGCTGCAACTTTTGTTAAGGCAAACAGTGAATGAGTCATTGATCTCTGCCCACAATATTGTAACACCTGTAAAGAGTGCTAGACAGGCATTACACATGGGCAGATGGGTACTGTAGGTAAAAGGCTGTTTTTTTCCTGCATGTGTCAAAGGCTACATTTTATTTTCTTCTATCAGGGGAGCTGGCACAGATGAAGAGCCTTCTTCACTGGGATTAAAATTCTTCTTTAATTGCTTCTGTGATAATCATAATCTTTCTGTTAACAGGCATTCTTCATAACTGCTGTGAAGCCTACAATGTTGGGCTCCTAGAAGCAAAAATATTTTCTGGTCCATCAGGAGAGCAGTTTGGATATGCAGTTCAACAGTTTATAAATGAACAAGGCAAATGGTAAGCAGTTTGAACAGCTTGTTATATGTCCAGTTAAAAGGTTAAGGAAAAAATGTTGCAACTTGTTTTTTTTTTATAATTCTGCATTTCATTTAAATGTGTTCCGGTTAATTCCTTTTTATATTACAGTTATCTTTATATGAATAAATACTTACGTTATTAAAACAAAAGTTGAAATATTCTAAAGACGTATGCATGTGAAGGTTCAGGCTTTTTTCCTTTACACAATGCAGTCTGAGGTCTGTCTTTCTGTTAATCTTTTACTTTCATCTCCAATACACCAGTTTCCTCAGACTCACAATTTCTGTAGAATTTTAACTCTCATTTCATTCCTTCCTGTACCAATAGCATCTTTGTTACACGTTACATATATGTGGGATATTTTTCCATTTTAACATTGTTGAGGGCAGGGAAGTTCTGATTATTGATATTAACATTAAGTGAACTTAAATTTCTATCATTTTGTGTCTGATACAGTATTCACTTCTCAAGGAACAGCATATTTGGTTATATATAATAACACAATCCTAGCAAAGGCCTTGTATCCGCTACATCTCTTCAGCCATAAAATTTGATGTGAAATCCACTGTTGCCACAACATTAGGCTTGATGAGTAATTAGTAAAATATTTTTCTAGTAATGTTGGTTTCAAAAAGAATTTTAAAATATTAACCCAGAATAAGCCCATTTAGTGGAAAACACATTGTTTCATCTTCTGCAGCCTCAGCAACCACAAAGCTTAAGATGTCTTTCATGGCAAGGACTGTATGTCTATAAATAGTTCACTGTTACTCAACTACTTTAAGTGGTTATTTGTGTATACATGGTTTTAAGTCTATAGCGGAAAGTCACACAAGTTATGTGTATTATCATAAGCTGAGACATTTTAGATGTGTCATTCTCCATAGATTGAAACAGTGTCAGAACCGAAATAGCCACAAACTGGCATGTTTGCTTAAGTGATGATGGACGGGTAGTAAGTAAGTGAACTTTTTTCAGTAAAAAGCAATTAAGATGTCAAAATCTGAAATCTATGGAAACGCATATGAAAATGTATTTTACAGTTAAAGTTTGGAAAAGCCCATACAAAAATATTGAGCTAGCTGAGGCATTTGTGCATAGCCCTGGACAGAGATGCTGTGCAGTTGCAACTGCTTGCATACGCAAAGATGTAAGACTACCTAGATCTCACTGTGTCTCCGGCATTACTGTGTTTACCACCAGTGACCAGGAGGCAAACTAAGAGGAGAGCAGAGCTGTATCCTCCGAAGTAAGAGCTCGGCGTTTCCTCTCCCTCCGTTGGGTAGGCTCCCAACCTACCCCCACTCCTCGCCTGATGTGGTGGCTTCTCACTGTGTTTCTGCCTGCTTTAATTATGTGTTTAGTCACCCATAGATCAGAGCACTCTTTTTTTAAAACTTCTGTGTAAAGCCATTGAAGGAGAACAAGAATGTCTGCCTGAAGTGAATTGAATGCTTTGGCTCATAGATGGAGAAATTGTGTCTTGTGTTTTATCCTTCTTGTAAGTTTTTCTATAAGCTTGCAACAGGAGTACTAGGTTCCAGACTCACCCAAGCTATTTACTTTTTATATTTCCCTGTTTTATTTTTACTTCTGATATTAAAAACTCCTCCACTAACACTTTCTTGGATAATGTGTGGTGGAGTTTGCAAAAGAAAGTAACTTTAGATTAACTTTTCCTATCTTCTCCCAAGTATATGAATATTATGAATCTGGGAAACTTTTCTGTAGGTAGGCACTTCATCATTTGTTCATTCACTGCACGGTGTCTGACCATAGCTCCAAAAGTTAGAGGAATTTTATCAGCTCTTGTTCGAGTAACCAAGACTTGTTAGAGACTCTTCAGTGAAGAAAAGCTCTTTTCAGTCTCCCTCTCAAGAAATCATTAGACAATCTTAAAAAAAAAAAAGTCTACTCTCTTGTTCTCTTCATTTCTAGGCTATTTTCTTTTTCTTGGGACAATAGAGCTTTTTCTTGTGTGCATTATTTAAAAAAAAAAAAACAAAACCAACACTCAAGCTGTTCAGTAGAGTTGGTTTCTCCTATAAGCAATGCAGAGGATGCAGTTCATGTGCAGAGAGCTTGTTGGCATGGCTGAAATAGGAGTGAGATAAACAGTCCAAGCTTTGCCTAAGATCGGGATGCTGCTTTCTGTCAGAGGGGAGCATTTATCACCGTATGCGTTTATGAAGAGACCATCATTGTGCAGCAAGAATGTGATGCACTTGAAAACTCTGTTCAGGCACAGTGGCGCTGTTCACCACATCAAATGCTACTGGGGTGACACCTGTCTCCAAGGGAGAGGTTACCCAGAATCTGACATCCACCAGAAATTTCATCACTTCCTAGACCTTGCTTCTGTTAATAAAATCACATGGTGCTATATTAAATACAGCTTTAAAAATCCTGCTGTACTCTTTCAAAGAGCAGAAAGAAGAGATACAGAGAGAACAGCAGATGCTAGTTATATTACTCAGCTGTATTTCTGGGAGGCACATCTGAGGCAATAAGCACGATAGAAAATGATAGAGAATTTTTGCGGAATTGGGACTGCATGCAGCAGTATGTTATCACTTTTGCTTGGAGATGAGTTCAGAGAGAAGAGGGAAGACAGTCCAACTAGGAGTGCAGGGCTACAGAGGGGGCTGGTATGTGTTGGGAAGCTGTGACACAAACCAGCAAGGGAGCCCTTTTGGTGTAGAGTCAGATGATCCAGGACAATTGGACACTGGTCTGCTGTGCATTGATGGGCATTGATGGCATGTGATGCTCGTAAATAAGGACAAACTTGCAAGTCAAGCACAGCTCAAGCTTTTCACGGTGTCTGGTGGGAATTTCAAAACAGGAGCTCTTTAATGAACTCAAGGAAAATTGTGAACTCATCAGTTAGTTAGAAAAGTTTAGGCAGTCCACCACACAAGTAATTAGCCACAACAGAAACATCATTCAGTTTACCCTCTGGTTCTCCCTGTCATGAGATCATCTGTATTTGAACCTTAAATCGAGACCAAATTCTCTGTTATTTTATAAACATAATCTTACACAAAGGCGGATTGTACCCTGTCCAGTTTGTCTTGAATGTGCATGCCCTGAACAGCAGCTGATAGTACATTCTGCAAAGGTAACAGTACTTACTCCATGCTGAGATTTGGTTTTATGTCTGTGTCAGGTGAGGAAGATTGAATAGCTCTATATAGCTGTTAAAATGCTTTTTCCTACCCATATGTGTCTTCAGTCTGTGGATAAATCCCACAGCAGAGCTAAAATCTCAGTCTGCTGTTGAGGTACGGTTTGGTATCAAGTTGCAGCCACCCTGCTCAGTTGTGTCTGTGTGCTTAGGATTTGGAATTTTTTAATTTTGTTTTGGAATTTATGTTACGGGATTTTTCTTTTTTGAAATATCTTGTTTCATTCCACATCATGTCAGTAATGACACCTTAATATGCACTGCCCTTACTGATGTATCACATAATCATTGCGCTACTAAATAGTTTTAAAAATCATTGCATACTGCTCACCAGTCATCAAAGCCCAGCAGCCTTTCTCCTGAGGTGGCGTGTTGCCTCTTCAGACTGGTAAGATGTTTTGCCAAAAAGACACATTTCTGTAGCAACTTTTGTCGAAATCAGTAAGTTTTCAAAGCCTTCTGATTTTAATGAGGAGGGTAATTTCTGCCAACTTTTTTTTTTTTTTTTAACAAAATGCTGCCATTGTTACAGCTCTGTCTTTTCAGTGGCAGCACCACTTCTAATGTGGAGTTCTTTGCTCAGCTTTTGCTTCCCCCAGCTGCATGCCCTACAGTTTGCCTTTTTCCTGCTTGGAGAAGCAGCTCTGGCTTCTGTCTTCTAGGCCTTTTAAGTTTGTCAGTCAAACTCTCTTGCCATAGCTCGCTGTAGTTTTTGAAGTTTTGAGACTTTTGTTCAAAGGATCGAAAGTTGTAGATGGTGAGAAGTGTTTTAGGGTGTGCAGAGAAGCATCTATGAGAGTGAAGAGTTTTCTTGTCTTCATATCTATTCATCACTTCCTGTAATTGTATGGATGAGGGCCAGATGATTTAAAAGGTCCTTTCTACTTTTATTTTCCTATTTCCTATTAGCCATCTTTGTGTTTAAAAAAACACACTAAAAAGCAAATGCGTGGGGGGGGGACAAAAACCAAAACAGAAAATATAAAACATTTTCTGACAACAGCTGGGAATTCAGCCCTTCGCCATGAATTCTGATTTTGTTTTCTGCTACATCACACTTTGCCAGTTACTAGCTTTGTCATGGTGTAATTTCCCAGAAATAATTCCTGTTGCGCTTTGATCTGCCACTCCTGCAGCCTGTGTGGTATGGCATCGCCACTGAACTTTATTTGACTTCATGTAGTTCCATTGCTTTGTATACAGTGTTGGAGACTGATTAAAGGGCTGAATAAGAAAATCAGTGGCAATATTACATGCTAATCACTATAGTATTGTGTAAAGACAGTCTACAAGGACACATAAGGAAGTTTTGTAAAAATAAATATTTAACTCATGGCTGAAAAAGGCACTTAACTAATACACTATATATGATACAGTTTATTTGGAAACAAGTATTTTCAAGTATTTTAGTACTCATTTCTTGCATTCTTTCCTGATATATTCTGTTTCACTCTGCTTCATATGCATCCTGTTTAATCATAGTAAGAAAATATTTTTGTAGTTAGCAGGATGATAGCCGGATACTCTCTTGCTTTCTTCACTTCTGATGTCTTGGAAAGATACACATGAATTTTCCCAGAGCAGTATTGTGTAACTCTCTACTGTAATGGTTTATGATAATTTTCAAAGGCAAGAAGGACTTGCTGATTTCTAATATAGATTAAGGCTAGTATTAAACTTAAGTAAGGCTCAGGATATGAGCGAAATAATAATTATTTCCTAGGGCCTTTAAGGTTGGCAATTAAAAGTAGAGGGCTAGGCTTGGCAGAAGTTGGTTAATAACTTTTTCTCAGGAGCGTATTGATGGCAGGCTAGACTTGTTAAGTCAAACAAAGGAAGGGGTTTGATAGCTCTGTTCATTTCTGAAAATCACAGTGTGATTAAATTCTGTGTATGGAGTGCCATTTTTTGGCCTACAGCATGGTTATGGCATTGAGATTCATGGACTGTACAAATCTACAAGGAAGGCTAATACAGCAAAGGGGAAGGTCGTATAATAACTTCCAGTAAAGTGTGAGGAGTGCAAGTTAAATGAAAGACAAAATCAAGTTTGCTTTGGGCGCAGTTGGCATAGATTTAGATTTGGGATTGAAACTATAAGAGTTCATCTTATTTTGGCTTACATTTTTCTGTTGTACCATGCAACAGCTACAAGATTAGTTTTAGGGCTAGTGAAAGTAAAATACAATTGTGAAATTAAGTTCTAGAAGTGGATTGGGTATAAAGAGTGATGGTTCCTTGGTATAAATAGATGTCTGGGTTGGAATTAATGTTGAGGTTGGGGAAGACAGGAGTTTCAGAGCCCACGTTACTGCTGAGCAGCATAAAGCCCGTGGAGTGAGCGCAAATATGCATGCTGAAAGGCAGAGAATGGCTTTTTCTAAACTCTGTGGATGATGTTTGTCTCTAGTTTATGCTAATAGCAAGGGTGAGGGTTAGAGTTAGGCTTGGATTTAGGGATAACTAGTACTCAAGCATGCTTCCCCTCTTCTCCTCCTCTCGTACTCACTCTGTGAGTGAAACTATGTGCTTTGGGATTCAGGATAACCCATGGCTGCAGAGTGATGCCAGTGCAGTGCAGAGATTTACAGTGAGTTTCATGACCAGATGGAGTGGTGCAGGGGGTATTTCCAAGATCCGTTAAGGTCATTCTTCGAACAGTAGCTGTCCTCCTGCAGGGACTCTGAAATACATTTGCCTTCTGGGAAACTTAGAAAAAACATACAAATATTTATAAATGTACACAGTGCAATGTTCAGCTTGACAGTTAATGCTGAAAAGCTGCTTCGGTTTCAGATATTACACACGCAGTTCTGCCGTCATTTTTAGAACTGTTTTCTATTTCCACAAAAACTGTTAGCCCTTCCTCTCTCCCATCAGCCCAGTTAGCATTTTGTAACTGTAAATAATTCTGTAGTACCTAATGTGGGGGAGACAGTAACACCATGTCTTCCTTTTGTCAATCACTACTGACCGTCTCCAGACCTCTGTGTCACTGCAAGTGTTTGCGGGTTGTATCATCCATCGGCATATGACCGATGGAGTAGTTTATCATGAGCAATGGTCATTTGGTCCTGAGCTATGCAGAAAAGGCTGTATTCCTCAGCAAACAACAGGAAGATCAGAGGCCTCCTCACAGCTAGTGTAACATACACTGGTTTTATATAGAGAGGTATTTATATGAACCTGAATTGCAAGTTTAGAGAAGCTAAAAGTACACAAAATCCTGTGCTGCCTGCGTAATCACTGTTTTTCAGCAAGGTAATTTAGAAGGAGGTAGGTATTTTTAAAATATTGCTACACACAGAAAATAGAATCTGAAGTTACCCCCAGCCAAACTGGTAAAACAGAATAACATTATTTATGCTTTTAAGTTTGTGTTTAACTGAGATGAAATAAACTAAAAAAATGCAGTTAGCAGTATTTTCTTTGAAAATGCTAAAAAGGACTCAAACTCTTGCTTGTGCATAGAATCTAAAACTGTGTATTTTTATCAAAGCTAATTTATTCAAACTAGTTATAAAATTGCAGCATTAAAATCAGGTGATCCCTGGAAAGTTAGTATGATATATAGCAATTGCTTTGAAACATAATAATTTCATAAAATGTGTTCTTTTTGTGGTGCGAGGTATTTGCATTAGCTACCAATAAAATTTTAGAGGACGACAATTTTGCTTTTAGCAACCTATTGACCAACTGAAAAAGATGGTTTCTTATGAAACTCCATATTCTGTACTGGGGTCCCATTGCTTGTCCTTTTACTGTCCCATAAATGCATTAATTATTACCATAGACTGTTCTGTATGAAAGGAAGGTCATATTGCTGCTGGAGCAAATACCCACCATCCCTGCTTTCTAATAATCCGTTCAATTTTTTCATATCCCTTGAGGTCATCTTCCTATGGTCATGTTTTGCCTTACCCTTACTTCACTGCACATTAAACTGTATAAAGAATTGTCATTCTCTTCCAGCCCTACACAGCCCTATACTTTCTGGTGGTTTCACTCTCTCAGAGAGTTGTGCTGAAAAATAGGTGTTCTTAATCAGTATTCCCAGGGGGTGAATTAATCGGTTTTGTGAAGGCTTTCAGATAAAACTTAAAGGGACCTTGAGGAGCAGATATTGGAGGGGAGACCTCACGGCAGATGAAGGAATGAGTCAGAGAAAGTGAATTACTTCGTATTGTAGGCACAAATTATCATAAGTCTTAACTTTCTTGTTCAGGATTAAATACTTCATGCAGCAGACTGTTATCACCTGCAGTATTTTCTTTCTGACTCAGTGTTGTCACGGTGTGGTAGTGTTCAAGCTCAGACATAAGCATTTGACTGTTGCTGAGCAGATTCTGTAGGAAATGCTTCTTATCAGCTAAAAGAATAACTTAAAAGGAATCAGTTAACCGTTAACTGACAGGACAATAAATTTTTTGTCTCTCAACCCCCAATGTATATATTTCTAAATTTGTATGCATCTGTATGTATTAATATCTTTGCTGTATTTCTTCTGACACTACGACATAATGTCACAGAAACAACAGTATACGTATTTGAGGCAGCCTAATCCCTAGAGGTTTCTCCACCAAAGTTGCCTCTGGTGAATCCAGTGTATTAACATGTAAGTAAAGCTGCTGAACAGCTCTGGAGAAGAATCCTGAGTGCATTAGTGGCTGCATCTGGTAAAAGCCTCTTTACCTGTTGCCTACAGTGTGCTATGCAATAATGCTGCTGGACTTTTCCAGTATCATTAAAGAACTAATGAAGTTCCTGTTACTTTAGGTTGTTGGTTGGTTCACCCTGGAGTGGCTATCCGGCTAACAGAACTGGAGATATCTATGCCTGTCCTGTTGGTACGTCCAAAACCACATGTAAAAAATTGAATTTACAAGGTAAGTTGTAATGAATAATGTCTCGCTACAATTGTTCAGTTTTTCCTCGTTTTTGTACCAATCTATCTTATTAAATCTATCTTATTAAATCTTTTCTTAACTATCTCTCTGCATAATCTCAGTCTCTGTTGTCTGTGTGTGTGAGTGTGGTGCAAGGACTCAGTGCCAGCTACTGGTGAGACCCGTGTGCGTGTGAGTGAAAATTGGTGTCTGCCACTGGAGTCGGGCCGGGGGTGTGGGCGCCCCAGCCTGTGGTGCCAGCTGCTGGAGCCACTGGGGTCTCAGCGTCAGCTACTGGAGCAGTTGGGGTCTTTAACCTCCACCCGTGGGGTGGGAACGGTGTCTGTCCCAAAACCGGTCGCTGGGGGGGGACCAGGGCTCCGTGTCAGCGAGGGGCTCTGCGCTGATGGCTGGAGCGGGACTGCGGGTCACAGCTCAGGGGGCCTGGTGCGGGCTGCTGGGGGGGGGCGAGTGTCTGTACCTTCCCCAAACCAGGCGTGAGTGTGTGTGTGTTCACTAGCAAACTTTCAGCTGGACCAGCCAGCTAAGGGGGACCTCAGGTCCAGGTGTCAGGTGGGTGCGGGGTCCGTGCTGGTACGGCCAGGGGGACTTGCGAATGTGGAGTGTATGAGGGACGAGTGTGTGAGTGGATATGAAGCCTTTTCTGCCTCTGTGTGTTTGCAAACTAAGTATAAAATGGGATTCACTCTTGGATACAATGAAAATATGGGGCAGCAGAGTGCTGAGATGCCTACTTTATGTTTATTTGTGGTGCGGAGCATTTCTGTCCTCCACCGCTCCTTCCAGGTTTTTGTCTAAAGCCTGATAGTGGGTCAGAGGAGTCTGGTGTCCTGAGGAATGTAACAGTAGCTGCTCGGCTGCAGCTACTCAGCCAGCCAAAAATACTCAACTGGTAGGCAGTTTCTTACTCTCTTTTGCCTTCAGCTCTCTTGTGGACAGGTACTCTAAATGACCATACTTAATTCATGTCTGTAGTTAATGGTTAGCAAATTTTTGACAAAGATTAGCTTTTGTTTCTTTTGTCTCGGAATTGTATGCAGCCATTTGGAAAAGGCATCTTAGATTCTGAGAAATCAAGCTTTTGAAAAGGAATTCTAACTTACTAAATTGCTTTTACATCTTATTTACTATTCTGTCATTACTTAATCTCTGTTTATTTCAGCTTTAATAAATATTCCAAATGTGACTGAGATAAAGGAAGACATGAACCTTGGCTTGACTCTGATACAGAACTCAAAAACAGGAGGATTTTTGGTACGTATCAAGGACATATTCAGTACACACAGAAATTCCTGAGGAGAATGAAGAAACTAGAATTCTCCACATTTTTTGATAAGTTCAAGCTGAATGTATTTTATTATGCAGCATAGATTAATACATATTTTGCATATTTTAAAATATTCCATCCCACTGTCATTACCTAAGGTCCAAAATCAGGAAAATGATGAATTCTCTCCTTTGTCATTTATCTAAATATCCTATGTAATGTCATGTAATTAATGATTCTGTAATTTGTCAGACAACATAGCCAAGAATATTTCCACCACAGACATCTTTAAGGCAGTCTTGTATAGTTCTGATTATGCTTTCAAAAGACAGTATGGGATCTCTCCTCCACCATACACACTTGCACAGTGACTGTTCTCCTGAGATGTTAGGATTTCTAGTCCTGTGGATCTGCAATATCTGGTGTTTGGTTAGTGAGCTCGAGGAGGATGTGTATTCTATGTGTATGTTCTGCAAACCACTCTCCTTGGAGCCTGTAAAACAGATTTCATAATTGAAAGGAAGTTAACACCTGTTTAACGTGCTTTTTTACAATCTTAACCCTAAGCATGAAAACTGTTGCAGTGTAGGTGTATTCCAGTTTGATGCATACATTGTAGGCATGTGCAGTAATTAAGTGAAACAATAAACTACAGACAAAAGAGCTTTGAGGCTCACTCTAAGCTTTGTATTTTTCTGTTGCATCTTCCTAGTAATTGTGAAAGTATTCAAGTATTTATTATCTTCATAATTACCATGTAGCCCAGTTCATAGAAGTACGTCTAATTCCAACCTTTCCAGCAGCTCTCATGGAGTTAGTAAAGTTAATCATAACTTCAAAATACAGCAACAGCGCTCTTCTTGATTGTTGGTTTAAGAAGCTATTGATTAAAAAAAAATTCTGTCTCTAGGATTATACCTTTAATTACTGTCCCATGCATACCCACTTTCAATCAGTATCAATAATTGCAGTTATTTAAAACATCTCATGCAGAAAAATTTGTATTTTCTAATAATACTTGAACTTCTCTCAGTAAAAGAATTTCCTGATCCATATGTTACTGATTGACTCTCCTTAAATGGCATAAAGTAAGAAAAAAAAAAGTTGATTGCCAAGACATGAACAGTTAGCTACATCTTTGGCGACAGGAGTTCTTTTTGACATGAAGAGAATGGGGTACTGGAGACAGGTGCTTATCTGTGACTCAGCCTCAACAAATATCAAAAGCCCCATGACTTAGTTGTGGCAAGAATTGGACAAGCAGAGACGAGACTGTCTGCTCGTAATTGCAAGCTGCTGCCAGCCGGGACTTCGCTCCGAGACGCTGACTCTGGCAGCTGGCCTCCGTGATGGGCTCTTTGGGTTATGCTCAGGGCTTCCTCCTCCCAGCTCACTGTGGCTCCTCCTGTGGCTGCTTCTCTCTCAGCCTCCATCTGCTTGCACCAGTCTGTGCTGCATCCCGGGGCTGCTTGGCTGGAGCATGACCCAGCCTGGCATGTCAGCTCCTGAGTCCTGCTGGTTCAGCTGTTTGATGCCACGTGATTGCTTCCCACAGGTATCATCCTGAGTACAGGGCAGTCATTTCCACACAGTCATTACATTTTTCTGAGGCATGCTTAGTCCTGTTGGAAAGGTGCTTGAGAATTTCACTGGTGGTTAACAACTTTTTTCCGGATTTCTGATCTAAGTTTCTATCAGTTTGTTCTTGGGGCAGTGCTGTGCCTTTAGTTGAAAGGAGCAGCTCCCATCCCCCTATATGTAAAATCTCCCTTCTGTATTTGACACCCCACAATCATTCTCCTTTGTCCTTTGCTTTGCTAAACAAACACAGAGTTTTTTGGCTGAAATGCGCTTTTTAAAATATACCTCTCTCAAACATGAATGAGCAGATCTATGCTGTATTCCACATGAGTCTTTCCAGGGCACTATATAGTGTGTTTGGTATTTTCCTGTCTCAACTGCAAGTGCTTCTTGTCACATATCTTTAGGCCATATTTGCTTTGCATGCTGGCTGCATGCTTATGGTCACCCTGCAATCAGCCAGTGCCTGATCCCTCTGCTCCTCTCTCTTCCACTCAATAAGCTCCCAGTTTATGTCCACATTTCTTAACATTAGTCTTTAAGGGGAGGTCTGTGCCCCTTTCTAATATTCCGCTTTCCAAGTTCATCAGTTCTTGATATGTGATCTCCCAGTTTTCCCCTGCATTAATGATGCATCTTAAATTTCTGACTCTAACAATGCTAGAACATTAGAGCTTTTCCCTTTTTTTTTTTTTTTTTTAAAGTGAAGATCAGCAAAGTTTATTAGAACATTTCTGGTTTTTGGTCCAAGATTAACATCACAATTTTGAGATACCACTAATACAGAAGAAAACCAGAAAATGGGCAAATGAGATTGATCTAAAAAGAACTTTAAATTAAGAATAACTTTAATTTAAAGACTAGTAACTCTTCTCCAGCTTCATAGTTACCAATATAGATGATTTATTTTGTACTTCTCACCTCTGTAAATATCCATCTTTTCGAGTAAAACTAATAATGTCCCATGTAGCAGCTAAAAAGACGACTTATCTCAAGCTCAGATAATGTAGATATACTTGCTCTTCTCTTGTCTAGAAAATCTGCCATCTTGTCAAATATGTTAGGATAGTTGGATGTGGTCCACCACTGGTAAACCAGTGTGTAATTTAGCTCATTTTCCATTTCCTTCTGCGTTTAATTGCCTTTTTTCAATGTTCTTGAGAAAAGGGGTAATGGTGCTGTTCACTCTCTCTTCTCTTCCTAAATAGAGATGGTTCATTTTCTGTTTTCCAGGCTCTCCTGACTGGATAGGGCAATCAGAAAGTACATGTAATGAAGTTATTTCTTTCAGAATTGTTGGACAGAGGTTATGTAGAGGTTATGTTTCTTCCTTGAGTTCCTAACATGATTTTCTTTCAAAAAGAAAATCCCTCCCCCCTAAATATCCTCATGACAAAATACAGTCTCGGTATCTGTTTTTTATCTAGGTACTTTTGTAAAAAATCCTTCTAATATCAGGTGTGGCTGTCTTGCAACCAGCTGGTTGATCCAGCTGAAAACGTTTCTTTTTACAGAGATCATTTTCAGCAAAGAAGCAAGATTATCTTCCCTGGAAGGCAATGAAACACGTAGACGAGGGGTGGCCAGGGCCAAACTTCTCCTTTTAGCTGCAGCTAAATAGGACGGTGCACACTGTGAGGCTGCACCCTCACTGGAGATGATGAAGGAGTTTAACTTGTAAATATTTTCTCAAAGTGAATACCACTTGGGAACAAGGCTTCTCAAATTAATAAATGTGTGTGTGTGCACGCACTGATCACAAAACTGCAGTCTGGTCACACTGTTGGTAATCGGACGTACTGCAAGAAAAGCTCCCCTCTGCATGTTTGCAGCGACGTGCATGCTCATGGCGCTGATGCCACCGCCTGGTTAGTGGAAGTACTTCTCTGAACGCTTATAAGCCAAGTGCAAATACCAACCCTAGTTTTAAACCCATCGTTTGTAGAGCAGGTGGCTTAAAGCAGGACAGATTCCTTGCAGACCAAGTCGCGCTCCCTAGATGTTATAGCTGTGCGTAGTCTGGATGGGCCAGCTTGCAGAAGGAGGCACTAGGATGATCATGAGTAGAAAACCTTTTTAATGAGAAAGTCTATGAAAGGGGTTACACTGTCACTGTGATTGCAAGGGATTTGGCCTGATAACCCAAGAGGGCTTCTCTGATCCTATATGCCTGTAGTCCTGCTCCTTGTGCTTTTGTATATGGATACAGTGAGACAAGTATTTGTTATTTTTATAGTTTCTTTTTGTTGTTATTTTTAAAGACTTGTGGTCCCTTGTGGGCACAGCAGTGTGGAAGCCAATACTATGCAACAGGAGTCTGTTCTGAAATCAGTCCAAGTTTCCAGATCCTAAGAAGCTTTTCTCCTGCTATTCAAAGTAAGGCAACACGTGCAAAACAGATTCAATTAAAAAACCGTATCAAACGATATCAAAATACGTGGTGTCGGGGACTCTTAATTTGGGATTTTTTTTAAAATGTATGTGCAAAAAGCAAAGTCCTGTGATTCACACATAAGGACTGACAAATCGTGATGCAATACTGAGATGAATATGGACTCACTTCTCTGAGTTCAGAGGCATTGCACCAACACAGGCTTAAAATCTGCATATACATATGCAGATTGAGATTCTGTTGAGTGAGACCTAAATATGCACCTCTGGATTTAGCCAGAGTTGTAAGTATATTGAGACTGAAAGTGCATTTAATCTCCACTTTTTATTTTTGTTTTAGAGTGTTCCTCTGTCATAGATGTTGTGGTGGTTTGTGATGAGTCAAACAGCATTTATCCCTGGGATGCAGTGCGGGCATTTTTGAAAAAATTTGTACAAGGCTTAGACATAGGCCTTAACAAGACCCAGGTAAGTCAAAGATACCTGTGAGAAAGACACAAAAAAAAAAAAAAAGGCAATGGGTTTTATTAGCAATTCTAAAGGAAACCAAGTGTGCTTTAGCGTAACTGCAGTACCTCCCCCAAAGCCACAGATTACGCAGTTGTCTTGTATCTTTCAGTATTGGGGTTTTTATCTCACAGCTAACCTATTTCAAAAGGGATTAGTAATTTGATCAAAACATAAACCAACTGACATAGAAGTCTAGGTTGTATCTAGTGGAGTCAGATCTCTTTTATGCATTAGGTGTAAAAGTAATTAAAATGTAGTCTGTGGGTATGTGGGAAAAGTAGAACAGATTTTTTTTATGGGCTTTTCATACGGCTCTTACTTTCCAACTGCTGCATCTTTAAAATAGGAGCTTTTCCTGCTTGGTTACTGTCTGATCTTTGAGTTCTTTTTTCCTTTTAATTTGGTGATGGTAAGGAAAATTTTACTGCCTTTTTTTAAAACATTTTCTGTCTTTACAGTTGTCCATTTTCCATAAACAGTTCTGGGAACAAAGACTGGGGCACTGGAAATCTCTCTCCCAAAGGCTGCCTTCTTCCCTGGGCGACTTTGGAAGTGAGGTGCTTAAAAGCTAGGCTTCCTGCTCAGTCCTTTCTGAACCTCACCTTTAGCATCTTCTCTTTTTTTCTTTCATACTAAACGTACATCTTAGCATATGTCTTTAGCTTCACATGTATTAAAAATAAATAGGGTTTGCAGTGCCGTCAAGTAACTAACTTTTAGGATTTCCTTAGAAGAGATCAGATTGAGGTGCTGTCAGCTTGCAGAATTTTGGCTATTTTCTCGTCTTTCCCAGAGCTCCCTGTATTATTGCTATCCATCAGCTCTTCCAGAAGTAACCAAGCAAACATTTAATGCCTACTATTTCAGATTGTTTGCATTAACATATTGTAGTTGATAATAAATGACATAAGGTGCAAGAGCATTTTAGCTTTCTTTGCTTTCCAAACGTGTTAATATTAATTGGTTTTATATGTGTTGAAAGAAAATGATAACCCCATGTGCACCTGCAGGTCTTTTACTCCAACCTGACAAATAAGTAAGCATCATGATTCTATGTAACTGTAATGCATGATAATCTAACATAATTTCTTTATTGCATAGGTGGGTTTAATTCAATATGCTAATGATCCCCGTGTAGTGTTCAACTTGAATACATATCAAACAAAGGATGAGGTTGTTAAAGCAATGGAGGGAACGTATCAGAAGGGAGGAGATCTGACTAATACTTTCAAAGCCATTGACAATGCAAGGTAAAACACATCGATGATTACTGTGCAACTATTGTAACTTACCTTACAAGGCAACAGGCACATCCTGAATTTTATTCTCACTGGTAGTGCACGTGCTCGGAGCCTCTGAGGAGGATCCCAGCACCAGGCAGAATCCTTCAGGTACATTTACAGTGCCCCATGCAGAACAGTACAGGGATATGTAAACTAGACTTGCTGAAAAGCATGTCTTTAACCATTGGGTTAAACTCTACACTAAAGTAGTTCTGATACCCAACAGAATGGTTTGGGCTGTTAGATGTCCAAATGTGACAGTGTATCGAACACCATGGACAAGCTTTTAGGAAAGATACAAAACCATTGAAAGAAGTAAAGTTTATCCAGGGGTTCAGTGGGACCAGTAACATTAATGTTTGCAGGTCAGGCTTTGGTTGATTGCAGAGAAAATAAAATCTCTGGTCTGTTGTCAGTTTGTCACTGCAGCACCAGCAGCATGAAAAATAGGAAAAACTTAAAACAATGTACCGTGACTCTGAATATGTACACAAACCAGGTCTGTTTCTCAATAAGAAGATGCTGTTTTGCACTTGAATCAAGGACAGGACTCTAGGCCAAAATACATGCTGAATCAATTGGCCTTGAAAATCTTGCTTAGGGACAGACTCAGCCTTCAGTGGAGTCGATATTTGCAGTAGTATTGAGGAACCTCTTATTAATACTTTTCCCCTTTTGTTTGAACTTGGTGGAGCCAATTCCTGGCTACCCTGGTGTTACAGAACATTAATAGTTCTGACAAAAAAACCTTTTTATTTAGAAACATTTGTACAAAAATACTGTTTTCCCTGGAATGTACATTTCTGTCAGAAATACCATCCAGCCCTACTTGGGTTTTTTTTCTACTTCCTTGATTACATTTCTGATGGCGCTGAGCAGTGCTTTGAGCAGAAGCTATCAGAAGCATAATTGAAAATTCTTATTGCAGATTATTAATTTCCAAATAAAAAGCACTACAGATGCACCTTGTTCTACATCAGTGATGGACATATTCCTTATAGTATATATACCGAATTCCATCCATTATAAATTGACATGTGATAAATGCAATCTTTTATAACAGACAGTACGCCTTCTCACCTGAATCAGGAGGACGGCCAACAGCCACAAAAGTAATGGTTGTTGTGACGGACGGTGAATCACACGATGGCTCCAACTTGAAAACAGTGATCGGTAAATGCAACGAAGACAATATAACCAGATTTGGCATTGCTGTAAGTAATACTATAATTAAATATATTATTGCAATTTTGGAAGAACATTTTGTTGTGTATGTATGAAAGTGCATGTTCTATATATAAGCTGTATATAATGTATGCATTGTTACACTGGTGAGACCGAAACTAGGTGAAATTAATGTTTATGAACTAGTGAAATATTGATGGTCTTTAACTGGCTGAAAAAGCAAAACTAATATTACCTGAGCAACTTCAGTGGTTTTCTCCTTTGCCTTGGTTTATGTATTTTTCCTATCTGAATGGTCCCTCGTATAGGAATACAGTCTGATAAGCAATTCAGTAATATGAATGAAGGTAACTTTTTTTTTTAATATGTAGAATATTTACTGAAATAATACAGAAGGAAATGGAGTAACACCATGATTTCCTTCACTCTTCTTATTTTGTTCTTTTTTTACCCAAGGTTTTGGGATACTTAATCAGGCATGAACTTGATACTAAAAACTTGATTAAAGAAATCAAAGGAATTGCTAGTCATCCAACAGACAAGTATTTCTTTAATGTGTCATCTGAGGCTGCACTACTGGAAGAAGCAGGAACACTTGGAGAGCGCATTTTTAGTATAGAAGGTAAAATACTCAATATCTCTGAAAAATTAGATCAGATTCTCCCAGCTGGTGAGCTAAGGATTTTATTTAGTTTCACCTTAGTGTAGTACTGTGAAAACGAAGGGCAGCTGGAGCTGTGGGCTGCTCCCCAGGAGGGCTCTGGTTTGCACAGGTGTTCCCCCAGCTACCCCACCTCTAATGAGCCTCAGCTTAAAGTTAGTTTCTGCAGTTTGTGGGAAATATTCCCCAGTTGCTGAAAGTTTCAGTCAAGTCCTGGGCTTCAGGCATCCACTGGGGGCTTGTCCATATGTGTCCAAATGTATTCAGAGCTATTACCACCGGAGGAGTAAAGGTATCTTTATGCTTGTCAGATTCACCTGTGTTTTTCTGTTAATGCTAAGCAACTGTGAATTTAAAAACCAAATCAGAAGACTAGGTTACTGATTACAGAACTGAAAAGCTAGAGTAATGCAATCTGTGAGGCGTCTACCAGGCTCTATCCCTATCATCACCCACAGTCCTCTGTGTACTGTTTGGAGGAAGGTGCTGTAGAGGTGACTTAGATGTACTTTGTCCCCCCAAAAGCCAGCTTTTTAAAGTCAAATTTAGACCACGCTTGGGAGACTTGTGACCTGCCCTCAACCCTCCCTAAGGAGCTTTCCATGGCTGCAGCCTTCCTGTGCTCAGGATTAAATCTTCCTTCCTCATAGAATAGAATCATAGAATCATTAAGGTTGGAAAAGACCTCTAAGATCATCGAGTCCAACCATCGACCCAACACCACCATGCCCACTAAACCATGTCCCTAAGTGCCGCATCTACACATCTTTTAAATACTTCCAAGGATGGTGACTCAACCACTTCCCTGGGCAGCCTGTGCCAATGTTTAACCACTCTTTCCGTAAAGAAATTCTTCCTCACATCCAATCTAAACTTCCCCTGGCGCAACTTGAGGCCATTTCCTCTCGTCCTATCGCTTGTTACTTGGGAGAAGAGACAGACACCCACCTCACTACAACCTCCTTCCAGGTAGTTGTAGAGAGCGATGAGGTCTCCCCTCAGCCTCCTTTTCTCCAGGCTAAACAGTCCCAGTTCCCTCAGCCGCTCCTCATAAGACTTGTTCTCCAGACCCCTCACCAGCCTCGTTGCCCTTCTCTGGACACGCTCCAGCACCTCAACGTCCTTCTTGTAGTGAGGGGCCCAAAACTGAACACAGTATTCGAGGTGCGGCCTCACCAGTGCCGAGTACAGGGGCACGATCACTTCCCTACTCCTGCTGGCCACACTGTTTCTGATACAAGCCAGGATGCCATTGGCCTTCTTGGCCGCCTGGGCACACTGCCGGCTCACATTCAGCCGGCTGTCGACCAACACCCCCAGGTCCTTTTCCGCCAGGCAGCTTTCCAGCCACTCTTCCCCAAGCCTGTAGCGCTGCATGGGGTTGTTGTGGCCGAAGTGCAGGACCCGGCACTTGGCCTTGTTGAACCTCATACAGTTGGCCTGGGCCCATCGATCCAGCCTGTCCAGATCCTCTTTCACCTCTGTCTTTTACCAGGCCCATGCTGTTAATCAATTCAAGGGGATTGGGTGAGCTCCCCCTCTTGGGTTTTTTGTACTCCCGTTGAATTCCTGTTACTTGAGTCCCATCCATCTAGGTTAGGAAATATTCCTGCATGTCACAGTATTTTTCAAGACAATTACGACAGTTTTATATGTCCTACATGATAATAAACATTCATTTGAAAGTTGTGAATATACAGTTATTAAAGCTGCTAATTTCAGTGTATTATTAGTGCTTCCTAGGAAACATAAAAAGAGATTAGGCACCGTGACAGCACTGTGCAGACTGATTCAAGCCATCTTTATCATTATCTTCGGCCTTTTTTTGGAAGAGGCTCATAGCATCATGGCTCCATCTTACCAATTTGCCATTAAATCCTCCAAATATTCTACAGTTTATTAGCTCTCAGATTTCCGTTGTTTGTAAACGTTGGAAATGTTTAAGCAGAATTGGTGGATTTGGAAAAAATAATATACAGTCCCTATATAGCTGTGCTCAGAGGCAGCAATATTGGGTCTCTTGTGTGGTTCTATAGTATTAACTATATGTGAATATTTGTTTTCCCAGGTACAGATCAAGGTGATACATTCCAAATGGAAATGTCACAGGTGGGCTTCAGTGCGTATTACTCACAAAAGAAGGTATGTGACTTTAATTATTTAATGATACAAATAGATGTAATTACGTAGACATGAATGCTTAGAAGTGTAACAAAATAAGACTAATAAAACATGATGGCCAATTTTAAGATTTTTTTACAAGCAGGAGAATGTCAAGTTATCTTCTTTTTTTTTTTTTATTTGAATACCACAAAAATTACTTCCAATAGATGCTGTATATCCCTACAATGAAAAAAATATACATTAATATGTGAAGCTGAGTAATAGTTTCTTTCATGTAATGATTTTGAGATGTGTTAATCCAATTATTTCAGTGATTTCTGAGTTCACGTAGCATGAAAAATCCAACTGCTCCAAGTTAATATTTTGTAGTTGAAAACTCAGAAGAATTGAAACCATATTGTAAAGCTGGTATATTTCTAGGCAGTCACCAAGATGTAAATAAGTCAAGTCTGAAAAGAATTTGTCTGATATTTGTGAAGTTAATAGTATTTGTTTAAAGCATATTTCACTTAGAAATTACAAAGAATAATAAATCAGATATATTTTTCTTGCTAATCAATTTTAAGATCATCTTGACCAAATAGGTCCTCTTTGTAAAATTCAAGTGTGGTTCAAGCAGCTTTCAACTGAAAATATAGGAATGTTCTTTCTTTCTCATATCCCTTAAAGATGAATGAAATAATTTTTAAAAAGTCCTCTGTATTTACACAAATTGAAGTTTTAATTTACCAAGCACTCGATGGTAGGAGGTGGCAAAAATTAAGAAAGATTTGGGGTTTTCTTCAGGAAAATTACACATACTATTTTTACTGCAGTTTTCTATAACAGTATCTCAGTTCAGTAAAGAATTCTAGTAATTTGTATAATCTAAACTATGTTTGGTTTATGTATACAAGTCTAAGATTAAATATTTCTGTATTAAGTATTCTGTATAATAAGCCATAATAATTTGGAATGTAGATCTAACTGTTCTCTCAGGGACATCTCCTTACAATACACTTAAAGAATGAAATTTTGTATCTTTTTCCATCAGTTTTTGTGTGCTGTCATTGGCACTTTTGTTGGCAAAAAAGGGGCTTTAGGTTTTTCTTACAGTTTTGTTTGTCTGATCCTCAGTTTTCTGAGGATCATGAGTGCACAAAAGCATAGACTTGGCAAGCCCAACCCTAGGGTGGACAGGCTTAGGAAATTATCACAGTGTTTAAATAAACCCATTTTATCCTGAGTTTGCAGTGCCCTGGGAGCTAAAGCAGTCACTTATCCTCTTGCAGTAGAGGGGTGATAATCCCTCTTAATAGGGCAGTAAAGTCCTACATGTAAGCAGTAACTATAAGCAGCTCCAGTCAACTGCTTGCAGTCATTAGACTATACATCATGGCCTTAAACACAGTGATGTAGGAACTTACATATGGTAACTTCAGCTACGCTCACACTTTTTCTGAAATAGGTAGTTCCAAAATGTTGATTTTTACTTTCTAAAGGATATTCTGCTGTTGGGTGCTGTTGGGGCCTATGACTGGAGTGGAACAGTAGTTCAGGAGTCTTCAGACAGAGTCACCACCTTTCCAAGCCATGTGTTCGAGAAAATTCTACAGGACAGAAATCATAGCTCTTATCTAGGTAAGGGGCTGAAATACAAATCTGGAAATGTATCAAACCTTTATTAAGATGTTAAAGAACTTGGGAAATTTGGCTCTAGCCAGACTCCTGTTAAGAACTGATTTGAGAATATGAAAAGAATTTTGCATCCAAAAAGATTTTATTTACTGATCAACAGTTCATTGAATGAAATCTTTATTGTGTTTTTAAAATTCTACTCATATCAATGTGGTAAGCTGAAAAAAACCCAGGCTTTGTCACAGAGACATAAGAAGTCATGGGATTTGAAAAGGCTGCTTAGTGTATCATACTGATCATTATGGGTACCTTCTGTTTTAATATTTGTATGTACTTCCCCAATTACATGTGGATGAGAAGTTGATTGACTTGCTATCGTTTCATCTGTGCTCGCTCTTTTCTTGGCTTTTTCCAGTTCAGTTTATAGTTTTAGGAATATTGCTGCAGTTTAACAGAGGTCTTATTTATAACCCCCATATATTTTCTGACCCATGTTTTTGTGACCCACTAAAGCCACTCAGTTTGTCTTCTCAGTTTATTGAAATGTTTTCTGCAAACCTACAACATGCCTGCTCGGGTGATTCATCCCTGAACTACTACATTAAACACCTATGACTTTCTTATCCTTTAAGTTATTTAATGAGATGCTATTTTTGCAGCTAACATGCTCTTTTCCCTATGGCTTAGCATTACTTGCATCCAACATAATGAATAAATCTAAATCTAACCTAATGAGCAGTAGCTCTTTTGCATGTGTGACCTCTTCAGACTTTCTGTTCTTCCCTTTTCTAGAATAATTCTTAAAAGGTCAGGTCATTTCCCTTCAGCACTTCTCCCCAAGGCACTTTCTAGAGTATTGGCCTTAATCTTTTTGGAGCAAACAATGTTGTTGCCTTTGCTGTCCCTTCATTTCCTTTCCACCTTCTTCCGTCCCCCACTAAGAGCTACAGAGAGCTAAAGGGCTGCTAGCACATCACAGCTTGCTAGATTGGCCCCCATTCTGCACTGCACCCTCTCACTTCAAATGGCTGTATGGTGTATTAATTAGGAACGTGTGGGCTTAACTTGCAGAATAAAATCTTGTTTTGTTGTTGCTTGTTGAACTTCTAGTCTCCAGTGATGTTCTCTCCCTAGAAAAACAGTGACTGAACACAAATCTGAATTAGACTGGTATACGTAATGATCAAGGCGTAATCCTTTTAGACTGTGCTCCTCACATTGTCCTGCAGCTTGCTAAAGACCTGCATATTCTGCCCAATCACTGGGATTTTGTTATTCAGTTTAAACTATAGTCTTTATAAAGGATGATTTTGTTTTCTTCTGTTACAATAAATTTGCTGTAATTAAACCACAGAAATGTAAAATATGTAGTAATGCTAGCTTTATAGTGCTAATACGTGTTTAAAATATTTGCAGGTATTAAAAGATGTTTTCTGAAAGCAAATAATGTTAGGATAATGGGAATGAGGATTAAAGCGTTCAAAGAAGTTCAATCAACCTAAGCCCTTCAGCTGACAAGCTATTAATATAGCCTGTTGTATTCAGCCAGTACACTGGGCTGTGGTTTGGTAAGCTGTGGGAAAATGCACTGCAAGCTTTACAGAAGCTAGGTGTTCCTTCCGAGTTTGAAGCCTGGCCCAAATGTTCACCTCATGTTTCTCTTTATTTCTTCATTCCAAGGATACTCTTTGCAGTCTTTTTCCTATCTTCTTCACAAGCATGACATTTTTGTGGTCTATGTTTTACTGAATAGGCTAAACTATTGTCCATGCTGTTCTGCAAACCTGCTTCAACTTGATCTGAGTCATTGTTCTCTCCAGAAGACTATAGCAAATTTTATGCATATGTGACAGCTTAACTTCCCATCATTCTCTGCAACTAACGTACCAGATTGACTCATCCTCTGTGTCTTTATGGATAACCACCTGATGACTTGTAGTTAGTGGTCTCTCACACATGTTAAATGTTGGCTTCTCTCCCCAGGTTATTCTGTTGCTGTTCTCTCAACTCAGAGCTCCATCTATTTTGTTGCTGGCGCACCAAGATCCAACTACACTGGCAGAGTAGTGGTTTATGATGTTGACAGCGATGGTAATATCGCAATTGTGCAGTCCCAGAGAGGCGAGCAGGCACGTATATTTTGGTCACAAACACAGATTTTGCAGGCATCCGTATTTATTGACAACAGCATTAAATTGTAATGCATTTGTTCTGAAAATTCATCTTTCTTGCAATGCATTTAGAATCCATTTGGAACTTTTCTCTGCCACTGGACTATGTCAGTGAGGTTAACTGTAACTCTTAAACAGCATTTTAGGAAGTCAACCAATTAGTGCTAAAAGATAATATACAAAGCTACTTAATGGATCATTCTGTCAACACTTCTAATGGGGAGTGAGCTCCACTCTGCCAGAGAAGTTGTGAAGTAGATGACATCAAAAGAGAGATTTGGATGCTCCTCTTCTCCATTTGGAAAAGAGCATCGAGTTTAGATGGTTTGGGTTTTGTTTGTTTGTAAGACAAATCTGAGAGTAAATCAGAGATTGGGTAGTTTCATGTGCACAGTTTAATATAAAAAAATATACCTCCCATAGCTTATTCTCTGTTTGCATTCTTATTGCCGAGTGGTGAAGCCATAGCAGCAGCTTCTGGGCAGAAACAGTGGACATATGATAAGGATATGATTCTTCAAACACTGGAGTATGTTATATAGTAATTTCATTCCAATGGGCAGTTTCATTCATTAGTATTGGACTATTTCTGGGTGTAAGTTTTCTGAGTCAGGTGCTAAAACGTTATGTTTTACAAAATCCACATGCAAACACAACCCTCTTACTACTGATTTCAGATTGGCTCCTACTTTGGCAGCGTGGTGTGTTCAGTGGATGTTAACAGAGATTCTGTGACAGATGTGCTGCTTGTGGGTGCACCAATGTTTATGAATGACCTGAAGAAAGAGGAAGGGAGAGTATACATGTTTTCCATCACAAAGGTAAGAATGGCACTGTAGCGAAGCTGGAATCAGCTTCCTGCCTCTCCATCCATGATAAGTGCTGATGTTTTCATTTGCTGTTTTTACTGGGTTTTTGCTGGATTTACTGTTGTTCCCTGGACTACAGTTTTACCAAGGAAAAAGCAGTCCAAACTGCAATAGTACTTAGTGGCAGTGTCTGTTCTGTTAAATCAGAGAGCGATCAGAAGAGCGATCCCTGGCCCCACAGCCAACTGGTGCAGCAGTCTTGCTCAAGCCGGCATTGCTTAGGGCTAGCTTCTTTCAAAGCAGACTGGCCACATGCATGCTAAAAAGCCTTTGGCCCTGGATCTTTTCTGGGCCTGTCAGTCACTGTTTAGCGTTATCTTTTTCAAAGTGTTAGAAATACTGCGAGTGGTGTTTTTGTAACTAGAAATGGAGCATGTGCTTTTCCCGGAGTGTGGCATAAGGGCAGGGGTAAATGGTGCCATGCCTGCCTGGTTAGAGGACTGGGGATGGAGCCCTTCCCAGTGCGATCTCACCCATTCTGCTTTTTAGGAGCGGCTGCAAACTTTCCCCAGAATTGCTTGTGCATGTAATCTGGGAATAAGCCAGCTGGAACAGACCAAAATGGAATCAATAAGCAAGTTAGTGGCTAAGCAGTATTAGTGACCGGGGGCCTGCTGCTCTAGGTAGCTCCCTGGCCCTGGTTTTAGGCACTGTGCACAAATATAACACAAGGTTGACCATTTCTCTGAAAAACTTAGCTCGAGGCTTTTGCTAATTAATTGTTTGCCATTTGATTTTGGCAAATCTGTTCAACACTGTTGTAGTTTAACCCGGCAGGCAGCTAAACACCACACAGCCGTTTGCTTACTCCCCCCCACCCCAGTGGGACGGGGGAGAGAATCGGAAAAAAAAAAAGTAAAATTCGTGGGTTGAGATAAAGACAGTTTAATAAGACAGAAAAGGGAAAAAAAAAAAAAAATGATAAAAGAATATACAAAATAAGTGATGCACAATGCAGTTGCTCACCACCTGCCGACCGATGCCCAGCCAGTCCCCAAGCAGCAGTCACCCCCCCACCCTGGCCAGCTTTTCCCCAGTTGATGTACTGAGCATGACGTCACATGGTACGGAATGTCCCTTTGGCCAGTTTGGGTCACCTGTCCTGGCTGTGCCCCCTCCCAGCTTCTTGTGCCCCTCCAGCCTTCTCAGTCGGTAGAGCATGAGAAGTTGAAAAGTCCTTGACTAGTGTAAGCACTGCTCAGCAACAACTAAAACATTGGTGTGTTATCAACATTGTTCTCACCCTAAATCCAAAACACAGCACTGTACCAGCTACTAGGAAGGAAATTAACTCTATCCCAGCCAAAACCAGGACAAACACCTAACGGTATTCCCAAAACAGTTCTAATAAATGCTCTTCTGCCAGTTTTCTGCATTGTTTTGTAGACTTTCACACTGGATGGTTGCTATTACGTATGTTGTCTCCTTTGTTCAGTGAAGCTATGTCATTTGTCTGACGGTTGACTGACTGTTTTTCATTCAGGCCTGTGTCAGTGTTTTCAGAATATCTGTGTCAACAGTCCTAAAGCCTCTGGCACTTTTGAACAGTCTTTGAATCAATCATTGTATGTCTGGATATGCAAAGTAAATTACCTGCCATCCATCAGAGAAAACAGAACATGGCCTTTTTACTAGGTAAATTGCAATCAAATAAATAGAGAGGAAGGACCATCCTCTTCAGCGGCAGCTCACGGTCAGATCATCCTGGAGCAACAGGAAACTGTACCCTAAGGCATTTTCAAGGTAGATGGAGGTGCTGGAAGGGGTACTGCTGGCAGCTGACATTGGTCTTTGACGGGAATCAGACACGAAATACGGAAGAAAAGAAAAATGAAGGATTTTTCTTTCATGTTTTGAAAACTGAATAAATTGGAAGACTATCCTTACAACATTTAGTCTTTGTCAAATGTTAGGTTTAAAATTATTTAAAAATTAAGAATAATGAAAGAATGTTTGGGTTTTTTTTTTAAAGAACCTGGATTTGTGTAACTTTTCCATGTTGCGCAAATAATACCTTTCTAGTCATTTTTAATAAATAACTTGGCTGGTATTTCTAAAATTTTAAGCATAGCGTGATAACTGAGGTTAAAGGCGAGAACGATATTTGCCAGAGAGTTGAATTTAAGCTAGCATAAATGTGATTATTTAACTATAAAGATCTCCAATCTTTCTTTCTTCATTGGCACTGGAAAGGTCAGGAGTTTAGCATTTGGACACATGTTTTTTGCATTAGTTTAGTTAGGAAATTCCATTTCTGTTTCAAAGAGTTATGTCCAGTTACATAATTTCTATTCCCTCTGCATAAAAACTAGTAATCCAAAACTGGAAACTGTATTTTTCAATGTATTGTGAAACTTTCAGAACAGTCAGATGAGGACAGTGAGAGCATTTAAGCTTCATACATATGGTTATATTTGCTGTTAGTGCTTTGCATAGCATCCTTTAATTTTGCTGTGTAATGCTTGCCAAGACTCTGAGACATAATGCAAACTGAATGGCAATACAATGGGGAAGGAATTCAGGGCTGAGCAGTCCAAGGGGAATGTACTGGAAAACAAAAATAAAAAACAATGCACATAGATACTGCTCCTATGTCTAATCTGGTGCAATGATAGCTGTGTTTTGCTTTTTCTTCTTTTTCCTTTTCTGAAGGGAATTTTGGATCAACAAGAACTCCTGGAAGGTCCACAGGGATCAGAAAACACTCGCTTTGGATCAGCAATCGCAACACTTGCAGACATTGATTTGGATGGCTTTAATGATGTTGTAATAGGTGCACCACTGGAAAACCAAAACTCTGGAGCAATTTACATTTACAATGGATTTCAAAAGACTATACGTACCAAATATTCTCAGGTAATTAACTTTGTTGCATAATACTGTACTCAATGCCTTTAGAGGAAAACAGAAGGATTTTCTATCTTTTAATTGGCTACTGTTTCCTCCTCTTAAAGGAGTACTGTTATTCTCATGGCTTATTCCAAGTTTTGTGCCTCTCCTTACTCAGCTGTCAGCATGCCCTGGTTGATGTTGTGGTGCTTATAACTGAAACATATAGAGGAAAAGGACTTGCAAGATGCTCCATCTGAGCCTCTTACAATTTTTGGTGCCTGTGTATGAAGTCAGCTAATTTCCTATACATTTTTTGACACCCATTATTCAGGTTTTTAGGGTTGATGTACAGCAATGAAGATTAGATAAATCCCAGTTCTGTAAATTATAAATATGTAGTATTAAAGGAAAAGACTTTCAAGGGTCTTTGCATATCCTGTATGCTAATATAATGGTAATTTTGATGTCACTTTCCATGCAGACTTTCTGGTTGCACAAAGTATTTGTTAGAAGTCCTGTTAAGCTTCCTATTCTTTGAGTTGCTCAATGTGAGATGGAAAAAGTTTCCAGTAAGTACTAGCTGGCATACAGCAGTCAGTTACTTGATCTACTTCCAAGACAGAAAAATCTAGTCCATTGTCTGCTCCAACAGGGGAGGGAAAAGTGCTTAAAAGCATCTGAGAAAACATCCACAAAAGCATTTTGTTTAAACAATACATTGCATATACAGGGAATATTGGTGAAAATCCATTGTTTAGGCTGCTATCTACAGACTTAAGCATGCTTGTGGCAAACTCAGTAACCAAACTCTCTTTCCCAGAAAATTTTAGGATCAGATTCTGCTTTTGGACAACAGCTCCAATTCTTTGGAAGATCAGTAGATGGCCATAGAGACTTAGATGACGATGACATTACTGACGTATCAGTTGGTGCTGATGGAAATGTGGTTCTGCTATGGTTGGTAAACTCTTTTAGAAAGGAAGCACTTAATGATTCAGATGCAAGTTGAGCATTTAGTTAATTAAACAGCAAAACAAACAAACAAACCAAAAAGCTCTTTCATTCCGTGTGTTCAGGGCTAACACACTTATTGCCTCATCACTGCTATCATAGCTAGGTGAAAAACAGCATTAGACTAAGCCTCTTTTAAACATGTATCATCAAACCATCGAAAGCCAAGGCAGCGTGGGGGGCAGAGCCAGGGCACGCGGGGGGAAGCCGGGTGGTGGGGCTGCCGGGAGGGACCTGGGCAGGGATGGGGCAGGCCAGGAGACACCCCTGCCCGCTGCTGCTGTGCAGACACGTGGTCCAGAGGGAAGGGGCAGCAGCAGGGAGTGGGGCTTGCTTGAACGTGTTTGTAACAGCAGGTTGTTGTACTTCATTAGCCGCGGTATAATTTTGATAGCTGAGCCTGAGACAGATGAAAGCACTTCCCACACAACCTGCATGACCTTTACTGGCTGGTAGGTTGATCTGGGGGAAAGAGTTGTCCTAGGGTAAGGACAGAAAGCAGTGAAAGAGACTTGGCACCTATTTCTGGCAAGAAACCCATCTTTTCTGGCATGTGGCCTTTGCCAGAGCAATCTGAGTACTTTCACAAAATAAATAAAGGCATCACAGAACCCAAATCTTCTGCCTCCCTAAGTACTGTGTATTTCCTACGACTTCCTTGAGGAGCTAAATTAAAATGCAGCTGGCTTTCCTATCTTTCGCTTGTCTTCTCACCTGAGGCTCCCCATTGTAAGAAGAAAAACATGACTGAATT
Organism: Aptenodytes patagonicus; assembly: GCF_965638725.1. NCBI lineage: Eukaryota > Metazoa > Chordata > Aves > Sphenisciformes > Spheniscidae > Aptenodytes > Aptenodytes patagonicus. The sequence goes on from NC_134982.1 coordinate 19,577,069, forward strand.
GCTACTTGTTTCATAATGAAACAAGATTATTAAAAATGAATGGTCAGTTTGGACCTTTGACCCACAATAGAACTGCTGCTGGTGCTGGTGGGAATTGCATTAAAGAAAATTATGCTCCTTGGAGTACCAGCATTTATTTAGATTTGATTAATGAAGATGCTCATTTTTCTTTCACTCTGGCATTTGGTCTGATTAATGAGTTTCACTTTTGATTAAAGTGTTTGTTTTCACATGCAGGGTTCCTTTGAAACTGTTCTTCAAAATCTTGATTAATTACATGAATGTTGTTTTTCTGAAAAATAAGAGTATTAATTAAAATGAAGAATTACCCTTCTTCACCTTTCCCAGAGGAGCTCAGTAACTTCCCTAAAGGAGCAGAAGAAGGTTACTTATTGAGAAAACAGGACAATGGCTTTGTTCTCTGTTATCCTAAGGGAAGGATTAGAGCATTAGGATAAAGAAATTGATTATCCATTAATTTGACACGATAAATTATTTATTGTCATTTACTGAAAGCTACTGTATCAACAAATTCACTTACATGCAAAGAAAAATAATTTTACCAGTGCCATTAAAAAATGTTTACATTGGGAACCAAGAAAATTAATGTTACATTTACAGATAGTAATAGACAACAGCTTTTATGTTATCCAGTGCTCTTGAAAATCACATGTAACCTTTTAAAAATGTTTTTCAGGTCACGAAGCATTGCAAATGTGTCCATAATTGCCTCATTTAAACCCGAGAAAATCAGTCTGCTGAACAAGAACACAGAAATAACTGTCAAAATATGTTTTCAGGCTACATTTAGACCTGCTAAGAGAAATAATCAAGTGGGTAAGAGTATTTCAATGACTTGTCTTATATTAATTTCTTCAAAAGTCCATTATTCAAATGAGAAGTGGATAGTCTAAAGATATATTGGATTGAATGTCAAGAAAGGCAAAATCAGTATAAAATTTCTTCAAAAGACCATTATTCAAATGAGAAGTGGATAGTCTAAAGATATATTGGATTGAATGTCAAGAAAGGCAAAATCAGTATAAAACTCAAGTGCCTGAGAAAGCGTTTTTAAGACCTGCTTTCATCACTGGCTCCATAATCTTTGAAAAGTGAGGAATTAACTGCGTAAAGGAGAGCTGTATCCTTGCTGTTCAACAAACCCCAGAAAATGTCATTAGTGAGAAGCTGTTTTTTTCCAACCTGCTGGTTTCACCAGAAGACTGCAGACTTTTCTTCTCTTCAGAAAAAAAAAATATAAAAAAATTTCCATAGGCTCAGCGCAGATACTGGTGGGGAGGAGGTCTTCTTTTTAGAGGACAGGAGAGCACCAAATATTTCTGAGACCAGCACTGGCCTCTCATGAAGCTATTTAGTTAAACATACATGTCAGGGATAACACCAGTTGGACTGCTTCAGTGCTATGTATAGTGCCTTTAGGAACTGTTGATTGTGAGCTATAAAATAACGGTGAACTTCCACAGCATATTAGTCATAATATGAAGAGAAGAAGCCAGAAATTATTACGTGATTGAAGAAAAGATGCAGATTCGTTATAGTCTCCTCAGAGTTCAGGGATATGGTTGCAAGGCCCCTTTATCTAGAGTAATCCTGGCCCTGCTGACTGGCTTCTTGCCTGAGCTGCAGGCTTGGACATCTGCAGTGGAGACTGGATTGATTGCCATTTAATGTGCTCTCTGTGGATGAGAACTTGTGTCAGGATTTAAACCTGTTTGACTGCTTTGGAAAACACAAGAGAAAATTTTATCATTTTGAGACTACTCTGTGTTTAGCAAACTACGAAAAAAAGTAAAATATTTGGTGTGGTTTGGAAAGCCTGGTCACTCTCTAATGTTGAGCATAGTAATGAGATCATGGGCAGTCATACTCAGCAAAAAATGTACTGTTACTCTTCTTGTAGTTATAAAGTACAATGCGACATTGGATGCAGATCTCCAGTCCTCTAGAGTGACTTCTAGAGGATTGTTCAAAGAAAATAATGAAAGGTACATGCAGAGGGATCTTGTGGTACGTCATGAGGAGAATTGTGTTTATGCCGTCTTCAGTGTACAGGTAAGTGCAATTGCAAGCAGTCTTATGTGACAAAAATGATCAGAAGAAGACGTTGATGAATTTTACGTCTGTAAGGTGAATTTCATGCATGGTGTACTCAATGATTTGTTTCTCAAATCTCCCACAACTGAAAAATACTTAGTAAGATTCTGATTTCAAAGAAACTAATAACTGTCAAATTCAGCACTGCTTTTTAGGACAGAAGAGGCAGTTCTTAATTATGTAATTCAGCTCTGACATAACACAGAGCCCATAGTCCAGAGTTTCAATAGATTTTAATTTCCCTCTGAGTAGATTCTTCTGTAAGAACTAAGACATACATGCAAATGTTTTCTCTCAAACTAACTTCAGGCAGACTTCTGGTGCATGCTAGCCCTAGGTATACACCTAGGAAAAAAAAAAAAAAAAGTCTCCATCTTTCTCTAGAACCAAAGACTGAACACAGCCCTGAGAGTTGCCTTAAGCCTCCTGCATGATGCTGGGTCAGGTAGAGGATTTTGATTGCTTTGCAGTGCAAATATCTTTGACTTGTTGATCACATTTTGCGCCATTGTGGAGCCATGAGCTGTAGGGCTAGAAGAGTATTCATCCATTACTAAGAAACAGAGGACACATGAGGTACATTCAGACCCAGCTGCTCTCTGTAAGGCAGAATGGAACAGGAATTTGACTCCTGCAGCCAGGTAAGAATGAAAGTCACATGGTGGTGGCTTTTGAGGACCAGCTTCTGCAGCTGCAGAGACTCTGCATGTTCCTTAGTCCTAGAAGTGACTGTGATGAATAGAGTCTCCAGGAATCCTAGGAAAATGAGTTTTATCATGGAAATGGCACTAAAAGCTGTTTAGCAAGAGGAGCCCATGCTAGGCAATCTCACAAAATTATTTCGGTCAAGAAATGAAGCTTTGCACTGTTACTTCTTATTTAGAGCAAGTATGATTTTACTATGCATTCTCAATTTACAATAGAATTACCAGTTTTACCCTGTTTGCTGTGCTGACAGCTATCATCTGAACCGTGTGTTTTACAGGAACCTTCCGATGCAGTGAATTCCCTTAGTTTGCGCATTGACATTGGCCTTGCAAATCCTGGCTCCAGCCCTGTCCTTGATATATATTCTCCTGCATCTGTGGCCTATAGTGTAAGTATGCAGACTTACTATTGAAAAATGCATGGCTATACACACATCCATAACGTGTGGCCCCCACAAACACCAAAGAGGTGCATGCAAGTGAAAACTGGTGTTCTAGTTAAGTCACTGGGCTGAAAGCAGGCACCTGGGGGGGCATCCCCTGGTTCCTTTTATACCTTTGTCTGCATTGCATGGGCTTGCTCACACTCACACACACACATGTCAGGCACCATGGCATAACAAGTATGTTGGCTGAGCCGTGTCACTGTTGATGTGAACTTCTAGTAGATGGCAAAGATGAACTGTTTTAGGGTAGTAAAAGAGTACGTAAAAGAGAGATGGAACCCCTTCGATTACATCACATTTGTTGTGGGTTAAGAATAACCTGCCTGCACCGTTCTTATGGATCAGTTGACATGGAATAACATGTTACTGAGTTTTAACTTGTTCATGTGTCACAGTTTTTAACGCCCTTAAGAGGGATTTTCTTATCTTCAAACCAAGAATGTGCTTCACCTCAAGGGTATTTGCACTCTACTTTCTGTAGATAATTTTAAAGTTGAGCACTGTCATTCAGGAAATGTTTTTGGTTTTTGTAGATTCCTTTTGTTAAAGACTGTGGTGAAGATGAACTTTGTTTCTGTGATCTTGTTCTGAATGTTCAGCAGAAGGCAGATGATGGGTAAGAGCTGAATCGGTGGAATTGTTGGGGTTGGGTGTTAAGTTTTCACCAGTTGGTTTGTTTGCAGGCTTTGGATGAATTTCCAGACAAGAATGCCTTTCTAGTTCAACATTTACTTAGAAATAGCAGGGATAAAAAAAGCAATAGCATTTCTGTATAAATAACTAATCAAGGAAAAAGAGGTATGATAAGAATACAGATACAGAAGTAGGACTCTTGTCAGCTTAGACAAACCCAATTTTTGGTACCTTAGGGATTGAGGATGCAGTGAGCATTCAGAAGAATCGTGTCTGGCTGGCTGCTGTCAGGAAGGGGAGCACGCTGGGAGAGCAGCAGTGGCTGCAGCAGCCACCTTGGTCCCTCCCGCAGGGAGCAGTGAGGATCCTGCAGCAGGCTGTGCCACTGGGGAGCTGAGGTCAGCCATTCGGGCAGCACATATTCCAAGTCCATATGCAGATATACGCATACATGTACAGTACACACAGAGACAGTGCTGCCTCTTCCTGGAGCTGCCATCCAAGTCCGCCGCCCATTCTCTGCCCACCTTCCCACCAGGGTAGAGCCCTTGAAAATAGAGCAAAGTGACTTTGACCGTACATAATCAAGGTCCTGCACTTTAAGAAGACACTAATTCCATTTGGTTTTAAGAAACACCATCACAGAGTTTCTTATATCAAAGGATTTAGAAAGCAGAGCATTTAAAATATAGGAACATAGGAAATGTCTTGCTGTGCTTGTTATTTGTTGTTGGCTACAGGCAACACATTTTCATGATCCACAGCTGTTCTAGTACCTCTGTTTCCAACAATGGACTTTATTTTCCAACAGCAAGCAGCAGTTTGTTGTCAGCAGCAAAAACAGACGACTAACGTTCAACGTCAAATTGAGAAATAAAAAGGAAAATGCATATAACACCAGAATCCAGGCTACATTTTCAGACAACTTGTTTTTTGCATCATCATCTTTACCGGTATGTGATACCCAACTTCACTGTTTCTGTTATTGCCACTGATTTTCGAGCTTCTCAGAGAATTTTTTTTTTTTTCTTTCTAGTAGTGCCTATCCCAGGAAAGAATGTGTGTGCAAACCTCTCTCCCAATTTATTTTCTTGGATACCAGAATTATTCCCTTCGGCATATCAGTTTATTTAGGTCAAGGAGAGACACTGCCAACTCAGCGTAAAAGTTGGCAACCTGTTGAGTTTGACTTCACCTCAGTATTTCAGCCATCTTTTCCTCACTTTAGGCCTTGGCTCCCACATCTTCTGCCTGACAATATGCCTGAATGCAGTTGCTGTGCCACAGGGAATTTGTATTTGATAAATCAAGCATGCAGCATCGATGATGCGGCGTTAAAGCACAGACTTTGGATCTAGAAATAGTGTTACTGCCAAGGCCATGTGTTCCAGCTAGACAGTTAATCAGATTGAAATGATTGCTATACCAGAAGCTCTTCCTCTAATGAATTTTGTCTTAGAAAAGGGGAAAGAAAGGAATTATACATACTATTTTGGGGAATGCAGTAAATCTATAATCTCAGCTGTTGCTCCCAAACAATTAATGAAGGATGAAATCCAGACTTCAGTGCTTGGCTTATGTGGTCAGGCTGCTACTGGAGAGGTGCATGATAATCCTAGGGGTGAAATCCAGAGCAATCCCTATACTGAAGGGAGAGGAGGGATAGGAGCATTCATCACTGCCCAAGAGCAGCATATTCCTGAACAATGGACTGGCAGAAGTACTCCACACAGCACTGAGGATGCCCCTCTACCTCCCCATCCTGTTGTGCAGCAAAATTGCTCATTCCACTCATGCCAAAAGACCACACTGGAGCTAGGATTTTCTTTTGCTTTAAAACCCCACTTGCTTAGAAGTATTTCAGCCTGCAAGTGAAGCTTTTGACCAAAAATGTGCCTGCTTCAAAGCAGGAAGAAAAGCATAAGCTGAGAATGTATGGGTGTTGGTTTTGGGGGTTTTTTTGTAGCATAATTCATGAATGGTAAATGTCTGCTAGGGATGCTTATAACAAAAGACAGTACATTTTAATGAATTCTTTTCAAAGTGATGATAAATGGCTATGGTCTACAAGTTTGTCTTTGATGTAGGACGATGACATGCTAAATATTCTGCAAAATAGTAAACAAATTCTTATGTATTGTAGATTTTCCTACAAAAGTACGATAGAGTTCCCCTCTGCACACTAACTTCTACAGTGAGAGTACTTAATGAGCTCTCAGGTCATGTAAATATGTCTGCAAAAGTTCTGTAAAAATGCTGTAAAAAAGCACTGTAGGAGTTAATGCTGGAGGTGACCTGTACTCTCTAGCCTGTATTCCTTCTTCCAAGCCCAGCACAAAATTCTAACAAGATCATTACAGCTCACTAGAAATCGCATGGGACTGGTCCTTGTCCCACCTTTCTCCTGCCTCTCTCCTAGCCCTGCCTATGCCCCACCCATCTGCTGCATCTCTAGGAATTACTGCCATAACACCTGTTTGTACTACTCCTTAGTAATACATGTCCTGTTGAAGATACAGACTGGGAACTTCCTCTCTGCTTTATCAAAACCTGATATTAAGATGACTTTTCTGTTTGCTTCCTCTGCAGAGCGATGGGACTGAAGTCTCATGTCAGACAGGAACCGCACAAAGTAGTGTCATTTGCCAAATAAGCTATCCTGTTTTCAGAACAGGACAACAGGTACAGCTAGCATGCTTAAATAACCTTGAATGATACCCCAAAAGCTTTTTTATTGTTGTTTTCCCCTAAATCTGCACTTACTGCTGGTGAGGATTTCTTAGATTTGCCAACAGTTAACTTTGCTTTGGGTTTCAGAGGCGTTAAAAGAAGCAAAGCAAGGGCTAAACTTTTGTGACTGCCTGCCAGATGAAAGGAAAAAAAGGCTCTTGAAGCACATTTCTCCCTACCCATGGCTTTCAAATGCTACTGTACTTTGTAACTCTTGGAGGGTGAGGGCTGGGGGCAGAAGCAGAGAGGATCGTGCATAGCCTCCTGGGAACTGAGCACAATTCCCGTCAAACCCCTCCTGCTGCATGAACCTGGGGTAGCTCCCTCTCCTGCTCTGTGAATCTCATCTCTCCAAGAAAGCGGTATCGCTTTGAGGGGAGATGGGTGGCCCACATAGCCCTAGGATAGATCATATATCCTTTTTCTCATGTATACCGTAAATCTTGGGATATCCATGGTTTTATGGAACTTAATCTCTTATTCCTCAAGGGCAGAATAGAAATAGGCTTCCAGTCTCTAACACAATCAACGGGAGCAATAAGAAACTTACTAGAAAGAACAGACATTCTGCAGCGGGGGGGGGCCAAAATAAAAAAAAAACTAATTACATATAAAAAGTTAAGTTTGTTATGAATTTTTAATGGCATTGGTCAAAGCAGACCTGTTGGAATGAATGGAAGGAAAGAGTGAATACAAAACTTGTGTTAGTGCTAGTGTTCAAAAGCATGTAATTGAAGCAATCCTGAACACCTTTTGTTGCAGCTTGTAGCTAGTTAGACACAATTTAAAAATACAAATAACTCATGTTTATGTAACAATGTCAATTTGTAGGGGAAAGTGAAACAAAGCAATTCTGGAGTATTAGAAATTACTGAAATATTACACAGAAATCAGTGGAAAATTCAGATACAGAGGGCAATTCTAGATTGTTGCACATATGAATAATTATGTTGATATTGGGAAGTCCTTCGGATGTTGTACCATAAACTCATTTACAGTGTGTTCCTTGTCTCTTCCATAGGTATCCTTTGATATTAGTTTTGATTTTAACCTGAAAAATCTTCAGAATGTGGCAGTTCTAAGTTTTCATGCGTTGAGGTAAAGTAATTGTATGAGAGCAACTTAGGTATTAATACCTTATTTCTATAAAATAATATTATAACACCTTGCTTAAACATGTTTTTATGAACAGCGAAAGTAAGGAAGAGCAAGAATTGGACAACCAGGTCAGCTTATCAATTCCTTTGCGATATGATGCAGAAATTCACATCACAAGGTATGCTGAATAATGTAGAGTCACTGTCATTTTGCCAAGGCATTTGAATATAGGAACAGTCTTGAAAGGCCACTGAAAAGATAGTGAAACTTTGTTTTAATTTGCAAGTATAAGAAATTCCCACTTCATCAACAGTAGCAGAATTTTATGTCCTTCCAATAATCTTACATGTAAAAAATTATGGAATGTGTAGTAAGAAATTGTGGATCCATGTTTACCTCTGAACAATTGTTGCAGAGGCTCATGTGAATGGAAGTGGTATAAATGCCAAACAGTGCTTGTGGTTTTGGTAATATAATTAGTATATACTATACAATAAGATTGGGCCTCTGGGCTCAAATGTAGTGACATTGGATCAAATCTGGAGTTAAACTGATCAAAGCTAAGCAAACGAACAACAACAAAAAGAAAAAAATGCCCCAGCTCAAATTCTCAACAAAGGGGGGCGGGGAAAAGGAAAAAAATAATTATGGACATATCTGCTGAACCTTGACCAAAAATATAAACTCTTTTTAGCAGTTAATGATAGAGATAATGATTTGAACTAAAACCTGAGGTGGCACATGGCAGATTCCCCCTTGCTGCAGCTGCATTGGCATGGGGAGCAGCACAGCCCGCTTTCCCATGCGCCCGTCCAGAGACTCTGGCTCACACCTACCCCTTACCTCCTGGTGTCAGCCCTTTCCCCTCCCCGTGGAAGGCAGGTCGGGGCTGTTGCAAGAGGGATCCTTTACCCTGGGAAGGGCAGTTTGTAAGGAGAGACAGCTGGGTGGGCAGGGGGAGAGGGACAGACAAAAACCCCTTTAAGACAGATCTTCACATCATGCCCTTGAAACCTCTTGTCAGCCCTGGAAAACCGTGGTGATTTGGGATGCACTGAAACTGTAATTAGTCTGTTACTGTTCCAAACAAGAATGATTTCAGTTACAGTTTAACTTAAATTAGAACTGAAACAAAAATACACTGGTTTGACTCTCAGATCAAGATAGCATATTTTACTTTTCATCAAAGAGAAGATTTGTTTATCTTTCCTAATTACTGAATTTCTAGGATAAATGACATGTCATTACATTTGATGCACTCGGTCACCAATTCTTGGTGGAAAAAATGCTTTTGCAACCCGAAGCATTCCAAAATTTGTAAACAAACTGATAGAAAATAAATAGTAATTATTGAAAGAATGACAGAAATTTGAAAAGAGGAAGCTGCTTAAAAATGCACAGCAACAATGAATTCAGGAAATGAATATTCAAAGATCACCATAACTAGAAGAACCGTTGGCCGCATAGGATGACCTGAGCTGGAATACAGACCACAGTACAGAAGATTAGTTTAATAACCTGCTTTGCAGCAGCGGTTTCAGAATATTCAGAGGCCCTGCATTCACTGCCGCTAGGTGCACCGATTCTGGAGTCATGCAGAATTTTTCAGATTATTTTAATTGCAGAGAAGCATTTGAGTCAGCGATGCAAGTTCTTTCAGCTCCCTGTGAAAGCTGCATGAGACTTCAGCAGAAGCAGAGTGTTTGTTACTTAAGTTAGCAGCGGCACAGAGTCTACAGGAGCATCTGACTAGGGGGCTAGCACAGCAACTTAAGCAGCCTCCTAGGAAATTGAGATGGTGCAGACTTGAATCAGCAAATTTAATTAGCTGAGAAATATGAACAGAAACTCAATGCTTCAGAAAAGACCAGGCATGGAGTCTATAAAAGAGTTACTCAAGGAAAAACAGGGGTTTGAATTCAGGTGCATCTCCCGAGTATGAAAAAATGCGATTTCATATGCAAGTCAAGGCATGAAGGAATCCCTACTGCCAGAAAAGGATTAGTTATTCTTGGAGATGAATCAATTTAAAAGAACTAAAGGAAATACACATTAAGCCAAGGTACAATTTAAAATGCTTCCCTTGGAGTTAGCTCATTTTTATACTCTTCCACTTAGGAAATATCTATCTGGAGATAGTTCCTTCTTGAGGCAGGTAATATAGCCGAGGAGCAACCTCTTAAAAGACAAGGGTTGAGAAAAAAGTGTTGTCTTGCTGAAGTGAAGCCTTTCTAGGGGAAATCTCCTAATCTGAGTTTCCAGGAGAAGAGGTGGGAATTAGTCTTACCAGTGACTCCTGCAAGGACAAGGAAGCTGATACTACGCATCCTGGAAGGACCGGAGATTTGAGCAGTAAGGAAGCAGAAGATGCATCACACAAGTTTTTCTAGGAGGCCCCTCAAGGAAGGGGCCCACAGGAAGAAGTATGGAGGATCAAAAAGGATCCACGATGCAGTATGGAGGAGCACAACTGATCAGGAAGCACCTCTGTGAGACTGCACACATGTTAATTTGGGATTGTGCACACAGATGTTACCCAGATTAAATGGGGAGAGTGGCACTGGTAAAGGGGGTGGATTTGCACCTTGTGCTACAGGAAGAGCTGATGTACAAATCATGATAGCCCCTGCTCCTTGTTAACTCACTCCTCAGCTTGCTTTTTGAGTGCTCAAATTAGCCTCCTAATGAAAGCTAATGATGAAGAGCAGACACAGTTCTGGGATGGTTCAGCAGTGGAGATGCTCACAGGTAGCAGCACATGGATGCGATGCACTACACAGGAATGCTTTCATTGTCTTTGAGCATGGTCCCAGCTGGCTGAGCCCCTCAAGCATCCACAGGCCCTCACACCACATACTTCCATCACACACCTGTATTTTCATGCTGTGGTGGGCTGCAACCACCCTCATGTTACTTTGGAAATTTTGAATTTTGAAACCCATAAATACTAAAGAAAGTGTCCCAGAGGAGACTGAGGGCTACGTGGTATGTACCATGCACACAAGCAGGGTGCTGTATGTGTTTCCACACCAAGGTGGTGTGGAAACAAGCTTGCCTGTGGTCTATGGCATTAGGGCGCAGGACCTCCCTTGGAGTCTGTTGGTGTTTGCTGTTATACATGTACCAAGAGGGACTGTCAGGGGGCCTTTTCTGAGGAAGGAGACCACTGCAAGGCTGAAAGTCACAGTTTGTGCCCCAGAGAGGAGCTTGCAGTATGGCACTGAAACACCATGGGGTGCTCGAGGCTAAGTGGAGCCTGCATCTCATGCAGCCCCCCATCTTACCTTGACATGCTCGCTCCGGCTCTGGGCTTCAGTACACCGTGTATTTTCTTAACCAGCTTTGTAAAATTCAAACAGCAGTACAAGTGACTGATTTTTCCTCTGACTGTACTTCTAACCTGTTTCACGAAGGCACATCCAGTAACATATGTTTTCAAACCAGCTGCCAAATTGAAATGTATTGTTTTATGGTTGTTAACTAGGCTTGCCAGCATCAACTTTTATGAAGTATACTCTGGTCATAACATTCCTTCCACTGTGAATAATTTTGAAGATATTGGCCCATTGTTCAACTTCTCAGTTAAGGTTAGTAAATGTTTCTGTTTCTCGTTCGAGAAGCTGCCTTACCTCCTCCTGTAGCCTGGTCCCAAAACATACTTGAAAAAACATTCCTGATTTCACTGTCTGATTTTGATGCTTTTGAATCAGTCAAGTAAGAAAAAAAAAAAATGCAAATAGCTGGGGGATAAATGCTTACAGTCTTTATGAGGTTAAGGATGAAATTTGCAGTTACTGCACAAGTAGAATGGGGGAGGGATTGGTCCTGCACTGTTTACATATTTAGAAGATCGTTAATGCTTAACTGTAGGCCAACTTAGAATGTTTTTTCACAGAGCGTATTTGTCTTCAACCAGTTTGATAAAGGAAAAAAAGTCTTTGCAGGCATGGATTTTGAAACTTAAAGTTTGGCAAGGGTTAAGTGCTCAAACCAGATGCAAGAACTAGCCAGATTTACATTTATTACATAACTCAGAAAAACTTAGATCCAAATATGCAACGTGGAAGAAACTTAAATTATGTTCCATTTACATTCCTGTAACTGCTACTCTGAAGGACTCAACAGACCTATTGGCTGTGGCAGAATATTTGCTTTTCAAAACATATTTCATGCAGTTAATACAAGCTTTGCTAAGGAAACAGAGAGGGACCTGAAGCTATACAATACACTTTCTGCTTTACTATTGGCATAATGTAATTACTACCCTAGTAAGTGTCTTAGTAGAAAAAACATTGATGCAAAAGGAGTCCAGTTCTTCCATACTCATCCATGATTTCTGATTTTCTTGCTATATCAAATAATTTATGCATATGTAAGTATAGCTACCTGAATTAATTGTGAGTTATTTGCTTTGCAGGTGACAACAGGAAGTATTCCAGTAAAGATGGCATCTGTAAAAATCTATCTTCCAGAACTGACCAGCAAAGACAACCCACTGATGTACATAACTGCAGTCACCACAGATCAGGTGAATAACTGAATTACATAAACTGCTGTGTTTTGGGGTTTAATCAGTACAATAAATATTGATTATTTCCCTCATAGTGTGGCTGAGATTCAGAGAATATATGCCCTTTCTCCTTGTCCCTTCCTCAAAAAGGGAAGAGGTAGGACCTCCATGTCAGCAGTACACTAGTCTATTACGTGGCAGATGTGGATTATCTTTATGGTCCACGGCTGACTTTTCATATGACTCTGGAACTCTTCAGCTAGATCCTTCTCCAAGTTCCTGGGAAGGTTATAGTAAAAATGGAATTTTTAGATCGGGACAATCCCTTCAGGTCAATATATAGGGGGGCAAAAAATTACCGTAAGAGTTGTTTAATTCTGATCAAAAGCACATACAGTCTCTTAGTTTCCTAAAGTATCGAGTGTTATATAATTCACAATCTAGCCTTTCACAGCCACCATCTGATCCCAGAAATATGTATTATTATGATGACTATAAACTCCTGAGTATGATGTCATCCAGTTTCATTCTTGCCATCTTTCCTAGGCCAGAGGTGTTACTTGTCAAGCTCAGGTAAATCCACTGCAAATAGGGAAAAGACCCTATTCTGTATCTTTCACGAAAGAGAACTACAGAGCTTCCAAAGAACTGGTGAGTAAGACTCAGGGCTGCAGTACCGCAGGACAGGGGCACAGAGCTGATCCTTACGAGACCACTGCTGTACCTGTGGGGACAGCTGTGGTGGGGTGGCATTCCTCATTCACAGTGCAGGAGTGCAGCCTATGGATGTTTTCAAACATACTGCATCTGCCTTAGAAGAAAAGGTGCATGTTCTTCACAGCCTGCAAGCATTTAATTTCTATGCACAGAATGGCAAAGGCAAGGGCAAAAAATCTGGATGTTAAAAGAACATTTGTTAAAGTGTATTTTTAATGCATGCTGTTGCCTCTCCTTGCTGTTTCCCCGGAAGAACTGCAAGAATGTGAAGTGCAGTACCATCACATGCAAACTGGAAGACGTTATGCTGAAGGGAGAGTACTTTGTGAATGTGTCCACCCGAATCTGGAACGGAACCTTTGCTGCTGTGAGTATCAGCTGCACCTTCATGAAGGATCCAATACTCAAATATTTCCTAACTCCTCATATTTTTCAAAGTTCAGTAAAGAGACCTTCCAATCTAGAAAGACCTTCCCTTACTTTACATTGTTGTGTGTGTTTTTCCAGATTGAAAACTTGAATCTAAAAGTAAAGTAAGTAGTGAGGCTGCATAATGGAGCTGATAACCTTCAGTCCAGCACAAAATCTAAGAAAATGCTGTGATAACGCAATCTTCACAGCTGAAAAAAACATTTTCTGTGTCTGTTAAATTCATTCAAGGGGAACTACAGTTTCCACAAAACTCAATATAGGACAACAGAGTACAGTATCATCATAGCCTGGAAAATAATGTTGCTTTTAGCTTTTGAACATCACAGCCTACATCGTGATCATTTTAAGTCACGTCAAAATATCAAAAGCCTGTTAGTGCTGCCAGTTATATTTGTTAGAGAAGGTGCAGAAATTTTTTTTAATTGATTTTTGTTTTTATTAGAGCTGGTGTCAAGGAAACAGTCCTTGCTTAAAGACCTACAGGATGCTTAAAAATATCCATCAATAATACCTTGACTTTCCCATTTTAAATCACCATGTGTCCTCCAGGATAAAACTCATCATGAATTACCAGACTTTGGAAATGAGACCATGTTTGCTTCTTAGCTAGGCAACCAACCAAACTGTTTTGGAGTCCTGGGTTTGCCTAGAGCGTCAGGAACATGACGCAGTCTCCTTAGTTTGTCTGGCGAGTCTTATGGCAGGTATTGACATTTAACAGCAGGGCTGTTGTGAGCTTTAGCATTCAGCTCTTAAAAGGTCAGGTTGATAATGTAATATACTTATGCAAGTGTGTGAATGAAAGCATCTGTCTGGCTTTAAAGTTTGTATTGTTCAAATCAGCTGGGTCAAGACCACTTGTTAGTGCTGTCAGGTACACAGAAGGTGGAGACCTGAACAAAAGGTTGCTACCCTTGCAAGAAAGTGGAAATAATTTGTTTACCACTGGGCGATGGGAAGGAAAGATCACATGTCACGGTCTTCCTCTCATCTCCCATTTTGTTATTTTCTATTTGATTGTCAATGTTCAATGCAAATAACCTTGCAAGCACTCAATAATGCATATAATCAGCCTTTTTATTTAGTGGCAATCAGTCATTGTCCAAGAAGGGGATAGCAGGCTTGCCGGTACCTGCTAAGCAAAGCAAAGAAAGATGTGTTTAGGAATTAACGAGGTGCTTTGAATAGTGCTTAGGCAGGTTTCTAAACATTTAGGAGCGCAGGATAGACCACTTGGGCCGATGGCCACAGCACAGGCGTGCAATAACTGTATGCTGCAGGGATGGTCAATTCAGTGTGCGTCAGCTGCTGCGGACCCACAGTTGCTCACGTTCCCTGTATCAAGCCCACAGTACCTGGCCCTGCCACAGAGAAATGGCTGAGGAGGCAAAATGACAGAGCAGGCATTGCATTTGGTATGGCTGGCGAGTGCTCCTGTACTCCCATGAACCTGAGGCCATTCCCGGTGGTGCTGTAGGAAGCGGGGCTCTCTGTGCCCACCGCACGAGGAAAAGAGCAGTAGTGAGCTGGCAGTGTCTGTATAGCCACGCTCCTCTCCTCTCAACACATGCACGGAGGGAAGTGGGATCTGGCACAAGGTCCCTTTTCAAATGGGAATTGGCTTAAAATTTTTGTTGTCTTCTTTGTTTAAGCTGAGGGACCGATGTCAGAATTTGAGCAGTGGAGAGGAACAGATAGTGATAGGAAAAAATAAATGGGGAAAAACAGAAGCATTGGACAGAGGTGAGGGGGGAAAAAAGGGAAAGAACATCCAGTTTCCATTTCTTTCAAAGGCCAGAGATATATCCCCATCTGTCTTTTGTTGCTGAGCTATTTCTTTCTTTCTCACTGTTATTTTCTCCCCCCCATCTCTTCACTGCTAGCAGCAGTGACAGCTTTGAAATAACTATAAAAATGGATATATAATCAACTCCTGTTTTGCTTGAACTATATGTTAAAGAAAAGAAGCCAGTTCTCCAGTTTCATTGCTAATAAGTAAGAACAGCAAAATTAAGTCTGGATTACTGATACTTTATTACTTTCATAGACATATTAGCTTGGGACAAATAAAAAGATCATTTTAATTTTGTTAATACTGTGGGTTTTTTTCTGGTTCTAAAGTCTTCATTTCAAAGCAAGAGAATTATTTTAAGATGTCTACATTCTAGTCGATTTGCCCTGTAATAGAGCTTTACAGTTGTTTTAATCTTCTCTTTCAGTTAACTTTTCAGACATTACAACTCTCTGCAGAGGCAAAAATCGATACACATAACCCTGAGTTATTTATAATTGGAGAGAATACCCTAACTGTAAGTGATAAATAAGTACATTTTTTCAACTTCTCTCTCTTTTACTGTATTCAAGTGATAATATCTAATTTCAGTGTCCTTTAGGAGTACATAACAAATTACAAACTCTGACATTTGATTATGTTGAACTAATGTATCCTTTTGGCTATATACAACCTCCCTTAAGTTACTAAAATGTTTTCATTTCAGGCAACTGCTATATAAATCAGACTTAGTTAAAAACTGTAGATCTCAAATAGATTGTAGAACTACCAGCAAAACTCCGTTAGAAACTTCTGAAATTCATTTAGCTTCCTGTTGATCAAAAGATCAAAATGTGGACTTCTTTCTGCAACGTAATTAATTGTTGTAGATAAATGAGCTCTGGGAAGCTTTTCGCAAATCTGATTTATAGTCTTACTTCTGTAAGTTCATTTGGTTTGATGTTTGTAGGCAAATGTTTGGCACAGGTGTCCATCAAATAAGTTTAATCTTATTTGTAAAAGAACGTGGAGTATTTTTGCATTTGGAATGGCTGTCATATAGACAATATGGATGCAGCTAATCTCAAGAGAAGTCTCCAAACCACCGCTTTGTTAGTGTAGAATCCTTCTCCCAAGGTTTCCATCTGCTATATACAAACATAAACAACGCTTGAAGAATACATTAGCGCTGTGGTGCTGTTGTAATAAAAAGATGCCTTGTTCTCTTGGCCTACCTAGAGAGGAACACTCATGCATTTGCAATACTAAGTTTAGGTTTATTTTTACAGTATTTACCAGCCTTTTTTATCCATAAAAATAACCAAGGCTGTTGAAGACCAAAATGCAAGTTAGTAAGGGAGTCAAATATGTGTGAGAATGTGTAGTATAGCCCATTCACAGGCAATGGAAAATTCAGTTAAGTACGTACGAAGGCAGTTATTGATTGATTTATCTCAATGTGGAAATAAGACCATAATTCAGTACTGTTTTTTCGTCATTGTTTTCTCATGGATCACTCCATTTCTTGTGAAGAACCTCTAATGTACCTCCTATTTGTATTCAGGGAAACCTCCAGTGCCTGAAGAAGCAAAGGGAATATATGTGTTTTCTGGAAATAATGCCATGTTTTTGCTGAAAAACTATATGCCTGTATTTGAACTGTGCTGAGTGCCTCAGCTTTGTGGCACGGCATTACTTCTGCTAGGAGATGAAACTCATTAATACACAATGCAAATATTCCAATTAATTGCACAGGCTTTTTAGGTAGCTCATAAACCATGTATGATGAGGTATTTTTCCACAGTTGGAGTTCCAATACTGCCAAATTTATGTTACCACCAGTTCTGATGGTGATTTCAGGAGAACCAGAATTTAATTATTCAAATGACTGTTGATTAAGTCAGTTGACAAATAAAAGGTAATTCCTCAGCCAGCCACTGAAACATCTGCAGCTGGGACTTCTACAGCTCTGAGGCAGTGGCTGAACAGACCCTGAAAGTTATCCACAGGGCTCCTAAGAAACGCAGTGGCTTTTGGTGAGGCTTACAGCCTGATCCTTACTCGATAGCCTCTTGCTCTGTGAGAAGTCTTGGAAAACGTGCCAGCTGGTGCAGGTACACTCTCCCTAGGGCAGACAGTTTGCTTTGACACTTCAGCGATGGAGTCAGTACCCAGCACTGCATATACTTCTTGGCAGGCCAGCAGTGATAACCAATCTTTGCCCTTCGCACTTCCTTGGGAATAGGACAGTGCGGAAGCAATCTGTGAGTTTATTTCCCTACTTACCCTGTTATTTCAGATGAGGGCGGTAGGATTCATCCAACTTACTATCTGCATTACCCATCCACATCAGAGTTAGCCCTTCTATAAACCCTAACCTGTAGAAAGAATAGGTATTTCTGAGATGCAATTCATCTCACCTTAAAGATGATCCTGAAAATAAGTAGGGTGAATTAGGCCCTAAAAAAGCCTATCCTTCTCCATTGGAAGCCAAGGAACTACATTGTAGATATAACACTAGATGAGGTGAATCCCAGCTGTGGTGTCTTACTGACCACAGTTTGACTTCAGGGAAGATATTTGTCCTTAGGCATCGATTTACCTCTCCAACAGTGCCACTTCACTGTTAATTTAATGGAGAAAGCATTACTAGGCAAACTGCACATACATATGAGATTGGCTCTTTACTTTTAATGAGCTGGGTTGCTGTGTAGCCAAACAAATGAATATTGCCTTGTGATGCTATGTGGGGAAGCAGCTTAGGTATCTTTGCGTAAAAGCTTTCAGATTTTTTCCAAGTTGGAAAGGACTGCCAGCTGGAGGACAGAACGTTAACCTGCTATAATCATCATTATAGCCATTTGGTTAGAAAATACACAAAGCCATCCTGCCTCAGCGAAATGAATACACATAGCCACACCTAGCACAACACTGGAGCCTTCCAGCAGAAATGACTGAAATCCCTGAGATGTCAGCCCAGTGCAAGTTTCCCAGAAAGCTTAAGATTAAATTACACCAGACAAATGCACTGAGCAAACAACCCTGAGAAAATAAACCAACGTGACTCCTTTTATCATGTTTCAGGAAGGAAAAATCCTTCATGCTAAATGCATGTCATTCCAAGATTAAATCCAAAGATTTGACAGTTCATAAATATTACAGCAATGTCTCCCTGAGCAACTATGTTATATGTAACTATATAGTCGGTCATACCCAATCCAACTAGATACAGTGTCACCTGAAAACTAACTTCCAGATACCATATGCTGTTCTGGGAGCTCTCTGGTATTGCTTGTAGTTCAGGAAGCAAAGGTGTGCTAGAAACACTCCTGTTTGACCCATACATCTGACAGCAAATTCATGCAGTTGACTCAGGAGAACACAGATTAACATGAGAAGATCTAACAAGTTGTTAGTGGTTTCCCAGAAGATAAGAACAGCAGGCAAAGGAGATAGAGGTACCTGCCCAGCAGGAGGGGAGAAATTTCAGCAGACACAATGAGTGCATGATGGTGTCTGTCCTCCATGATTAGTATTGCCTCCTACAGCTGCCCACCACAGATAACAGGCTCTGACAACGCTCGGTTGGAAGCAGTTCTTCTCCACTGATGCAGCAGAAGTCTGTTTTGAGCAGATGGGGCTCTACACCAGGCTATTCCCCACCTGCATGTAAGCATGTCTGGTTTACCTAGTGATGGTGTGTCCGTGCACTATGGGGACAACTCTGAAAGAGCTCCTGTTACTGGAGAGGCAGAAAGCTGGCAGGAAGAGATTGCTTCTCTGCCTGCTATGTATGGCCAAGAGTGATGAGCGCCCCTAATCCTTAACTGGCACTGCCGTGTGCCATGCTGGTGCAACCAGGTACCTGTGGACACCAGTGAAAGGGCTGTAATTGCCCGGTGTGTTCCAGTCATTGATCCTGGAGTGTGTGCAGTCCAGCTATTCTTGATTAGTGAAGTATTTGGTTTACAAATCCTATTTTATATGCACTTAACATTAACCCCTAACGCGCAATCTCTCTGCTTTCAGATCCCAGTTACAATAATAAAGCCGGATGAGAAAGCTGAGATACCAGTTGGTGTTGTGATTGGCAGTATATTGGCTGGACTCCTCTTGCTGTTAGTATTGGTTGCCGTTTTGTGGAAAGTAAGTAGGTGTTTATATTCTTTAAAAAAAAAGCAGAAAGGGATAAATACATTTGGGCTATTTTCTTTGGAATCTCTCTTCACTGGTGCTGAACAAAACCGCACATGCAGTTTGGTGGTACGAATAATACTGCATTGGCATTGCGCCCTTGATGGGAGCATTTAGAAGGGCTTTAAAAATCAAAATTCTGAAACGGGTCCCCATAGAAATTGGCAACATGAAGATGATAAATGAGTTTCCAATGGTTCAAAACAGGGGCTGTGGCATTTACTTTTTTCCTTTTGACACTGCCTGCCTCCTTCCCTAACTCCCCAGCTGGGCTCTGAACTCCCATGATATTCCTAGTGGGCAAGGCTGGGGATTAGAAGCAAGGAGGGAGAGGATATACACTGAACAGACAAAAAGAGAACAGAGAAGGGTGAGGGCAGAAAGTCATTTACAAAGAACACCTAGATTAAGGAGGGAGAAAAGTTTTTCTGTGTGCCAGGGCATTGGTGCTTGAAGGGCTCCTTGGCACACCAAGGCAGCATGAAGATGCCTGTATCTTGGCAGGGACGCAACTGGCTACTCAGCACTGCTGTTTTGGCATTTAGTTGCACCAGGCAGGAGTTTAAGGCCCAGCTCCTTTCATTTTAGTTAGGAATTATCTACAAATCAAACACTGTATGTGTGTGCGTGCACACACGTGCATTTCTACCATCACACTATTTAGCTCAGCTGAGAAATGTAACTATCAATGACTCACTGTGATGTTGTGTTACTTTAATACTTCTCACAGCTTGGCTTCTTCAAGAGACAGTATGAGAAAATGACACAGGATATAGAAGATGTCGATGAAATTACAGAACTCACAAAGGACAAAGACTGAAGATGATGAGTTATGTGGATAAAGAGAGATCTGAGCCACCAACAGTAGTTGTGATCCAGTCGGTTCTTCAGCTGGAGTGCCTTAAAGCTTAGTAACATTTAAACATTTTTAATGAAAGTGTCTTTTTATAGATGAAAATATTTTACAGATTCTACTCTATTATAAGAGTAACTGCAGGACAGTTTGTTTTTTTCAAAAATGATTTATAGTGCCTTTTCTTGTAAATTTTTGCCTTTCAAACAAACTTAGCCCTTAGAACTGGCAGGTCCGGAGTTTACAGTAACATATTGTGCCAGCAACCCTTCTCCTGATCCACTGCAGAGTGAAACAGAGCAATTTATTTCAGATTATTGTGGAATAGCATCAGTTCATAATTCAGTTGACAAGTACCATATGTGTAAAGGACATTTTCTATTAAGTTGATGATGAATGTGTGGTGAATACTGCTTCCAGACTGGGAGAAGAAAACTCATTTTTTCATTGACTAGCTCCATCCTTATTGTTTTAGAGAAATAATTTGCACCAGCAAACCTTTGTCTTAAGTAATCTGTAAAGTGGGAACTGCGTATGAAGATGTCTGTCTGGGTGCTACAGGACAACTGGATGGGCAAACTGTTCCAAAAGTTCACCATATTCCTTGCACTAAGGTCACACTAAATCACTGAAGTACATTGCTTTGGGGAAATATTGCCAAACGGTATGTATAACTGCCTTCTGCATACTTTCTCTCCGAGAAGAAAATATGAATTTCATAATCACTTACAGCACGTGCTCTGCAATGTTATGATTGGTTTTCAGATTTCATCTTGAGAAGCACTACCACTACTGTTACACTGGGCTTTATGCTCGCAGTCCCTCTGACATCAGTTTGGTTTTTGACGTACATAGGGAAGACAGTCAAGATCTTGCCTTTAATTCTGTAGTGAAAGATTTTGCAAAACAAGAGCATGAAGTGAACTAAAGGGGATGATGACTGAGGAAGTATGCACGTTAGGACAGAGGATCGTGAAGATCTAAGCTCTGTAAATTGTTTACTGCACTTGTTTCTTTAGCATCTCAGTGCCCTCCAGGAGACTGAAGTTCAGTATGACCTCCTTACCTGTCACATTTTATTTGGTCCCAGACGTTCATGTCTTGATGAAGTTAACTTATGTTTTATGCAGTAAAGTACTGTAGTGCTCTGGAAGGAGCTCTGAGCACAACACTTGGGTGACTTTGTGTTGGTTACACACCTCAAGTTTATCACATGCTGTTATGCTGCCTGGTTTTAATGAAAGCTCAGCCTTAAAAAGGCCCACGCTGTAAGACTGGTAACAGTCAGGGGAATTGGCCTTTTGGCTGCCTTTCTCTCTCATGGCTGGCAGTTATGCTTATAATCGATTGTGAGAGATGTGTGTGTTGTCCTTATGTACGCTGCCATGCAAGTGAGATTGTTTCCAATTCGAGGTGATTTACTTGAAGAGTAAAACATTTAAATGTGCCTTATTCAGAACCCGAAGTAATGTTTTCTTTCCCCCAAAGCTAGATTGTAATTATGCTTAGGCACCTTTCAGATTATTTTGTGAGGGACTCTTCACAAACTAGGCTTGAGCATGTTTGAAAGTTTTACTCAGTCTTTTTAATCAGTCAGAAGCCAACCATCTCTTTGGCAAATAACAGCTTCATTTGCAGTGACAGCTGGATTGTGCTCAGTGTAGTTTTGTATGTGTTTTGGATTTACTTTGTATCTATGAAATGTTATGTTTTGGGGTGGGTGGTATTTAACTTTCTGAAAAACAATCCAGATTCTGATCTTGATTGTCAAATAAGATTGTTGCCATCAGCTGAGTTTGTGACCAAAACAATTATTTAAAAAGTAAAAAAAAAAAAAAAAAGTCGCAGTTGCATAAAGCTAAAGAATAAGCTCCTGACTTGTAATTATAAACCCGGAGGGCAAATGCTCTGAAAGTAAAGATAAAAATTTGTCTGCCTCAATTCTTGTATAAACTTGTGAGGAAGAAAACAAAACCCTACACCTGTACGTGTGGGAAGCTCCTACATAACCAGGGTCATGCACTCCAGGTCAGAGGGGGAATTTCACAACGCAGCAGATGGCAGTATCTTTCATTTCTGGTGCTGCTTGCAAGGGAAATTTAGGCATTCTGCCAGATTTCCTTCTTCCACCTTCAGTGGGAGGTACAGGTCAATATCTGACATCCAACTTTTTTGGGGATTTAACAGTTTATCAATCAGGTAGCAATGATTCAATTCACTAGTCTTCACTGGGTTTTATTTTGTCCCAGACAACAGGATTTTCCCCCCAGCCTGGACATGATACTTTTTCCCAAAATAAAGGGAAGGCATAGCAATGGGTAAGGTTTTTGTATCCTAACCACTTCAAGTTACTAGTTTATTTTTCTTTTACAATTAATACTTAAATGGCTAATTCAGTTTTTGTAATGGGTGAGTCTATTGCACTTTTAAGTTGGCACAGCCGCAAATAATGCTGGATATATTATGTATATTTTGTATTGTGCGCAAGGGGATGGTTTTGTTTTTAGTTTTACTTTTTTAAAACAGCACGTTACAGGTTAAATAATATTCTGAAATGTTGAGCTTCAGCATGTGCTTCTGTTTGTGCTTGCAGCCAGAAAAGTCAGGAATACCTTCAGCAAACTCAAGTTATGTCCGATTCTGGTCTTGAAATCTAGCTACTGACTTCTTGAAGTACTAGAATCAAGTCCAAACTCAGAGTTAGTTTCATATGAGCCTATGTATAGATTTGGGACGTATAAGAGAGTTTATAATCAAACTGACTTCTGAAAGCTAGGATGTAAGCTCTACGGGAGCAGGGACTGTATCACTGTGGTGCCTACCTGAGGGCCTAACAGCGTTACTACAATAAAAACAAGAATACTGCTGAACACAGACTCATTTATTTTTAAACAGCTAAAAAGAAGAACTGCTACTGAAAAAGCACTACATAAAATGGGGCCAAATATGTCTTTGTTCCAGTAGCACACAGTGAAAACCCTAAGGGGGCGATTCTGCTAGGTATACAAAGAAGCTGCACTTGAAGTCTTGTAGGTTATAGTCATGAGTATAACACTACTGGTAAGCTATATTGTAGTGTAAGTTCATATTAGTGTAAAATATCTATATTTGAATAACTCTGGTTGAATAGTTGGTGTTAAAACCTTACCATGGTCAGGCCTTCCTATAAACATGAGGTTATCGCCACTGGCATCTAAAATCACACCATACTCTGCCAGCCCCATGCCCTACACTTTATACTATGTACAGAATTGGTCAGCAGTAGCGTCTCCTGCACCAGCTCTGGCTACTCCCCATCATATGCTAGAAAAGCTGAATGCAACATTTCAGCAGGAGCACGGTGGGAAAGTAAGAGGGAAGAACTTGGCTGTGAACAGGAAGACAGTCATGGCAGTAACTACCACCTGAAAACTAGCCATTTTCACGGAGCTTCCTTTTTTTTCCCCACTTTCAACTCCTCCATACTTTTAACAGTGGTACATAAACATTCAGGCTACCAACTTTAACACTTCCGTAATACAGAACCAGATGACCCTAATCTTAAGGCAAAAAACTCCATCTTTCACCAAGTCTCAGTGCTCTGCAGAATTGAAAGCCAGATTCCTTATATACTGCCTTGTGTGTATTACCCTTCATATCCAAAACTGAGGTACAACAAAAGCTTGCAAATTAAAGACTGAAGAAAATGAAGGTATGAAAATGCATCTCAAAATCTACAGTGAATTGCCTCAACTTTTTATTGCCTTTAAAGGTAATAAAGTGTACATAATTTTCACAGCCTTAGAAAAGTTGAGTCCTATCTTTTAAGTCGACCTTTCTGCCCTCATTAATGATCAATTATATGCAATCACAGGCTTTGGTGTGCTAGCAGTTTTTAAAACGTATTTGCCTCTTTCTCTTAAAATAGTCAAAATGGAACTTCTAAAACAGAACTGCTATAAAGATACATCAGGATGCTAATTTTTGTAACACTTGATAAGGTCAAATTGTATGGTTGGTTTGTTTTTAAAAAACAGGTTTAAGGTACTCAAAGAAACCGCTGATTTATAGTCATCAGCCTATTCTTAACTCTCTTTCTTCAAGTATCTCCACAGGATACTTAATGGAAGAGCTCAAGATTGAGTTTTCAGAGCTTTTTGGCGGGCAAGGGGTAGTATTGTCTGCTTTCACAGACAATTTCACTTTGTTAATTAGTTTTAGCAGTTTTTTTCTTTTAATGTTTTTGATGCAGCAAATGAATGTGTTAGTTTATGAAACTAGAAATTCCTTGAACAGCTATGGGAAAAGCAAGCTGAGAGAAAAGACAAAAATCTAGTTTAAAGTTGAGCAATCTAAAGGCTTCACTCCTGAGTGTGACAGTGGCACTTTCATGAGTGACGGCTGAAGCAAGGGCCTGTATTTCCCAGCACAGTCAGCACCTGGGCAGACTGGGAGCCGCTCCTCCCACACAGCCGTCTCTCGGCTGCCATCTCCTGGGTAGGCTCCTTATAACACAGTCCCGTCCCGCTCGCCCCGTTTATTTCACGACAATCCATCAGTTACTGTTTTCATAGTATGTATCAGGCTGAGATTCTCTTGAGAACAGAGCAGAATGAAAGATGAAAATCAGGAAAGGAAACTCTTAAAATTAAGCAGTGCTGGTATATGGACGTTCTGCCAGACAAAGGGATAGATCAGTGTATTCAAATGTTGCCAGCCAAGACCAAGACATCTTTTCAGAAGGACAAATTCTCGCTCTGAAGACATGCGCTTCACTTCCACAAACACCCCTCATCTGGCAGATCTCTACAGGAATCACACGATGACCCTCTGGTCTGCAGCATCTGTTCCTGGGAACACATCTGCACCTGGAGCCACCACCTCTGCAGCACACTGTGACACAGCTGGAAGAGCCACAGATGGGTGGGATTACTCTCCCCTATAGCTAAGGCAGGGAAACAGCTGGACTCATCCCAGAAAGCTGGGACTGCATTGTATATTGATCTGCAGCTGCCTATCATTCCACTCACGGACCTCACCAGAACACAAGGTAGCCCTCATCCATCAGCCTAGTCCTGCATGTGTGGAAACCAGGACGTGTGCAGCCACATCTTTCCCTGACACACAGTCAGACAAAGCTGGGATTCATGCCCTGGCCTGGAAATTTGGAAGCACTTCTGGGTCGCTCCAGACACAGCCTTAGGCAGCTATCTTAGAAGAGAGTAATTTGCCCTCTTAGGATAATATTGCCCTAGCAGAGATGGTAGCCCTACAGAGGGAGCTAGAACACCAAGCTCAGAGTATGGACTTAAATTTCAGTGAGATACATTTTACCTCTAATTACGCACATCATCCCTCCTAGGGGCATTTCCATTTCGCTTTTAGATGCCAGCTGAAGAACCCGAAGTTACACAAGACCGATACATCATTGTTCCAGAACAAAGCAGTACTTGCCTCATGCACAGCTAGGGACACAGAATGACATTTCATTGTTTTGTCCATGGCAGCGTACACACATTGTAACACTCAGCTGTGACTCAGTACAACATCTCTTCCATTCATTGTTCCTGGTCACTGTGGGGAAGTACACAATTATTCTTTCTCTTCTTTTCTGCACCCTCCTTCCCAGCTGCATTGCTGATGGGGAAGGTGCACTTAAGGTCACCCTGGAGAAATCTTCCAGGAGGCTGCAGCACTAGAGAGGCACTAGTGCAACACAGGAATTGCCCCGATCATAGCGCCCCAAGGACAATTTAACTGTTCTAAATACCACTATTTTTCTGTATCAGAGTACAGCACCAGTATGCAAGCACTGAGCAGGTTTTACTTCATTCATAAACCATCCACTACAAGGCAAGCTAGCCATTTATTTTTGTGAAATTAATACACTAATTAGTTGCATGGTAACAGCAAACACAAATGTGGAAAAACGAACACCAAAAATGGGAAAGTTTGTGTATTGCTTTATTTTCTAAAAACAAAACAATTAAATTTGACAGAGGAAGTGATCTGTACTCAGGATTCTGTACAATTCCCAGTAAAAATGACATTCAAGTAGCAGAGGGCTTCTCTCCAACCTCCAAAGCAAAGGAAAATTCAGCCTTTGAAGTTCATCAGCTCTGCCTAGATAACAGGGCCCACGTGGTTTGGAGGCTGTGTGTGTGTAAGCGCACAAGGAGCAGCTGCTGTCCTGCAGAAGAAGGACTTGCTCACTTCCACTGAGCAAAGTGCATCAGTAAGTTAACAAGCACAATTTAACCATGCTTCTGCCTGAAATTGTATGTTTCATTGGGGTTTACTTAGTCCAGATACAGTAACCATCACTAAGTATTAACGCTGATTGAGATCACTGGGGGGAAAAAAGATCATCACCTATTTTTCTCATTTTATTTTGTGCAGCTAGCAGCTGTTTGTAGATTTTTACTGCATACACAATGAAATGGGATTATACAGCTGAGGCTTAAGTGTTGTGTGATGTAATGACATACAAACTTGAGCAAATCATTTTACTTTTCTTTACCTCATTTCCCTTCCTTTATATCTATCTTGTCTACATTGATAATGATGACTAGATAAAACTGCCTCTCAGCATTAGTAAAAATGCGATACACAATGGGACTTTGAACTCTTACCATCTGAACACTATCATGGCACAGTACAATAATTTAAATAAAATGACCTTACTCAGGTGAGCAGCCCATTGTTTCCAGTGGAAGCAGAGGCATACTATGTCAGTCTTTTCCTCTTTTAACTAGGTTTCAAAACAGTAAGAAGAGAAAAACTGTATTAAAATCATAAAAGTGAATATAAATCCATATATAAACTGCAAAAAGTTCAATAGACTCCCTTTCCTTTAAAAAACTAATCCATTTCTATGACTTTGAACCCTAACATGTCTAAAGTCAAACTACTAAAACTAATTAAATTTATAGTTGTCCATTTGTAATAATAGCTGGCTTTTTTTTTCTGCAGCACCACAGAATTACACAGCCAAAAGAGCTCCTTCAAAATTAATCATGTCTAGACGTCATTAAGTAGTTACAGGTTTGTGTGTTATTGCTAATGCAAGTTTGTTGCTGGTAGAGTATTACATCTAACTTTGAATCAAGGTCTGTCCATATTTTTTTAATGCAATGGACTTGTAGTATCAGCTGCACAGTAAAAAAGTTTCTGTGAGACAGAGCTACTGGAGCATAACCACTACTAAAAAGTTAGTAACTCTGGGGTATAGTTTGTATTTTCTTCTCTATCTGTATCAAAACGTTTAATCTATTTCAAGTAGCTTTCATGTTACAAGAATGTCAAAATAGCATAAAGCTTGCAACCTGATTCTACAGTCATATAAAATTGAACTACTCAAGACTTTTTTTTAAGATTAAAAAAAATCCAATTGTCCCGTTGTGACCTCCCATGCAGACAGTGAACACAGACTACCAATGTAAAGGCATTAAAGCAGTATATATCACAGAGGACTAAATACTTTGCAACCAAGAATTTTAGGGAAGATTGTTTTAAAAATCAACTCTGTGTTAAAAGGCACAAAGAGATGATTTCAAAGGAGAGCCAGGAACACTTAAAAACACTAATTATTACTCATTCATTTCATTCAGTCATAATTAAATTATTTGACTGAAATGTCTGTTACAACTGCTTAGAAACATACAGATTCTCTATAAAAACAACTCAAAGCTAAACCAGTATGCTCATGAGGAATGGTAACACTTTATTTTTAAAACAGTACAGTTATTTTTCTGAATTTGCCCAAAAGCATTCCTTGTTTTCTTTCCAAGAATATTCATCCTCATAAATCTCCTGCAAATATAAACAAAGAATGGGAAATATTGTGGGAGTCTGCTACATACAGCCACAAGCCAGGCCAAACAACTCAACAGCCATCCTGCTATTATTTACTGATCACAACAGGACTACACAGCACTTGGCTGGCAAACAGAAAAGAGAGCAGCACCCTTAGAACATACTGACTTACATGTGGGCAGATGCTGAACCTCAGGCTGAAATTAAATTAAATTTAGAAGGGCCCATCTATACTGAAGTCAATTCAAGAAACAGATCTAGAAGAAATTATGTAAAAGCTGTAGAGTACACAGCACTCGTGTCTGAAACTGCCCTTTTTACATGTTGTCATGTTAACCTACTGTACTATCATTTTTAGAATATTTAAGTGTATACAAAATGTCAGTATTAAAAAAATAAACATGACAATAATACACAAAATACAGTAAGTATTAGATCTTCAGGACAGGCTGGACTACCCAGAAGCAGTCCAGTCCTAAGCAGCAAATTCAGCAGGGCTCTGAGCCTCTGATTATTCTTTCTGAGACCACAGAACTCCAGTCTCCTGAAAGATGTGTCAGAAAAGTGGAGTGATGCAGAGAACATCACTGTTACCACATGCCAAGTTCTAACTGGGAGAGAAGGCAGAGGTAATGCTCATTACTTGCATGCAACGCTGTGGTTATGCAATGAGGCTCTTTCTAGACCTGGGCTGGTCTCTCCACACATTGTTGTGTGCCCATACTAGCTTTGGGACCTCTGCTCATCCCTTCATTGTGTGCTGTTGCTTAATGCTTTGTGCTTTCTCAAGGCCACGATGAGGGGAAAACAGAAAGACAAATGCCACTTTTACTTGCAAAGTGCAATGCTGTCCAAAGCAAAGCTGACTCAAAGTTCTTCCGCAAGCCTGT